>NW_023416361.1:0-630000 GCF_014108235.1 Myotis myotis
CTATTCCTTTAGAAAACGTATTTTCTGAGAGGCTTTTATACCAAAGTTGTCACAAACAGGTCTTCCGAGTCTTAAACAACTCAATCCAAGAGGTGCCCGCTGATTTACACGTGCTATCATTTAAAAAATAAAAAAGGGGGAATTTGCCGGAAGCTGGTCCATCCTTGCTGCTTGACACAGTTGCTGCAGGGAAGAAACATCTGCACAACATATGTTTTAAGGGACCTGGGGTATATGGCATACTGTTCGTAATATGTTTGCTCCCCTACTTAGCACTATGTGTTTTAACCAATGTCACCTCTCCGAGAAAGGTTGTTTCCCCAGGTGGGGATTTTTCCCTGGAGTTAGGGATTAACAGGACTAAGGAAGGGAATAAATCAGTAAAACCCCTTAACTAAGTGCCAGGAAGATAGTTAATCACTTTAACTACGAACAATCACGCTTAAGCTACATAATCTTTACTTAGGATAATCTCCTTCAGTTACTTCTTTGTAGTTTAACAGAACAATGGAGTAGTGACCTTGGAATGGAGATAAAAAACGCCCTAACCTTTGGAATAGAATGGATAGGATTAAAATCAACTGGTATAAATGCAGATGTAACAGGAGAATAAAGAGAGAACCTCGCTATGCTAATGGACTGAACATCGCCATCGTGTCCTTCATTCTTTGCCGACTCCATCCACACCTTTGGGAACCCCTGGACCCGTTGGGGTTGGACCCCAACACAAAGTGTCTTCTGCAACACAGAAGTTCAGTAGTTAGATTTCTCCAAGTTTACTTTATGTACATGGATATTTCCTTAAAGAGAGGTCAGTGTGTGAAATGCGATGTGTGGTTGGCCATTTCTGTGAAGTCAGAGGCACAGAGGGAAGAGCAAGCCTGTATTAGTGCTACTGTCACAGTTCCTGGAGTTTTCGCACCTTTATCTTCAACTCAGGGGCAGGAAACAAAGGCAACACAGACTTCACACCCACAATGACCACAGGAATCTGCAAAACCAAGTTCTTATAGGAGCTAAAGGTCAGGGACACGGGCAACCAGAAGGGAGGCTGGCAGCTCACCAGGAGCAGGTGCCCGTGTCTGGGGCAGCCCCCTTCTCCACCTGCCAAGAACCAGCACCACTGCAGCCTGCCCCCCAGTCCTGCTGTTTTAAGCCACGGCTTTGGTATGGGTTGCCGGGAGCCGGTCCATCCTTGCTGTTTCAAGGGACCTGGCATATATGGCATACTGTTCTTAATATGTTTGCTCACCTTCTTGGCACTATGTGTTTTAACCAAGGTCACGTCTCTTAGAAAGGTTGTTTCCCCAGGTGGGGATTTTCCTCTGAAGTTAGGGAAGGAATAAAACCCCTTAACTAAGTGCCAGGAGGGTAATTAATCACTTTAACTACAAACAATCATGCTTAAGCTACATAATCTTTACTCCCTGGAATGGAGATAAGAAACGCCCTAACCTTTGGAATAAAGATTGATAGGATTGGAATCAACTGGTATAAATACAGATGTAACAAGACAACAGGAGACAGAACCTAGACACGGAACCTAGACACAGAACCTATACAGAACCTAGAGACAGAAGAACTTCGCTGGAGAGAACATGGCAAAAGATCCTGGACAAAAACTGGCCACAGAACCTAGCGAGAGAACCTGGCTGAAGATCCTAGAGACAGAACCTGGCTAGAGAACCTGGATAGAACATGGCAAGAGAACCTGACTAGAACCTGGTGACTGAACCTGGCTGGAGAACCTAGTGAGGGAACATGGCTACAGAACCTGGCTGGAGAACCTGGAGAACCTGGCTGGAGAACCTCGCAAGAGAACATGGACACAGAACCTGGCTGGAAATCCTAACCAGAACTTCGCTGGAGATCCTGGCTAGGCTGCTGATCAACTGAACACTGTCTCCATGTCATTCCTTCTTCGCCGACTCCATCCACACCTTTGGGGACCCCTGGACCTGCTGGGGTTGGACCCCAGCAATGGGTTGTTACTCAGTAGCAGGTAACTGGGACTGTAGCTTCAGTAGTTAAGGAAGCAATAAGAAATATTTTTTTGGCTGACACATTACCTGATTATATTGTGCATATTAGCTCAGCTGAAGAGAGATGGCAAAATATCATAATCATGAATGCCTAGGATTGATGAGTATCATTTACCATATGTTGAGTAACCATAAACTATGATATTATCTTTAAACTAGAACAAAGTGATACTTACCTAATAAACCTTTTGAAATTTTTGTAAAACTCAACATTGCTACAAATATAATCTCAGTAGACACACTATCTTTTATAGTATAAGAGTAATTGCCCTCAGCTGTAATACCCTCAAATGAGGTCTGAAACAGATAGAGAAGCCATAAAAAGAAGTAAAGCAAGAAAAAAATGTATACTGATAATTTTACATAGACAATAAAGAATCCTTAGTTGTAAAAATATAATCTATACTAATGAAAGGGTAATATGTTAATTAGACCAGGTGGACTGGACATCTTCCAGTCGTCCTGCCTTCCTTCCGGACAAAGCCACAGGTGGTGGGGGCTGAGGCAGAGGTGGTTAGGGGCGATTAGGCCAACAAGGGAGGGCAGTTAGGGGCAATCAGGCTGGCAGGGGAGGGCAGTTATGGGTGATTAGGCAGGCAGGTGAGCGGTTAGGAGCCAGGGGTCCCGGATTGCAAGAGGGATGTTCAACGCAGGGATTGAGCCTAAACCAGCAGTTGGACATTCCCCAAGGGGTCCCGGATTGGAGAGGGTGCAGACCAGGCTGAGGGATTCCCCACTCCCGTGCACAAATTTTGTGCACTGGGCCTCTAGTGAAATAATAAAACCGTTGGTCAGTCACAATGTCAAAACTATCATCTTCATCCAAAAATCAATAAATGCTCCTAACTTTTCTTTCTTTTTTTCCTCTTAACTTGGACAATTCTTTTGGTGTAGTGGAGGGTGCTCCAACCAACTGAGCCGCCTGGCCAGGGCTTCAACTTGGACAATTCTTTTAGTGGGATTCTACGACTGTGTGGGATTTGTTCATATACTCCTTTGCATATTGATTTGGCAAATAGTTATTAATCATTTATTACTGTGCAAGACATTGTGTTAGATGCTGGTGAATAGGATGTGCTTTTTGTCCACACAATTAAGATTGGTGGGTAATTGAAATGTGGACACACTGTTACCAAAGAGTGTGACTGATGACAGGACAGTACACTATAGTAATATGATTTTGTTGATTCTTCTTAAAAGTTTCTTTAGCTCAATAGATTCCAGGCTGTGACTGTTAAAACATGGCTGTTTATTTTCTAAATCAAGCATGTCAAACTTGCGGCCCACAACGAGTATTTTTGCAGCCCGGCCAAAATAACGGTATGTAAGAAACATTTTAATAAAAATATCATCATGTAATTTTTACAATATCCTGTTATACATGATTAATAACAAGCTACAACGTTCGCTAATGACTATTAGAATCGTGTTGCATTCATATCCCTTATGTGCCTTACACGCATGCACACCATTTCTCTCCACTAATACCAGCAGCGAATATTTTAGCAGCCGATGGCCACATCATTAGTCTTGGACTGACTTATTTGGTGTGCAGAACAGAAAATATTTTGCTTTCGGAGAACAAGAAAAGTAGGTTTATTTGTGTGACGCTTATTAATTTGTGCAGTTATTCAGCGTCTGGTAAGTTAATGTTCAAGACAAAATATTAATTTTTATTAAAATGTTCTGTTATTTTATGTGAACGATGACTCATTTGTGTCAGCCCTTTGTGTTCAGCATGTCACTATCAGAATAAACCTACGTTTATAAGGAAATTGAAGCTTTTGTTTGTTTGTGGCCACATACACTTACACCTTCTTTATTTGGCCCCTGGTAGCCTTTGAGTGTGACATGCTTGGTCTAAATAGTTCACTTTTGCTGGGCCTGCTCGGCCTTGACCCCTCACTCCCTGTGCCATTGGCCTTGCACCACATCAGAGGAGGACCCTTACGTTGCACTGAGTCCCATGCTGCTGCCCCACAAAAGAGGACACATGAGAAACACCATGCACTGCCTTTCCTTTACGGCTTCAAGCTGATGCCTAGGTGCACGCTTTGAAAGGAAGAGTATCTTCAGAGAGCACCATGAAGACCCTTCTTCTTTTTTACAAAAAATATATATTTATTGATTTCAGAGAGGAAGGAAGAGGGGGAGTGATAGGAAATGAGAGAGAATCATTGATCCGCTGTCTCCTGCATGTCCCCTACTGGGGACCAAACCCACAACCTGGGCATGTGCCCTTGACTGGAATCGAACCCAGGACCCTTCAGTCCTCAGGCCAAGACTTTATCCACTGAACCAAACCAGCTAGGGCTGAAGATGCTTCTTAACAACACAGAAGTAATTCCAATTGTCTACAATCTGCTTTTCCGCACGCGGGTTTAGAACTATGGCTGGGACTTCGACCAGCCTTACTCACCTCTGTAGACCCTGTGAGCACATAATACATGTTTGCTGAATGATTCACTGAAGAAAAATGACCATTCAAGATCATTACTATGTTCCAGTTGTGTGTGTGTGTGTGTGTGTGTGTGTGTGTGTGTGTGTGTGTAAATCTGGGCATGTTCAATCAAAACTTTGATTTTTTTCAAAATATATTTTTATTGAGAGAGTGGAAGGAAGAGGGAGAGAGAGAGGGAGATAGAAACACCAATGATGAGAGAGTCCCCTGACTATAGAATCGAACTGTGACCCCCTGGTTCATGAGTTGATGCTCAAACACTGAGGAACACTGGCCTGGCCAAATCTTTGATTTTTAAACCACTTTAGCAAACTGCCAAAAAAGAAAATAAAAAAATAAAGACAGAAAGCAGGTCAAGCATGGTGCCCAGCTGTTTTTGTTTTTTTACTCTTTTACATGTGAAAGATATTTTGAAGCATTATCTCAAGAAAATAGTTTTTCATTTATTATTCATAAACTTCATTATAGTCTATGTGTCAGGCACAATTTAGTACAAAAACAAACTAAATTATTAACCTATTTTGTGAAATGAAACCTAAACCAATTTGCATTGTTTCAATAAGCCCTTGTTACTAGAGTGCCAGACAGATATTAAACAATTAACAAAACATCAAAAATGTATTTCCTTTTAGATGACAGATAATCATTGCAATGACTGGAAAGTGATTTTCTAGCAAAGAAGCGGCCCCGAGAAGAAAGCTGATCGCCCGAGGAATAAGCTGGGGAAGTGCCAGCAAGGACCCCGCCCGGGAGGGCTGAGCTGACCCTGAGCCCCGGCCTCCTGGTCCAGCCGGAGGCTCCTCCCGACCCCAGGTCGCTCTACAGGAGCCACAACTCGGGAAGGAGGGCGGCAGCCCCTCCCCCGCTCACCCCTCCCGGTCGGTCACCCCTCTGGGTCGGTCACTCACTCCTCCCGCCTCCCTCCTTCCTTCCCTCCCTCCCTCCCAGCGCCCGGTCCGGGTCCGCCTCGCGTACAGCTGCCCGGCCGGCACCTCCTCGGGAGGGCGCCGCGGCTGCAGATGGGGCGGAGGAGCGCTCGCCTCTGCTGTCCGCCCCCCACTCGGGACACGTCACCCCCACCGCCCCGCCGCGCTTACCGGAAAGCAGCCGGCGAGGGAAGATCGCAGTGCCCTTCCCACCCGCGGGCCCAGGGGGGAGGGGGGCTGTCCGGGGTGGGCGGGAGGGAGAGGGGCGCTTTCCGGGGGTGGGGGGTGGGGGGTGGGGGGGATAGAGGCGCTGTCCCCAGCGGGGGAGGGGCGCTGTCGGGGGGGGAGGGGAAGAGGGGCGCTGTCCCGGGTGGGGTGGGGACAGGGGCGCTGTCCTGGGAGAAGAGGGTGGCGGTGTGGGGGCGCCCACTGCCTGCGCTGCGGGCTTGGTGCGTGTGAGTTCGCGCGCCACCCCTCTGACCTGGGTGTGGGGGCCCGACGGGCCTCGGGGAGCCGCCTCGGAGTCAGCGCGGACGCGGGCCGAGGGGAGGCGGCTGCTCCAGGTCAGTCACAAGCCCTTTCAGCTGCGGAGGAGCCTGGGCGCGGCTCACCTGGGCATCTGTCCTTGAAAAGCTTAGTGAGAAAAACGTGTGTCTCCTAGGCTCACCCACCCACACTCGGGTCAGTCGGGGCATCGCCTTAACGAGAGGAACAGGTTCATCCATTTTCCTGTGGGGCCCGGAGTGCCCGCCCCCCTTGTTACTGTGGCTGGTGAACGAGGAGGGAGAGCAGGGAAGACGGGGTGTTCTTGGTGTATACGTAGGTGAGATTGAAATTGACTTTAATAAGTAATCCAAGTTAATACTGTGTCTATTTTATCTATTTTTCTTCTCTAGATGGAATCCAAAAAGATTGATAGCTTTCTGGGAACTGGAGGAAGAAGGGAGGATCTACTTACCAAATTATTTAAATTTATTCACAGATCTTTGTTGTGAGCCTTTCAGGTGACTTGTGTGGGTGAAATAAGGTGGAGCCAGGAGTATCAGGAATGGAAGGCGATGCTTTAAAAAACCACTTAAGAGTGGTGAGCTTGGCCAAAAATGGCTCTTGCAAATGTACCTTCAGTGCATCTGTCTTTTCCAGAGGATGTGAGAAGTTTAACACCCTGGGAGGTGCACGTCAATGTTTTGGACAATCCGGGCAGATTGTGTTTCCTGTGCACACTTTTCCCAAGTCCCGGCTGGAATTGGAGCGGCTGTGGAGCAGGTTAAACTCGTGTAGTGTTTAAACGTTTTTACTTAACACGTGATAGCTTGAAAAGCAGCTACTGAGATTTAATCCACACTTAGCAAGAAGCAGGAAAGTGAAAAGATGTTTAGCTGTGAACATTTCAACATGATCCATGAGTTGAGAAATAAGGTACAAACTGGAACAGAAACCCACCTGAGAAAGCACACAAGTCCTGCAACTAGTTATCAATGAATGCTTCAACTTTATCAAGCTTCAGCTTTTTAAAAGGGTGTTTTAACACAAACTATTTGACAGCTTGTTAAGAGGAGGAGTTTGGGTTTAACTAACTTTCCTATCATAGATTTCATGTCCTCTATGTCGCATCTGTTTTTGATCAAATACTGGCTAGATTATTCCACCAAATGGTCATGCCCATAGATCTGCCTGTAGACTTCATCATTTGTCATATATTTGTTTAATCTGATAAGACTCCTCAAACTGCAAAATAAGGTACAAGTTTCAGTTCAGCCACTGAGAAAAAGAAGTTTCATTCCAGAAAACTTTTAAGAACCAAAGAAATTAAGTGTTAAAAAGCAGAATTGGACTGAGTACATTTTAAAGATATTGGCTTTATTCAGTGATTCATGGCTCTGGCAGCATCCCATCCAGTCCATAGAAGGGAGCTCCGAGGAGCTGTGCCAATGAGAGAGCTCTAGGCAGAAGGAGGCGGGAACAAGGAAGTCCTATAGCAGAGCTTGGACTGCAGTGCTCAGGACACTTTCCTCAGGGATGACAGATGCCCTCACAGTGCTGGCCAGGCTGCTCCTCAGCCGGGACTTGGGAAAAGTGTGCACAGGAAACACTGACTGGTTTACCCTCCCATTTCCGGGAGAGGCTGCAGGTGTGATTGTCTCCTTTTGGTGACATGGGGCTTCCCATAAGTTGCTCCATGTGGGGCCTGTTGTCTTATTTTTAACAACTGGTTTAGCAAGAAGTTCTTTCTGCCTTGTAGCAGAGTCACTTTTCTTCTTAACTGGAAAGAGAGACAGGTTACATAATTAGAAACTACTTTCTAAGGGGTGGGAAGGGGCAGTTAAGGGTGCTTCAGAGTTTGTGTTGCTTTAGCACTTTTCTAGGTTTTTTCCCTTTCCCTGGCTGCTGTTGTAAAGTTAATCTCTTTTTCTTTGTAAGAATGAAAATATATATGTGAAAACTAGATGTAAAGCATAGCTCCTTTCTCTGGCTTTGGGTAAGTTTGTTGAGCTCTGCATGACTGCACCCTTCATTATGGTCTCAGGGACAACCTGCCTCGGGCGCGGTTTGGCTGGGGACCCACCCTCCTGCCAGTGCCCAGCTGCTGACCTTGGGTTTGTACCTGCACCTCTTTGGGATCGGCTTACCACCTGAACGGGGTGGTGTGTCGTGTTCCCTGTTGCTCTCCGGAACCTGGGTACACTAGGACAGTGGTCGGCAAATTCATTAGTCAACAGAGCCAAATATCAACAGTACAACGATTGAAATTTCTTTTGAGAGCCAAATTTTTTAAACTTAAACTATATAGGTAGGTACATTGTTATTAACTTAATTAGGGGAGTCCTAAGGCTTAGGAAGAGCCACACTCAAGGGGCCAAAGAGCCGCATGTGGCTCGCGAGCCTCAGTTTGCCAACCATGGCACTAGGAGATAGATCTACCACTCAGAAATGTAGACGCAGCCCTCCGTGGCACCTCCACAGAACCCTTGGCTTTAAACAAGCAGATGTTGTGGGGACCCTTTCCCCCACTGGTGCTCGGGGCTGGGGAGCCCAGTGTGCCGTAGTTCACCTCGCACCAAAGAGGAAACTTCTCAGGCAAGATATTCTGCCCAACTCTCAACTGTCCGAGTTCTGCCCCTCCGACCAGCGTGGGTGCAGCTTCCCCCTGAGCCTAGGAGTCTGCCCGCTGGCTCCGAGGGCCTGGTGCTGGCTGCCCTGTCGGAGCAGAGCGCCCGCCATGGGTGTATGTGTGTGTGGGGGGGGAGGCTCTGCCCTCAGGAAGCTCCCCTGGCACCTGGCGCCCAGAGCTGTGCCTTTGTGTTAAGAACGGGAGCTCCTCGAGCCCCTCCAGGCCTCATGCTCCCCGGGGCCCTGACGTGTCTCCCGCACAGTGGCTGGTGCAGTGCTGGAAGCCGGTCCACCCTTGCTGCTTGACACAATCGCTGCAGGGAAGAAACAGCTGCACAGCTTATGTTTCAAGGGACCTGGAGTATATGGCATATGTTTGCTCCCCCTTTTAGCACTATGTGTTTTAAACAGGACCACCTCCCTGAGAAAGGTTGTTTCCCCAGGTGAGGATTTTTCAATAAATTTTGGACTTGTTGGGCCCACATCCCCAGGGGTCTGCCCACCAGGGAAAGCACCAAAGCCTATACCCCTGGAGACTCACCGACACAGGGCAGTCCCAGGGAAGGCAAGCAGTGAGGCTGGGAGGACATAACCTTTACTGGGTAGGATAATCTCCTTCAGTCACTTCCTTGTAGCTTATCAGTGGAGCAGTGACCTTGGAATAGCCCTTATAATGGAACACAGAGATTAACCTAGACAGGATTAAACTCAACAGAACTAGATTAACAAATGTCCTAACCTTTGGAATAGAATGGATAGGATTAAAATCAACTGGTATAAGTACAGATGTAACAAGACAATAAAGATAGAGAACCTGGCTAGAGAACTTTGCTATGCTGATCAACTGAACACTGTCTCCATGTCATTCCTTCTTTGCCGACGCCGTCCACACCTTTGGGAACCCCTGGACCTGCTGGGGCTGGACCCCAACAGTGCAGAACAGATGCTATGATGTCCATGTGCTGCCTGCTCCTGGGGCACCTGCAGGTGCCCCCCCGCAGGTGCCCACCCTGAGGTGCCCCTTGTAGGTGCTCCCCTGTAGGTGCCCACCCTGAAGTGACCCCCATAGGTGCCCACCCTGAGGTGCCCGCCTGCAGGTGCCCGCTGGCTGCTGCGTGTCACCTGAGCAGAACTGAAGAGCTCTGGGCTGTCTGGACTCTCTCTGGCCTCAGATCTCACGAGTCTCCTACCCACTCCCGCCATTAGAAAGCAGGGGTTGCCCTGGGGCAGCCGCCACACTCAGCACACAGGCGAGAGGACAAAGACGGGACAGGTCTGGCCACTCGTGCGCGTCTGTGAGACACGCAGTGGTGGCCCGGCCCCTGCAGTCCTCCCGGGAGTGGCGTGGCTGCTGGTCATTTCCAGGGGCCTCTGCGGAAACCTACCCACCTCACTGCGTCAGAGAGCAATGTGGGCATTTGGCCGGTTGCCAATGATTGTCTGTCCGATCGTCTATTCAGGCCCCGGGGAAGTGACTCCAGCGCGGGCCCTCGGGTCCCTGGGCCACGGGAGTGGGCGCTGGGCCAGCCATCGCCTGTCCCCTGGACCGCGGGCCTCTGGGCTCCCGTGGAAGTTGGAGTCGGGAATTAGCACATGTGAGAGCCAGTTTCTATGAACCCTGAGGTGGAGGCATCACCCTGCCCGTCGCTCCGCACGGACCGTCTCTGGGGGAGGCGTGGCAGGGACCACAGGCAGCCGGCGGTGGTGCTGGCTCCTCACCAAGGGCACAGCCAGCCCCGCAGGAAACGCCCTGGGGCTGAGCTGCTGTCAGAAACTGGCTACTCAAGTCAGTTGCTGGTTACAAGACCTCGTCTTTTTTAAATTGCCTATAACGAGTGACGCCCTTTCAAGCCTAGACTCATTCAGTAGCTGCTGCCACGGTCCTTGTGGGTCCGAGTGTTGTACTGTGGACCGACTCCCACATCCACGCCGCCCCCTCACCCCCGCCGCCGCCTCCCTCGGCGTCTCCGCTGCTGAAGCCTCCGCCGCAGGTGCCCGCTCTCTCGGAGGCGGAGGCGGCGGGAGCCTGGGCGCGGGGCTCACGCGGTGCGTTCACGCATCGGTGCCGCCTCTGAGCCTTTGGCTGCTGCTTCTGCCTCCTGCCCGGGGCGCTCGGGCATCTCAGCGCCATGAACTGAGGCCGAGCCGTCGCCTCCGCGGACACCGCTCAGCCACTTCCCGCTCCAGGACACACCGCGCGGCCGTCTGCCCGCCTGTCTGCGGGCCTGGCGTTGGGCTCAGCCCAGCGTGCGGTCCTCCCCTCCACCCTCTCCCGGGCCGCAGGGATCTGACCGTGGATTTTATCCAAACTTTGCTTCATCCCGAGTCACTGTCCGGACCTGCCGGGCAGTTTGAAATCAGGTCCCGTTATGGGTGTGGAGGGCCCGGGGGTTGAAGGACGGGTCTCGGGAGAAGGCGCCCTGGGCAGGTCAGCGGCCCGACGCAGGCGGGGTGCCCGGAGGGAAGGTGTCGTCTCAGACGCCAGAGGACTGACTCGGTCTCCTCAGAAGGGAGGCTCAGAGTGACGAGGTCAGCGCTCCCTGCTCTGGTCGGTACATTATAATCTTGCCATCTGCACAGTGAGGTTTGTGTCTGTTTCCAGCAAGATAAGGCCCGTGAGGGTTAGAGGTAGGTGGTGGTTTAGGCTGTGATAGCCGTTCCCTGGTGGTCTGACTAGGACCTGAGCAGAGATCTTCTCATTTTCTTTCTGTAAAGGCCCTAGTGGGTGGTGAGAGCCGCCCAGGCCACAGTCCGCGCAGTGGCTGCTCCTGCTGTGGGGTCGGCAGCCGATTCCCACGCGGAGGAAGCGTCCCTTTGCCATCTGTCACCCCACCAAGCCGCCCCCCCCTCCCCAGGGTCCCTTCCTGGTGTGAGTTTACATAAGTAAAGACCTGGAGGTAGAAACCACACAGTAAAACATAATAGAAATCACTGTTAATTCGGTAGAAAGTTATTGCTTAGGTAACTAAAAGGTAAAACTATTACTCAAAGGCAATGATTTCCAACCGGTGTGAAGCGGGATTTTTAAAACTATTTAGTCGGGGCACCGACCTCTTTCCCTTAGATGTCAAATGAAAAATGCCAACAGCCAGCACAGTAGCCATCTGTGGGAATGAATAAAAATACACCTGTGTTTTTGTCAGACTGACAAAAAATACATGTTTTGGTGCCACAGGATTTTAATCTTAGTGTTCTGTGTGCCATGCGATGGGTTCAAAAGCAAGAACCAGCTGCCTCCGAGGGTGGGCAGAGCAGGGCGGGGCTGGGATCATTGTGTCATTTAGAGGAGGGTGGGCGGCACTGACGCAGGGGCTCCCAGACGCCAGCCACCCCTGCTGCTCCCTGCACCCTCCTGGTTTCAGGTGGGCAGTGCAGCGCCAGGCACAGCCACGTGGGTTGGCAGAGCCACAGCAGGACAAAGCGAGGAGCAGGGCTTGGACCTGAGCTCAGCAACCTCATCACTAGCACATTTCCCTCCACGCTGGCTTCAGCCAGACGGTCCTTCGGAGCGTGTCCTGGCTCTGGAGGAACCCAAGAGTCCCTGGAATAGTTTTGTTTCTGTGGATGCAGGCAGGAGAGAACAAAAGGTGGGCTCCCCTTTCTCTGTCACTCTCTCCCACAAACAGCCCAGGGAGGAGAGAGAGCAGGTCTTTCCCCACAGGCTGTTCCTGCATCCTCCCCTGGACCGTCCTGTAACCATCACAGCCCCAAACTCCTCTCATTTTATCTGATGTCATTTTTCAGTTTTAACATAGGCTAGATATATAGATTATTTACACAATGGACTAGAGGCCCGGTGCACAAAATTCGTGCATGGAGGAGGGGTTTCCTCAGCTCAGCCTACACCCACTACAATTGGGGACCCCTCAGGGGATTTCTGACCACAGGTCGGACACCCCTCTCACAATCTGGGATTACTGGCTCCTAACTACGCACCAGCCTGCCTGCCTGATTGACCCTAACCCCTCTGCCTGCCTGCCTGATCATCCTTAACTGCCTCTTCATGCCTGCCTGATCACCTGTTATGCCCAGATTTCAAGATCCCCAAAAGCCCACCAGGGAGCCAGCCGAGTCTGATGCAAAAGCAAAGAGTCTTTATTCGAGCTAGCTCGGCTCCCCGACCACACTCACCGATGCAACAGCAAGCCAAGTGGCAGAGAGAGAGAACTCTGTGTGGAGAGAGGTTTTATAGGGGGGTTGGAGTAAGGGGAGGAGAAAGGACTGTGGGCCCTGCCGATTCGCCAGGCGCAAGTCGGTGTCTTGTTACATAGGATATGGTCATATCTATGGCGCACACTTCACTTGATTGTCATTGGTTAGTTTAAAGAAGTCCTGGGTGTGGCTAGCAGAGGCTTAGGCTTCCAGGAAGAAGTTCCTTGCTGAGCACATGGCTGCCCCAAAATGGAGGATCCAGGGTAAGATGGAGGGCGTAGCCCTTACCCTGGGGCAAGATGGAGGGTGTAGCCCTTACCCTGGGGCAAGATGGAGGGCATAGCCTTCACCCTTTCATTCCCCCCTTTGTCTTGGAACTTCTGGCTCAATCATGAGGCAGACGCTTCTTGACAAATTGGACTAGTCAAGGGCCGGAAGTCAACAGCATTAGGAGGATTACAAGGGGTCCAGCGAGGTCTGCTGTCTTTTTTTTTTTTTTTAAATATTCTATTGATTTTTTACAGAGAGGAAGGGAGAGAGATAGAGAGTTAGAAACATCGATGAGAGAGAAACATCGATCAGCTGCCTCCTGCACATCTCCTACTGGGGATGTGCCCACAACCCAGGTACATGCCCTTGACCGGAATCGAACCTGGGACCCTTCAGTCCGCAGGCCGACGCTCTATCCACTGAACCAAACCAGTTTCGGCCTGCTGTCTTCTTGAGGGTGATCTGCAGCGGGTGTGTCTGGTTAGAGGTCACCTTCCACTCAGGCTCCCTGCTGTCCTGGGCACAGAAGGAGCTGGGCTTGTGACCTGGCAGAGACAAACTATAACAAATGGTCCGGTGGAAGGGAAAGAAACCATTTTAGCTTTAACAACTTCTATTGAAATAGGATTTTTCTTCTTAAAATTCCTCTATAGCTATCAAAAAGCCAAATCAAGACTAATTTATTTACTGTATTCAATTTGGCTTGATGTTTGCATAAACACAACAAGAATGGTAACTGACTACCTTTGCTGGAATTTCATGATTGAATCTTAATGTGCCCAATAAGGCCAGGAAGCCAAGTCATCCAGCTGCCATCAGGCCTGCCTGCAGTATCTGCTGAGTTAGGTGAATCCCTCACCTGTAGCAACTCCACCTGAGCCCACGCTCTAGGCTTTAAGGCCCATCTCAGTAGCCCTCCTACTCGTTGCGGCCCAGAGTGAGTGGGGGTTCCGCAGGGATGCAGAGGCATCCTTATTGCTCCCCTTCTACTCTGACCAACCGCCAGTGATGGTAGGGCATGGGCCTGACACTCCAGCGCCAGCCATCTTCAGGGCTCCCAAGCAGGATACCAGGCTTTCTTCATGACATTCTTACTGGCTTCAAGTCTTTAGAGTCCAGACAGGTCTCTTTAAAACATGATATTCCAGTCAAATTTTTCCGTTAATAAAACCACTATCAGGAACCAGTCTCATTGTAACTATGCAAAGAAATGTATTGCCATGACTTATTTAGCATTGCCAATATTTCAGAGGAATTATATAAGGAGAAAAACATACTGATCTGCTCTAAGATTTTCTGATTTTTCTTTTACCATTTCTCTTCTCCTTCTTATAATGTACACAACCTTTATAAATTTTGTACTTTCAAATTAGCCTCTAAAAATGCATAATCATGCCTTAGACCTTCTATTTCAAATGGGCCTTTCCCAGTTTTCTACAGTTGAGGTTTGTACCACCCCTGACATGGGCATGGTCATGCAGGCCTGCAAGACAGTATACAGGCTGCCAACTGTCAACTGTCTCTCAATAGAGACCAAAACCTGATGGGTATTCTTCTTTGCCCAGTTGGGCACCTGCCCTCTTGGCAGCTAGACACCCTTTACTTTTGGGATTCACCCCACATAGTCCCCTTCCAGGACAGCTAATATATAGCCACAACAATGGCCCTTAGTGTGGGAATCTGGACACTTGTTAGTTATTTCCAAAGACCACTAAGGACTGCAGACCATCACTGGTCCACAGAAACTGCTGGCAGCTACAGCTATACTCAAACCTGTAAGAGAATCAAAGGTTAATACAACATATTAATACAGTGAAACATAATATTGGCACCATGGCCGCTTCAGGCAGCCAAATCTTCTACTAAACATGAGATATGGTAGGGTTATACAAACATCTTAGGGAGGTGACTAAAGTCTACTCTTGACCTTCCTATATAAGGCAAAATTGTCCTTGTCTCTTTGGAGCCATGTCCATGAAGATGCAGGCATCATCTGAGTCTATTATACAGTTTTCTGCAGGTCACTGCCAGGGCTGTGCACTGTGGCCAGTTCTTCTTTCTAGCGACAAACACAGTCTGTCCAATTTCCTTAAAATGTATTCTGGCATGGGAGAAAGTTGTTTTGCTGCACACAGGTAGCTCAACCCCTATACAACTGGGCTTGGATCTCTGCCCAGCAAACTGTAGTCTACAAGCTCAACATTCAGCCTCCAGTTCTTCTAACCCAACGAGGTTTCAGCCGGTCTCTGAGTCAGACTCCTCCTCTCTTGGAGAATTTTAAAGTCCCGTTGGCTTCCAGGTTTAGGGAGAGTGCCCTTTTGTTAACCCTGTTTATTAGATTCTAATAAACAGTTGAAAACAGCAAGTTAAACAAAACACAGTCACATGCAGGGTTGGGGCCAGTAAATCTCTCCGCCCTGCGGAGCTGTGAGCCCACCTCTGAATGTCCCAATCAGACTAGAAAAGCCACAAATACCTTTAAATCTACTCTAGAATTTCAAAATTTCAATCCAACATAGAAATATCATACAGCAAATCAAATTCCCTAGTACACAAACATAGACAGAAATTTTTACTAGGTAGGCGGGCCGATTCCACCTCTGACAGAGAGCAAGCGCCCTTTGGGAAAAGAACCCAGCGGCCTCTCAGGGGTGTTTTGCTATCAGTCAGAGCACTCAGCCTTAAAAGGAATCAAGCGTGGGTGTTTTGTTTTTTTCTTGCAGACTTCTATACTTACATGAACAAATAGAAATAATTAACATTCCTCAGATTAGCAATATATTCATATTTTTTAAGAGACATAAACAAATTTCTTTTTCTTTTTTTTTTTTTTTTTACAGAGAGGAAGGGAGAGGGACAGAGAGTTAGAAACATCAATGAGAGAGAAACATCGACCAGCTGCCTCCTGCACACTCCCTACTGGGGATGTGCCCGCAACCAAGGTACATGCCCTTGACCGGAATCGAACCTGGAACCCTTCAGTCCGCAGGCTGATGCTCTATCCACTGAGCCAAACCGGTTAGGGCAACAAATTTCACTAGCTAAACAATTTTAAACAACAAAGACACATATTTAAGCAATAAAGACAGATAACATTCCCCATTAAAAACTTTGGGTCACCACGGAAACTCAGGAGCTGTTTAGGATTTTTTTTTAAGAAAACAAAACAAAACAGAAATAAACAAAAACACTTTTACACAGGCACATGCCACATTTACAGCACAAAATACCAACAAATCAGTTTCAATTGTGCAGAGATACAGAACAAATCCCTGAAGAGAGGCAGTAGAAAACTACCTAGGAACGCTTCTCTTCTACCTTTTTAAAAAGATAGGCCAGATTCAAACCCTTAGCCAATCCAAGTTTTGACTTCCCTCCTGGGAGTCCCAGAGATGGTGAATACCATCTAGAAGCCATTCCTCCAGATACAGGACAAGTCCCTTAGAGATCCTTGATAATCTAGACCAGTAATCCATTCACACAATCCCCCAAAAGTTAAAGAGGAAGGAAAGAACCATTCAATGTCATCCAAGAGGATTTCGGTGAAATGACAAAATTGACAGATCACAAAGGTATTGATTACATCTCAAGGTTTGGAATGAGGAACCTGGGTTAAACTTAGGCATGTTATCTAAATTACAGTCCTGGGTCTCCAGAACACTGAGTTGACAAGTTAACTGGAGCCCTCCTACTCTGGGACAGCTGTGCTGTCCCTCCTAGGCAAAGGAAAAATGTGCCCTCTAAGACCAGTATGAAACCACAGTTTACTACTGCTATTAGTCCCTTTTAAAGACTTTGACATAAGCTACCTAACTTTTGTTTAGGGAGGGAACATACCTAGAGTTAAGAGATTCCTTAAAGCTCCACCCCTGAAATTCCACCCTGCCTCAGTGAGCAGACATTCCCTTTTGGATAAATCAGAGGGAGAGGCCTTTGCTGTTTCTAGATGGTGGCCCCCAGGGGCACGGCAAGCCATGCGGCCAACATGGCGGCTGCCAAGTCACGCAGCCCAAAATGGTGGCTGTCTAAACTGTTCTCTGACAGAAAAGATGATTTCCTCATTCTCACAATAAACAAGGGAAGAGCAAACCAAAATCCCTAAAAGATAGATGGCCAATATTATATTGCAGACAAACTGAAATCTCATTAGCTGTTTATACCTTTTATAATTATCTGAAAGAATATCAATTAAATTTAAACTGGTTTTTGTCAGACCAATAAGCAAAGGCATTTAGCTACCACAACTACACAATTTTTCCTAATTCAATCTGAACCTTAAACTTTTAGCTGGCAAGTCAAATATTCAGCATTTCTCAATCAGTAACATTTTTAAGAATAAACTTCAAAAATGGAAGACATTATCAACCAACAGATTCAATTCTGTCCTCTAGATTTTTCATGAGGCAAATTAGATTATTGAGCAATTTTTATAATCTGATTTAGTAAACTTTATTTTTTACTTTCAAGCAGCTCTGGAAAACCACATTTGAGCCTTGCAAAACAGGTTCTGGTCTACCTGGTCTTTTCAGATGTAAATTGACCACATTCTTTAAGATTTTGCTACAGGCGGGAGGCGACTATCCCCTTCCTCCATTAAGAAAATATTTCTTAATAAAGGACCAGTTTTTTTTTGTTTTTTGTTTTTTACCTTGGAACAACCTTTAAAAATTGTTCTTTATTATGGAAATGCCAATCCTGCTGTTAAAATCTAGCCAGCATCTTTTTTCATTTGGGTAAAATTTGCCATCTTTCCTAGGAAATAATCAGTTTTGGGGTTTTATTTTGTACATTTGCAAAGAGATTCCAGCTCAAAACTCTATCTAATCCGAAATCGGACAATGCGCGCATTAGTTTTGAGCTACTTTTCTCTTTACACGTGCACAGAAGTCCCAGACACATTTTTAAGTTTTGTAAAACTTTGCAATTACAAGAAGGACTTTAAATTATTTACTACTACCACCAAGATCTGCACTAGCGGTGGCTCCACCCAGGCCCGTGCCCTAGGCTTCAAGGCTCACTGCAGCAGCCCTGGAAAACCACCCCTGGGGCTGGCTAGCAGATTTGGCCCAGACCTTGACTTTAACTTAAAGAGGTAGTTTGAGTCTGTTCCATAATGTCCATCCAGTAAGTCCACAGGAAAAAAAAACAACAGAAAAACACAGACACAGACAAACAGAGGGCCCCAAAGAACAGCCTTCCAACTCCATGGAAGCAACTAGACGATGGCCTTACACCAAACCAGCGGGAGCGACCCACCTCATCTCAAATATGTGAGGGGAATAAACGTCCCTCGTGAGGGGAATACGCATCCCTCCTGGGGAGCAGAACATCTTCCAACTCTCCCCGCCTGTGGTCCTTCAGCAGTGCGTCCACATAGACCGCTTCGGGCATTACAGAATTTCAGAAGTGAGCTCACACAGGACAGAACATATAACACACAGAACAGAATACACAACACACAGACACCTACCGCGGCCAGTCAGACTCTCCGGATCGGGGGTCCCTCAAGGGTCTTGGGGATCCTGGACGAGCCACCAAATGTTATGCCCAGATATCAAGATCCCCAAAAGCCCACCAGGAAGCCAGCTGAGTCTGATGCAAAAGCAAAGAGTCTTTATTCGAGCTAGCTCGGCTCCCCTACCACACTCACTGATGCAACAGCAAGCCAAGTGGCAGAGAGAGAGAACTCTGTGTGGAGAGAGGTTTTATAGGGGGGTTGGAGTAAGGGGAGGAGAAAGGACTGTGGGCCTTGCCGATTGGCCAGGCGCAAGTCGGTGTCTTGTTACATAGGATGTGGTCATATCTATGGCGCACACTTCACTTGATTGCCATTGGTTAGTTTAAAGAAATCCTGGGTGTGGCTAGCAGAGGCTTAGGCTTCCAGGAAGAATCTCCTTGCTGAGCACATGGCTGCCCCAAAATGGAGGATCCAGGGTAAGATGGAGGGCGTAGCGTAGCCCTTACCCTGGGGCAAGATGGAGGGCATAGCTCTCGCCCTTTCAGCCCCTAACTGCCCTCCCCTGCTAGCCTGATCAAGCCCCCAACTGCCTCTGCCTGCTTGATCGCCCCTAACTGCCCTCCCAATGCTGGCTTGATCTTGCTCCCAACTGCCCTCCCCTGCTGGCCAATTTGGTTCTGATTGGTCAGTTTCTATGCCAATCAGCATGAAAAACTCCACCTCCTAGGCAGCCATTGGCCCCTCACAGTTGATCCAGATTTGGTTCTGATTAGTCAGTTTCTATGCCAGTCAGCATCAAAAGCTCCACCTCCTAGGCAGCCATTAGCTCCTTACATTCACCCAGATTTGGTTCTGATTGGTCAGTTTCTATGCCAGTCAGTCTCTCTGGGCCTATCAATGGGGCCTAATCAGATAGGCGGGGCTGATCAGCAGCCCCAGTGGAGGCCTGGAGAGAAATGGAGGGAGGCACAGCTCTTGGCCAGGCTGGGAGAGAAAGAGAGGCAAGTTCTGATCAATGGTTGCCATAGAGGCTATGGATCAGACCCTGCCTCTCTCTCTGCAGGCCTCTCTCCGGGCCTGATCCACAGCCCCCTGGCAGTCAGTGCTGTGTCAGAGTACCCACAGCACCCCAGTCAATGCTGGGTTGCCATGGTGACCCGGCGTTGACTTCTGATCTGGTGGAGCCTTTGGTGGTAATGACCCTGGATCTTTATTTTATAGATACTGCTTGGCCATAAAAAAAGAGAAAATCTTACCTTTTGAGACAGCATGGATGGATGGACCTGGAGAGTATTATGCTAAGTGAAATAAGCCAATCAGGGAAAGACAAATACCATATGATTTCACTTACATGTATAATCTAGTGAACAAAATATAAACAGACTCATAGAAATGAAACAGACTGACAGCTGTCAGATGGGAGGGGTGTTGTGTGGGACTGGATGAAAAAGGTGAAGGGATTCACCAAAAAGAAAAAAAAAATGCATCAACACAGAGAACAGTACAGTGATTACAAGAGGAAAAGGGGTGGGGGAGGTAGGAGAGAGTGGAAGGGAAGGAAACTTGACTTTGGATACATGCACAGATGATGTGTTATAGAAATGTACATATGAAATCCAATAAATTCAATATAATTTTTAAAAAGTGTGTAATAGTGAATAAGTGAATTAACTGGAGAACATTTCCATTGAAGACACTTGTGGAGGGATGACTGAGATGATACCATTCAGAGTGTCCCACAGACAACGTAAGCCTTTCCAATGCTGGGACACAGCCCTGACAGTGTGAAGTGCGGATCAACACTCAGGATGGATCTGTAGGACACAGGGGCTGTTTGCCATCAAATAAATAAATGAGTTTGATGTTTGTGATTGGAAAATGTAATTTGACCACTTGTAGGTTTACAGAATTATAATGGTCCTTGGAGTGTTTTGAAGGAACATTTCATATACCTTGTGATCCATATTCTTCCATCCTGTCTTTCTCACAAGTCTCAGATTTTCTGTAAAGATTTTTATTATTATGAACAGATTGTATTTTCATACTCTCTTCTAGTTTTTCTTTTTCCTGCTTCTCTTTTTCTTCTCCTAATCCCCTTGAACTCAAATCTGATCCTTGTCTAAGTGTTCTAACAGAACCCTCACTGCTCCTGATGTCTCTTTCCTGTAGTAAATAATTATTCCTGAAGAGAGGAATCTGTGATTGTGGAGAGGCCTCTGGGAGAGCAGTCAGCTCTTGGCTTTGCTGAAGTGCTTGTAACACTATTCAAAAGTCAAAACCTCTGGGCCTCACTTTTCTCTTCCCTAATATAAATAAATTATACTATATAATTCCTAAGATGCTTGAATGTCTAACATTATACAATTCTAAAAATTTGAGAGAGTTATTCAGGATGGAGGATTGCTCACATGTAGGAAAAATGCTCTTCATATAGGCAAAACCCATAACGAAAATGACTATTGTTTAAGTAACAAGACTTTCAAAATGCATAATTTTTGTGACTCTTAATACCTACTTATCCCTGGTTCTAAGATTACAGTACACTTTTTATACAGGGCATAGATTTAAATTAGGTACGATGGTGATCTGCTGACCATTTGAATGTGAAAGGAGATCAAATGAACAATCTGAGTTGCTAATGATTGTAGGTTTACTAACTGTAGAATATGCTTCTGGAATTACAGGGCCTTTATAAGAGAATATAGAGTTACAAGAGGCCTGGTGCATGAATTCGCGCACTGATGGGGTTCATCGGCCTGGCCTGCACCCTCTTACAATCCGGGATCCCTTGGGGCAGTGGTTCTCAACCTTCCTAATGCCGTGACCCTTTAATACAGTTCTTCATGTTGTGGTGACCCCCAACCATGAAATTATTTTCGTTGCTACTTCATAACTGTAATTTTGCTACTGTTATGAATCATAATGTAAATATCTGATATGCAGGATATATTTTCATTGTTACAAATTGAACATAATTAGAGCATAGTGATTAATCACAAAAACAATATGTAATTATATATTCAATATGTGTTTTCTGTTGGTCTAGGTGACCCCTGTGGAAGGGTCGTTCAACCCCAAAGGGTTGTGACCCACAGGTTGAGAACTGCTGCCTTGGGGGATGTCGGAGAGCTGGTTTCGGCCCAATATTCATGGGCCAGGTCGAGGGACCCCACTGGTGCATGGGCACCTGGCCTCTAGTATGCATAAGAGATCTTTGGTAAATCTCTTCCTGCCCTCTCCCGCTCCTCCCTTCCCTCTGAGATTCATCAGTCTGTTCCATGTTTCCATGTCTGCGTTTTCTGCTCCTGCATTGAGCATCTGCCCCCTAGTGATCAGTGCGCGACATAGCTACTACCTGGTTGTCCAGTTGTAATGGTCATTTAGGCTTTTAGGTATATAGGCTAGAGGCCCGGTGTATGAAATTCATGCATGGGGAGTGGGTCCCCTCAACCCAGCCTTCACCTTCTCTAATTCCGGGACATCCATCTCACAATCTGGGACTGCTGGCTCCTAATTGCTCACCTGCCTGCCTTCCTGATCGCCCCTAACTGGCCCCTCTGCCAGCCTGGTTGCCCCCAACTGCCCCCCCTGCCAACCTGGTCACACCCAACAGCTCCCTCTGCCGGCCTGGTCACCCCTCACTGCCTCTCCTGCTGGCCTGGTCTCCCCCAACTGCCCCCCCTGCTGGCCTGGTCACCCCTCACAGCCCCCCCTGCCAGCCTGGTCTCCCCCAACTGCCCCCCCTGCTGGCCTGGTCGCCCCTCACTGCCTCCCATGCCGGCCTGGTTGCCCCACGCAGCCTGCTGCTCAGTCATTTGGTCATCCCTCACTAACCCTCCTGCTGGCCTGGTCGCCCCACGCAGCCTGCTGTTCACCTGCTCCCAGAAATCAGGATTTTTAAAAGATTCCCAGGTTGATTCTAATGTGCAGCCAAGGTTGAGAACCACTGTGGTAGATCAACAAGATCCTGAAACTGGGCCTCCATCCTATACCCACTTAGTCAGCCTTAGGACTATTAAAAACAGTGTGTGGATCTCTGTATTCTGAGAATTTTCACACACACACAAAAGCAGTAAAAACAAAATGACCTTCTATCTCATTATATTCGTCAATTATTAAAAGTTTGCTACTCTTGTTTCATCTAATTCTTTTTTTTCTTGGAGTATTTAAACTAGATCCCAGCCATACGTTTTACCCATACTTCAGTGAAATCCTTAAATTTTTAATGTTAAATAAAAATTTGAGACAAAAATTTAAGTTTATTTTTGTTTTGCGTCTGTAAAATTAACACCCTAATTAGCTTTGTTCCATGTTGATACATTTATTTTTCCTAGGTTCATTTTTGTCTTTCTTTGATTGACACCAGAACTCCATTTTGCTTGTCATAGCCAGCAGTTATTATATTGGTTCTGTATAAACTCAGAATAACAGCTATAGGACATGTATGTGTGTTTATAAGCTATGTAAAAACTTTGCTTTCGTTGACTATTTCTATTTCTTGGTATTCAGATCGTTAATGTAAGGTTTTTACTTTGGGCATACATCATCACTTTCTAAGACAAGCCCCTATGGGTTTGCACATAGGAAGGCAGTTGATATTTGGGGTATAGTTTTGTAAACAGGACCTGGGTCATTGGGGTAGACCTGGCAAGATGAGTTGGATTTTATCAGTCCCATGTGTGTTTCTGCTCTGAAATGATGACTAGTTTTATGCATGTTACTAAAAGAAAAGGGGACCTTTTGACAGTTTCCTATGCTCAAACCCAACATGTGTGATTGACTCAGCGACTGGTATCTTTTTAGCGGAGCTGCCCCCTCCATACACCGCCTTCACCAGCCTGGACGCCAGGGGCATCCCAGTGATAAACTGTCACATGTGCCAGTTGCTGATCAGCCTGGACGGCAAGCTCCACCAGCACATGGTGAAGTGCATGGTCTGCAATGAGGCTACAGTAAATGGAGTTTCCGCCAGTAAAAGCATCGATTGTTACCTGACATCTTTTCCCTCGAGGAAGTACTTCCACAGTATGACTTAAGCGTAGGTGCAGGCTGGACACAGAGATGGCGCATCTCCACACCCTTGCTGTCTTCTCTCAGCTGTCTATTCCTCTGGAGCATACAAGGATCCTCCCGGTGTTTGCAGCTCACTTCATTGGGAAAATGTCAGGGCGAGTTTAAATACAATGCCATTTGGCTCTTTACTTTCTAAAACGAGACTGACCATAGACAGTTATTTGTAATTATCTTCAATGTCTATCACATCACAGGGAAATCCATTTTCATTTTCACTAAAATGTGGGCTTTGTACTTATGTGGAAAATTACTTAAACATATTTTATGTTTGTAGGATGTCAGCATGACTTTTCTTATTAGGAATTTGTTATTGACATTTGTGCCAAATCTACACTAATAAAAGACAAAGATGCTAATTGACTGTACCTTCGCTACACCCACCAGCCAATCAGAAAGTATGCAAATTAACCCAACAAAGATGGCTGTTAAATTTGCATACTGCAGATGGGGCGGGCAGCGCCAGACGCCGCCCATGGGATCTGGGCCACAGATATGGGAACCGGGGAGGTGGGGCGGGCAGTGCCAGATGCCACCTGGGGAGGTGGAGCCGGTGATCGCCCCAGCCAGAGGCCTGAAGCCTGGGCAGGGACTGTTGTGGTGACAACACAAGTCTTTCCTTTGCTCACCAAGCCTGGCCTCTTAGTCTAAAAAGAACAAAAACCCTTCCTAATTGTTTAGCCTAAAGTGGCTCCTTTCATGGTCTGCAGCTCTGAGAGAGGAGCCCTAAGCTGAGGGTTCTCACAGTCACAAGTGATGTTCTTCTGAACACAGAACAGATTCCTTTCTAGAAATAAACTCTCTCGTAGTACAATGTTTTACGTTCCACAGGACATGTTTGCTAATAGTCCCAATGCCTTTAGTTCCTCTATAAGATGAAGCAAAGCATGAATAAATCTATGTTCAGTAACCCCCTCCTCACCAAACTCTCACTATATCACAGCACACAATACACTAACACACACACCGGTTCCCACACCAGCCACCTCCCCTGCTGGCCCTCTGTAGGCAGACACTCTTCCTGCCTCATCTTTCCTCAGGTTTGTGGAGACGCCCCCGGGCCTATGGAGATGCCTCTACGTGTCTGCTGAGGCTCAGCAACATGGAGCCACCTGAGTCAGGAGAAGTGTCTCGGGCTCGCTTCCTGGCCGGGCCGAGCTGTGGGGCTGTCACTGGACACCAGCACCACAGGCTCCACGGGGGTCAGAGAGGAGACGCGGGCCCCCCTGCGAAGAACATGACCCCAGGAGCCTGAATCCGTGTGAGCCTCTGCAGGCGTGTGAGGACCTACACACGGTTCCCCTTCATCTTCACTGATGCTGGGGCGGCGGCAGCAGGAGGCGGCCGCAATGTGACAGAGAAACAGGGACTTGTCACCGCCGGGCGCACCCGCCGGCTCAGGAGCATGTTGTGCGTCCCTGACGATGCTCCAGCCGCTGAGCCATGTGCCAGCCTCTGCCACGCTCTACAGCCGAGACACATCTCCGGCTCCTGAGAGAACATCCATGAAAGCCGGGGACAGGGAAACGCTCCGCACAGCAGCAGCCACAGGAGAGCCTCAGAGGGCGGCCGTGGCTCCTGAGAAATAAAAGTCGCAGCGAAAGAGGTGAGGTGCCCCGAGCTGCCTCAGTGTGGCCCAGCCACTCATCCCAGCCCCTGCACCACCCCTACCTCACACCCCACACCTTTCACCTCAGACCTCACACCTCTCATTTCTCACCTCACGCCTCACACCTCTCATCCCACGCCTCATGCCTCTCACCAAACTCATGCCCCACGCCCGACAAATCACCCCACACCCCACACCTCACCTCCTCACACCTCATCTCTAGCCTCACCTCACCTCATGCCTCTTGAATCACCTCACACCTCATGCCACGTCCCATCCCTCCCGTCGCACCTCACCTCACACCTCTCGCCTCAGCTCACGCCTGACACCGCACGCCTCATGCTGCCTGGCATGCCTCACGCCTGATGCCTCAAATCACAAATCATGCCTCACCCATGCCTGATGCCCCATACCTCTTGCCTCTCACCTCACCTCACTCCTCACCTAACCTCATACTTCTCGCCTCACCCCATGCCTCTCACCTCACCTCACAACTCTTGCCTCACCTCTCACCTCACTTCTTGCCTCACACCTCACCTCATGCCTCAGCCTCTCACCTCACCTCATTTCTCACGTCTCGCCTTATGTCAGGCCCCACACCCGATGCATCATGCCTCACCTCATGCCTCTTGAATCACCTCACACCTCCCGCCTCACCTCATGCCCATGCCTCTGACTTCATCTCACACCTCTCCTCATTCTTCAAGCCCCATGCCTCACCTCACACCTCCCGCCTCACCTCTCACCTCATCTCATTCCACACGCGTCTCGTCTCACCTCATCGCATGTCCTACACCTCTCACCTCTGGCCTCAATTCCCGCTCTGCAGGCACACTGTGACGGATCATGACGGGTCTTTGGCTTCAGGTGCACAGCAAGGCCACGCTCCTGAATCCCAGCCCGCACTCCAGCCTGGCCCTGCCCTTCCACTCAGGAGAAAGCCTTGAAGCCTTTTAAATTTTTTTTGGTTAATCCTCACCCAAGGATATTTTTTCCATGGCTATTTTTAAAAATCTTTATTGTTCAGATTATTACAGATGTTCCTCTCCCCCCACCCCCCATAGCTCCCCTCCACCCAGTTCCCACCCCACTCCAGGCCTTCCTCTCCCCCAGCTGACCTTGTCCATAGGTGTCCATAGCTCTTTGTCCAGTCTCTTCCCGCACCCCCTTCAACCCCTTCCCCCCAAGAATTGTCAGTCTGCTCCCTTTCTATGCCCCTGATTCTATTACATTCACCAGTCTGTTCTGTTCATAAGGTTTTTATTAATTTGATTTTTAGGTTCATTTGTTTTGACTTTGTTGTTCATAATTTATCTCCTCCTCCTCCTCCTCCTCCTCTTCCTCCTCCTCCCTTCAGCATTTCATATAATACTGGTTTGGTGTTGATGAACTCCTTTAGCTTTTCCTTATCTGTAAAGCTCTTTATCTGACCTTCAGTTCTGAATGATAGCTTTGCTGGATAAAGTAATCTTGGTTGTAGGTTCTTGGTATTCATCACTTTGAACATTTCTTGCCACTCTCTTCTGGCCTGCATAGTTTCTGTTGAGAAATCAGCTGACGATGGTGCTCCCTTGTAGGTAACTGACTGTTTTTCTCTTGCTGCTTTTAAGATTCTCTCTTTGTCTTTTGCTCTTGGCATTTTAATTATGATGTGTGTTGGTGTGGTCCTCTTTGGATTCCTTTTGTTTGGGGTTCTCTGCACTTCCTGGACTTGTAAGTCTATTTCTTTCACCAGGTAGGGGAAGTTTTCTGTCATTATTTCTTCAAATAGGTTTTCAATATCTTGCTCTCTCTCTTCTCTGGCACCCCTATAATTCTGATGTTGGTAAGCTTGAAGCTGTCCCAGAGGCTCCTTACACTATCTTCATATTTTTGTATTCTTTTTTTCTTTTCTGGTTGGGTGTTTTTGCTTCTTCATATTTCAAATCTTTGACTTGATTCTTGGGATCCTCTAGTCTGCTGTTGGATCTCTGTATATTATTCTCTATTTCAGTCATTGTATGCTTAATTTCTGATGCCTCCCCAGTCACCTCAGGTGGATGCTCTTGGTGCACCCCTTTGTAGGCTGTTTGCACAGTCTTGTTGTAGTTAACCCTTGATTGCTGTAGGTATCACTGGGAGGAATTGACCTCCAGGCCAATTGGCTGTGATGTCCAGCTGTGTCTACACTGGAAGATCTGTTGTGCTGGAGACATCCTTATGGGGCAGGACTTGCTTCAGTGGGGCTTTGGTGCTCACTGAGTCTGCCCCCTGGGTGTGTCTCTTATGGATGTGAAGAGTTGTATTCTGGATGGTCTCACTCTGACCACTGGGTACACTGGCTCTTGGATCTCCAAGGAGGTGCAAAGTCAGCCACTGTCTGGGGCTGCCCAGCAGGAGCTACAGAGACATCTACAGATTCCTCCTCTTTGTATGAGGTTTGGAAGTGCCCAGAGGAGGCCCAGCTGTGAAGCAAGGCAGGCTGCTGCTGCCAGGCCTTGGGCCTTCTTTTGGAAGCTCTGGGGCTCTCTGACCCAGCTGTGCAGTTTGACAGGTTTTAGGCAGAGAAAGGACAGGCTATTCATATGCAAAAGCCGATGCGCACAGCTTGGGTGTGATTGTAAATTGGGTGGGGCAGGGTCTCTGGGAATCACCAGGGCGGAGCAAATAGCAATGGCTGCCAGTCAGCCCTGCACCGGAGGGGTCCCCGAGTCTCCGCATCCCGGCCACTGTGCAGGAACAATGATCGCTGCAAGCACCTCTGAGAGAAAGCTGCGCTTGTGTTCTTGTCCCGATGCCAGGCAGTCCAGTTTCTCCTTGTGTCTGGGTGCCCCAGAGTCTCGCCTGGAACTGGAATTCAGAGCAATCGGGAGCTTGTATCTCCCTCCTGATTAAAAGAGCAGCACATCCAGGTGCCAGCACTTGCCGCACCTCTTACCAGTCCCAATGCACCTTCTTCACCTCTCTAGTTGTGGAACTTCCACTCAGCCAGCTTTCCCAAGGTTCTGGGTGGTAGCTGTTCTGCCTTTGTAATTTTGATGTGGTTGTGGGAGGCAGCAAGTATAGATGTTTACCTATGCCACCACCTTGGTTCTCCCCACGGCTATTTTTTTAGAGAGTAGAAGGGGGAGATACAGAGAAACACAACCGGCCCAACCAAAGCAGGAATGGTGCCCTTGGCAGGAATGGAACCAGCGACCCTTCAGTCCCAGGGCCAATGCTCTAACCACTGAGAAGCAGCTAGACTTTTATCTGTGACCTGCTGCTTGCCTCATATCCCAACACCATTTATTATAGAATGCACATTTTTTCTATTCACCTGAGGAGACATGTTTATCATATGAAACTTACTTTGTATTTGGGTTTATTAGTACACCTTCTCTTCTGTTCCGTTAATGTGTCTATTTGGCCTGGTGGTGTAGCTCAGTGGAGTGTCGACCTAGGAACCAGGAGGTCACGGTTTGATTCCCGGTCAGGGTACATGCTGTGGGCTTGATCCCCAGTGTGGGGCGTGCAGGAGGCAGCCAATCAATGAATCTTCTCATTGATGTTCCTATATCTCTATTCCTCTCCCTAAAAATCAGTAAAAACTTATTTTTTAAAAGGTGTGTTTGGGAGTCGTGCACTCCTGAACCTGTCTGGAGGAGGTGATCACGAAAAGGGGTCCAACTGGAACCAGGAGGACGCTCCCCAGGAAACTGATCCTGAGGAAGCGCTGACTTGGAAACAGTGGGAGAAAGTGCTCACAGACTCCAGCCGCCGCTGTGCACCCCGCCCCAGGCATCCCCTCTGGTTCTCAAGCACTCGCTGGCACTGTACCCTGATCTCAGGCCCCCTCTCTACCCCCCACACTGCCTGCACCAGGAGGGAGACATCGCATCCAGGTCTCTCCTCACCAGTTTCCACAGGTGCCAGCTGCCCATTAGAGTTGGGCTGGAGTCGGGACACGTAATTCATCTCAAGGTCTCTACTGGCCCCTCATGTTCCCTGGCCCCTTTCCTCATGTCCTCTTTCCCACCCATCACATCCTGGTGAAGGCAGGGTGGAAAATTCAGCTCCAGCTGTTTCTCCTTTTGCCAGGCAACCACTGTAACCACAAGGGCTGGCGAGAGCCGTGATACAGAATTCTGCTCAACGTCTTTCCTGGCCACACACCCCAACAACCACTGTGCTCTTCACAGCAGGTTGAAGCAGGGAGGGAGGATTTGCCCACAAGTCCCTCCTTGTTCACTGACTCATGACCCCTCAAAAGGTGTGCGGAAAGGGGTTAAGTAATTTGCCTCCAGTTCTCTCCTCACCTCTTAGCCAAACACCTGCTCTGCCCCTCACACACTGGTCTCAAGGCAGAATGGAAATGTGGCCTCAGGTCTACCACATCCTTCCCCAGACACCCCTCATCTCCTTCATAGCTGGTTGGAGCCAGGATAGAAAATCTGCCTCCAGCTCTCTCCTCATCCCTTACTCCAGGACTCCCCTTGCAACTCACATTGCAGACGACAGATATATGGATGGATGCTAAGAATACAGATCCCTATATAAAGGGCTCCTGAGAGATAACTGAGCTCAAATTTATAATAATAATAATAATAATAATAATAATAATTATAATAGAAAAATAAAAAAGCAAACCAGAGTCTCATGTTCATTTCCACACAGGAGTTTCTAATATAAACCTCAATTCAGAGGGAGTGGCCTGCAAAGTCCCTCCCGCATTGAACTGACTGATAGACATGTGGACTGAGAAAAGGAGAGATGGCAGGACCAGACTAGAACACACAACTGGCGCAGAGTGGAGCTGAGCCGTGTGGCCTGAAGGGAACTCACTCGGGGCAGCCTGACCCCAGGGCCTCCCACAGCCACGACGCTTCACACTGAAGCAGCACAGCAGACCTGCTCCCACAGCAGGGCCACTTCACGCTGCTCCTGTAGCAACACTGAGCTGCTCCACAGCCTGCCGTCGCCCAGATGGTGAGCTCTCCCAGCTGCTAGTGTCCTCGTGGAGCTGACACCTCAGAGGCCACTGGCCAGTCTCACTAGTGAAGATGCGCTGATAGGAGTGAGAGCAGTTAAGGCCTCCTTTGCACGGAAACGCTTCTGAAATGTGGAGGACACATCAACAAGAATGCAAATAAAAAGTCACACACTTGGTTCCTTTAAGCATATTTAATATTTGAACTCTCATTTTCTATTTTCCCAGACCCCAGAAAAGAGAAAGTTTTTAGCTGACCAATATTTTGTTCCAGAAACATACAGCCTTATCAGCTAATTCATAAAAGAGCTATTTTACAAAGGTACATCTGGATAATTAGAACAATAAAGTCTTTTAGGTATTTCAAAATATGAGTAAAAATACATGATTATTAATAGAGTTTTCTGAAGACAGCTGCTGTTTTTATAGAGTGATTTCTAGGAAAGAGCCCAAGACTGTTGGTGAACGAGTGAAGAAAGGGTTCTGGCAGAAGAGGCGTGTTAGCCACAGCCCAGTGTGCACGTCCCCGGGGTCTCTGCGGCCCATCCCCCTAGGAGATCCATTTCCCAACCAACTTATTATCAAAACCATCAGGACCAGTGGGGAAGGCAGAAGGAATGAAGAAAAGGAACTCTTTTCTTGAACAACTTTGCAGGACATTTTGAAAAGGTAGAAAAATCAGAAAAAAAACACAAAACAAAAATTGTAATATTAGGAGGACAAAGGAGCAGAGATGCCGGGAGGGCCCTGCGCATGGTCTGTCCTGAGGTCCCTGCACTCGGTTCTCAATGGCGCCTTCAGCGTCTCAGGGAGGAAATGTTGGCCAGAGCCCTAGTTCCAGTGACACTCCCCAGGGCTGCAGAGGAAGCGCTTCCGGCTGGGAGTGCAGAAGCCCCACGCAGCACGCCCACCTCAGGACGCCAAAAAGGAAAAGGGTACCAATGAAAGAAAACTCAGAGAACATACTTTAGCTTCTGAAAATAAGAAAAAAGACTCTTCTCCTCCACGATCACATTAGTCCCCCTCTCCTCCAAAATAAAAAACGTTTCCCCTCTGTGCCTAAACTGTATTCATTATACTGCATGGGAAGTACATTTCATAAAACTTTTTCCTAAAAGTGCCTGGCTAGTGTGGCTCAGTGGTTGAGGGTTGACTCATGTACCAGGAGTCAAGGTTTGATTTCTATTTTATAAATAGAAATCACAGGCCAGGGTTGCGGGCTTGATCCCCAGTAGGGGGCGTGCAGGAGGCAGCTGATCAATGTTTCTCACTGATGTTTCTCTCTCTCTCCCCCTCTCCTTTCCTCTTTAAAAATCAGTAATTGTTTTTTAAAAGCCCAAAAAAGTTGTGAAATGTACCTCCTGTGCAGTATAATAAATAGTTACAGTAGATTCGAAAAGCCAAGACAGCTCAAGCAGCTGGGGAGCTGATATCAAGGAACGTACAAGCTGTCGCTTCTTGGGCAATGATCAGCACTTTAAATTAGAGGCCCGAGAGCCCAGTGATTTGTCTGGATTAACTGTCCTCTGTTCCTACTTCATGAGGCCTCAGGAGAGAGCACAGGCCCCAGGCCGCTCCCACAGCTAGCCAGCTCCCCTGGTCTGGGAAAGTGCTCTGTCCACTACGCCTGGATTCCTCGGTGTGGAAGTGGATTCCAGCTTCTGGTCTCCTGAGAAAATGACTTTGATGGTAACTGAACCATTTCCACTCAAGGGCAGGATGAATTCCATCATCCTGAAAGGCAGATCGAATATCAAAGTAAAACAGATGTGACGATAATGGTCAGTGTAAGTGGGAGTTGTGGGAGGCCAGGAGAGGGAGGAGGAGAAGTTCAGCTGGGAAGACAGAAAGAACACTCAAAACGGTGGGATCTCTTCAAAATTAGACTTCAGTTTGGGGCCGTGTTTGACAATCTAGACACACATGGATCTGGCAGTACTAGAGCTATGGTCACAGTGTTGTCCCAGTCAGCCCTGTTACTGTTCCAAGGAGAGGTTAAACTACCAGAAAAGAAAAGCAAACAGTTGCCAAGGACAAGGTATTGGCTGAGCTAGAGAAACCACGATGCTGCTAATCTGCTGACCTAGCCAGCGTCTCCCGTGAGCGCCGGGGACGCTGCAGGTCCCGCAGGCCTGCAGGTGGGACGGGAGCTCTCTCAGTGCCTTTCTCCGGATGCCCTGCCCACTGATGGTCTGAGGGCCACGGCCAGAGGGGAACCCCTAGCTGAGTGAGCGCATTATTCCCAGCAGCACCATGTGACCATCTAGTTGCTACCTGCTTCTTTAAAGAGATCAGAAGGTTCAAGTTCCACTTATATATTAGCTTCTGCTTCTAAAATTTAAATCCCACTCTAATTTAATTTATACTTGGTCTACGACCCAAAATATAATTATAATTTATAAACGAGGGTACAGCAATACAAGCTGTTCAGTTTACTAAAAACAGAGGTCAGTTTTGAAAAGACAGACACAGGAACCTGGACATCGATGAATGTGCTGTAAGCTGTCATGCTCTTTATGACAGTAGCTGGGAACCCTCCTGTGCATGATGAGTGTGTGTGTGTGTGTGTGTGTGTGTGTGAGTGTGTGAGTGTGTGTGTGAGTGTGTGCAATGGGTGTGTGTGTGTGAGTTTGTGTGTGTGATGAGTGTGTGTGAGTGTGTGTGTGTGAATGTGAGTGTGTGACTGTGTGTGCAATGAGTGTGTGTGTGAATGTGAGTGAGTGTGTGTGCAATGAGTGTGTGTGTGAGAGAGTTTGTGTGTGTGATGAGTATGTGTGAGTGTGTGTGTAACTAGACAGCAGGGAAGAAGATCACAGCCGGACCCTCCAGTGTCAGAGGGCACTGCTGAAGGACGGAGAGCAGTGGGTGAACTCCTTGCATATTAACACAATTTTAAGATTTGACAAATGATTTCCTTTTAGTTGGCAAAACATATATACCTGATGCACAAAGAAAATCACAGAAAACAATATAATTGAAGGTGCTCTTGAGCCACTACTCTGACCTCTGTCCTCTGTGGGGTGCTGCCAACACAGCTGGCCATCCTGGGGCAGGCGTTCCCCCACTCGCCGGCAGGTCCAGTGCGCTTGGCCTGCGTCTGTGAGGCAGGCAGGCAGGCACCAGCAGGGAGAAGCGCCAGCAGGGAGCTGGTCCGGGCAGCTCTGCCTCCTCCACCCTTTCTCCACTCACTCTTGGCTCTCCTTTTTACTTGAGCCCTTTGGCACCATCCGTGCAAACATCAGAGTCAAACCTCCAGGTACGAAAATGTTACTGACCACAGGAGCAGCAGTACCTGTGCCGATTGGCACCCACTTCAACTCAGGAGTGACTCAGTTGCAGACCTTCCCAAACTCCTTCGGCTGCTGCCACCCCGCCCTCCTCGGAACCCCACCCCTGCCATCTGAGGCACCTCCACTTGTTTTTGCTTTTACTTCCTGCTCATCTGCAGGAACAATTGTACACACGTGCTGTAGTCCAATGTATAATTATAAAGATGAAGCAATATTAAGAAAAACAAATTATAGTCAAGAAAATAAAATTTGCTTTCCTTTCCCGCCCAAATCCCAACCCTCAATGGAAAAGAAAACAGAAGAAAACACACCCATTCCCAGTGGCTGCTTGTAGCACAGGAGGCTCTGGTTCAGTGATCCCAGCGGGAGCACAGTGCTGGCCTCGGAAGGGAGGGGGCCTTGCGCTCTGCCCCCCTGGGGGGCACAGGAGCACAGGCCCGGCTCTGCCTTGAGGTCAGGTGGGAGCAGCCACTGGGCAGCAGCTGGATACAGTGGAAGGCTGGGTGCTCCTCCCCCGCTGCCCTCTCTCCACCCAGCCTCCTGCCACCCCTCCTGAGCACTCTGCTTCAGGAGCCACTGGTCTTTGGTGAACTAAATATAAAGGGACAAAAGTCTCACTACATAATTAAAACACAGCAAGATAGAAATTAAAATGTGCTTTCAAATGTGGAATGAAGTCAAATAAATACATCTGATTTTCTCATTTTCTTAGGTCTAAATAAAATTCCATACCCAACACCAGAGCTCTCTGCATTTGGTTTTTGTTCTGAATCAAAATGAGTTTCTGGTCGTGAGGCGCGCAGAGTGCGGAGCGGAGGTTCCCTCGCGGACAGCAGGGCAGCTGCCGACTGGGAAGGACAGTCCTGCTCTGGGCCTGGGACAGGCCAGTGCCGAAGCTTCCCAGGCAGACCCTCTGTCACTCTCTCCCTCCACACCGGGGCCAGGATGTGCCGATGCTCAAACTCCAACCACCTCCAGAACGTGCAGCTCTAGCTTTTATCTGGAAGAATAAGGACATCAGGGATCAAAGAAAGAAGAAAGGACACTGGACACCTGGGGACACTGTGAACTCCAAGGCCTGGCTCTGTCTGCTTCTGGGCCAGGGCGGCCTCACCCAAGAGCCAATGACCGTGAACTGCAGAGCTCAGCACCACCCGCAGCCACAGACAAAGGGCAGCGAGGCCGCGAGGACCAGGCCTGGGTCCGGAGCTACAGGCGGCCCCACAGGGTCAGCAGCCCCTCTGCTCTGCCTCCCGCTGTGCAAAGGGGAGAGGGGGTGATTTTTGATGTTTGGAAACATTTTTAAATATTTATTTATTTAATTTGTTTGTTTTTGCAAACAGTTTTTTAAAGACAAAGAAGAAAAGGAGGTTTCTATTTTAAAGAGTAAGAAATCATTTCATGTATTTGTTCAGGCAGAATTCCAGAGTCTGGAATCTACCACTTTCACGTACCTGAGTGTTTGTCTGTGAGGGCTGACCCAGCCAGCCTTTGGCAAAGAATGGTATAACTTTCCTCCACCTTCTGTAAAATAAAAGCATAGGTTTTTCATTTGAACGTCATAAAAAATTATTTTTGAAAATAAGAAAAATGTTTTTCAGTATTACAGGTATGCTTCCAAATTGCAACATAAACATAATTAAAATTTTGTTAGTGGAGGGAAAGAAGTAAATTTCATTCCTTTTGCCGTTTTCCGTCTTATATGAGTGACCTAACGTTTCCCCGTGAGAAGAAAGTAGAGAGAGCAGCTGGCACCGGGACCAGAGCCGCCTGCACACGCCTTTCAGATGTTCCCTTCAGCAGCCCCAGGGAAACTGCGTGTGAACCAGGGAACACTGTCCCCCAAAGCCTCCACTGCGCGGCCAGTGGGCGCAGGGGGCTGCAGACGGAATCAATAAAGCCCTTTCCTCAGAAACTCCCAGGCGGTCAGGCTTGACAAGGGGCCAGGACAGGGAGTGACAGCTTCGCTTACAAACCCCTGTGCGGCGTTTCACTCAGAGGAGCCGCTTCCTTTTCCACAGCACCTGGGACACCAGCCCCAGCACCGGGCTAACATGCCCGGCCTCTTACCAGGACACAAACCTTCATCCCGCTATTTGTTCCCGCCTCCACGAGGGGCCAGCCAGGCCCCTCGGACACATACGGGCCTCACACGTAGCAGCCTGTGCAAGCACAGCTCACCGGCTGCAGCTTTTCCTGTCGCTGTGCTGTGTAACCAGACAAACAATGCCGACCTCTGCTTCTTATCAGGCCTTTTCATGGATGATGGTCAAAGAAAACACACATTGAAAACAACGAGTTTGCTCCCTTCTATTCCATGTGCTTCCCATCACCGAGTCCTGAGGAGGCCGAGGCCGAGGTACCTTTAAGTGCTCAAGGGCGGCCTCGATCTGGCGGATGCACTCCAGGACCTGGCTCTGGGCGTCTGTGCACGCGGAGGGGCTCTGGATCTCCAAGCAGGCCCCCTCCAGGGCTCCCCAGCGCTGCGGGGCCACGGGCTCCGGGGTGAGTGGTGGCATGGCCCCGTCGGAAAGAGCCTTCTGGGAAGAGGGCCGCTGCTGCGGGGCAGGGTCCACGGCGGGGAGGCCCGTCCTGGGCTGGGGGGGGAGCCAGGCGGCGCCCTCCTCATCGGTGGAGCTCTCCGGCACGGCATCATAGCCATCGAGGATCAAATAGTTTCCTGTGGCAGAGACAGGGCAGGCGGTGAGACGAGGACTGCCATCAGCACACAGAACAGGGGCTGGGTGACCCGGTGATAGCTTTAAAAGCTATTCAAGACTGGGAAAGCCGTTAATTCCCGAATGCCCACGTTTAAAGTGCAACCTAATGTTCTCCCTTTGGGTTCCAGGGAAACTTAGCAAACTTTCATGGTACTTTCTGAGTAATCCATAGGAGTTAGCATTTGAAAAGTTAAAAGCTGAAAACTACAAAGTTCCTATGCGATCTTGCCACCACTTCCCTTGCTACGTGCCCCCCCCCCCCCCCCCCGCTTCACCTCCCCCCTTTGTTCTCCCTGCAGCTGCTCACTCCTCAGCCCCAGCCCAGCTCGCTGCACAGCGGCGCGCCTCTCGCTGAGATGCTGCCCGACATCCCAAGCTGCTTCCGGTCCGGCTCAGATGCAGCCTCAGCAGAGGCCTCTGCCCTGGTCCCTTGTCTGCCCCTCACTCTGTGACCCTTAGTCTGACTTATTTTCCGGTGACTTCTTCTATCTATTTATTTGCTTACTTATTTATCACTAGTGGCCCAGTGCACAGGTTTGTGTACATTGAAAGGAAATTAATTAGAAGAACTATTTTAAGATCGCTATTTGCCCTTTCTCTATAATAGAAGTGTCAGAGATGAAAGAAAATTAGTAAAATGTGTATGAAAATATATAAATTGATTAATAAACAATATCAATATGATATTAACAACAAAGACATGAAATAAAACAAAAAAAAACATGATATAAACACAAATTGACAAAAAAAGACTGATAAATTGATTAACCTTATTCTAATATCTTCCTGTACACCACATTAAGAGTGAAAACACGGGGGTAGGGGAGGCCAGGGGATTGTCAAGGGTAGGGGAAAAAAAAAAAAAGGACACATATGTAATACCCTTTGTAATACTTTAAGCAATAAAAAAAAAAATGACAAAAAAAGTGAAAACACTTTCAGAGTGCTTAATTTCCCTTGTGATGAAGTATTTACAACTTTAACTTTAATGTCACACACTGTTCGAACTCGAGAGAAAGCAACATATAACTGACCATGTCTGAAAACAGGTTCAGGTAGGAATATTCCTACTCTGTCTGGAGTTTGTCCTTGTGATTTATTAATAGTCCTCACAAATGCTGGCATCACAGGAAACCACCGTCGAATCAATTTAAATGGGAGGCCAGTGTCAGATGGGGACAAATTAATTCTTGGAATCAGAACAGCCTCCCTACCTGCAATCCTGTTAATACTTCAGCTTCGATAATGTTAGGTCATAATCTTTTGATAATAAATCTGGTACCATTACAAAGACCCCATTTACTATTAAGATTTCTCAGCTGCATGATGATTGCACCCACTTTCAATTTTAATTTATGACATGGCATTCCCAAAGGAGTAATACTATTAAGAAATTCAATGGGAAAATTTTCCTTTTTGGCATCATCCATTGAATGGAAGGAATCATCACTCAAATAGGCATGAAAATCGCCATCATGTATATCCAAATTTTCTTCATTTAGTGCAGCGGTTCTCAACCTGTGGGTCGCGACCCCTTTGGCAGTTGAACGACCCTTTCACAGGGGTCGCCTAAGACCATCATGCATATCAGATATTTACCTTACAATTCATAACAGTAGCAACACTACAGTTATGAAGTAGCAACAAAAATAATTTTATGGTTAGGCCACAACATGAGGAACTGTATTTAAAGGGCCAGAAGGTTGAGAACCAATGATTTAGTTTATGAACGTGCCCATTTTTAGGACAAAGAATCACACATTTAGATATATTTTAAATATTATCTATAGATATGCTATTTCCAAAGGTAGCTTCACTAATAAGTCCGTTACAAGTCATTTCATGGGGGATTTTAATAATATCTATTTCAAGAGCTTTACATGTATTGTGCATGCGAGAGTCAACATTTTTATTTATTTTTTATTTTTTAAAAAATATATTTTATTGATTTTTTTACAGAGAGGAATGGAGAGGGATAGAGAGTCAGAAACTTCGATGAGAGAGACACATCGACCAGCTGCCTCCTGCACACCCCCCACTGTGGATGTGCCTGCAACCGTGGTATATGCCCCTGACCGGAATCAAACCTGGGACCCCTCAGTCCCCAGGCCGACGCTCTATCCACTGAGCCAAACTGGCTACGCAGAATTTATTTTTAAACTGCCAGTGCACTTCATATGGACTGGCCAGTTCGTCGGGCAGACGGACAGTCGGTTGGTCACTTAGCCTTTTACTGTTTAATTTCTTTTTTTAAAATATATTTTTATTGATTTCAGAGAGAAAGGAGAGGGAGAGAGAGAAACATCAATGATGAGAGGGAATCATTGATTGGCTGCCTCCTGCACGCCCACCACTGGGGATTGAGCCCGCAACCCGGGCATGTGCCCTGACCAGAATCGAACCCAAGACCCTCCAGTCCACAGGCTGATGCTGTATCCACTGAGCCAAACAAGCAAGGGCAGCCTTTTATATACATATAGATTACTCTTCCCCCTAATAGCACCTAAGTTTCATGAGAAGAGTTGATTTTTATGTTTATTCAATGCTGTATCTCCTAGCACTAGAGTAGATTCAATAATTATTTAGTGCGATAAAGAATAAATAACACACACACACACAATGCTTGCAAACCCAAACACCATCTGTTTCAACACACAGGACAGTAATGGCAATCACCATCGAAGTGTACGTGTGAGAGAACTTGCCTGAGATGTGTACGTTAACGTCCTTCTCTTCCTGTTTAACTGCTCCCTCACCCTCCGATGGATTATCATCACTGTGTACTTCATGGGCATCAAAAAAGTGCTCCCCACTCTCATCAAGACCACCTTCCGGCTCTGCAGGAGGAGCCTCCAGGGGAACAGGTGTGCGGCCCATCACCACAACACTACCTGCCTTGCCCTCCTGGAATGCCGGGACCACGGGGCCCCCTGGAGGAGGAGAGTCCGCTGAGGCCCGTGGACTGCTGCACGTTGAAAGGCCACCTGCTCCAGCTCTCAAGGGCGTCTGTCTTTGCCCAGGATAGGCCTTCATAATTCCAAAGTTCTGGGTTTCACTGCCTGCCTGCATCCCCGGGAAGGCCATCCTGCATCTTGAAAGATGTGGCCGATCTTCCTGAGTGCTCTTCTCAGCCAGACTCCGATTCCGTGCCAGCAGCTGCTTCAACAAGCCCACTGCAAGATTGAGGGGGGGAAAGGCACATCAACTGTGACCTCAGACTGAAACCCAAACTAAAGGAGTACCATTAGCAAGTGTCTCTAAAAGGAAGCACCTTTTTAGTAACATGCAGTCAAAATATTAATTTCATAGAATTATTTTTATTTTCTGAAATAAAGCACCATCTACAGACAATATAATATTAAACTAGACTTGAAAAACCCAGGTGTTTGTAGCGGGAGGTGCTCCTACTGAGAACTGCTGAGTAACCAACTACGTCCTCCTCCATTTTTCTTCTCTTTACTAGTAACTGGGACAAGACCCAAAGTGCTGAGAAGCTTTGTTAAGCTAGACAACAAAAACTCTGCACGTTCTGTTTTCCCAGAAGCAGACACTATACACATAGACATTATTTTTCTAATTTAATTAAACATAAAGAACATTTATTTTATCATTTACTAGAGAACTGGTGCACGGATTTGTGCACCAGTGGGGTCCTTCGGCCTGGCCTGCAGAAAACGGGCTGAAACCAGCTCTCTGATATCCTCCGAGGGGTCCCGCATTACGAGAGGGTGCAGGCCAGGCTGAGGGATCCCACTGGTGCACAACGGAGCCCGGGGAGGGACTACAGGAGGTTGGCCAGCCGGGGAGGGACTGTGGGAGGGCTTCAGGGCGTGTCTGGCCTATCGTGCCCAGTCCTGATCGGCCAGACCTTAGCAACAAGCTAACCTAATGGCTGGAGCATCTGCCCCCCCCGGGTGGTCAGTGTGCATCATAGCAACTGTTCAAACTGTCAACTGGTGGGACACTTAGAATATTAGGCTTTTATTATATAGGACTAGAGGCCCAGTGCACGAATTTGTGCATGGGTGGGGTCCAGCTGGCCCACCGAGATAGGGGCCAATTGGGCTGGGCTGGCCAGGGGAAGGGGCTGCAGGCAGTTGGCAGGCTGGCCCTGCCCCTTGGTCAAACTCCAGTTGAACTTCTGGTCAAGGGGACAATTTGCATATTACTATTTTATTATATAGGATAATAACCTAAAGACTTTCCTTAAGTGGTGAAGAAAATAAACTTCCCTGTAAAAATATTTAATTCTAATGATTTGGCAATGTGTATAATTTCAAAAGGGAATAGTAATTAGTTTTTTTAAAATGACCTTATTCATGGCATAGCTTCCTTAAGTTATTAAAAAAAAAAAAAAGAACCAATTTAACTTTGAATAGGCAAGTGTATGCTGTAAGGCCCCTCATACAATGACAGTTGGGACAAGGTTAGTCAAACCGTCAGAAATCTTTATTGTACTTATAAATGCCTAACCACTAGGCTGTACACCTGAAATTAATATAATATTGAATTTGAAATGTAATTGAAAAAAACAATTTTTAAAAGAGAAATCATGATCAATGTTCATTCCGGAGAATCTAGAATTAATCAGGTTTGAATAAGTGAGACCAACATCCCCTTTCAGCTCCGTCTTAATTTCTATCTTCTGTTCCCGCCTGGAGGCCTAAGGCTCTGACCTCGTCTTCCTGCTTTGCATTCACTTCCAAGAGACGCTCTGAATCCCTGTGGCTGTGATGCTCACATCCACCTCCCTCCCAGCCCTTCCCAAATCCCAGCCTGAAACTGCAACCTCCTGCTTCCCCTTAATGCTTTACCATTCATTGTCTTAAGCTCAGTATGTTTTACAATTAAGCCCACAATCTTCGGCAAATTAAAAAAGGGGGGCAAGTGTGACAGTGGGCAGTGGTGGTCCTTTTTGACTTATATATCTGATAAAAATACTAACATTATCTCTATTTCCTTTTCTTTGTCCTCACATCCAAACAAGTCAATTGCTTTAAATATTTGTTGACTCCTCAATTTATATTTATTCCTCTGACACCATTCTAGTTCTAACCCTTTAGGCTCAAGTCCATGCTACTACAATAGTCTAACAGTAAGTGTACCACTCTAAACCTCTTTCCATTAAAATCCTTTCACAGCTCTCAAATCTTTTTTCATTCGTCATAACCTTAAAGACTTCAAATAGATCTCTACAGTCAGAGCCATCATTCCCAGCCTTCCCCCCCCCCCACTAGCCCTGAGAGATGTGGCACTCCCACTTGCAGCTGATCATCAGCGGCTGGCGAGGAGGGGCAGCTAAGAGTGGCAAGGCCTGTCCACACCCCTGGGTAAGTGCATGGGGTGTGTGTGTGTTCACGTGTGTCTGTGTGTGAGGATGGGCCTCGGCAGAGAACACTACAATTGCCACAAGCATATTAGAAGAGTAATTTGTAGTTTGGAAAAGCCCTCTGAACACGGTGTTGTGCCATCGTAAAGTTCAGGAGACTCAGACTAGTGTTCAAGGCTCCAGCAGGTGGGCAGCACCACCATCTGCCCTTGGCACTCCGTCTCACACATGCCAGCCGTCTATCCCTGCCCTCTGAACACCCTCCGTTTCCCCTTGCTGTGCTTTTGGTGCCATCATATTCTTGCTGAATAACTTCTACTCTTCTATCAGAGACTTACCCACCCTTGAAGGCTCTCATTTCCTGATGCCTCCCTGCCCTGGTCCCCCTGATCAGGTCACTTTGGACGTCCCTATGTGTTTACTTAAAAAGATGGGCAATGTTTCTATTATCCTCCCAACTAGACTGTAAAATTCTACCAAGAAAAAGTCTGTTTATACTTCTTTAGATTCTCCCTAAACGACTGCATAGTACATGACACAGCTCTGGTACTTACTAAGAATCTGTGTGAACTTATGAATCAAACTCACAGTTCCTCAGTGCGTCCAATGCCCACCGCTCTTCTGAGACAGGCACGTATGGGTCTGGGGTTGTGATTTGGTCATTTACTCCTGCTTCCTTGACAGCTCGCTCTGCGTGCTGCGCCTGTGCAAACCGCCTCTCAGCCACAGAGAGTTCGTCTGCCTCTGCTTTCCCAGAAGTGCCCAGTGGATGAGACTGAGGTTTTGATGATAGTAAGGGAGACTCTAATCCCAAATCTCTGTCTGTTCAATGAAAGAGGAAAAGTAGAACATATCTTTAAACTTTTAACGTGAAGCATTCAGGAAATACGGGGGAATGGCCACATGAACTCCCGAGACTGTTAAGTCAGAGCAGTGCCGGAATGCCCGCAGAAGGCTCACGAGCAAAGTTTATTAAAGTGAAAAACTGACGCCCGAACCTGCCTAAAACAAAAAGAGTTCAAGTTTCTGTGCATTTTAAAAACATTTTTATTGATTTCAGAGAGGAAAGGAGAGGGTGAGAGAGAGAAACATCAATGATGAGAGAGAACCATTGATTGGCTGCCTCCTGCACACCCCCTACTGGGGATCAAGCCTGCAACCCGGCCATGTGCCCTGACTGGGAATCGAACTGTGACCACCTGGTTCATAGGTCGATGTTCACCCACTGAGCCAGGTGGCCAGCGGTTTCTGCGCATTTTAATAAGCAACACGTGGACCACATTCTTCCCAGGAAACTAGCAGGTAAGTTTACCTGGACTCTGCAGGCCAGCAACTGAAACGCCATGAGGCTCCGCCTTCAATTTGGGAGGCTCACTGTCGTCATTGTCTCCTCTGTAGGAGAAAGAAGACCATCATTAAACATCACAGGTGCCTACACACACTACAACAAAATGCAAACATCACCCACTCCTGTTCTGACCAAAAGAAAACAAACAAAGACATTCCTCAGAGAGGCCCAGGCACACTCACTCGCAAGGTGGTGACTGTGGTAATGGGATTGGCTTTGTGGACGGCTCCTTCCCCGATGCAGCCATCTGACAGATTAGGTCCTGCCAGCTGTGGAATTTTTACAAGAATCCCACATACAAAAGGGGAAGGAAAAAGAAAGGCCTTTAAATACACTGAGAACGCAAAAATAAAAACTAAAACAAATATACCAGAAACCAAAACCAACCAACCAAACAAGAAACTGTACTTCTGACAGAGATCATATTTATGTTGACATGATCATAAATCTCTATTAAGCAGCGATTATAACTGTACCTTAAAGAAAATCCTAACAATATCATGAACACACTGCCCATTAAAACACTTCCCATGACCCTTCTGCATTTTTTTCTTTAGAAAACATACTTTCAGTAGAACAGAATCAAAATAAGGGACATCAGTCTAAAAAGCAACACGCTCTTAGAAAAACTATCTAAAAGAATACAGAGGAATTGCTTATTTTTTGGTTTTCAAGGTCCTATTGCAGAAACAATGTTACGTTTGTGACAGATTATAGTGAGGACATTGAAAGCACTGGTGCACCAAGGGGTGGGAGCGTAAAGGGTAAGGGGCCCAGTCCATGATGAGGGAACGAGATGGACTTTGCACAGTAAACACACAATGCGATATACAGACGATGCATCACAGAATTACACACTTGAAACCTATATAATTTCATTAACTCATGTCACCCCAATAGATTTAATTTAAAAAGTTAGAGAAACAGCGATGTTTAATACATACACAGTCTTTTCCGAAACTGTCTGTGCCACCAGCTCATAGATTTGGGCTCCATTGTCTGACATGGAGATGACAAAAAAAGCTTTGTTATCTAGAAAAAAAAAGATAAAAATGCCTCACAGTGTGACCCACAGAGGCCATTTCTAGGCTCTGGTACTATTTTGCATCTTAGTCAGGTAAAGGTTACATGTGTTCACTCTGTAAACATGTGTTTACTTCAGGAAAATTCATCAAGCTACACACTTAAAACTTTGTACGACAGACTGTGTTCTACTGTGTTTATAATACTGCTACAAAGCAAAGATGATAAACACTAGCACAGACTCCACAGTAATTCACTAGAAATAATTAGTCAAAGTGCCTAAATTTACCCTGCTATCATGGAGCTAACGAGTTTTAAAAGGGATCTCATTGTCAATATCATCTTATCTAATAAAGAGGGAACGTGCAAATTGACCGTCAAAACATAACGTCCAAGATGGCTGCGCCCACAGCAGAGGCTGAGTTCCTGCAATTATCCTTAACGAGCTATCAGCAGGGACCTGAGGCTGCATGGTGCTGTGTCAGGGCAGGAGACCTTAAGCTGCGGCCCTTGCCTGGTGGGGCTTGACAAGGGACTTCAGGCTGCACCCCCTCTGCCTGGCAGGGCTTAATGGGGGACCTCAGGCCATGCCCCCTGCCCACGGGGCTTGACGGGAAACCTCAAGACGTGCCCCCTGCACCAGCACCAGGCCAGGGGACCTGTGGCTGTGCCCCCAGCCCAGTGGGGTTTGATGGGGACCTCAAGGCATGTCTCCTGCCCCACCTTGGGCTGGGGAACCTGAGGCTGTGCCCCTGCTTGGCGGGGCTTGATGGGGGAACCTCAGGCCGTGCTCCCTGGCCCGGGCCAGGGGATCTCAAGACACACCCCCTGGCCCAGGCTGGGGGACCTCAGGCTGCACCCCACACCCCAGCGCCGGGCCAGGCGATCTGAGACTGCGCCCCACACCCGGCAGGGCTTGACGGGGATGGGGCCAGCTGGGCCTGGATCTAGCCCAATCGGGGTGTGGCTGGCCGGGTCTGGGTCTTGCGTGATTTCGAGGTGCACGTGGGTGGGTGGGGATTTGACTCTGGTTCCCATGGTGTGCCCCAGACTGTGACAGGAGGAAGATTTTCATATACATTTTACTAATTTTCTTTCATCTCTGACACTTCTATTATAGAGAAAAGGCAAATAGCAATATTAAAATATTTCCTCTAATTTCCTTTTAATGTGCACGAATTTTGTGCACTGGGTCACTAGCTAATATATAATTTGCTAACTTAAACTGATTTCAAAAATCTAAACTACACCCATCTCTTGAGGTTTTGCCCCTTTCCCTACCAAATCAAAAAACATACCACTCAAATGAAAGCCTTTTGTCTATCAATGATTTGAACATGGAATAAAAGACCAAAGTAATATGCAGAAAATTTTCAAATGCAGAAAATTGCTCAGAGAGTCTGGGTGTCCTAATTTGGGAGTATAAACTCTTAATCCACTTTCCAAGCAGTAAATAAATATCATTTAATTTGTATAAGAATATGAAAAGAACAAAACTTTATGCCAGCTGTTCTATGTAAATAACACTAAATATCTTCCACAACTTTACCATGAACCTGAAGGTTAGCAACACTCAGCAGACATCCTCACCTGTGGCCACCTGTCGAACCAGCACTGTATTCAGCTTAATGACAGGGCTGAATGTGTGCTTGCTATCAGCTGTAGATGCCAGAATCTTACTGTGACACCGTAACACCAGCCTATCATCCTGCTTTTGTAGCAACACAAGGATGTCTTCCAGCAGCAATGTGTACAGATCTAGAGATAAAAACACAGGGATGGGTGATTAGTACAGAAACTGAGACATGTTTTATAAATTTTATAAAAATTCAACAGAGAAATTTTCTGGGGGGAAAAATGGCCTCCATTACCCTGAAGTATCAGCCTGACAAAAAATCAAAAAGCAACAGTTCCTCAACACAGACAGTTGTAGCCTCATGATCCAAAAGCCCAGACTCACGCAGATGCATGGATGATGGAGACAGGACTGAATCATGACAGTTTCCTGTTTCACCCCCACACGAACAAGTAACACACTTCACAGATAATAAAACCACAGAAGCATATCTCCTGTAAGTGCATGAATAACACAAAGTAGCAATGCTAACTGCTGTAACTGAAAATTGTAAATGGTTCTCTCTTCTAAGAAACTTTCCTGAGATTAAAAATGGCGGCAGAGTAGGAAGATGCTGCATGGTCAACCTCCCAGGAACAAGCTGGCATTACAACTGAAATACGAGAAGGCTTCCTGAATAATCAACAGAAAACTCATAGGAGAGAACCCTGATACCCAAAGACCAAAGGTGGAGCCGGCATACAGACTGGTAGGAGGGGCAGAGACGTGACCCACAGAGGGGAACTGAAGTCCCAGAGAGAGATCTCAGCCGGTGGTGGGGGGGGGGGGGAGGTGCCACTGTGAATTCTGGGATCTAATCCCAGAGCTGGGCTCCCCAGCAGAGAGCACCAAACTGAGGAAGGTATCCACATAATATCAAGCTGTGAAAAGCAGTGGGGTGCTGTCTGCCAGGGAGTGGCAGCTGAAAGTTCAGGCACCCTCTTAAAGGGCCAAGGCACAAACATTCCCTATGGAGCCACCCACCTTGTGCTCTGGCAGAGGGAGGGTGAAGTGGACTGGAGCTGTAAGAGCAGAAGCCAGCACTGGGGGCTTGGGGGACAGAGCTCAGAAGGCAGACACCCCAAGGCTCCTTGGCCAGTCATTCCCTCACACAGCCACATAGACATCTGCCTTGCCTCGGGGGATAGACATCTGCCTTGCCTCGGGGGAAGACAGTTGACACACCCTATTGGAAAACACCTTGCCCTGAGGCCGCTTAAGAGATTAAAAGTAACAATTCCAAGGAGTAGCAGCTGCTTGTGTAGCCGGCCCCCATCCAAGGAACAGCAGCCTCCTGATCACCACACCCTCTGTCTGAGGAACAGCAGCTGTGTGTGAAGCCTCCCCCCACCAGCCAGAGGAGCCACCACAACTGTGAACAGCACCCACCAGAGGAGCTGCTGCCAACTGAGGAGCAGCTGCTACCACAACCCTCCGAGGAGCAACCACAGCCCGAGGAGCCACTGCCACCCAAGGAGCAGCCACTGAACAACTCAACATCTAAATATGGAGGTATGATCAAACATGGGTAGACAAAGAAACCCCCAAAGGAAAGAAAAGGAGGACTCGCCAGAAAAGCAGCTAAGTGATACAGAGGCATGCAACATGACAGAAAAAGAATTCAGATTAAGGGTCCTAGAGTGGAAAAATCGGATGGAGGAAAAAATCAACAACTTATGCAAGAAGCAAGAAGAAACAGATGAAAAAAATCAATTAATTATGTAAGAACCAAGAAGAAATGAAGAGTGATATAGCTGCAATAAAAAACACCATTGAAAGTTTCAACAGTAGACTAGGAGAAGCGGAGGACCGAATTAGCGAATTAGAAGATAGGGAAACAAAACACACCCAAACTGAACAGCAATTGGAGAAAAAAATTAAAAGACAGGAACTATGGGACAACATGAAACGAAACAACATACGAATAACAGGGGTGCCAGAACAACAGAAAGAGGAACAAGGGTTAGAAAACCTATTTGAAGAAATAATATCAGAAAACTTCCCAGAGGTGGGAGGGGGGGGGAATCACACAAGCACAGAGAGTCTCAAACAAGGTGAACCCAAAAAGACCCACACCAAGACACATCATAATTACCATGGCAAATGTTCAGGACAAAGAGAGAATCTTAAAGGCTGCAAGAGAGAGACAGAAAGTTACATTCAAGGGATCTCCCATTAGATTATCAAATGATTTCTCAACAGAAACACATCAGGCCAGAAAAGAATGGACAGAAATTTACAAAGTGATGCAAAACAAAGGACTGAATCCAAGAATACTCTATCCAGCAAGGCTATCATTCAAAATTGAAGGGGAAATAAGAAGCTTCACAGACAAAAATAGGCTAAGGGAGTTTATCACCACCAAGCCAGCAATGCAAGAAATGCTAAAGAGACTGGTGTAAAAAGAAGAAATAAAAAACTCAGAAAGAAAACAGCCACACAAAAAAAGAAATGGCTACAAACAAGTACCTTTCAATAATAACTTTAAACGTAAACGGACTAAATGCTCCAACCAAAAGACATCGAGTGGCTGAATGGATAAAAAAACATGACCCATACATTTGCTGTCTACAAGAGACCCACCTCAGAAGAAGGGACTCACACAGACTGAAAGTGAAGGGATGGAAAAATATCTTTCAGGCAAATGGAAATGAAAAAAAAGCTGGGGTAGCAATACTTATATCTGACAAAATAGACCTCAAAGTGAAGGCCATAACAAGATATAAGGAAGGCCACTTCATAATACTAAAGGGATCAATACAACAAGAAGATACAACCCTGATAAACATATACACCCAATGCAGGAGCACCCAAATACATAAAAAAACTCCTGGAAGATCTCAAAGGAGAGATTGACAACAATACAATCATAGTAGGAGACTTTAATACACCCCTGACATCACTGGATAAATCCTTTAGACAAACAATCAGCAAAGAAACAGCAATCCTAAATGACTCACTAGATCATATGGACTTAATTGACATCTTCAGAACACTTCACCCCAAAGCCACGGAATATACATTCCACTCAGGTGCTCATGGGACATATTCAAAAATAGACCACATATTGGGTCACAAGCAAAGTCTCCCCAAATTCAAGAAGATTGAAATCATACCAAGCATCTTCTCAGACCACGATGGCATATTAGAAATAAACTACAATAAAAACAACCCAAAATACTCAAACACTTGGAAGCTGAATAGCATGTTATTAAATATTGATTGGGTTACCAATGAGATCAAAGAAGAAATTAAAAACATCCTGGAAACTAATGACAATGAAAACACAACAATCCAAAACCTTTGGGACACAATGAAAGCAGTCCTGAGAGGGAAGTTTATAGCTCTACAGGCCTATCTCAACAAACAAGAAAAAATGGTAGTAAATCATCTAAATCTACATCTCAAAGAATTAGAAAGAGAGCAACAAGAAAAGCCCAGAGTGAGCAGAAGGAAGGAGATGATAAAGATTAGAGCAGAAATAAATGACATAGAGACCAAAAAAACAATACAGAAAATCAATGAAACCAAGAGCTGGTTCTTTGAAAGGATAAACAAGATTGACAAACCTCTAGCCAGGCTCACCAAGAAGCAAAGAGAGAGGACCCAAATAAACAAAATCAGAAATGATAGAGGCGGAATAACAACAGATCCCACAGAAATACAAATGATTGTTAAAAAATACTATGGACAACTCTATTCCAACAAACTAGACAACCTGGAGGAAATGAACAAATTCCTAGAAAAATACAACATTCCAAAACTCAATCAGGAAGAATCTAAAAATCTCAATAGGCCAATAACTATGGAAGAAATTGAAGCGGTCATCAAAAAGCTTCCAGCAAACAAAAGCCCAGGACCAGATGGCTTCACAGGGGAGTTTTACCAAACATTCAAGGAAGACCTAAAACCTATCCTCCTCAGACTACTACAAAAAATCCAAGAGGAAGGAACACTTCCAAGCTCATTCTATGAAGACAGCATCACCCTAATACCAAAACCAGGTAAAGACAACACAATGAAAGAGAATTACAGGCCAATATCCCTCATGAACATAGATGCCAAAATCCTCAACAAAATCTTAGCAAATCGGATCCAGCAGTACATCAGAAAGATCATACACCACGACCAAGTAGGATTTATCCCAGGGATGCAAGGATGGTACAAATCCGCAAATCAATAAACATGATATATCACATAAACAAATTGAGAGATAAAAACCACATAGTCATATCAATTGATGCAGAAAAGCATCTGACAAAATCCAACACCCATTTTTGATAAAAACTCTCAGCAAGGTGGGAGTAGAAGGATCATAACTCAACATAATAAAAGCCATATATGACAAGCCCACAGCCAACATCATACTCAATGGACAAAAACTAACACCATTTCCCCTAAGAACAGGAACAAGACAGGGATGCCCACTCTCACCATTTCTGTTCAACATAGTACTGGAAGTATTAGCCATTGCAATTAGACAAGAAGAAGAAATAAAGGCATCCAAATTGGAAAAGAGGAAGTCAAACTGTCCTTATTTGCAGACGACATGATATTATACATACAAAACCCTAAAGACTCCATCAAAAAACTACTAGACTTAATACATGAATTTGGCAATGTAGCAGGATACAAACTTAACCCCAAGAAATCTATGGCATTTCTATTCACCAATAGTGAACTTTCAAAAAGAGAGACAAAAAAGACAATCCCATTTACCATCGCACCAAAAAAATTAAGCTACCTAGGAATAAACTTAAGAGGTAAAAGACCTCTACTCAGAAAACTACAAGATGTTGAAAAAAGAGATAGAGGAAGACATAAACAGATGGAAGAACATACTGTGTTCATGGATTGGTAGAATCAACATCATTCAAATGTCCATACTACCCAAAGGAATCTATAAATTCAATGCACTTCCCATTAAAATACCAACGGCATATTTCACAGATCTAGAACGAACTCACCAAAAATTCATCTGGAATAAAAAAAGACCCCAAGTAGCTGCAGTGATCTTGAGAAAGAACAAAGTAGGTGGGATCTCAAGACCAGATATCAAGTTGTATTACAAAGCCACTGTTCTCAAAACTGCCTGGTACTGGCAAAAGAACAGACATATAGATCAATGGAATAGAATAGAGAGCCCAGAAATCGGCCTGAACCATTATGCTCAATTAATATTTGACAAAGGAGGCAAGAACATACAATGGAGTCAAGATAGTCTCTTCAATAAATGGGATTGGGAAAATTGGACAGATACATGCAAGAAAATGAAACTTGACCACCAACTTACACCATACACAAAAATAAACTCAAAATGGATAAAGGACGACAAGAAACCATAAAAATTCTAGAAGAATCCAAAGGCAACAAAATCTCAGACATATGCTGAAGCAATTTCTTCACTGATACAGCTCCTAGGGAGAAAATGAACAAATGGGACTACATCAAAATAAAAAGCTTCTGCACAGCAAAAGAAACCATCAACAAAACAACAAGAAAGCCCACTGCGTGGGAAAACATATTTGCCAATGTCATATCTGATAAGGGCCTAATCTCCAACATTTATAGGGAACTCATACAACTTAACAAAAGGAAGATAAACAATCCAATCAAAAAATGGGCAAAGGATCTAAATAGACACCTTTCAAAAGAGGACATTCAGAAAGCCAAGAGATATATGAAAACATGCTCAAAGTCACTAATCATCCGAGAGATGCAAATCAAAACAATGAGGTACATCTCACATCTGTCAGAATGGCAATCATCAACAAATCAACAAACAACAAGTGTTGGAGAGGATGTGGAGAAAAAGGAACCCTCCTGCACTGCTGGTGGGAATGCAGACTGGTGCAGCCACTATGGAAGACAGTATGGAGCTTCCTCAAAAAACTAAAAATGGAACTCCCATTTGACCCTGTGATCCCACTTTTAGGAATATATCACAAGAAACCAGAATCACCAATCAGAAAGGATATATGCACCCATATGTTCATAGCAGCACAATTCACCATAGCTAAGATCTGGAAACAGCCTAAGTGCCCATCAGTAGATGAATGGATTAGAAAACTGTGGTACATCTACACGATGGAATACTATGCTGCTGTAAAAAGGAAGGAACTCTTACCATTTGCAACGGCATGGATGGAACTGGAGAGCATTATGCTAAGTGAAATAAGCCAGTCAATGAAGGAAAAATACCACATGATCTCACTCATTCATGGATAACAAAGACCATTATAAACTTATGAACAATAATGGATACAGAGGCAGAGCTGCCTTGAGCAGACTATCAAACTGCAGCGGGAAGGCCAGGGAGGGTAGGGGGGCAAGAAGGGGGGGGGGGTAAGAGATCAACTGAAGGACTTACATGCATGCATATAAGCATAACCAATGGACATAAGACACTGGGGGGTAGGGGAGGCCAGGGGATTGTCAGGAGTGGGGGAAAAAAGGAGACATATGTAATACCCTTTGTAATACTTTAAGCAATAAAACAATTAAAAAAATAAATAAAAGATAATATATCAATAGAAAAAAAAAACAACTTTCCTATTATTTTCCTTTCTTCACTCTCCCCAAAACTGACAGACATTAGACCTACCAATAGTTTTATCTCTATTCACCTTCCAAACCAATGGTCCTTCATGAATCATCTTCCTTTTTGTTAAATCCAAATTCTGTCAAAATAAAAAGAATTATACAGAAATTCTTTCTAAGTTCTTAGTGAGATAATATTTTAGTCTCTTTTCAAGAAATTCTTAATACAGACAGTCCTCGGGTTATGTCTGACTCGACATACGTCATTTCGTGGTTATGTCGCCATCTCTCATTTATTTATATTTTAAAAAAGTTCCGTCATTTTGACGTATGCACATATGTGCTTTATATTTTTTATTATTTATTTACCACAAGTAAAGGTCAGAAATTGTTATCTTTCTTTTAAATTTATTTTACCATTTCACTTCATTACTGCTGTGTATGTGCTCCATGTGAGTGACATAGGTGCTTATGTAGGTGGGTTCCGATTTACGGCAAAAATCGTGTTACGCTGTGCCGGAGGAACGGATCTCCATCGAAACCCAAAGACCTACTGTATAAAAATACCACTTACATTCACTATTATTGATATCTGTCAATTACTGAAAATGAAATAAACAGTAAGGTCAAGTAAGCTGCATAACATTTTCTAAAAAAACTCTCAGAAGTGCTGCCTTCTAAATCTCTCTCAACAGATGACCCAGCTTATGAAAGTGAAGCTGTGAGCATTCAGCCATCAGATTCTCACCATCCCTGCATTTTCTATCAATAACCAGATGAGGATGTTGCTAAGCTGGTTTGTAAGACGCCTCTAGTCCCAGGTTCTGGTGGCAAGGGAACGTCTAAGGAGCAGCACTCAGGCTCGCTCTCGGGAGGAACGGTGGAGTCGGAGAGTCGCCTTTAGCATAAGCAGCTCTAGGAAAACCTCGCTCTCTGGCCGGGGATAAGCACAAGCATGCTTGTTGGTAAATTGTTATATATGACACGGAAGTTTTAACAGCCACCAAATTAATCTGCCAAAACAACCAACAGTGAAACAATGTAAGAAAGATTTAAAATCCTAAATAGTGATTAACAGAAAGGCCGCATGTACCAGAGTGACAATTAATAAATATTTCCCTACCATTTGCATAATGGTTTCAACTTTCTAAGGAACTTCATGGAAAAATAATTACCTTGCTTCACTCAATAATCTGGAAAGTTCCCAAAGCAAACAGCCCTATTCTTACTCAAACTGTACAACACAATAATATAACCTAACAAGTAATGTTTTTTCGTCTCTTGCAAATTTTTATCAAAAAAGTTTCCCATAGAAAACATTCCTTAGTGAAGTGGTTCTCAACCTTCTGGCCCTTTAATATAGTTCCTCATGTTGTGACCCAACCATAAAATTATTTTCGTTGCTACTTCATAACTGTCATGTTGCTACTGTGATGAATCGTCATGTAAATATCTGATATGCAGGATGGTCTTAGGCGACCCCTGTGAAAGGATCGTTCGACCGCCAAAGGGGTCGCGACCCACAGGTTGAGAACCGCTGCCTTAGGGGAAGCCTACACAAAGCAGCCCCCAGGGACACAGCGTTCAGAAGGAAGAACTGAGCCTGGAGCATCAGCCTCGGGCGGTGCTCCCTCAGAGGCACCGCCTCCTGTGGCCGGCAGTGATTTCACGGCCCAGGTCACTGCCGACCATGTCTCACCCGGAGCTCCTCCACGTCTGGGTACTCGGACAGCTTCAGGCTGGAGGTGTCAAGGCGGCGCTGATAATCCTCTAAACGCTGAGAAGCAGACGGGACAGAGCAAAGGTTACTGCTGCGGAGCTCAAAGCCTTCCCTGCCCCTAAGTCACATGGCACTGACTGAGCTCTGTGCGATACCAGACAGGCGGACGCTCCATCTTCCTTCAGTTCTCCTTGGGCTTTGAGAGCTCTCCTAGTGCCTGTCTTACCTCTGGCTGTTCTTCAATCTTTTCGGACTCACAAGCTGGTATTTGTTTTCTGAGCATGTAAACCAGTGGTTCCCAAACTTATTTGGCCTATTGCCCCCTTTCCAGAAAAAATATTACTCAGCGCCCCCTGGAAATTAATTTTTTTAAAATTTTAATAGCAATTAAACAGAAAGAGATATGTATTAATGTTTCTACCTTTTTCGTAAAATATAGTAAAGAAAGGTGTAAATTAGAAACATTGAAGTTTGAAATTATGAAACTATTTATTGAACTCAGAATAGAAAGGTAATACAAAAAAAGTTAAAACAAATGCCCCTGTGGCCATCACTGCCCCCCTGGATCGCTGCAGCGCCCACCAGGGGGCGGTAGCGCCCACTTTGGGAATCACTGATGTAAACCATGTACATGACACACAATTCAGAAGCTGCTGCAAGGCACAGAGTAAAAAGTAGGTCTCCCCCACCCTGCTTGCTTGCCTCTCCACCCCAATGTGCTCTAAAGGAATGCCCATTTCTTGGGCAGCCTGTAAGAAAAATTCTAAGCAAATAGAATACATGCGTATGCTTGTCTCTGTATATGTTGTGTGTATATATCCTTCAACAAAAGACATGGTAGCCTAATATATTTATATACACTTTTCTATATGTACATATCACTCATCAATGGATCTCGGACATTGTCCCACATTAGCCTATATAGAAAGAAACAGCGGTCTCATATTTTTAGTGACTGCATGGTATTCAACTCTGAATGAACTATAGCTCATTACTGAAGGAAATGCAGGTTACTTCAAATCTTCTAACAAACAACATTGCAATAAAATGGCCTTAACGTATACTTTTGTCCACATATGTAGATACAACTATAGAATAAATTTCTAAAGGAAGAACTGTTAGCTCAAAGGGTACATGCATTTTCCCCAAGATTATAAAATTCTCAAATACACAGAACAGTTTGACTGTGTACAGTGATTACCTAGATGCCTCCCACCTACATTCTACAAATAACACTTGCTTTTGTTTGTCATATACCCGTCCTTCTAGTCATCCTCATCCCTCTATCCATCAATCCACTTTGTATTTTGCATGCATTTCAAAATAAATTGCAGACACAGGACACTTTACCTCTAAACATTTTAGCATTCCTGGTATAAACAAGAATTCAATATTTCTTTACAGTTCTTTTTATAAACTAAAATCTACAAACAGCGACATGCACACGTCTTAAATGTAGCTTTCCATACGTTTTACAAACGCAAGTGCACCTGTGCAAACTCTATCAACTTATAAAATGCCGCTGCTCTCATATTTTCCTAATCAGTGTCTGTCCCCACATGCCCAGTGACAACCACCTTTCTGGCTTTCCCCCCATTGATTAGTTTATCCTGTTCTGGAAGTTTACATACATAGAATTATAAGTATATACTCTTCTTTTTCTTTTATCCTCATCCAAGCATATGTTTTTATTGGTTTTAGAGAGAGAGAGGAAGAAGGGATGGGGGTGGGAGGGAGAGAGAGACAGCGAGAGATAGAAACCTCGGTATGAGAAAGAAACATCCATTGGTTGCCCCCCATACTTGCCCCAGCTGGGGAATAAACCCGCAACCTAGTTCAGTAATCAAACCTGCAACCTTTTGGAGTGTGAGAGACACCCTAAACAACTGACTACCTGTGTGTGCCCTTTCGTGTCTGGATTCTTTCTCTGGAATGTTTGCGAGGTTCATCCATGCTTCCTTCAGTAGGCCCTTCCTTTTTATTGCTGGTATTATTTTCTTTTATGATTACACCACATTTGGTTAATGTTATAGACAATCTTATAAGTCTCTGGGCATAAATTCATTTCTCTTGGGTAAATAATTAGGAAAAGAATGGCTGGGTCAAAGGATATATGAATATGTGTATTTTTAATTTACATAAGTATTGCCCTCTGGCATTTGATTATTTTTTACTCGAATCACACACTGGCAAGTTCCCATTTTGCTATCGCCTCACCAATAGAGTCGTCATCATACTCAGTTCCTAAAAATTACATCCAGGTCCACGGACTCAGGAGGCCTCTGTGCGCTTGTGTCTGATCTTCGGTCCAGTGCGCTGAGAGCTGGGCCCATGAAGCCAACTGCTTACTGTGCATGTTCCCTGATGTCTCAAATGAACTCAGTCTTCCTCCACTCATCCCAAATGTGCAAGTCAGAGACCTTGGTTTATTCCTGACATTCTCTCTCTTCAAATCCTTCTCTAAGTCAGGCAACACACTCTGTCAATTCCATCTTCTAAATACTTCTCTAAGCCTAGCACCGCTTGGAGCACCGGCATCGTCCTGGCCACAGACCCGTGAGCTCTTGCATCCGTTCTCGTCCCTCTCCAGCCCTTTCTCAGAGTAGATGGCTGATACTTACAAAGTGAAAGCCCGAGCAGGCCCCTCTCCTTGTTGAACGTCTATAATGAAGCCCTATTGCTCTTAGCATAGAAACGTTTCTAAACAGGGTCTACAGCAAGCATGTCAAACTCCCAGCCGGCAGGCCGCAGGCCTCAGCCCACAGGCCATGAGTTGGATATGCTTGGTACAGAGCCCTGCATGATATGGCCCATCCCCACTGCACCTCATTTCATGTCACTATGACTTGCGTTTCATCATGATAAACACAATAATCTCATCTTTAAGTTCCTCAAACAGACCATGCTTTTTTTTTTTTTTTTTAAAGTTTTGTTTTGTTTTTTTAATTGGCGAGAGAAGAAGGGAGAGGGAGGGATAGGAACGTCTGAGAGAGAAACATAGTTCCAGCCCGCAGCCCCGGTCCTGTGCCCTGACCGGGAATCCACCCAGCGGCCTACACTCCTAGCATCCTGAAATTCTCCGTCATTAAAGTTATCAACATTGACATAAAACACTTGCACTTTGATCTGCTCAATGACATTCCTTCCTGCTAGAAAAAAGCTCAGTGTGGGCCAGCACTGTGCTCACTTTTTAATCTCTCTGTGCCCTACACTCAGCACCCACAGATGCTCCACGGTCACTAAATCCATGAATGGACGAGCAAACACGCAGCGGGAGATGCTCGAACAGTCAGCCAGAACTCTCATACTCTGCTCAAAGTGACCCAGACCCACCGACAATGTGAAGCTAACAAACGTTCACCCTGCAGTTATGCAGTGAGGTTTTCAATTACTATTTCACAGATTCCAGGTGATGCTAATTTAATATTCTCACTATGCCATCCTGTATCTTTTTGCTTTTCCCTTCTTACCTGCTTGTTTTCTGCTTCCTTGACAGCCTGATTTACATAATTTAAGATCTGACGACAGTGATCAGCTGCTTTCTTCACCTTCTCCCTTTCTGTTGGCCACTCTAAACAAGGGCAAAAATCCAAATGTCAATGGAGGAAATCAGAAAAAAGTGTGTGTGTGTGTATCCTATCTAATAATAACCATGGTAATTGACCATACCTTCACTACACCTCCCACTGGCTAATCAACACAATATGCAAATTAATCGCCAACAAAGATGGCGTCTAATTTGCATACTACAGGCAGGGTGGTACAGCGCAGCTGCCAGCGTGAGCCGCCATCCTGGGCCGCAGGCCAGCCCCAGAAGCTGCCCAGAAGCTGGTGATCGGGGGGAGATGGGGGTCCCCTGCCCAGGCCTGACACCTCTGGCGGAGGCATTAGGCCTGGGCAAGGGGCCGATCCAGCAATCGGAGGGTGATGGGGGTCGATGCCTCTGGCCGAGGTGTCAGGCCTGGGCGAGGGCAGAGCCGGTGATCAGGGGGGGTGGGAGATGGGGGTTCCCTGCCCAGGCCTGAAGCCTGGGCCAGAGGCATCAGGCCGGGGCAGGGAGCAGAGCCGGTGATGGGGGGGGAGATGGGGGTCCCCTCCCAGGCCTAACGCCTCTGGCCGAGGCGTCAGGCCTGGGCGAGGGCGGACCCGGTGATTGGGGGGAGAGAGGGTCCCCTGCCCAGGCCTAAAGCCTGGGCCAGAGGCGTCAGGCCTGGGGGCGGGTGGGGGCCAAGCCGGCGATTGGTGTGAACTACAGAGGAAACACCTTTTCTGACCAATCATTGGCTTAGCTCCCTGTATGCCACTGGTAATATTCTTAGTAACTTGGGTAATAAGAATCCAAAAAGGGGATCTAGGGTTTTTCCACCTTACTCCTGGTGAAAAAAACGAAGGTCTGCTGCTGGAGGGTTAAGAAATGTCATATCCTGCCCTAGCCCGTTTGGCTCAGTGGATAATGCCTTGGCCTGCTGATGGCAGGGTCTGAGTTCAATTCTGACCAAGGGCATGTACCTAGGTTGCAGGCTCCTTCCTGGCCGGGGCCCAGGTCAGGGCTCATGCAGGAGGCAACCAATCAAAGTGTTCCTCTCACTTTGATGTTTCTCTCTGTCTTTCCCTTTCTCTTCCATTCTCTAAAAATCAATGGAAACGTATCCTCAGGTGAGGATAAAAAGAAATAATAAAGAAATTATTATTATATGAAAGACACATCTTAAAATGCCTAAAGAAAGTTGTCTTTTTTTTACGGTGAAGGGACTGGAGCCCATGTTGATGAAAAACCTTGCTGGCTGCGGTAACTGGCAGTGGCTGCAGCAGCGGGGTGATGGGGCTGGTACCTTCCCCTGATCAGCCCGGTCGCCTCCCACAAAGGGAGGCCAGACTGCAGCTTAGGCCCTATCCCCAAGGGGAGCAGGGAGCGGGCCTAAGCCATCACTAGGACATCCCCTGAGGGCTCCCAGTACGTGAGAGGGGGAAGGCTGGGCTGACGGACACCCCTTCCCCAGTGCACAAATGTCATGCACCGGGCCCCTAGAATATATGTGTATGTGTGTGTGTGTGTGAGACTAAGCAATCGTTACGACGAAATGACCGGTCACTATGATGCACACTGACCACCAGGGACAGACGCTCAACACAGGAGCTGCCCCCAGCCCACAGGCCCCGATCACCTGATTGGGGCCAGGCCGCGGGCTGGGACAGGGAACAGGGGTGGGTGGCAGATGTGGCCCCTTTCCCAGGGGGGCCGAGGGCTGGAGGTCAACTTCCCAGGTCCCTTCCCCTGTCTGGCAGGCCCCAATCGGCCTGCTGCCTGCCTGCTGTGGTGGCCTCCCCCACCACCCCTGGCCAGCAGGACCCGATCACCTGAACAGGGCCTGCCAGCCAACCCCCAGTCCCTCCCCTGGGCCGGCAGGTCCCAATTGCCCAATCAGGGCCAGGCCTCGGGCTGGGACAGGGAACTGGGGGTGGGTGGCAGCGGATGCGGGCAGCGAGAGGAGGAGGAAGAGGGGTAGGTGGGGAACCACTTGGCTTCCTCCATCACCGGGGGCAACCCAAGCCTCCTGCTCGCTCCAGCTCTGTGGCCACTGCCATCTTAGTTGGGTTAATTTGCATACTCGCTCCTGATTGGCTGGTGAGTGTAGTGGAGTGACAGAGTGATGGTTAATTTGCATGTTTTTCTTTTATTATATAGGATTTTGCTCTAGGATTTGGAAACCTGCAGGCACCAGAATGCTCTGAGAGACGTTTGTAGTTTTGTTGCTACGCTTTTGAATTTCCATGAGTGCTGACCTGTGTACTTGGCAATGTTGTCCAAGAGGAGAGGGTACTTGGTGAGCCTCTGCATCTGGGTGGGAATGATGTCCTTCAGCTGCAGGCGCCGGCACAGTGGGTTACTCTCAGCGTCCTGCATGAAAGGGAGGGGGGAAATGATCCTGGTTATTAGGAGGGCACCTATCATGGACCACATGTTCATTACATAAGTGTCTATAGCAGGGGTGGGCAAACTTTTTGACTCGAGGGCCACAATGGGTTCTTAAACTGGACCGGAGGGCCGGAACAAAAGCATGGATGGAGTGTTTGTGTGAACTAATATAAATTCAAAGTAAACATCATTACATAAAAGGGTACGGTCTTTTTTTTCAATAGTTTTATTCATTTCAAACGGGCCAGATCCAGCCCGCGGGCCGTAGTTTGACCACGGCTGGTCTATAGCATCACAGCCCTGGTAATTAAATAAAACTTACCACATGCTAAGACATACCACTGCCACACTACACTTGTTTCTCTTTATCACTAGACCAATGGCTTGTTATCTGTTTAAGCAACAACTTAGAGCATCCATAATCAACTCCAAGAATTACTTTCTTGGGATAACACAGTTTTATCTTCACATATTCAGAAACTCTACTTTCATGTGCTTATAACTGGCATTCCTACCAAACCAACTGAGCTGATATGCCGGCTGCCATCCCAAGGAGGCAGACCTGCAGTTGGTAAAGTGCTAGACAATAAAGCATTTGAGGCTTTGCAGGCCTTACAGTCTCTGCACAACTTTCAGCTCTGCTGTTTTAGAACAACAGCAGCCAATATGTCAATGAATGAACATGGCGATGTGTATTAAAAGCTCTGAGATGGCCCCCACATCCCTCTGGTGCCCACACCTGTGTAACCCCATTCCCGTGCTGTGGCCAGAACCTGGCGCGGATGGGACATCACAGCTCGGACTAGGCTACTGCGGGTGGATTTCTGAAGTCTGTCGTAGGTGAGGCTGGCTTATCAAAGGAGCCTTTATTTTAAAGAAAAGCTCCGTCAGGGATATGCATTCCTACTCGCCTGGAAGAAAGCAAACACTCACCTTCCAAACTGCCCACAGGGGCCGTGAAGCAAACAGATACGGCATCGGCTAGGAGCCAAGACAACAGACGAGGATCTCAGCTATGCATTGACAAGGATGTGAATTCTGCTAACAAGTGGGCCTAGAAGAGGACCCCCAGCCCAGGTGAGAACTACAGGTGAAGGGAGGACCCAGCTGAACTACACGTCCTCCTCAACTCATACCAGGGCATCATGCATGGACAGTGTGTTACGTTCCTGTGCTTGTGGTAATTTACTATCTGGCAATAAAAAACTACCTGTTTTCCAATAAAATGATTGACCAAAACAAGCAAGAGAATGGATATGGCCCCTGGGCTGTAGCTCACTGACCCTCGATCACTGCCCATGTATACCTCAATCATATGGCTGCTGTTATGTTCTTCTCTGGGCTTGTTGCAAACCCATTTCTATGTTTTGATGATATTATTTTAACAGTGTGCATGGCCACTTCGGGACAATATCTCCATGGCAATGTGAACGTCTATGTCAAGTATTTTAATCATGAATATACTCTTTATTTTTCACCATCCCAAGATCATCTTTCTACCATTAGTAATTGAAGAGGGCAGTTATAGCTTTAAAAAGCATTCACATAGATATAGCCCTTGTGAAAGACAGGCTTAGACTCTACAATTGGTAAAACTATTTTTTTCTCTCACAGTCACCCTAAACTCACCTGCACAAACGTCTGGAACCGAGAGTCCTTTTTCTGACGAGATTTGATCATTTCCAGGGCGAAGGGCTGGTTGCTGCAGAAGGTGGCAGCAGCGTGCTTCAGCTTCTCCTCCCCGGGCCCACTGAACTGAGCGAGAGACCAAGAACCGCCAGGGTGTGAGCTGACAGCAGGCCAAACACCGTGCGCGAGAGGACACAAGCCTTCAGGTATTTTAGTAAATATTCTCAGAAGACAAGAAACAAAGAACTTCACGTGCATGTGGAATATCCATGTTTCTCTATGAAAACATCTGATCCTGACACGGCCGAACCTTTCCTAATTACATTCTACTGGTTCTTCCTGTCGCCTGCACACTTACCCCTTTCCGGGCTATGCCGCTTACATACTATGCTAGACAGAAAGGTTGGCACTGGGGAATTATGAGACATAATCACGTAAGAGATTGTGAGTGGTAAACACACAGTACAACATACAGATGCTATGTCATAGAATTGTACACTTGAACCCTACATAATTTTATTAACCAATGTCACCCCAATAAATTTAATTAAAATAAATAAAATTTAAAAAAGTGTAAAAAAGACTGAGGTTACAATTTCATTTTCTTAGAATCTGACACCTTCACAAAAATGACTCTCTTATTGCTCCAGGAAGAAGATCCTGGCATTAGAGCTTGCTTTCGTACTCTGAAACCTAGGTCAGGTCAAAACTTTCCGGGGCACCAATGAAATTAAATCATCCACTGTTTCACTTGTATAGAGGTGAGACATCTATGCTGCACATCTCTCTTGTGGAAGATCCAAGGGCCTGCGAATTTCTTACTAAAAATTATACTTTTTTAAACTGGTATTTTTAATATATGAATTTAAGTTTGTATATGCCATAATTTTAAAGTTTCTGATGAAACACCTAACAAGTGCTTCAACTCCTAATAGGCACTGTTTTTTTATAAAAAAAACATTTTTCAAAATTTATTTCAGAGAGGAAGGGAGAGGGGAGAGATAGAAACATCAATGATGAGAGGGAATCACTGATCAGCTGCCTCCTGCACGCCCCCTACTGGGGATGAAGCCCACACCCCAGGCATATGCCTTAACTGGAATCTAACCTGGGACCCTTCAGTCTGCAGGCTGGCGCTCTATCCACTGAGCCAAACCAGCTAGGGCTAGAGCGCTCTTATAAGTAGAGGTCAAATAAATTTTTATAACCAGGTTTATATTTGTAATAATTGCTTTCATGATTTACAAATAAACTTTTCATATACTCTTCCCTTTAAAGCCATATTTTCAAAAGTTTGTACATGAAGATATTTTGTTAAAAATCCCTTTGTAGTGCATGTGCAGATAAATTCAGAGTATTTTTTCAACTAGGACACATACAAGTGGAATTGTAATCGGGGATAACTAGTGGCTCGGTGCATGAAATTTTTTTTAAAATATATTTTATTGATTTTTTACAGAGAGGAAGGGAGAGGGATAGAGAGTTAGAAACATCGATGAGAGAGAAACATTGATCAGCTGCCTCCTGCACACTCCCCACTGGGTATGTGCCTGCAACCAAGGCACATGCCTTGGCCGGAATCGAACTGGGACCCTTGAGTCCACAGGCCGACGCTCTATTCACCGAACCAAACCAGTTAGGGTGCGGTGCATAAAATTTGTGCACTTGGGGGGGGGGGGAGTCCCCTAGCCTTGCCTGTGCCCTGTCACAGTGTGGGAGCCCCATGATCCATCGCCCCAAAGAGGTAGGCCTCTGTGAGCCTCACATCCCCAGGGCCAGCGCTGGGAACACGAGCCTCACATACCCGGGGCTGGCGCCAGGGGCAGCGACGCGAGCCTCTGCAAACCTCACACGGCAGAAGTTCCCGCCCAGTAGCTGCTTGCTCATTCACTTACTCGCTCATTCATTCGCTCATTCACTCACTCATTATTCACTCACTCACTCACTCAGAAAACCCTCTCAGGTCCCTGGCACCAGGCCAGGCACTGAAGGTGATAAGACAGAGCTATGTCCTCAAGATGTTAGTGATTCAGTAGGGTGAAGCAGGCACACGAACAAGGCAGTTGTACGCACAGACGCACTGTACTGGGTTCGGTGAGGGCTGTAACTAACGCCAACTTTGTTCTCTTGATAAAAATGGGGCCTCAGGAGCCAGGCCACCCCAAGCCTGTAGGCCTGTGCTTAGGCCAGGAGTGGCCGGAGTCCCGGAACATGACAGAGGGTGCAGGTCAGGCTGAGGGGTCTGGCCCCACCCCTAACCCCCTTCCCCGAGTGCACAAATTTTTGTGCACCGGGCTACTAGTCCTATATAATAAACGACCGGTCACTATGATGTGCACTGACCACCAGGGGCAGACACTCAACGCAGGAGCTGCTCCTTGGTGGTCAGTGTGCTCCCACAGGGGGTGTGCTGCTCAGCCGGGCTCCTGGACTGTGAGAGGGCGCAGGCTGGGCTGAGGGATCCCCTGAGTGTATGAATTTCGTGCACTGGGCCTCTAGTACAGTCATAATAGGAGACTTTAACACCTGAATGTCATCAATAGATACATCTTCCAAACAAAAAAATCAACAATGTAAAAAAGATCTTAAACGACACACTAGATCAGATGGATTTAATTGATATTTACAGAACGTTTCATCCCAAAGCTGCAGAATATACATTCTATTCAAGAACACAAGGAACATTCTCAAAGATAGACCACTGTTAGGACAGAAAATAATTCTTAACAAATAAAAGAAGATTGAAATCTTATATAGCATCTTCTTGAATCACAATGGCATGATACTAGAAATCAACTGTAATAAAAAAAAAAAAAACCAAAACATTAAAACACATGGAGGCTAAATCGTATGTTATTAAACAACGAATGGGATACTAATATCAAACAAGAAATCAAAAACTATCTAAAAACAAATGAAAATGAACACATAACAACCCAAAACCTATGGGGCAGAGTGAAAACAATCCTGAGAGGAAGTTCATAGCATCACAGGCCGACCTCACGAAGAACAATCTCAAGTAAACAATCTAACACTACACCTGGAGAATAAAAAGAACTCAACAAAAAATAAATACGAAAAACAAAATAAAAAAACAAACAAGAAAAGTCCAGAATAAGGGGAAGGAAATAATAAAGAGCAGAGCAGAAATAAGTAACATAGAGAATAAAAATAAAATACAAAAATCAATAAAACCAAGAGCTAGTTCTTTGAAAAGATAAGATTGATTAACCTTTAGCCAGACTCATCAAGAAACACGCCCTAGCCTGTTGGCTCAGTGGATAGAGTGTCTGCAGACTGAAGGTTCCCAGGTTCCATTCCAGTCGAGGGCACATGCCTAGGGTGCTGCTTGATCCCCAGAAGGGGGCGTGCAGGGCAGCCGATCATGATTCTCTCTCATCACTGATGTTTCTCTTTCTCTCTCTCTTTCCCTTCCTCTCTCAAACAAAGAGGACCCAAATAAATTGATCAAAGAGGTGAAGGAACAACTGACATCACAGAAATACAAAGGATTGTTAGAAAATACTGTGAACAACTATATGACAACAAATCGAACAACCTAGGAGAAATGGACAAATTCCTAGAAACATACAATCTTTGAAAACTCTATCAAGAAAAATCTGGCAACCTGAATAGATGGATAACAACTAATGAAACTGAAGCAGTAACCAAAAAACTCCCAGCAAACAAAAGTCCTGGACCCGATGGCTTCACAAGCAAATTTAACCAACCTTTCAAAAAAGAACTAACACCCATCCTTCTCAACTATGTCAAAAAATTCAAGAGGAGGTATGACTCCCAAGCTTTTTTTTGGGAGGCCAGCATTATTCTAATTCCAAAGATGCTACAGAGAAAGAAAATTATAGGTCAAAATCCCTTATGAACATAGAGGCTAAAATCCTCAAGAAAATCTTAGCAACCTGGATCCAGCAATACATTAAAAAGATCATATACAATGACCAAGTGGGATTTATCCGGGGATACAAGGTTTGTAATACATTCACAAGCCAATAAATACGATACATCACATAAACAAAATGAAGGATAAAAATCATATATCAATCAATGCAGAAAAACCATTCAACAAAACCCAGCATTCGTTTATGATAAAGACTCTCAGCAAAGTGGGACTAGAGGGATCATACATCAACATAATAAAGGCCATAGGTGACAAACCTACAGCCAACATCATATTCAGTGGGAAAAACTAAAACCATTTCCCCTAAGAACAGGAACAAGACAGGGATGTCCACTTTCACCACTCTTATTCAACATAGTACTCTAAGTCCTAGCCACAGTGAACAGACAAGAAGAAGAAGTAAAAGGCAGCAAAAGTGAAAAGGAGGAAGTCAAATGGTAATTATTTGCAGATGGCATGATACTGTAAACAGGAAACCCTAAAGAATCTATAGAAAACTACTAGATTTAGTAAATGAATTTGGCAAAGTAACAGGTTACAAAGTTAATATTCAGAAATTGGTGACACTTTTATACTCCAATAATGAACTATCAGGAAAGGAAACTAAGAAAACTATCCCATTTACAATTGCCTCAAAAAAAAAATGCCTAGGAATAAATTTAACCAAGGCGGTAAAAGACCTGTATTTGGAAAATTATAAGACGCTGAAGAAAGAAATTGAACAAAAAATGTAAATAACATTATACACTGTGCTCATGGACAGGAAAAATTAACATCGTTAAAATGTCCATACTACTCAAAGCAATCTCTAGATTCAATGCGCTTCCTATCGCAATACCAATGGTGTGTTTCATAGACCCAGAGAAAATAATCCAAAAATTTATATGGAACCAGAATAGCCCTGAATAGGCATAGCAATCTTGAGAAAGAACAAAGTTGGAGGTATCACGCTACCTGATATCAAACTATACTCCTAGACGATTGTCATCCAAACAGCCTGGTACTGGCATAAAAACAGGCACAAAGATCATTGGAAGAGAATAGGGAGCCCAGAAATAAACCAATGCCTATATAGTCAAGTAATATTTGACAAAGCAAGGAAAAGCATACAATGGGGTAAAGAACATCTATTCAATAGAGGATGTTGGGAAAATTGCACAGATACATGCAAAAAAATGAAACTAGACCACTTTCTTACGACACACATGAGAATGGATTAAAGATTTAAATATAAAACCTCAAACCACAAAACTCCTAGGGAAAACATAGGCAGTAATATCTCTGGTATTTCTTTTAGCAATATTTTTTTCTGACATATCTCTTTGGGCAAAAGAAACAAAAGAAAAAGTAGACAATGGGACCACATCAAACTAAAAAGTTTTTCACAGCAAGGGAAACCATCAGCAAAACAAAAAGACAACCTACTGAATAGCAGAATATATTCAGCAATGAACATCTGATAAGGGGTTAATATAAAAAATTTATAAAGAACTCAGCTATCTCAACGCCAAAAAACGCAAACAATTCAATTTAAAAATAGGCAGGGGGCCTGAATAGATACTTCTCCAAACAAGATATACAGATGATGGCCAATAGCCATTTAAAAAGATGCCCAAAGTCACTGATCACCAGAGAAATGCAAATTAAAACCGCAAGATACCACCCTACACCTGTCAGAATGGCTATCATCAATAAATCACCAAACAAGTGTTGACAAGCATGTGGAGAAAAGGGAACCCTTGTGCACTGTTGGTGTGAATGCAGGTGCAGCCACTGTGGAAAGCAATATGGAGGTTTCTCAAACAATTAAAACTACCTTATGACCTGGCAATGCCAATCCTGGGTATATATCCAAAGAACCCCAAAGCACTAATTTGAAAAGATACATGCACCCCTATGTTCATTGCAGCATTATTTACAACTAGAGGCACGAAGGGGGGTGTCCCTCAGCCTCGTCTGCACCCTCTCCAATATGGGAGCCCTTGGGGGATGTCCGACTGCCGGTTTAGGCCTGATTGGGCCTAAACTGGCAGTCAGACGTCCCTCTGACAATCTGGGACCACTGGCTCCTAACTGCTTGCCTGCCTTATTGCCCCTAACTGCTTCTGCCTGCCAGCCTAATCGCCCCCTAACCACTCCCCTGCTGGCCTGATTGCCCCCAACTGCCCTCCCCTGCCAACCTGATCACCCCCAACTTCCCTCCCCTGCCATGACCCACCTCCTCCACTGGGCCCGGCCTCCGCTTGCGGCCATTTTGTGATGGCCATCTTGTGATGACGTTAGGATGTGATGCATGAGTGCGTGACGACCACCTAGGCTATTTTTAGTATAGATACTAGAGGCCCGATGCATGAAATTTGTGCAAGAGTAGGCCTTCCTTCCCCTGGCTACCGGCACTGGCTTCCCTCTGGCACCTTGGATCCGGGCTTCCCTCCAGCCATCAGCAGGCACCTGGGACCCAGGCTTCCCACACAGCCCCAGCTTCATCTGGAAGGTTGTCCAGAAGGATGTCCAGTCTAATTAGCATATTATGCTTTTATGATCATAGATAATAAACAAGATATAGAAGCAACCCAAGTGTCTATCAATAAGTGAGTGGTGTGGTACATACATACAATGGAATATTACTTGGCCATACAAAAGAAGGAAATTTGCAACAGCACAGATGAACCTAGGAGGTATGATGCTAAGTGAAATAGCCAGGGAAGGACAAATACTACATCATTTCCCTTATGGGTGGAATCTAAAGAGCAAAATAAAGAAACAAACAAAATAGAAACAGACTCATAGATACAGAGAACAAACTGATAGTTGCCACAGGGGAGAGGATTTGGGGGATTAGGTGAAAAAGATGAAGAGATTAAGAAGTACAAATTGGTAGTTATAAAATAGTTTTAGGGCTGAAACCGATTTGGCTCAGTGGATAGAGCGTCGGCCTGCGGAATGAAGGGTCCCAGGTTTGATTCCAGTCAAGGGCATGTACCTGGGTTGCGGGCACATCCCCAGTAGGAGATGTGCAGGAGGCAGCTGATCGATGTTTCTCTCTCATCGATGTTTCTGACTCTCTATCTCTCTACCTTCCTCTCTGTAAAAAATCAATAAAATATATTTTAAAAAAAATAGTCTCGGGGATGTAAAGTACAGCATAGGGAGTAGAGTCAATCATTTGTAATAACTGTGTATGGTGCCAGGTGGGGACTGAAAATATTGGGACACTTGTAGAGTATGTGATTGTCTAGTCCAGGGGTGGGCAAACTTTTTGACTTGAAGGCCACAATGGGTTCTTAAACTGGACCGGAGGCCGGGACAAAGCATGGATGGAGTGTTTGTGTGAACTAATATAAATTCAAAGTAAACATCATTACATAAAAGGTACGGTCTTTTTTTTTTTTTTTTTAGTTTTATTCATTTCAAACGGGCCGCAGTTTGCCCACGGCTGATCTAGTCACTGTGCTGTACACCTGAAACTAACACAAAGTAATATAAATGTCAACTGTAATTGGAAAATAAAGTTAAAAGAATATACTTCTTTTTACATGTATTAAAATAAGGGTTTTTTTTGTCCCATTCTATTAACAGGTTTCTCCACTTTGTTTTAACATGTAGATAGATTTATGTAGTCCCATGGACTCTGAGAAGAGGACCGAGTGCACTTCTCTCCTATATGAATGATGAATCTCACTGGAAACTTGGTTTGAATGCTATTTTATATGAATGTATATTAAACTGCTTAGAAATCAAGGCTGATATCAAGTCCATATGGCTTACAACTTTTTAATCCATATTTGACATGAAAATTGATGCTACAATTTGTCATACTACAAATTTTTTGTTTCAAGTTGAGTAGTGTGCTTGCTAACAAGCCAACAGAACTCAGTTATAACTTTCGCTGCTACACTGACATCAAAAAAGCAAAGCGACTCAGACTATCTCAGAGTAGTCAAAGAATAAGTTGACCTTTTCAAAGAAGTAAACCTCCTTAATAACAATAGTCCTCGAGTGGGCCTAAGGGAGAAAATGCTTTTGGAAGTGCAGTAAGGGCAAGATGAGACTGGGTTATGGTTCCCTAACCCTGCTCTATGAGTTAACTGGCTAAAAAGAGATGTACTACTGGATTGGTAGATTCTAATCTAGACCATGATCTCACCATCAATGAAAGCCGTAAGATCAAGAGTATATTTTAGTGAACTACTAAAATTTATCATTGTAGAATTACCAAAATCTTATGGCAAGCTACATATTGAAATAAATGTCTATGGGCATGTCTAAACAGTTTATGTTCAAACCTGTGCTAAGATTTTACAGACTATGTGATGTACTTTATTATCCACCACCTTAACTTTAGTACTTTCTTTAAAGGTTTGAATCAAACCCCCTTTCCTGTAGGAAGATTTTCTATATGTTCTAATTTCGGTCTTCCTGCTATATAATCCTATAACAACCTGTACTCTCCCCTTATTGTAACACTCATTAAGCTTGAAATAACTAAGGACAATTTCCCCATCTCCTATATAATAAAAGCCTAATATGCTAAATGTCTGGTTGGCCATTCAACCAATCAAAGCGTAATATGCTAATGATATGCTAAGGCCGCTCAACCACTCGCTATGACATGCACTGACCACCAGGGGGCAGACACTCCAACTGGTAGGTTAGCTTGCTGCTGGGGTCTGGCAGATTGGGACTGAGCGAGACAGACCAGACACACCCTGGAGTCCTCCCGTGTCCCTCCCAGGCACCGATTGTGCACCGGTGGGGTCCCTCGGCCTGGCCTGCACCCTCTTGCAATCTGGGACACCCCCAAGGGATGTCAGAGAGCTAGTTTCAGCCCGATCCCGCAGGCCTGGCTGAGGGACCCCACTGGTGCACGAATTCATGCACCAGGCCTCTAATTAATTATAAGCTTCACTAAGGCAGGAGCCATGTCTGTTTTGGTTCCTACTGTATTCCCCAGCACAGGGCTTGGCACATAAATATATATTGAGAGGTCTATATGGACAAATAGAAAAAAAAAAACCTCAATAAATAGCTACCAGAGTCTCTGAACTCTTTTATTATGTTATAAATAAGACAAAGTAATTTTCACTTGTCTACTTTTGTGATGGTAGTTCTGGATCTACAATTGTCTAATGCTGTGCAGTAAATTATGAGATATGGACAGCAGCAGAGAGCTAAATTACATCAGTTATGTAAAAATAATTATATCAGTTAAATTATTTTTATGAGGATCTATTTTATGCTATATTCTTTAAAACACAAAGAAATAGTGTTTGGTGAAAAAAGAGCACTTAGTGGATTGAGCACTTAAAGAAGACATTAACCAGAGAATACATATTCTGGACTCTTCATCTTTACATTACCTTTTCAAAATAGATGACTTTGCATTTTTGGAAATGTTAATTACTTAACTCTTTGAGTGCCAACCAATATCCTAGGAACTATGCTAAAATTGCCAAGGCATTTTTGCTGATTTTACAGCAGTTTAGGAAAAAAAATTATGAATCGCAAGTAAATGAAGTTACATATTCAAAAACTTAAGGAAACCTTTACTACACTGACATATTTAGCAATATCATCATCACTAATAAAAGCAGACTTAGAACTGGACGCCATTTCGAAGCTTTCTTTGATAGTGCTTCCGGCACTTTTGGCAAAAAACACTCAAAGGGTTAACCTAGAATCTGATAATAAAATATCTATAAAAGTATTAAATAAAATAGCAAATTTCCTTACCCAGGTCAGCAAATCTTCCCCAATTTGATCAATAACAGAGGTCTCATTCCTTTTTCGAACAGTCTTCATTTGCTCATTCAGCCCAACTCAAGGGGAAAAGTAAAATGGAAAAAAAAGTAAGCATATACTCATTACTGGTAGTACCAAGACCTTAAATTAAAAGGACAAGACTCCGAGTAGTATAACTACTTCTAATCTCCTTAAGTACAAACCAGGACACAATTCTTACACATCTAGGTATTTGTGAGCTCTATCTGAAAAACAGATGGTAAAGGACCAAACAATGTGGAAAATAGCAAATTACATACAAGATAGATATATCAAATAGTCATTTAACTTAAGACTCCATCTATAACCATACTTATAAAGTACTTGGATTTAAATAATGCAGGTCACTCTGCCTACTGTTCCTCTGAAAATGTCTATGTTCACAGGCAATGGACATAATCTAGCCTGAACTTGACAATGCATGTTGGTGAAACCTAAAATCATTCCCAAAGAAGTGAGAAGGCATGCATAGGGTGGCAGGTGTTGAAGGACAGTGATGGCATTCCTGGTGAAAAAAGATGAACCACGAAGGGACACGGGGAACAGTAACTCAGAGAGGAACGGGCACACGGCCATGAAGTCCGTGATGACCACCACCAGGGATCCAGCAGGAGAGAGCTCCCCTGTAGTCACTCGAGCGTCCCAAGCAAACAATAAAACAATGAAATGATCTAATTCATGGAAATGACACCACCACGGGTTATCTATTGCGTATTACTATTTGCAAAAATGCATTTATCCATATCTATTACATGGGATGTGTATTTTTAAAAACATACACACTATAACTGATAGGAAGTTTTCAAGGGTAGTTTTGACAACTCATGTTTTTCAGCTTAGACACTGACATTTGATCCCGAGTCCTGTGTTAACACGTTGAATAGAAAAGGCTGATGTGGGAATGGGGTGAAGGTTTATCCAAAGATCCAATCACTTCATTACGTTGTGCTCTTTTACATATTGGAAATGTTAGGGACAAAGATCAGAGTAAATTTCTCTTACTGTGAAGCTGAAGAATATCTTCCAAGTTCGAAAAAATTTTCCTTAGTTCTGAAGGTGACAGAATTCCTTCTCTGCATACTCGCTGGTAGAACACTTGATCAAGAACCTTTAATGTTCGAACATGAGCTCTTTCAGTGTAAAATAATTCTAAACAGAAAAGAAATAAATATAAAATGTGGCCTCACTTAGAATAATTCTACAAAAAGTCTAGTTCCCATCTCACACCACGCAGTTATTACAATATTATAGCCCATATTCCTATAGGCTTCAGCTGGAATTAACTAGCAAATAAGTTATATAACAACCATTTATAGTTTAGAAAAGGTGAAGTCTTTTTTTTTTATCCATAGAACTCACCTACATATTGGCTCTAAGAGTTTAATATTGGCAAATGAAAAACATCATTATAAACTGTTTTGTACTTAAAAGGTAACAGTGTACTCCAAAACTCCTCTATCTTTTTAAAATAGTAGCCACCAATCATAACTACATTAGAAAACCATAAGCCCAAACATCATACAGCCTTTAGATGGAGCCCTCCTCATAAGAACAGTACTCTTGGTTATCTAACACCTATCAAACCTCATTTCTGAGGCCACACTTGTAATCTCACTGTCTCAAAGTTATTGGGGACAAGAGGATGTTTATGAAGTCACATCCTAAGGGCAGGAGAGGGCAGTGTCCACGGAACCTCTGCTGCGCACGTGCTGGGGGAGGAAGAGCGGCACCAGGGTTAAGGGGGAGCTGGGTGCTAGTTTTCTCCCTGTCACTTATCAGCGGCACAAGCTTAATCCCTTCCATTGCCCTGAGCCTTAGCATTCTCATTCAGAATCGACGAACAAGATGAAGAGTCTGAAAGTGATGAGGCAAATGTCTCAATGATTTTTCTAGTTTTAAAGTTCAAGGATCCTCTATATAGTTTAATTTCATCTTCGTTTAAAACAAAAGGCAAGCAGAAACGTGGAAGCAAACACCAAGGTCCAGGGCATTGTCTGCTACAATAAACACACTTAAGCAACAACTGATTCAACTCACCATTAATCACTTCCTGCCTTTTGATCTCACAGGGCTTCAGTCCCAGCAACACCTCTCGGCTAACGAGCTGCTGCCAGCTGGGGGGGTCAGTTTCCAAGTCATGGTCAAACTGCTCGTCCTCACTTTGACTTTCTCCAAAAGCGATGCTGTCTAGCCTGGAACAGAAACAAGGACGGAGAGTCCCAGCCGAGGACACACGTCTCAATGGGAAACAGCAGGTCTCCACTCGTGCGTCACAGCACAGAGTCCGACAAACTGTGGACAGTGTTTCTTTAAAAAATCTCTTATTTTGCAATTACAGTTGACATACAATATTACATTAAATTCAGGTGTACAACAGTGATGAGACGTTTATGTAACTTACAAAGTGATCACCCGGATAAGCCTGTCTTACACCACAGCTATGAAAATGTTATTGGCTATATTTCCTACGCTGTACTTAATATTTCCATGACAATTTTTATAACTTAACTGCTTCCCCCTTTTCACCCATAAAAACCCTACTCTCATTGGCAACCATCTATTTGTTGTTTGACTCTAGGATTTGTTTGTTCATTTATTTTGTTTTTTAGATAAACCATATAACTGAAATCATATGGCATTTGCCTTTCTCTGACTTATTCACTTAGCTGCTAAGTGAATAATACCCTCTAGACCAGTGGTCGGCAAACTCATTAGTCAACAGAGCCAAATACCAACAGTACAACAATTGAAATTTCTTTTGAGAGCCAAATTTTTTAAACTTAAACTATATAGGTAGGTACATTGTTACTGACCTACCTATACAGTTTAAGTACTGTTGGTATTTGGCGCATATCCCGCAGCCCGTCTGCACCGTGTCTCCCGTCGGCAGACCGACCGACACCCCCCCCACTTCTTCTAACGCCACTTCTTCAAAATAGACTCGCCCAGACCAAAAACCGACTTCTGCGAGTGGGCCACGAAGTTTCATTCGCACTGTACGTGCGCGCCCGCACGTGGTATTTTGTGGAAGAGCCACACTCAAGGGGCCAAAGAGCCGCATGTGGCTCGCGACCCGCGGTTTGCCGACCACTGCTCTAGACCCATCCATGTCACAAATGTTAAGATTTCATTCATTTTATGGCTGAATATTCCATTGTATATATGTCCCGTATCTTCTCTGTCATTTGTCTACTAACGGACATTTAACTTGCATCTGTATCTTGGCTATCACATATAATGCTGTACTGAGTATAGGGGTGCATAAAGCTTTCCAAATTAGTGTTTTGAAATACCCACAAGTGAAATTGCTGGCTAATAGGGTAGCTCTATAAACTTCTGAGGAACCGCTACAATGTTTTCCATAGTGGTTATCTCTACATAAAGGTTCCCTTGCTCCACCTCCTCTCCAAAACTTATTGATAAGGCATTTTGAGGGATATGAAGTGGTGTCTCACTGTGGTTTTAATTTGCATGTCCCTGATAATTAGTGATGCTGAGCAACTTATATATTTATTGACCACTGATCTCTCCTATTTGGATAAATTTTTATTCAGGTCCTCTGCACTTTTTTAAATTGAATTGTTAGGGGTTTTTATTTTGTATTAGTATGATTTCCCTAGACATTTGGATATTAACTCCTTATCAGATATATCATTAGAGAATATTTTCTCCCATTTAGCAAGCTGTCATTTTGTTTTGTTGATGGTTCTCTTCATTGTGCAAAATCTTTTTAGTTTCATGTAGTCCCATTTGCTTATTTTTTTCTTTTGTTTCTTTCCCTTGCCTGAGAAGACATATCCAAAAACCTACAACTAGAGCAATAATTAAGAGTTTATTACCTATGATTTCTTCTAAAAGTTTTATGGTTCGGGGTCTTACTTTTAAGTCTTTAATCCACTTAGAGTTTATTCTTGTATACGGTGTAAGAAAATTATCCAGAGAGGAAAATGGCACAGTCTACAGTTACATTTATTTCTGACATTCGAGGTTGGTTCATATCAGCAAACCATTTCAGGTTTGCAACGTGTCAGGTATGTCTCAGTGCCAGACTCCCAGCCACCTCTCCCCGAGCTGCTCTTCTCCCCAGACTCCACAAGTCCGCACCTCAGTCATGGGGACCAATTGTTTTGACTTAGGTCTGAATCACATCTGACAAAAAGACGGGAACCAAGCAGAACACGAAGCTTAGGCTGACAGCTATGCTATGAGTACCCAAGTCCTGTGTTTTCCAGCAATGGTTAGACTTGAATGATGCTGACAAGATGCCCTTGGAGCCATTTCTAAGAAGCTGCATCCAAGGTTCAAAAATGAAAAAAAGAAAAGAAAATGGGGACTTTAAAAAGCAACACTTCAATTTAAACTCAAGTTGGAGAGCTGAGAGCTCCGAAGGAAGCCAGCTGCACACGCTGAGGACACTCAAGGAGCCCGATGGAGCATTCCTCCTGCTCACAGCTGGCCCGGAGCTGAGGCCTCCTGCCTACAGCCAAGAACCCCTCCTGACAGGGCAGCAGTGCATGAGAGAAGCATTTCCAATTTTGGATTCTGGTATATTTGAAATTTATTAAAGCAGATGATTGCAATCACTCAAAATATGAAAGACATTTGATAGCTAATAAAACCCTCCATAACTTAAGTTATCCAGTTCCATCCTTTTGCACATATCGCTGTTTTCCTTATACCATTTATTGAATAGACTCTCTTTACTTTATTGTAGTCTTGCCTCCTTTATTATAGATTAATTGATCGTAATAGGCATGGGTTTATTTCTAGACACTCTATTCTGTTCCACTGATCCATGTGCCTGTTTTGTTTTTTTTAATTTTTAAAAAATTGATTTTAGAGAAGGGAGAGAAAGAAACATTGATTGGTTGCCTCCCACATGCATCCCAACTGGGGATCAAACCCTCAACCTGGGTATAGCAACCTGGGTAATGTGAACTGGCTGGGAATTGAACTGGTGACTTTTCAGTGCACAGGGCAACGCCTAACCAACTGAACCACACTTGCCAGGGCGGATGTGCCTGATTTTTATGACAATATCATGCTGTTGTGGTTACTACAGCCCAGTAGAATAGTTTGGTATCAGGCAGTATAATACCTCCAACTTCATTCTTTCTCAAGTGGTTCCATATGAATTTTAAGATTATTTGTTCTAATTCTGGGAAAAATGGCACTGGTATTTTGATACTACTGCACTGAATCTGTAGATGGCTTTGGGAAGTACTAACATTTTAAAAATGCTAATTCTTCCTAGATGAGCACAGTCTACAGCAGTGACAGCGAACATTTTGAGCTTGGCGTGTCAGCATTTTGAAAAACCCTAACTTAACTCTGGTGCCGTGTCACATAGAGAAATTTTTTGATCTTTGCAACCATAGTAAAACAAAGACTTATATTTTTGATATTTATTTTATATATTTAAATGCCATTTAACAAAGAAAAATCAACCAAAAAAATGAGTTTGCGTGTCACCTCTGACATGTGTGTCATAGGTTTGCCATCACTCATCTACACTTACATTTATTTGTATAATTTTCAATTTGATTCTTCAATTTCTTAGAGTTTTCCAAGTATAGGCCTTTTACCACCTTGGTTAACTTTATTCCTAGGTATTTATGATGCAGCTGCAAATGGGATTGGTTTTTTAATTTCTCTTTAAGAAATAATTGTTATTATTGGTATAAAAAATGCAACTGGTTTTTCCTGAATATTAATTTTGTACCTTTCTATTTTATTGAATTTATTAGTTCTAATAACTTTTTGGCAGAATATTTAGGGTTCTTTATTAGCCGTGGGTTTTCATGTGTGGCCTTTGTGCTGAGGTATACCCCCTGTATCACCAACTGTCTGAGTTTTCATCTAAATCAGCGGTTCTCAACCTGTGGGTCGCGATCCCTTTGAGGGGGAGGGGGGGTCGAACAACCCTTTCACAGGGGTTGCCTAAGACCATTGGAAAACACATATATAATTACATACTGTTTTTGTGATTAATCACTATGCTTTAATTATGTTCAATTTGTAACAGTGAAATTGTCACTACAACATGAGGAACTGTATTAAAGGGTCGTGGCATCAGGAAGGTTGAGAACCACTGGCCTAGAACTTTCTTTTTTTGTAGTGTTTGTGTGGTGTTGGTATCAGGATAATCTGGCCTCATAAAATGATTTTGGGAGTCTTCCCTCTCTCCATTTTTTAAAGAATAGTTTGAGAATAAGTATTACTTTTTTGAATGTTTGGTAAAATTTTCCTGTGAATCCATCTGGTCCAGTGCTTTTGTTTATTGGGAGTTTTTTGATTACTAATTCAATTTCTTTAGTAGTTATTGGTCTGTTCATATTTGTTTTTTCAAGCTTGGAAGATTGTACATTTCTAAAAATTTATCAACTTATTCCAGGTTGTCCAATTTGTTGCAATAAATCAGTTCGTAGTATTTCTTTATAAACCTTTGAATGTCTGTGGTGTTGGTTGTCTCTTCTCTTTCACTTAATTTTATATATTTGCCTCCCCCATTTTTGTTATTGTTGATGAGTCTAGCTAAGGGTGTATCAACTTTATCTCTTTAAAGAACTAGGTCATGGTTTCATTGATCATTTCTTTTCCTTTTAAAAAGAACTCTTATTTCATTTATTTCAGCTCTGATCTTTATTTTTCCACCCTTCTCCTCACAATGGGGTTTGAGGTTTTTGTTCCTCAAGGTAGGCCCGTTTCGCTACATTTCCCATCGGAACTGGAACTGCGTTGCTTGTGCCCCATCGATGTTGGTAACTGTGTTTTCATTTTCATTTGTCTCAAGGTATCTTTTCATTTATCCCTTGATCTTGTTAATCCATTCACTGTTTAGTAGCACGTTAATCAGCCTCCATCCTTGTGTTTTCATGTTTTCCTTATTATTTCTAGTTTTGTGCTATTATCTTCGCAGAAGATGGTTGTTTCCTTTGTAAATTTACTGAGACTTGTTTTGTGACCTAACATGTAGTTTGTCCTGGAAAATGTTCCATACGCACTTGGGAAGAATGTATTTTCTATTCCATGCATTCATGTCTCTGGACCTATGTAACAAACTGACATATCTCAGAGAAGAGGGGGTTGGGAGGAACAGAAAGAACATATATGCAGAGCCCATGTACACAGACAATAGTGTGCTGAAGGCATGGGGTGGGGATGGGGCTGCGTGGAGGGAGGCATAGGGGTGAGGGTGAATGGAGGGGCATCTGTAATACTGTCAACAATAAAAAAGTAGAACAAGCCCTGACTGGTTTGGCTCAGTGGATAGAGCGTTGGCCTGAGGACTCAAGGGTCCCAGGTTCGGTTCCGGTCAAGGGCATATACCTTGGTTGCGGGCACATCCCCAGTGGGGGGTGTGCAGGAGGCAGCGGATCAATGTTTCTCTCTCATCGATGTTTCTAACTCTCTATCCCTTTCCCTTCCTCTCTGTAAAAAAATCAATAAAATATATATTAAAAAAAAGTAGAACGAAACCGAACAGAGTGAATATTCTGCTGCTTTGTATAACAATGTTACAGGTGTCATCAAGTCCATCCATCTAGTGTGTCATTTGAGGCCATTGTTTTCCTTACTGACTTACTCTCTGGGTTCTCTATCCATCAATGGAAACGGGTGTTAAGCTCCCTACTGTGACTGCCTTGCTACCAACCTCTCTGCACCTCTCCATCATCCTGTTTTATAGAGATACCCCTATATGGGTATGTAGGAGCTTATAGGAGCTGTGCTCTTGTGTGGGACTGATCCCTTTATCATTACAAAATGCCCTCTGTCTTTTGTTACTTGCTTTAAATTCTATGTCCTCTAAGTATTGCTAGACCAGCTTCCCCCCCTCCCTCCCCTCTTTGCAGGGAATGCCTTTTCCCCATCCCTTTGCTTTCATTGTGTGTCTGGATCTGACATGGGTCTAGAGGCAGTATATGCACCACTGGTGTTTTTTTAGCCATCCATTCATCTACCCCACGTGCTTTGCTTGGAGCATTTACTACATTTACGTTTACAGTAATTATTGATAGGTATGCAGTTGTTATCATTTTATTAATGGTTTTCTGACTAGTTTTGTAGTTCTGCTCCTTTCTCATTCTCTTGCTCACTTCTCTTCTATGTCTCCTCTGTGGGTTGTGTGGGCCTCCTGTTGTGGTTGAGCCTCGACTGCTGCTGGCACCTCAGTGGGTAGGACTGCCCACAGGCTGAGTGGGTGAGGGCTGGCTGTGACTCTCAGACCAGCTGCGTGTGAGGGCAGGGCTGAGTCCACCCTTCCAATCTGTCATCTGTGGGCCTGTGGGTATTGCCCTGGTGTGTTCTGGCCCCGGCCCTGGTGCTGGCTCTGGAGCCTCTTGTGTGGGCTCAGGCCGCTGCTGTTACGCTGGAGCGGGAGGCACCTGGAAGAGATCACTCTGCGAGGCGGCTGTCAACAGCGCCGGCGTGAGACCTCGTGGAGGGTGTCATGACGGGAGCCGAGGCCAGCGGCCCCTGTGCCAGGCTTGTGACTCCACTGAAGCTCCTTTCCAAGCCAACACTGGCCACAGCTTATGCCAGGCTCGGGGCTGCCTGATCAGTGCAAACTGAGGCTGGTGCTGGTTGCATTTGGAGCCACTGAGAAAGTTGGATGGGGCATGCCGTAGCCAGCGCCTGCTTGTTCAGGGTTTAGAGACCCTTGAGAGATTTTAGGAAAATCCGCAGCAGGAGCTGAGGCAGGCCACTTGTGTGGAAATGCCGCTGGAAATGGCTCGGGCCGGCAGTGAAAGTTGGGTGGGGAGTGTCGGAGTGAGCCTGGCCGTAGGAGCAGTGCTAGCCACGCTCATGGAGCACAGATTGGGAGCCACCCTGAGCCTCCAGGTGGGCGGGGGAGGGGCAACGGGCACAGCGGGGCCTACCAGCACTTCTGTGCCCAGAGAGTGTTGTTCTGATGGCTGTCCTTCAGCTTGCAACCCGCACCTACTCAATGTAGTTCCTCCTCCATGCCCCTGGCACCTCCCGCTCTGTTCTAGCGCTGGAGCCCGGAGCGAGCGAGCTCCTGTGTGAGCCAGCACCTGGGCCCCCAAAGGAACAGCTGGGGCACTGCAGCCCCTGCCTCGCTCAGAGGCAGTCTCCGCTGGTTTCAGAGCCCGATGTGGGGGCTCCTCTTTCCAACACTGGAGGCCCAGGCGGAAAGCCCAGGCTGGTCTTAGAACCCTCGTTCCTCAGTGGGATCTCCACAACTGAGATGGCCCTCTTATTCTTAACCACCACACGTGGGTGCGGGACCACCCACTCCACAACCGTCAGTCTCAACAGGGCTTCTCCCTATTCTCCTTAGAGCTCCTCTAATCCAGCTGGCCTCCCGACGGTCCTCAGTGAGAGCTGCTCCGTTGTGATCTGCTGTGGTCATGGGAGGAGGTAAAGCAGCGTTTATCTACTCCACCATCTTGGCCAGAATACCCGAGTCTCTTCCTTTAATATAGGTGTTAGGGCAAGAAAATATATTTCTTAAAGTATGCCCTACTAAAAGCTGCTGTAGGATTACTTACTTTCGAAAGGGCTTTGGTGTCCCATGTTCAGTCATCCTAAAACAATGGGAAAAAAGAGGCAACAAAAAACCAAAATGTTAATTAAGAAATGTTTGTCCAAGTGTTCACAACTGGGTAAAACCACCGCGGCTGATAAATAATTCTTCTCGGTATTTTAAGATTAATACCAAATAAATTGAAAAGCATTCAATATCTATCTAATATTTACTACCAATGTAAGTTCTCGTTTCTTCCCAAAACACACATGTGGGAAAAACGGTAAATACAGGGATATTACTGAATCACCTTTCTGCTTCCCATTCCTCCTCTTGCACCTGGTCCAGGGGAGGTGGCAGAAACTCCAGGGCAGCACTGGAAGCATGAGGGGGGGCGTCTATAAGGTCTGCAGATGCTGGGGATTCTGCAACCGGCTTCGATCCTGAAGAGACAAATGGCACACGTTCGATTCGTGCCACATACGTATAATATCATGCACTTATTCAGCTGATGACAACAAAATAAATGTGTTAGTTTCAAAAGAGCTTCAACCTAATCCACAGTCACATTCATATTTAAACAACTGTGTGTTAGCTAGAATCAAAATTCTAGTACGTAACATTTTAAAATACACTAAAAACTAAATAGAAAATCATTTTTAAACAGCTTTTAAGTGTCAACATAAAACATGGCAACAACGCAGAAGAGCATATAAGAGAAAAACATTCTCACCTATCCTTTCCTACCCTAAATCTTTTTCATTCACATTTCAGATATTGTGGTGATCCAAAAAATAGCTTCATACTTTTTTATTATCTTTAGGTAATATCCTTCCTGCCTTCAATTTCCCTCCATTTCTTCCCAATGTTTGATAATTAAATTATTATTAATTGGGTTTTGGTTATTACTTAAGTGTCAACAATATCATTATTTATATACTAGAGGCCCTGTGCACAAATTCATGCACCAGCGGGGTCCCTCGGCCTGGCCTGTGGGATCGGGCCGAAACCAACTTTCTGACATCCCCTGAGGGGTCCCGGATTGCGAGAAGGCCAAGGGACCCCACCGGTGCACGACTGGGGCTGGGGAGGAATGTGGGAGGTTGGCCGGCTGGGGAGGGACCTCGGGAGGACTCCAGGGCGTGTCCGGCCTGTCTCGCTCAGTCCCAATCGGCTGGACCCCAGCAGCAAGCTCACCAACCAGTCAGAGCGTCTGCCCCCAGGTGGTCAGTGCAGGTCAGAGTGAGTAGTTGAGCGGCCTTAGCATATCATTAGCATATTACACTTTGATTGGTTAAACGGCCGACCAGCCACTTAGCATATTAGGCTTTTATTATATAGGATATATATTAGAGGCCCGGTACACGAAACTCATGGCTGGTGATCAGGCCCAATCAGGTTCCCCACCTCCCCGCCTCCTGCTTCCCTTACCGCCCATGCGCTGCCACCACGTGGTTCCCGCCTCCTCCTTTCCTCACTCCCTCAGCGCCCACCTCTGCTGCTGGTCACCTGCCATGTTCTGCGCCACCCCCTGGTGGAAAGCACACATCATAGCAAGTGATCGAACTCACAGTCTCCCGGCCAAATTCCGAGGGGACAATTTGCATATTACCCTTTTATTATATAGAAGAATGTAAAAGTCTGAGCGGCCATCTGACTGGTAGCTATGACGCGCACTGACCAAGAGGGGGCAGACCTCAGCACAGGAGTGGAAACTTACAGGTGTGTAAACATGGAACAGACTGATGAATCTCAGAGGGAAGGGGTAGGGCGGAAAAAATAGATTAACCAAAGATCTTAGATGCATACTAGAGGCCCGGTGCATGGATTTGAGTAAAATGAGAGTAATATTAAGAAAGAAAATGTCATGAGATACAGGAAAAAATGGAAACCCAGGAAAGTGGAGAAGGGCAGTCCTAGGATGATGACTGTCACAGGCTCAGGGCAGCAGCTCCCAAAAACACAACAGCATGCAGGACAAGCATGGGGTTGAGGCAGGTGTGTGCATACTGCTATATCATGTAGATGAAAAAAACAGACTTGATAAAATTCTATATCCTTTATAATAAAAGGCTAATATGCAAATAGGCCAAACAGCAGAACAACTGGAACCAAACAACTGGTCACTATGAGATGTGCTGACCACCATGGGGCGTGCACGGAACATGGTGGGCATCGGCCACGGCGGAATGGCGGAGCAGGTGAGCCGTGGTGCCATACCAAGGCAGGGTGCCAGTCACTGTCATCGGGGAGAGCCTCTGGTGGTTACTGAAAATTCTTTATTCCCATACACCACAGTTGTGCCCAGCGCTCAAACCTGCTGCGGGCGCGGGCTCCCCTCTCACCTGCTGCCGGCACCGAGGCTGCCACTCCCACCGTCAGCGCCCAGCACCGGTCCCAATGGCTTGGTACCATCAGTGCGTGCGAGCGGCAGCTGCCGGGGCACCCCTGAGGGCTTCTCCACCTCCCCCTGCTCCTGATGGGAGATAGGGGCTGGCAGCCACCTCTTGCACCCGCTGCCAGCAACGGCCTCGTTTGCACCCGCTACTGGAGCCGCCACTCACATCCACTGCCAGTGCTGGCCCAGCTTGCAGCCGCTGCCCAGCACCGGTCCTGATTGCTCGGCGCCATCAGCGGGTGCAAGTGGCAGCTGCTGGCTGATCACCCCTGAGGGCTTCTCCACTCTACCTGCTCCTGAGGGGTGATCAGGGCAGCAGCAGCTGCTCACACCCACTGCTGGCACCGGTCCCAATAACTTTGCACCTTCAGCAGGTACGGTACAAGTGGGGCCGGCACTGTCAGTGTGTGGGAGCAGCGGTGGCAGGAGCAGGGCTGCTGGCAGACAGGGAACCGGGGACAGGAGCTGTGGTGGGAGGGCTGGGGGGGTGCAGAGGATGAGCCGAGACCTGCCCCTGTGCCCACTGCAGCCTCGCGGCCCCAGTTCCTTTCAAGGTGCACAAATTTGTGCACTGGGTCCCTAGTATATATGTGAGCTTAAGCGACCAGCCGACCAGACGCCCTCTCGCAATCTGGGACCCTTCAGAGGATGTCGGAGAGCTGGTTTTGGCCTGATCCCCACAGGCCAGGCTGAGGGACCCTTACTGGTGCATGAATTCGTGCACTGGGCCTCTAGTATCTATATATTTGTTCCTTCAAGAAATTAGTATCTTCTTGTTGTTGTTAATCCTCACCTGAGGATATTTTCTCCATCGTTCTTCAGAGAGAGTGGAAGGGAGGTGAAGAGAGAGAGACATCGATGTGAGAAAAACACATCAACTGGTTGCCTCCCACATGCACACCAACTGGGGGCAGGGAGGCAACCGCAACCCAGGTAGGTGTCTTTGTTCAGGAATTGATCCTGCAACCCTTTGGTGCTCGGGCTGGCACTCTAACCACTGAGCAACACCAGCCAGGGCAAGAAGTTAGTACGTTAACTCTCTTCTATGTCAGATTAGGTATTTAGTGTACATTTCCTTTCTTCTACCTTCATTTCTTTCAACTACAATTTCACTCATATGATTAATAGGATTTTTTTACATTTCCATCCTGATCTGTAGCCACAACGAAATATTCTGTGCTTTGCCTAAGAGACTAATTCTGAAAGTCTAAAAACCAATATAGTGCCTACATTATTATAACAATATATACATATTGTCATATACAATATATAACATACATATACATACTATTCCTGCCAGGTTAAAAGGTATGTTAATTAGGATTATATGTTCTTTTCTAATGGTCTGATAATGTAATTCCTGGGCCATTTGAAATAAAATGTTTATTATATTAAAGTATTATACTCATCAATTAAGATCATACCACTTTTTATTTTGCTTCATGTTTAAAATCGTGACAACTTTCTGAACTGTTTTTCTAAATGCTTTTCTATTATTACTGTCAAAATAGAATTTTATCAACTCTCAAATGTTTTCACCTGCTGCATGGCATAGCAGTGTGTGCACACCTGCTTTGACCCCTGCTTGTCCTGCACGCTCTTGTGTTCGTTGGCAGCCACTGCCCTGGGCCTGACAGCCATCATCCTAGGACGACCCTTCTCCACTTTCCTGAGCTGCTGCCATGTTTTCCTGGGTCTCATTACATTTTCTTAACATTACTCTCCTTTTGCTACAATGGTCTCTTAAAATAATCTTCGAGTGAAAGGCACGTCTCAGTGAAACTCTTAACCCTGGAGCATCTGGAATGTCCTCCTCATCTTCTTTGTGCTTTAGGGACGGTCGGAATGCAGGCTTCTACTCCAATGCCCCTTCCTTCCGGAAGCTGCAGACATGTTCTGTGTTCAAGCACCCATTGTCCTATGGCACGTGTGATGCTGTGTGATCCCTGCCTCTTTCTCTTAAGAGTTTTGAGGGTTCTTTTTCCTTCTCTCTGGGGCACTGAAATTTCCGTAAGTTTTAGGTATATGGATCTTTTCTTTTTATTATTATTCACTGAAGTTGGTTCCAAATGAGCTCTATTTGGCCCAGCCAGTGTGCCTCAGTGGTTGGGCATTGATCTATGAACCAGGAGGTCACAATTCGATTCCCAGTCAGGGCACAGGCCCAGGTTGTGGGCTCCATCCCCAGTGTGGGGCGTGCAGGAGGCGGCCGGTCAGTGATTCTCCCTCTCCCTCCACTCTGACTTCAGTGAAAACGTCTGTTTTTAAAGAGGGAGCTCTAGCGGAAATGTCTGTTCTTTTTCAGCTCTAGGAAGCTTTCCTGTCATCTGTCTCTTCTCCATTTTCTCTGCTGACATTTTGTGAAAGAGCCCTCTGCACTGGCTGTTCTCTACGTAATTCTTACCTCTTTAATTTCTGTATCTTGCTATATATTCTGAAATGTCTCCTTGACTTTATTTTAGGAACTGAAAATACATATTGGCAGTTAAAAATATGTCCACAAGTTCTTTGACACTCCCCTCCTCAGGGGTAAAGCCTCCATTTTTCTGTCCTTGAGTGTGGACCAGACTTATGACTTCCTTCCACCTGCTGAGGTGGCAGCGGGAGCCCACGAGACGGAAGCACTGGGAGCGCAGGGGCTTTTTCTCCCGAAGCCCCCGGGGAGGCCAGCTCCCATGCTCGGCACACTCTGCAGGCCGACGCGGAGCCCAGACGGAGGCTTCCAGCAGGAGCAGACCTTCCTGTCCCCGCCTCTGGCATGAGCAGAAGGTCTCCCACCCCAGCTAAGCTGACGCCTCCACTGCAACCTCTGAGCCCATCCAGACCCGCCCAGCACATCAGCCCCTCCACCTCACCCACCAAGAAAGTGACACCATAAATGTTTTCTGTGTTAAATCATTAAGTTTTGGTGTAATTTATCACACAACCATTAATAAATAACTATTGTACTATATGTAGTAGTTATATTAAGACTTTTTGTGGTCTCTGAATGCTCCTTTTCATAGCAGCCTATTTTGGTTTTACAGATATAAGTGAAACCTTGCTTCTTGCACTTAATTTGTTCCAGAGGCTGTTTGAGAAGCGATTTGTTCAAAAACCGAATCAGCAGCAACACAAGCAAAAAGACATGAAAATATTCACAGCACAATTTCCCCGAGATGTTAACAACGCAAGGTATAGCAGTGAACTGACTCACTCACGCATTCTCCTTGCTTGTCCTGAGACATGCGTGACTAATTATACAGGCATCAGCATGAAAGGGCTGTTAGGTTGAGAACCAAAGTTTTGCTCAACAACCACCAAGACATTTTTTTCTCTGAACAACTTGGTCAAGAACTAAATTGTTCAAGAATTTTCCCCATTTATGCTACTTTAAAATGCATTTTTTTCAACCTCAAAACCATGAATATTAGAAAATTTTTAAATAGCTTATAAGTAATTTATAGAACCACATCCTATATAAGTAAAAGCCTAATATGCAAATTGTCCCCTCGACCAGGAGTTTGACTGCTCACTACGATGTGTGCTGACCACCAGGAGGCGGCTCGGAACATGGCGGGCATAGGCAACACGGCACTGGCAGTGGGCGGCAGTGGAGGCGCTGCCGGCCCCAATGAGAGTGGGACCTCGGTGGGACGGTGGAGGTGAGCGGGCAGCACCAGGCCAAGGCGAGTGCAAGCGCGGGCCCCGACTGTCCCATAGACGGTGACCAGCAGCCCCGCTCCCCACCTGGCTCCTAGGCACTAAGGGAGCCGGGCGAGGGGCCCAGCCTTGATCGATCACCCCACAGGCAGGATGGTGGAGCTGGTGAGGGGGTGGAGCCAGGCCAAGGTGGGATGTCAGGCAGGGCCTCAGGGCCGCGAGGCTGGGGGCGCGAGCTGGGGAACCCCACCCATGCACGAATTTGTGCACTGGGCCTCTAGTGTACATCATAAAAGAAATTCTCATTATTTAGACCTGACTGGCAACAAAAGTACTAAATATCCAAAAAAAAGAAGTATTTTAATTGTAAAAGTGGTCAAATGTATGAAGGAGACTTGACTTTGGGTGGCAAACAATGTGATATATTAATGATGTATGATGGGATTGTAGACCTGAAACCTGTAGAATTTCATTAACCAATGTCACCCCAATCAATTCAATTAAAAATAAGCATCTTCATTGGAAAACTAATAAAAATCAGAATATTTTAAAATGGAAAAAAAAGTGATTTTTTCAACTTCTTATCTATTATCAAAATCATTGTCTCCTGGTAGAGGAGTGTTTCTGCGCAGTAGGCCTGTTGCACGCCACTGTCTCGCATGCTTGGCACTGTGTGTTATCTTAGGCCTCGACTCCGAGAAGCACACTTTGCCGAGTGAGTGATGCTACTCCTATTTAAGAACACAAGGCCTGGCCAGTGCCTGGCTTACTTGGGGCTCCAGAAAGGAGACCCATTCCCGCGGGGTGTCCTCTGAGGGGGGGGGGGGGGTGTCCCTAGCACGCCCACTGTCAGGCTTCAGGGTCCCAAACATTAGCGCTCCGGGACAATCATGCTGTGGAGAACTTGACTCTCCCAACACAAGTCATTTGACTTCCCTGTAACAGGGCCCCTTGCTTCCCCTGGCACATAAAGGACAGACTGCCCACAGCCTGCAGTGCAAGGAGCAGAAGCTGCTGACATGACTGCGCTGATTAGGCTTTTGGTTCCGCCATTTGCAGCTCTGCCTCCTGTGGACGCACCCCACAGCCAGCCTGGCCTGCGGGCTCTCGTGGGCACGGGCCGCAGTGGGCTCCTTCACCAAGTATGGGCTTCAGTTTCCTTTATGCTGTTACATCCACCAACCACTACTGTCCTTGTTCAATCTCCCAAAAATGTGCTGACATTTCTTATTTGTTGATGACATCTTATGTTCGTCTACCTCCTTTTTCTTTGTTTTCTCTGTTGCCTACCGTGCTTGTATCTCACTGGGACACGGAGCCGTGAGCGAGTGCATGTATCTACTCCACCACCTTCAGAGTGCTGTGTCAGACAGTCTCCAGACTCTTCTCCAAATGTCGCTCCTACTTCTTGGTCTTAAATAAAAATCTGCCTATCCCATGGGGAGGCAACCTTTCCTGCGACCACCCTCTCCCGTGGAGACTTGCATCTGTCACACACTGTGCTCAGCGGGTGGGTGACATGGATTCCTTCTGCAGTACATTCTTCAGCCCACTGTCTTGCTTCCTCCCTCCCTGGACACTGCCACCTGTCCTCCTCCTCACAGTAGTCACCTAGTAACACCACCTGTGGCTGCGGCCTCAGTTCTCCTCTTACTCCGATGTCACACGGCCTCAAAGCCCACGTGCCTGTTAAGCTGTTCGAACTCCTGTCTCCCTCCTCCACGCCACCTCAGTGACCACTCCCCCCGCTCTAGCCTTCACCTCGCATCACCAAACACCGACTGCCTCCCAGATCACTAACACAGGCACTGCCTCCTCCAGACAAAACCACCTCTTCTCCCTGCTCACGTGCCTAAGAAAACCACGACGACAAGTACTGCTTGAGAACATGGTAATAAGCTCTTCCACAATTTCTGCGATGACTTCCTGTCTGTCTTCACTCTTTAAATTCCCTCTTCACTGAGGTCATTACTCTGAGGCAATAACATTGCCTTTCATCTCCTCCCTCCTTCTCAAAACTTTGTTCCATTGGCTACAGTTTATCCCTGTGTCCCCAGCCTCTTCCTGACCGCTGGCTTCCCCTAGCAGTGACACGCCTCCCTAGTTTCTCTAATTGCAAGTTTTCCTCAGACCTCCCCCATCTGCCCTGAGCCATGACAGGCCCCCACACTCCCTTACCTCTCTCTCCTCTAGGGAGTTAGCGCAACTGCATTTGTGTGTGTAGGACTCTCTCTCCATGAGACTAAGCTCTGTGGGGCAGAATCTATGTATAATTATTGTGCGCTAACGTCTGGCAGGAAGCTAATGCCTAATAGAAAGCTTAGTAATAGTTTCTGAATGGATGAGAACTTGAAAATCATCATTCAGCATAGATCTGTCACTAGTTGTCAAATATTAAAATATTAAAACTAAATTTAACTGGGATTCAGTCTTGATTAAAATAACCTGCCACACCGTTTCTTAGTTAGTATGATTGTTTTAAAGTCTAGACACTTAGTTAAGCTGAACTACAGCTCACCCGTATCATTCTCTTTCCCTCCGTCCTGGGAGAGAGTGGCCACTGAAGCCACCGAGGACACGGAGCCGGCGGGCAGGCACCCAGCGTCGGCTCCGTCACTTGCTGGCCCGCTCTGGCGTGACTTAGCAGCATCCTGGGGCTCGGGACTCACAGGTGGGGGTGGGGGTGAGTGCTTAGGGTGGCGCGGCTTCTGTAGCTCCATGGCTCTGCCAACTGAACAGAAAGAAATGGTCAACAATTTGTGTTTCAAAGCAGCTAAAAGAACGATGATGTCAAAGGTCTGGAAAAATGTCTAAAACATGGTAGGCCCTAGAACACTAGGCCAATCATTACACAGAGTGAGAAAGGAAGGGAAATGAGCGGAAGGGGGAGGGAGAAGACGACGGAAGAGGGCTGAAAGGACGAGAGGGAGATGGTGCAGCGTGAGGGGGAGACAGGAGGTGACAAAGATGAGCAAGAGAAAAGGGAAGGGCGCCATGGTGGGAGGGGAGCGGGGTGCTGAGGCAGGCAGGTCCGTAGGGAGCATACTTGCTGGTACCAGTGAAGAGAAAGCCTTTGAGCTCTATGAGCTCTAGAAGCTCCCCATTCTCCCCAATCCTCGTCACTTCCTCACAACGTGCCCTGGTCCACCCGGGTACCCCTCCTGCTCCTGTCAGTCACCCACACGAAGCTCGCCCGAGGGCACCCTCCTTGCAGCACTGCGCACCCTCACGGACTTCACACATCACGGCTCCAATGTTCTCCCGCATTCCAGAGGCTCTTCTCGTCTCCTGGGAACTTGTGGTCAGCATCTGGAAACACTCCCTCTCCTCAACTTCTCTAAGTTCCCGTCCCCTTCCCAGTGTTTCTCCAGGGGCGCCCATGGCCCTGAGGGGGAGTGCTCCCTCACCTCTCCTCTAGGGACTTAGCACAACTTGAATTTGTGTGTGTAGGACTCTCTCCCCATGAAACTAAGCTCTGTGGGGCAGAATCTATGTATAATTATTGTGCGCTAACGTCTGGCAGGAAGCTAATACCTAATAGAAAGCTCAGTAATAGTTTCTGAATGGACTCATCGTGTAGGACAGTTAGCGTCACTTGGTCCCAACCCGTCCCCATGCCCCCCTGCCAGTGTGCCCAGATGCAGCCCTGGACCCCACAGGCCTCGGGTCTTCCCACAGCTCCACGACTCCACTTCCTCCTCAGCCCTCTCCAGGGCTGATCTCTCCCCTGGGCCTGACGGTGGAGAGGTGAAAGTGTGAGGAATCTATGTATAAGAGGACTGAACAAAGTACGGTGGAGAGACCCATGCCCATTTTCTGTGTTTTTAATTTTTAACTTTAATGATCGGAACTTGAATACAAACAAAATTAGAACAGGTGGATAAATTATATTATGGATAATGAATGAGATGCTCTGCTACCATCACAGGAGAGGTTTATAACAATTATGTAGCCAGATGGGGGAATTTAGTGCAGATAGAACACTGAATGGAAGCAGGCACATTGCAAGTTCAGAGGAATCATGTCAAGAACACCCTTCTCCAGCAATCCATTCTAGCTCAATGAGCATGTTAAAGGTGGCATGGGACAGCAGAATACAGCATTTTAAACTTCAACATACTCGCACTGTTGTCAGGACGGCTGGGCCTCCGCGGGGGCCCCAGGATGCTGGAGAGTCCCCTTCGCTTCCCCTTTTCGTCGCCTTCCCTCTCTTTCTTCATACTTTGCTGGAGTTAAGGTAAATCGAAGAGATAAGAGATACGTAACAGAGTGGGTTTCTTTTGTTGCTTTCAAACATAGAAATGCAATTCCAATGGTCATTTGAAGGAAATTGGTTAAATGTAAATGAAACACACACATACACACACACACGCATGATACGCATTAGAAACTGGCACACAGTACTGCGTATAGATCAAACTTAAGATACTGGGAGAGGTGGAGGAGTGTATATGAGAGATAAATACTGATGGAAGGAGACCTGACGCACAATACAGTGTACAGATCATGCATTATAAAGTTGTACGCTTGAAACCTGTATAATTTTATTAACCAATGTCACCCCAGTAAATTCAATAAAAAACTCAAGACATTTCTCAAACTCTTTCGAGTTGATAATTTTGGAAAATAAAAGGATAGTTTTATAACACATTTCCTGGGAGCTTGTTCTAAATGGTTCATTTATCCATTGAGCAAACATTTACTTACTAAGCTCCTAAGATGTGAGCACACTATGCTAAAAGCTGGAGGGCCAATGATGGAGCTCCTTGCCCTCACAGAGCTTCACTATCAAATAAAAGTTAAACAAAAACACAAATCCTTACCAACTATGACAGGCACCGCAAAGAAAAGGCTAAGCTGGGGATGGGACCCTGTGTAAGTTGCTGTTTTCCACTTTTCATACTTCCCAGTAATTAGCTCATGTCCCTGCGCTCTCACTAGATTTGAGTTTCCGACAACAGGAGCCGCATCGTGTCCAATAAGTGTCCTGCGCTGAGTCGCTGGAAAAGTGAACACTAAGCAGGAACGCACCGCGCCGCACGTGGCGCCCGCCTCACCTTGATCTTTGGAAGGAACCCGATCCGGCCCCGCTTCTGCTCCAGACTCCGGGGCTCCTTCACTCTCACGCCCAGGTGCTTCATGTACATGAGGATGACGTACTGCGCTGCGGAACTGCAGGAGAACAGAGGCGTGAGATAAGCTTCTGAAAAGGGGGCGGGGAAAACAGAGAGAGCAACTGACTTCCCAAACCTCAGGGACAGAACTCTTAGAATTCATCCACCACATGGAACATAAGGAGTTACCAGGACAGGATTCTATCTCAAGACACTAGAATATTAGTCAAATAAAATATAGGCCATCAGAGGGAGACGGTCTGCATTTTTTAAGTTAAAAGAAATAAAATATAATTCATGACTGACAAAAGAAGAGAGTTTATTTTTATTTCCTTAAAATTCTAGAATAAAAGTTGCATTACCTCTTATCTTCTTCTATAGCCTGAGCAGTCATCCTAAAAATAAAAACATTTACAAATGAAATATTAAAGCTTAAGAAAAGCACTGCTATTATACCCAGATGCCCGAGCCAGCAGCACAGAGCCACAGGGACTATAATGCTAAGAAAACCCCCTGTCCCCAGAGGAGCTGCATGCTTCTCACTCATGTACTGTCATCAACTACAAACGTTTTGTAGCAAGAAATGTTATTTCCAAACCTCTGAACTTAAACCAATAAAAGCATTTAACCTGGTCTTCATCAGCTAGAAATTTTGTAGTTACTCATTTTGCTAATACCTAGAAAAAGAAACTCAAGAACTTTATTTAAAATAAATATCAGCAAAAATAATAAAATAATAAGATAAAATATCAGCAAAAAAAGTAAGTAAAACATTCAGTTTATCAAGCACCGTGACAAAGTAAGTAGCCCCGCCCACCTAGCCTGGCCCTCTTCTGGACATGCTCAGAGTGCACCGTCTTTCAGCAGAATAAAGGGAATTTCGACATCATGTCTGTGACTTACAACACTTCTTCAATTTTGGCAACAATCTGCTCTGCGCATGCCCGCTCCTTCTCCAAGGTGACCCGGTCCTTGTCTCTCTCGACGTCAAGTTTGGTCAGTTCACTTTCAGCCAAGGTCAGCCCCATGCTCCTTTTCTGCCTAAAGGGAATAGGAGGCCTGGCCTGAAGTGGCTCAGAGGAAAGTATCTCCCTCATCAGGTTCCATAGCCACGAGTTTCCAGCAACAGGCACAAGGCCCCGGCTTTCATGCCAGCACACCATGTCCGCTAGGACAACAGAGGAAAACATTCCAGAGGCAGCCAGCCACTCAACAGAGCACAGACCCTGAAGGAACACACTCAGCGCCGACAAACGGGGAAGTCACATGGGGTGGGAACTATGAACTCTCAATATCCAAACACTTTGACTCCAGATGCTCATTATGCTTTAGTAACAGAGATAGAGACCAGATGCTAAGCCGAGGATTTAATGCATAACCTACCAGTTCTGTCTCTACCCCCCAGCTTACCGGAAATCCTCCAAGTGCCTCTGGATCTCGGGGTGCACCCGCTCCTGCATAGTGTGGATATAGTGGCGATGGAGATCCTCAGGAATAAGCTCAGGTCTTCTTTTTTCTGAAAAGAGGCAAAGGGAAAGGATTACTTCGTCTACAGGAATAATCTGTGCATTATCACTGGCAACGCACCAATGCAACTGGTGCAAACTTATCCCAGAGAAAGACAAAGAGTTCTTCAACTTCACTCATGTATTTCATCTCATAATTCACATTTCATTTACCCTTTAATGCGGACGACCTACTAGTCACCACATGACACATAACACCTTTAGGAATGAGCTGAGTTACATAACTACAGAGATACAATTCTCCAGGATATTGGTGCTCCAAACTTACCTAGATCTACTGATATTTCATCAGGAACAGAAACTTTCAAGTGCTAAAACAAAAATGCAAAGAAAAAGTGAGACAGCACTAAGGGCTTTTCAAGATGCATACAGTGCCTGTATAAAGTAAATTAACAGAGCCTGGACACCTATTGTCACAAGCACCTTCATGCATAAGCTCATTTCCTGTGTTCCCCCATCCAGTGTCACAGCTCTCGTGTGTTCTATTGTTTAACCTGGAAAAGAAGCCCTTTCCACAGATCATGCTATAAAGGAATTACCTACAATATTTACTAAGTGACTAAATGCTTCTGTGCCTTACTTATTCTTTCTGGAATGAATGAATACTGACTTTGGTTTTCTAGAATCTGGTTACTCTACTTCATTTGAATTAATATAGGTAAAAACTAAACTATGTGTATATATTATTATATGGAAGATTTACTCATATATAACTACTAGAGGCCCAATGCACGAAATTTGTGCAAGAGGAGGCCTTTCTTCCTCCAGCCACCGGCAGGCACCCAGGACCCAGGCTTCCCTCACAGCCCCGGCTTCGTCCAGAAGGTCGTCTGGAAGAATGTTCGGAAGGACGTCCAGTCTAATTAGCATATTACACTTTTATTATTATAATTTTTATTTACTGTATTTGAGATACTCCCACTACAGACCATGACATTTCCAGTCCCTTTCCTTAAAGAACCCTCACAATAGTCACACCCCCAATGAGAGAGTTAGTGGATGTCATTTCAGAGGATTTGGAGTCTTAAATATCCAGTGACCATCTGTAGCATTTACACTACTGAACTAATTAAAGTAGCCGTGTTTTAGTTCTGTATAGCTAGGACTTCCCCCATAATAACTGCAGTTTCTGGTCCCACTATTAATTTAGAAATGTGTTTTCCTTCCCATCAATTTGGAAAATATCTTAAAAATAAATTGTTTTTGCAGTTACAGTAAGTATCGTGACCTCTGTATACTGACTCTGTATTGTACACCTACTTAAGTCATACACTTTCAGAATGGAAACAATTCCTATAAGATCTGAAGTTTTATATTTGAAAATAAGTCACTGTTAAAGATTATGAGGATCGCTAATATTCATTTGAAGGACAGGGAAGTGATTTCAAAGCTTTTTCTTTAACTGATGTTGCCATGCTGCAACTCAAATCAGCTTTCCTAAAAGTATTTCTAGCACAAATGCAAAAAAGTAAATAAATGCTCATTTATGTATGTGGGTATTTACATGAAAAAAAATATCACCTGTGTGTCAAAAATAATTAGCAAATTAATCAAGGTTCTTACATTTTAATGTTAATAAACTTATATAGATCAGTAGCAAGATATAAAGTTTTAACTTAGCACGGAGTTCTATATGTGAAATTCAAATACACTTCAATATGCTGTCATTTCTTAAAAAATATGATGTGTAATATATTAAACAATGGCAGTAAAATCAGAAGCCTAACATTCATTCAAAAAATATCTGAGTGGCCACTCTGTGCTGCGATCTATTAATATCGGGAGAACAGCAGATAACAGACAGGATAAAAACCTCTGCCCTGATGAAGCTTACATTCAGGGTAGAGGAGGAGTACAAACAAACAAAATAAGTGAATAAAATATAAGTTCTATGGACAAAAATAACAGGAGAGACAGCAGCATAAAGTGAAAGGGGTTACATTTTAAGTGGGTTGGTCAGGGAAGGCCTTCCTGAGAGGTGATTATATTCAGCAGTGTGCAGGCAACTGTAAAGAGCAGAGAAAGGGGAGCTGGAGAAAGGAGAGGCCCAAAGTTTCTGTGCGTGTTTACTGCTTTACGGTCTGCAACTGACGTAAATGGCTCAACAGAAAACAAGAACTGGTGGTGCAGGCAGAAAGCGCTGCGGCTGCAGCAGCGTCTGTGCGTGAAGCAGTGCACACGGCCTGCCGGAGCAGAGGATGTCTCTGCAGACGACTTCACATTTCTCAGGCAAACAGCCAGGTCATCAGCTGAGCAAAGGACAGGAGAGGAAGTGATAGTTTTAGGAGAAAGAAAGTATAAAACAATCATATGAGAGAACTGCAAATATGAAAGAACGAGGGACATAGAGTAATTATCCAGGGAGCATTAGGGGCGATTCTCCTTTCCCTAGAGCAAAATGAGTAATGTAACTCTTAGGAAACACTATTGCCATTTACTATCATTTATGTAGATAAGATAGTTTTCACTTTTTAGTTAAACTTGTACCTACAAACTTCAAAGAGGCCAAGCGGAGTTCAAGTATGCAAGTGTTACCCTTTGGATCCTGACATATAAATGTATATCATTTGTGTTCTCTTTTTATTCCCTCATCCTAATCATACACATGTGACAACAGATATGCCTACAAATAATTTAGAAATGATAAAAAAAAATAACAGCCAAGAGTAATCAATAACTGACAGATGTCACAAAGCACAATAAAGTCCAAAAACACAGAGGGAGCCCTGGCTGGTGCGGCTCAGTAGTTGGAGCATCATCCTGTCCACCAAAAGGTTCCAGGTTCGATCCCCGGTTGGGGCATGTGCAGGAGGCAACCGAACCGATGGCTGTTTCTCTCTCTCCCTCTCCACCCCCAACCCTCCCTAAAATCAATTTTTAAAATAATAAAAAAAAGTGAAAGAAAAAAATCAAATGGGAGGGAAAACTGGAAGTAGGAGGTCGATATCTCAATGTACTAGAGCAGAGAGTTTACTATTAACTTGGTAACTTACTGCAGATCGATCCAGGAAGAATTGATGAAACTCAAGGAAGATACGACGCGTCTCCTTGGAATTGGTTTGTTTATAAAGGTCTGAATAGAGATAACAGAGCTGTAGTAAAGAAGAAAGGAAAAAGAAAAGTGAGAAATCTTGGAAAATATAATCTGTTATATTCTCAGAGAGTATGAATGTTTGGAACAGGCAAGTCACCATAAGCAATGTACTAGAACAAAGGAAACAGTAATAGTTAACACATCCAACAAAGTGCTTAAAAAAATAAATTAATAACATTTTAAGTATCTTTCATGTCTATCCTTATATGTTTAGAAAACTGAAAAAAAGTCTGTCCACTTAGTTCACAGAAGTGAAAAGTTTTATGGTTTATTAATTAATGTAAAAACTTTGAATTTGCTAAATCGTAAAATATATTACCAATGTTGCAGGGTCAAACTGTGAAACTACATGGTGTAAAAACACAGCCAAGTGAGCAGGGCGTGATTTCAGCAGTTCGATGCTCTGGAAGCAGCTGCACTGCCCATTGATCTAGAAAAAGAAACAATTACACATCAGTGACTCCAACACAAATGCAAATGTCACGTGAGCTCAACTAAACATTAACTATCAAAATCCACTTAGATCTACCGTAAAAAATTCAAGATTTGAGAAATTTCACTAGAATTTATTAGCAACATAGGCTATGGAATCTTTTCCTCTGAAATGAGTATTTCAGGGGAGAGGCTGGGAGTAAGATCATCTTGGGAGAATGCAAGTTTAGAAGATGATTATCAAGGAGCTGAGGCATCTATAAATCAGTACACAACTATCTAACAGCACTTCTGCAAATGTCATGGAAAACTCTCTGCCTAATAAAGAACTAGCTGTTTTCCTTTTGCACTAATCACAGAAATGGTGGTAGAAAATGGAGTTGTATCATTTTAAGTAACACCAGCCTATAATAAATGTGTATATTCCCTACCACACAGAACACAGTAATCGTTAAAATTAAGGTAACTTAAATAATAACTTTCATATAATTTTTCACATGTAAAATAAATTACAGTGAGACTAAAGTTAATCTAAGGAACAATACCAATCCCACACAATCTCTCTCAGAAAATATAAGAGGAGGCCGGTGCCATTGTGGGGCTCAGCCCACCTGCTTTTCCAGATGACCTAATCCTATCTAATAATAGACAAATAGGGTAATTAACTGTAATTCCAATACGCTTCCCATTGGCTAATCAGGGCAATATGCAAATTAACTGCCAACCAAGATGGTGGCTGGCAGCCACGCAGCTGAAACGAACAGGAGGCTTGCTTGCTCCAGTGATGGAGGAACCCAAAGTTCCCCGCCTGCCGCTGCCCAGCTCTGAGCCTGAAAGCAACAGCTCCGAAAGCAACTATGTTTCAATTACAGAAGCTAAACAAACCCCCGATACCTGCTTTCAGCAGCCGAGGCCTCAAGCTGGAGCCGTGCCTCAGAGCTGGAGCTGGCTCTCAGCCATAGAAGGTAAATAAATCCCAGAATAAAAAAAAAAGAAAAAAAGGAGAGGTTGGGAGCTTCAGTTGCTGGCCAGTCTGAAAACGGCCCTCAGCCCCTCACCCAGGCTGGCCAGGCACCCCAGTGGGGACCCCCACCCTGAAGGCGGTGTGACCAGCTGCAAACAGCCATCAGCCCCTCACCCAGTCCAGGCACCCAAGCGGGACCCCCACCCTGATCCAGGACACCCTTCAGGGCAAACCAGCTGGCCCCCACCCGTGCACCAGGACTCTATCCTATATAGTAAAAGGGTAATATGCAAACTGACCCTAACAGCAGAAAGACTGGGAATGACTGGTCACTATGACACACACTGACCACCAGGGGGCAGACGTTCAATGCAGGAGCTGCCCTCTGGTGGTCAGTGCACTCCCACATGGGGGAGCTCTGCTCAGCCAAAAGCCAGGCTGATGGCTGCCAGTACAGTGGTGGTGGTGGGAGCCTCTCCTGTCTCCTCAGCAGCACTAAGGATGTCCGACTGCAGTTTAGGACTGCTCCCCACTGGCAACTGGACATCCCCTGAGGGGTCCCAGACTGCGAGAGGGCACAGGCCGGGCTGAGGGACCGTCCCCCCGCCCCCCGGTGCACAAAAATTTGTGCACTGGGCTTCTAGTAAATTCATAATTGTTATTAAAAAAGAAAGAAAATATCAGAGGACGTAACACTTGCTGCCTGTTGCACGCACCCGACTGGGGATTGAGCCTGCAGCCTGGGCATGTGCCGTGACATGGAATCAAACCCTGACCTCCTGGTACATACATAGGTCACGCTCAACTTCTGAGCCACACAGGCTGGGCTGAGGTAGCACTTCTTACTCATCCTAGGTGGCCAGCAATACCCAACTACAACAACCAAACAAATTACAAAAACAACAGCAACAAAACCCCCAAACTACACAATAATATCCCCCTAAACACAGACACAGAAATCCTCAGCAAAATCATAGCAAGTTGGATCCTGCTGTATCTAAAAAGGAGAACACATTACGACCAATCAGGATTTATCCTGGAACATAGAGCTGGCTCAACATGCTAATAGCAATCCATGTTAGGAGACTCATATAATCACCTCACTCATTCCATAATATTCCATATCCATTCATGATAAAAACTCTCAGCAGACTAGGAGTAGAAGGAAACTTCCTTCACCGGTAATAAAAAGCGTTTGCGGAAAACCTACGCTAACTTTACTATATTTTATGGTGAAAGACTCATCTTTCTTCCTGAGATCAGTAATAAAACGAAGAAGTACTGCCTCACCATCCAGTTCAGCCGCATTGCTGGAGGTCTTAATTAGCACAGTGAAGGTAATAACAAGAAATACAAGATAAACGGGTTGGAAACAAAACAATAAAAATTGTCTCTATTCACAGACACCATGGTTGCCTATAAAGAAAATCACAAATTTTTTGTTTGCTGTTAACCCTCCCCAGAGGATATTTTTTCCATTGCTTTTTTAAAGGGAGTGGAAGGGAGGTGGGGGAGAAAGAGAGAAACACTGATGTGAGAGACACATTAGTTGGTTGCCTCCCACATGCGCCCTGGGGTGCAAGATCAAACCTGCAACACAGGTACCTGCCCCTGACCAGGACTTGAAGCCACTATCATTTGGTTTGTGGGCTGATGCTCTACCCACTGACCCACATCGGCTGGGCGCCAATAAAGCTATTTTAAAAAGCTCCCTGAAGCCCTAACCGGTTTGGCTCAGTGGATGGAGTGTCGGCCTGCGGACTCAAGGGTCCCAGGTTCAATTCCAGTCAAGGGCATGTATCTTGGTTGTGGGCACATCCCCAGTGGGGGGTATGTAGGAGGCCGCTGATCGATGTTTCTCTCTCATCGATGTTTCTAACTCTCTATCTCCCTTCCTCTCTGTAAAAAAAATCAATAAAATATAAAAAAAAGTCCTTCTTTAAAAAAAATAAATAAATAAAAAATAAATAAAAATAAAAAGTTCCTTGAAGTACCAAGCCAATCATATTCCTATATACCATCAATAAACAACTGGAATTTGAAATAAAAAGAAAAATAACCTTTACAATAACACCTCCCCCTCCTAAAATGAAGTACTTAGGTCTAATCAGTGACTTCTTATCAATTTTAAAAGCAAAGTCATTCCTATTGATTAAAGCTAAAATAAGCAACTAACCCACTAATTAACCAGTTAATTTTAATGTCCAGAAATTTTTCATTTTTACAATAATCAAATATCTCGGAATATTAGTGTTTTTTTTAGAAAAATATATCATCACCTGTTCATGTTCAGTACCAAAATCATCATCCTCTGCTCCAATGATGTGAGGTGCTGTGCGGGCTGCGGGGCTCCCAATAAGGGACTGAGTGTCCTGGTGATATTCAGAGAAAAGAAACAGAAAAATTACCTGTCATCAAATTCAGAGAAAGAATAAAGCCAAACCATCAAAGAAATGTCGTTTACCAAACAGGTGTGACTTCTTTTTATTTCTTTTCTTTATGTACTTTACTCTGAAAGAAGTGGTTCTCAAATTTTCAAGGCCATGAACCACAGCAACAAACAAACTACAACAGTATTTGGTGGGGGGAGGGGGCACAGTTCTCCTGGAAATAAACATTCTTTGCTCACTATACCCCTGGTTATCTGATTCTAATCACTCTCAGGATACTTCATTTATTACTTCATACATTTCTAGACCTTACAGAAAAAATAAAATTAGCTTATATACGTTGTTAAATATTAAAAAATTATACTTTAAAATGTGAGTGAAGACATCAGGGCAAAGGAAAAATGAGAGTAGAAATGATAAGACAAAATTTGCAGAGGTTAATACAAAGATTTCTATTAATGTCACTTATTGAAAACTGTTGCTAATTATTTTTCCTAAGTGCATATTGCAGGGCTTCCAGCCCTGCACTGTTGATATTTTGGGACAGGTAATGCTTTGCTGTGCATTGTAAGGTGTTTAACAGCATCCTTCCCTCTACACACCTACTAGATGCCAGTAATAGCCTCCCAGCCACGAGAATCAAAAATGTTCCCAGATATTACCAAGTATCCCAGGGATAAAATCACTCTGGCTGAAAATCACAGGTACATGCAAAATTAAAATTTAAAGCAATCCCATAAAACACTGCTACAGAAACAAAAACGACAAAATTACAAAAATACAGATCTTACTCCATGAAATAGAACATCCATTTGTCAATTCATTGTGTAAAATTCAGCATGAAATAGGCAGTGTAGAGGCATCTATATATAAAAAAGCTCAGTGACCATTACGGCGGAATGACCAGAATGACCAGTCGCTATGATGTGCACTGACCACCAGGGGGCAGATGCTCAATGCAGGAGCTGCCTCCTGGTGGTCAGTGCACGCCCACAGCAGGAGCGCCACTCAGCCAGAAGCCTGGCTCATGGCTGGCGAGCGCAGCAGTGGTGGCGGGAGCCTCTCTTGCCTCCGAGGCAGTGCCAAGGATGGTGAGCCAAGCGGTAAGGAGTGAGCAGGTGGGAGGTTAGGAGCGAGCAGGTGGAGGTTAGGAGTGAACAGGTGGGATGTTAGGAGTGAGCAGGTGGGAGGTTTAGGAGCGAGCAGGTGGGAGGTTAGGAGCGAGCAGGTGGAGGTTAGGAGTGAACAGGTGGGATGTTAGGAGCGAGCAGGTGGAGGTTAGGAGTGAACAGGTGGGATGTTAGGAGTGAGCAGGTGGGAGGTTTAGGAGCAAGCAGGTGGGAGGTTAGGAGGGAGCAGGTGGGAGGTTAGGAGTGAACAGGTGGGATGTTAGGAGTGAGCAGGTGGGAGGTTAGGAGCGAGCAGGTGGGAGGTTAGGAGCGAGCAGGTGGGAGGTTAGGAGCGAGCAGGTGGAGGTTAGGAGCGAGCAGGTGGGAGGTTAGGAGCGAGCAGGTGGAGGTTAGGAGCGAGCAGGTGGGAGGTTAGGAGCGAGCAGGTGGGAGGTTAGGAGCGAGCAGGTGGGAGGTTTAGGAGCGAGCAGGTGGGAGGTTAGGAGCAAGCAGGTGGGAGGTTAGGAGCGAGCATGTGGGAGGTTTAGGAGCGAGCAGGTGGGAGGTTAGGAGCGAGCAGGTGCGCAGTTAGAAGCAAGAGGTCCCGGATTGCAAGAGAGATGTCCCCGGATGGGTCCTGGATTACAAGGGGGCGCAGGCAGGGCTGAGGGACACCTCCCTCCCGTGCACGAATTTTGTGCATTAGGCCTCTTGTGAATGTATAATGTAAAAAATATGGGATGTTTAAAGACCACAAATATTAAATCAAAGACCCCAGAGTATGAAGAAAAGTAAAACTTTTGGAAGAAATAGAAAAGAATGAAGTTGGCTTAAATCTGACAGCCACTGAGCCAAGAGAGTGGGGCTATAAAGCTTGGAAGCCATCTGTGAAGCAGTCATAACTGAAACAAGCTCAAATTAAGTAAATGACATGTCCCTAGTTTCTCCTCCCTAAGTGTTTCCCCAACACTATGTATTTGCATCTGCTAAACTGGAGCAGCTCAACGCGAACGTCACTCAGGGTGACGGGAGAGTGCGCCCGGAGCGACCCAGGGCAGCCTGCCCCGCTCCTCACTGAGGCGGGGAGGGGAGCACTGGAGCAAACCAGTGCCCATCTCGCTATGGCCTACCAGAAAGCGAGGACTGTGCAAACCAGAGCAACCTGCGCCCACTCCACCCTCAGCCCAGGGTCCTGCTGCTGGGGCAACATGGAGTAACCCGGCGCTTGCCCCACTCAGGTCACAGGGGGCTCTGACTGCGACCCAGAGCAACCCACACCCGCTTCTCCCCGGCCCCTGAGACAGTCCTGCGGGGGCGACCTGGAGCGGGTGTCCCCAGCCAGAGGCCACAGAACTGCGCTGCAAGTGCCCTGGCAGAGGGGCCTAGGGTGCCACCCTGCCACAGGTGCCAGGGCCGCTCAGCCAATTACATGCCAGAGAGCTCTGGACCCTCACAGGGAGTCGCACATCACAGGAACTCCGCACACGCTCCCAGCGCCCTGAACATCTTAGCAGACACTGAGGGAGCAGGTCCGTAGGAGAAGGGGATACCACTCAGAGCAGAGACAATAAAGGCGTGAGACACCAGCAGACCCTGCCTCTGGGCTAACAAGTCCCAGACCATTGCCCTGAGGGTTGTCACCCTCTCAAACCCCAAGAGGGTGCCCAGGGCCAGAAAGAGAAAGCAAAAATGGGGAGACAGCCCTAATCGGTTTGGCTCAGTGGATAGAGCATCGGCCTGCAGAATGAAGGGTCCCAGATTCGATTCCAGTCAAGGGCATGTACCTTGGTTGCAGGCACATCCCCAGTAGGGGGTGTGCAGGAGGCAGCTGATCGATGTTTCTCTCTCATCGATGTTTCTAACTTTCTATCCCTCTCCATTCCTCTCTGTAAAAAATCAATAAAATATACATTTTTTAAAAAATGGGGAGACAAAGACACAACTCCCCAAGAAAAGAAAAGGAGGAATGCTGTGGGGAAGCACGGGGCTTGGTTGGAATGTCTGTGAGGAGGGTGCTCCAAAAGGTCGGGGGCCGCTGGGGGCGGGGGGCGGGGGCCACGACCTTGCTGAAGGCACGGTCCCTGCCTCGACTTTTCCAAACAAGTCCGAGCCCGGGGTGTTTTGCTAGAATCTCTATGTTTGGTCTTTAAAGGCCCCCCTTGTGGAAACACATACTTTCTCAAGGCTACGTGCCCTGCTAACTGTGTCTAGGGCTCAATTTTAGTTCTCGCTGTAACGACAATGAAAGCCAAAGGAGGCAGGTGAGCAGGGCTCCTGGGCAGTGATAGTCGAGGAGTGCCTTAGCCTCTTTCACAAAAACTGGGCTCGAGCAATCTGTTCTGTCGCTCAGGGTCAGAGCGTCAGCCCTGGCAAAGTGGTGCCCTGTGTGAGTACCAAGGAATGCAACGAAGAAAACCAAAGAGTAAGAAAATGAAAGTAACTGCAGGAAGTCATTGGAGCCGCTTGGGATTTCCAAGTTCGAGGGAGTTGTTTCTCAGCTAAGGAATTCACTATCTCTGTTATGCTTCTTAAGAATGTAAGTTTTCCATTAGAAAAATAAGCCTATTTCTGAAAGTAAGGAAAAAAAGTTTTTTCTGTATTTGCCTAGGAAAGCAAAGGTTTATTAATCAGGAAATTGATTACTTTAAATGAACAGATTACTTAATACTCTTTAATAATAATAATATATATTGAGTGAGAAAGATGGTGGCCGGCAAGAAGGCAGGGAGGGAGAGTGTGAGAGTGAGGGCGCGATAGAGGAGTGTGTGGACGTGTGTGAGTGAAATAGGGACAATTAGATCCTACAGGTCTGCCAAGGGGCTGCCAAAACAGGCAGTCTTAGATGGCAAAACCCTGCTGCCACCGCAAACACTCTGGGGGCGGCCAGGACGGGCACAGAGACCACGCCATCTTGAAGAACAGAACTGCTTGAGACTAGGATCCTAACCTCGCCACTACCCAACCTGGTCTCAGATGCAAACCGGGACCCTACAGCCACTAGGGTAAAATGCCTGCGACCACAGCTGGAGACCCACAGACACTAAGACCCCAGACGCCCAGGCCGCAGGTTTCTGTGAGTCACAGAGCCATTCCCCCTCCCCAGGCAGAGAAGCATCAAACAGACTGTCAAACTACAGCAGGAACGCTGGGAGGGTTCGGGGCAGGGTGGGGTGGGGGGGTGGGTGGTGGTGGTGGTGGTGGTGGTGGTAAGAGATCAACCGAAGGACTTGTATGCATGCACATAAGCATAACCAATGGACGCAAGACACTGGGGGGAGGGTAGGGAGGGCATGTGCCAGGGGGTTTGTGGGGGGATAGGGAAGGCCAGGGGAAAGGCAATGAGGGAGAAAAGGAGACATATATACTACTATTTGTAATACTTTAAACAATAAAATAAAATTTAAAAATAAATACATAAATAATCCCCTCCTCCAAAAAAAAAATAGTAATAATAATATATAATGTACTTGACTACATTCCCAGGGTTTAAATTTTAAGATTTGCTTTCTCTCCTTATGAAGAAAAATTTTATGCTTAAGGTATATGGGAAGCTCTGTCAAATAAGGAAATGACATTTGTATTTTATTTATATATACATATTTAATAGATCCTAATATGCTTTCATTTATAACTAAGTGTTATAAGTTATAATATTGTGGAATACTGTGTTTTGCAAAAAGGACAAGCTTCCAAAGTAACTAAATTTATAGAAATACTAGCAAGAAAAATCAGGATAAAAAGAATTTGATTATAGGACTAAATGAACTAAAAATAATTATAGTTTTAGTAATTATGTTCTAATAGAAATATATTTGTTTGTATGAATCCAATAAAAATCTAATTTCTTCAAAACAGGACATAAATCAGTTTCCAATTGTGGTTTTATTGACCAAAACTTTGCTGGAATGTCATGTCTGAGAGAGACAGGCCAGGACTGTGGGTGTCACCAGAAGCTCTGAGGAATGAAGACTGACTTTGAAGCTGATAAGCCCCTTGGAAAAACAGCCTGGTCCTTGCTTGGTCACATGGCTCAAGGCAGCTTTTCCAGGGAAGGAACGAAGGTTGCTTTCCTGAGAGATGGCATGAAAGACATCTCAAGACACCTGTGGGGACCTCAACTTGAGGAGTGCACCCCAACTCTGTAGGTACTGCAGGCGAAGCCTGATGGCAACTGCATGGCTTGGCTTCTTTGCCCTGGGGGAAGCTTTCTCATGAGATTCCAGCAAAGCATTTTTTTTTAAAAAACCTGTGTAATCAACTGTTATTCTTGTTATGTTCATGCAAACAATCAGGCCAAATTATAACTACACTTAATACAGTAAGTAAATTAGCCTTTAATAAAAATAAGGATGATTTTAGGGAGAAAAAAATGTTTCAACAGGAAATTATTAGAAACTGTTCTAACTTTTGTCCAATTAATACTAAATTTTATAACTCAGTTTGTCTCCACCAGATTACAAGCCCTACTTGCACCTAGGGAATACCACCTCTAGGCACCACTGCCACCTCCTTCTGTGCCCAGGCCTCATCGTCCCTCTGACAGAGAGCAAGGATCTCTTGGCTCTGAGAGAAACCTCTGACCCACCTCAGCAGGAAGCAGCTACAGAAGAAACCGGCGTCCCCTTTCCCTGAAAGAACTCAGAGCCAAGATCCTTGAGGGGGATGTAGTAGGCAGTTAGACAGACATGGCAGAGCAAGGACGATGGGCCAACTGGAGGGTAAAGAGATAGACGCTGAGACTTCTCACCACTCCAACTGCTCTGAAGCTGGGAACAGAGGAACCTGTATAAAACTACCTTTAATCATAACTAATAATTAGAAGGAATTTATAGTTTTTGTATAATAGAAGGTATAAAGATCAAGAAAAAAGAAAGTAAAGTAGATAAACTGAAAGGGTATGTGTAAGTTACAGAAGATATATATAAGTTACAGAAGGTATATATAAGTTATAAAATGTACATGTAAATTTTAAAAGGTATGTATAAGTTACTGAGGGTCTGTACAAGTAAAGAAGAACTAAAGTTGAGGAAGTAAAATTGTGAGAAGAGATGTAAAGAAAGGAATATAACAGGAAGAGAGGAAATTAGAGTAATACTTAAGAATAACTGTGAAAGTTATAAGAATGTTTAAAAAGGTCATAAAAGGTTTATAAAGAGAAATCTTAAAAGGAATTATAAGTATACTAAATAATAAATCTAATAAATAGAGCACCTAAGTTAATCGGAAAAGTAATCATATTATTTTAAATCTTAGAACACATATCCTTATATGTGAATAGGGGGGTTACATTTTTTCCTAAAGTTTTCTTTTCAAGGCCTGTTTGAAGTAGAGAGGTAATTCAGCTATGAATCCAGCAAACAGAACCGATAAGCATGGTCAGACTGACCCCCAGAAGTCAACATCATCTCATCACCTGACAAGCTCTGTCTACAGACCACAGGCCTGCAAGTAGCTACATTCCGCACCCTTGCCCCTTCTCCTTTATAATCCTGTCCCCTACACCTCACTAGAAGGCAAAATTTAATGCTTGTAAGCACCCTGTCTTCTTAATTAGATTAACCATTGCTGTCATTGCAATTCTCTGTTTTTCTTATAGTCTACAAAATCAGAAATTGACCTAGAAAAAAATCTCCAGAAGTTCATATGGAATAAAAAAAGACTCCGAGTAGCCACAGCAATCTGGAGAAAGAAGAACAAATTGGAGGGATCACAATACCAAATATCAAGCTATAATATACAGCCACTGTTCTCACAACTGTCTGGTCCTGGCATAAGGAACAGACATACAGACCAATGGAACAGAACAGAGAACCCAGACACAAACGATTATGCTCAATTAATATCTGACAAAGGAGACAAGAGCATACAATGGAGTCAAGACAGTCTCTTCAATAAATGGTGCTGGGAAAATTGGACAGACACATGCAAAAAAATGGAACTAGATCACCAACTAACACCATACACAAATATAAACTCAAAATGGATAAAGGACTTGAATGTTAAGATGGGAAACCATAAAAATCTTAGAAGAATCCATAGGCAGCAAAATATCAGACATATGTCGGAGAAATAGAAACTAAGGAGAAAATACACAAATGGGACTACATCGAAATAAAACGCGTCTGCACAGCAAAAAGAAACATCAACGAAACAACATGAAAGCCCACTGCATAGGAGAACATATTTGCTAATGTTATCACCGATAAAAATTTAATCTCCAACATTTACAGGGAACTCATACAACTTAACAAAAGGAAGATAAACAATCCAATCAAAAAATGGGCAAATGACCTAAATAGACACTTTTCAAAAGAGGACATTCAGAAAGCCAAGAGACATATGAAGACATGCTCAAAGTCACTAATCATCCGAGAGATGCAAATCAAAACAACAATGAGGTACCATCTCACACCTGTCAGAATGGCTATCATCAACAAATCAACAAATGACAAGTGCTGGAGAGGATGTGGAGAAAAAAGGAACCCTCGTGCACTGCTGGTGGGAATGCAGACTGGTGCAGCCACTGTGGAGAACAGTATGGAGTTTCCTCATAAAATTAAAAATGGAACTCCCATTTGACCCAGTGATCCCACTTCTGGGAATATATCCCAAGAAAGCAGAAACACCAATCAGAAAGGACATATACACCCCTATGTTCATAGCAGCACAGTTTACCATAGCTAAGATTTGGAAACAGCCTAAGTGCCCATCAGCAGATGAATGGATTAAAAACTGTGGTACATCTACACAATGGAATACTACGCTCCTGTAAAATGAAGGAACTCCTACCATTTGCAACAGCATGATGGAACTGGAGAGCATTATGCTAAGTGAAATAAGCCAGTCAGTGAAAGATAAATATCACATGATCTCACTCATATGTGGGATATAATGATCAACATAAACTGATGAACAAAAACAGATCCAGAGACAGAGAAGCATCGAACAGAAAGCTCAGAAGGAAGACAGGTGGGGGACAAAGGGGACGGGGGTGCAGAGATCAACCAAAGGACTTATATGCATGACCAGTGGATACGGACAGTAAGGGGCGAGGGCACGTGCTGGGGGTGGGAGTGGTAGGGGAGAGGTCAGTGGGGGAAAAGAAGACATATGTAATACTATAATAATACTTTAAACAATAAAGAATTAAAGAAATAAAAGACCTGAAAGAACTTGAATAGTATGTGTGCAGCCATGATCAGAGGAGCATTATTCTCAACAGCCAGGAGATAGAAACCGCCCAAGTGCTCACTGACAAATGGATAAACAAAATGGGTTCATACAGACAATGGATTATTATTCAGCCTTAACAGGACAAACATTCTGACACTGGCTGCAACAGAGGTGAGTCGTGAAGACACTATGCTGAGCAAGACAGGCTGGTCAACACAAGGACAATTACTGTGGGATCCCACTGCCCTGGGTTCTCGGGGAGTCATATTCCCAGAGGCAGAAAGAGAAGGGGGGTTGTCAGAGGCCGGAGGGAGAGGGTGATTTCGAGTTAGTGTGCAAGTCTCAGCTGCGGGAAGATGAAAGTTCTGAGACGAATGCTGTGATACTGCACAACATGAAAGGAACTTGATGCCAATGAGCTGTACACTTAAAAAGAATCACTGGTAAATTTTATGTTATGTATATTTTACTACAATAAAAAATCATTAAATCACCTAATAACATTGACTGTGAAGTACCTCTCCATTTATAAAAAAAAATTATTAAGTTGTTTTAAAATTTAAGCTTTCTCTCAAAAAAACAAAAAACAAACAAAACACAAACAAACACAAAAAACCAAAAACCAAAAAAAAACAACAAAAAACAAATAGCAGACACGGCTGTCACTTTAAGCATTTAAAAGCACTACATTTCACAGGTTTTATACTCACAGTGTCCTGAATTACATCATTTTTCTCCAGGTTTTCCTCTAGATAAACCCCCTCTTTCAGGCCGCTCTTAGGACTCTAATTAAAAAGAAAAAGAAGAAAGGTATTTAGTTCATTTCAACAGGCTCACTAAAGGAGAGTAAAAAAAAATAATGTGGAAAAAGAATCTTCTGAATTTCATTTATGTATTTGAAACTACTAAATATCTTTTATATAATATCTGGCTTTGCTATTTTTTTCCTGAATTTAGCAAATCACTTATTCTCTCAGCTTTTTAGTTTTATATTGATGCCATTAAAACAATACAGAACTATCTGGCCAGTGTTGGTCAGTGGTTATAACATCAACCCGTGCACCAAAATGTCGCGGGTTCAATTCCCAGTCAAGGGCACATGCCTGGGTCACAGGTTCCATTCCTGGCCAGGTCTCACATTTATGTTTCTCTCCCCTACTTCCTTCTTTTCCACTCTCTCGAAAAATCAATGGAAAAAATATCCTTCGGTGAGGATTAACAACAACAACAGAATTACAAACAATGGAAAAGTTTTACTTTAACTCTGGGCCTGAGGGCACATTTCTACCAAATAAGTGTAACTAGATATATTACGTATCTCAAACTCATTATGTCAAAATCAATCTCTATCGTTACCCATCTCCTCTAATCCCCTCTGTCCCAAGATAAAAGCATTTTGGATTATTTATATGAATGAAATTAGCTTCTATTTTGCTGTTACTATCTTGTGTAAAACGGATGTATAGATTTTCATAAAATTTACATGGTATGTTTGCAATGACCTAATATAAACACAAATTCTCTGACATGCAGGATTTCAATTTAGGAGGGTGAGGAATACCCCAAAGCAATGGAGCCACTCTTCAGAGCGGCTGAAATGAGGCACAGAGATTTTGTGTGAATGCCAATAGGGACAATACATGCTCTCTATAGACACCAAATACCACGCGACAGAGAGACAGTAAAGCTGCCAGACCTACTGGGAGTCATGTCACAAGAATACAGAAGACAATTTGAGGAGACTCCATGGGCCAAAAAAAGAACAATTTAAGCATCAAAAAGAATAATGATTGCAATGGACCGAAACACACTAAGCAAGTATGGTAAAGTCTGTGGGAAACTGCCTATTGTCTTCTCTAGCAGAGAGGTGTGGACAAGGAGCCCAGAATGCTGGTGACCCTTGAGTCCTGGCAAAGGTCAGGGCAATGCATCCACTGTTAGTCCAGACAATGGTAACTGAAGCAACTTCTCCACCAGATATATTATTATTTCTTGTCTCATCTCTTTCATTTGCGTGCGGCCCCTCTTCCAGAGCCCGAACCCTGAACCACGCGGGACGTGGGGGGACAGTCACAAAAATCTATCAATTCAAAATATACACACGAGTGAATGTACACACATCCCTACATTGGGGACCTCTGGAGTTTGTTAGGTAACAACTCTTCTGAAAACAGATTCATAAAAGAAAAGAATCAAGCATTTATACCACCCTTCCTGCATAAGCTATATTTTAGGGTAATCTAAAAACCAGTAAGGGAAAACTATTCTTCATACAATAATTCCATATAATCTAATCCAATAATAGACAAACATGGTAATTGACAATACCTCCACTATGCTTCCCAATGGCTAATCAGCAGGATACGCAAATTAACTGCCAACAAAGATGGCGGCTGGCAGCCACGCAGCTGAAGCGAGCAGGAAGCTTGCTTGCTCCAGTGATGGAGGAAGCCAAGGCTCCCCGCCTGCCGCAGCCCGGCTCTGAGCTCCACTCTAAGCAACAAAGTTGCAATTATAGAGGCTAAACAACCCCAGATACCTGCTTTCAGCAGGCCGTGGCCTCGGAGCTGGAGCGGCAACAAAGTTTCAATTATAGAAGGTAAATAAATCCCAGAATTTAAAAAAAAAAAGGAAAAAAGTTAGAGGTTGGGAGCTTCCGTTGCCAGCTTGGCCAGCCTGAAAATAGCCATCAGCCCCTCATCCAGGCTGGCCAGGCACCCCAGTGGGGAACTCCACCCTGAAGGCGGTGTGACCAGTTGCAAACAGCCATCAGCCCTTCACCTGCCGGAAGCCGGTCCATCCTTGCTGCTTGACACAGTCGCTGCAGGAAAGAAACATCTGCACAGCATATGTTTCAAGGGACCTGGCGTATATAGCATACTGTTCTTAATATGTTTGCTCCCCTTAGCGCTGTGTGTTTTAACCAAGGTCACCTCTCCAAGAAAGGTTGTTTCCCCAGGTAGGGATTTTTCCCTGAAGTCAGGGAGGGGATAAAACTCCTTAACTAAGTGCCAGGAGGGTAGTTAATCACTTTAACTATAAACAATCACGCTTAAGCTACATAATCTTTACTCCCTGGAATGGAGATAAGAAACGCCCTAACCTTTGTAATAGAGATTGATAGGATTGAATCAACTGGTATAAATACAGATGTAATAAGACAGCAAGACACAGAACTAAGAAGACAGAACCAGGAGGCACAGAACCTCCACAGAACGTTCTCTAGAGACAGAAGAACTTCGCTGGAGAGAACATGGCAAAAGATCCTGGACAGAAACTGGCCTCAGAACCTAGAGACAGAATGTAGCGAGAGAACATGGCAAAAGATCCTGGATTGAACCTGACTACAGAAATTGGCAAGAGAACCTGATTAGAACCTGGTGATTGAACCTGGCTGGAGAACCTGGACAGAACCTGGCTGGAGAACCTAGCGAGGGAACATGGCTACAGAACCTGGCTGGAGATCCTAGACAGAACTTGGCTAGAGAACCTCGCTATGATGATCATCTGAATGCCCTCTCCGTGTCATTCCTTCTTCGCTGACTCCGTCCACACCTTTGGGGACCCCTGGACCTGCTGGGGTTGGACCCCAGCATTCACCCAGGCTGGCCAGGCACCCAAGCGGAACTCCCACCCTGATCAGGGACACCCTTCAGGGCAAACCAGCAGGCCCCCACGTGTACACCAGACCTCTATCCTATATAGTAAAAGGGTAATATGCAAACTGACCTTAACAGCAGAAAGACTGGGAATGACTGGGCACTATGACACACACTGACCACCACGGGGCAGACGCTCAATGCAGGAGCTGCCCTCTGGTGGTCAGTGAGCTCCCACATGGGGGAGCTCTGCTCAGCCACAAGCCAGGCTGATGGCTGCCAGTACAGCGGTGGTGGTGGGAAACTCTCCTGCCTCCTCAGCACCGCTAAGGATGTCCGACTGCAGCTTAGGTCTGCTCCCCGCTGGCAAGTGGACATCCCCCGAGGGCTGCCGGGCTGCCAGAGGGATGTCTTATTGCCATCTTAGGCCCAATCCCCGGGGGAGCAGGCCTAAGCCAGCAAGTGGTCATCCTCTGAGGGCACAGGCCGGGCTGAGGGAACACCCCCCCCCGAGTGCACAAATTTTTGCGCACCGGGCCTCTAGTCCTACCTAATAAAAGAGAAACATGGTAATTAGCCGTACCTCCGCTACCCTTCCCATTGGCTAATCAGGGCGATATGCAAATTGACTGCCAGCCAAGGTGGCGGACGGCAGCCAGGCAGCTTGAAACTAACATGAGGCTTGCTTGCTTCAGTGACGGAGGACTCCAACGTTCCCTGCCTGCTGCTGCCGGCCTCTGAGCTTGCAGTTTGAAACATTGTTACAAATATAGAATCTAAACAAACTCCAGAAACCTGCTTTCAGCCAGCCTGGATCTCAGAGCTGGAGTTGAAACAGTGTTTCGATTACAGAACCCAAACAAACCAGATACCTGCTTTCAGCAGCTAAGGCCTCAGAGCTGGAGCTAAGCCTCAGAGCTAAAGCGGGCCCAGAATAAAAAAAAAAGAAAAAAAGGAGCGGTTGGGAGCTTCAGTCACTCGCCAGCCTGAAAACAGCCCTCAGCCCCTCACCCAGGCTGGCCAGGCACCCAAGCGGGACCCCCACCCTGATCCAGGACACCCTTCAGGGCAAACCAGCCGGCCCGCAACCGTGCACCAGGCCTCTACCCTATATAGTAAAAGGGTAATATGCCTCCCAGCACCAGGATCAGCGGAGCCGCGAGGCCTCCTGGCACCGGGATCAGCGTGACAGGGGGCAGCGCCCAAACCCCCTGATCGCCCTGTGGCTCTGTGTGTGACAGGGGGCGGGGCCACAACCTCCCTATCCGCCCTGCTCTGTTCGTGACAGGGTGCAGTGCCCCAACCCCCTGATCGGCCCTGCTCTGTGTGTGACAGGGTGCGGTGCCCCAACACCCCCGCCCCCCACGGGCCATGCTCTGTATGTGACAGGGTAGAGCTATAACCTCCCCACTGGCCCTGCCCTGAGTGTGACAGTGGCGGTGCCCCAACCCCCTGTTCGGCCCTGCTCTGTGGGTGATAGAGGGCGGCGCCCCAACCGCCCCCCACGGGCCCTGCTCTGTGTGTGACGGGGTAGAGCCATAACCTCCCTATCGGCCCTGCCCTGAGTGTGACAGGGTGCGGCGCCCCAACCCCCTGATCCGCCCTGCTCTGCGTGTGATAGGGGGCAGTGCCCCAACTCCCCTATCGGCCCTGCTCTGTGCGTGACAGGGTACGGAGCCCCAACCTCCCTGATGGGCCCTGCTCTGTGAGTGACAGGGGGCAGCGCCCCAACCCCCTGATTGACCCTGCTCTGTGCGTGACAGGGTGGCGCCGCAACCTCCCCATCGACCCTGCCTTGAGTGTGACAGGGGACGGTGCCCCAACCCCCCAATCGGCCCTACCCTGAGCGTGACTGAGGGTGGCATCACAACCTCCCAATCCGCCCTACTCTGTACATGACAGGGGGCGGCGCCCCAACTCCCCAATCGGCCCTGCTCTGAGCCCGACCAGGGGCTGCACCTAGGGATTGGGCCTGCCCTCTGCCACCCGGGAGCAGGCCTAAGCCAGCAGGTCATTATCTCCTGAGGGGTCCCAGACTGCGAGAGGGCACCGGCTGGGCTTAGGGACCCTCGCTCCCCCCCCCCCCGAGTGCACAAATTTTTGTACACCGGGCCTCTAGTATCTATAATAAAAGAATATGCTAATTAGACCTGGTGTCCTTTCAGACGACCTTCTGGACGAAGCCAGGGTTCGAGGGAAGCCCAGGTCCTGAGTGCTGGAGGGAAGCTGGTGCTGGCAGCTGGGGGAAGGAAGGGATGCTCTTACACGAATTTTGTGTATCGGGCCTCTAGTGGGTTAAAAATTTTTATTAAGAATCTGTAACGATATTGCAGACTTATTCCACTGCCCCCCCCCATGCCCGCCTCTCCCCTAACCTCCCCCTTTTTGCCTTCACTACACTATTGTCTCTGTCCATGGGATATGCATATATGTTCCTTAGCTAATCCTTTCACCTTCTTTATCCAGTCACTCCGCCCCACTGCCCTCAGGAACTGGCCAGTCTATTCCCCGTATCCATGCTACTGATCCTATTTTACTCGTCACTTTATTTTATTCATTAGGTTTCACATGAGTGAGATCATGTGATACTTGTCTTTCTCTGACGGGCTTATTTCACTCAGCATGATACGCTCCAGGTCTCTCCGTGCTGTCTCAAAGGGTAAGAGATCCCTCTTTGTCACAGCTGCACAATAATCCATCGTGTAGATGTACCACAGCTTTTCTAGTCACTCGTCTGCTGATGGGCACTTGGGCTGTTTCCAGATCTTAGCTATTGTCAATTGTGCTACAAACACAGGGGTACATATGTCCTTTCTGATGGGTGTTTCTGGTTTCTTGGGATATATTCCTAGAAGTGGCATCACTGGGTCAAATGGGAGTTCCATATTTAACTTTTTGAGGAAACTCCATACTGTCTTCCATAGTGGCTGCACCAGTCTGCATTCCCACCAGCATGCAGGAAGATTCTGTTTTCTCCGCATCCTCGCCAGCACTTGTTGTTTGTTGATGATAGCCATTCTGACAGGTGTGAGGTGTAAGGTACCACATTGTTGTTTTGATTTGCACGTCTCTGATGATTAGTGACTTTGAGCGTTTTTTTTCATGTGTCTCTTGGCCTCTGGATGTCCTCTTTGGCAAAGTAACTATTGCCCATTTTTTAATTGGACTGTTTGTCTGCATGCTGTTGAGTTGTATGAGTTCTTTACATATTTTGGAAATTAATCCCTTATGACATGTATCATTGGCGAGTATGTCCTTCCATGCAGTGGGTTCCCTTTTCATTTTTGTGGTTTCTTTTGCTGTGAAGAATAGAATCTTTTTAGCTTGATTGTTTATTTTTCCTGAGTTTCCCTTGCCCTTGGAAACCTATCGGCAAAATGCTTCGAGAGATTTTACTGCCTATATTTTATTTGGGGATTTTTACGGTGTGGCAACTTACATTTAAGTCCTTTATCCAGTTTGAGTTTTCTGTATGGTGTTAGTTGGTGGTCTGGTTTCATTTTTTTGCATGTACCTGTCCAATTTTCCCAGCACCACTTATTGAAGAGACTGTCTTTACTCTAGTGTAGTGATGGTGAACCTTTTGAGCTCGGCGTGTCAGCATTTTGAAAAACCCTAACTTAACTCTGGTACTGTGTTACATATAGAAATTTTTTGATATTTGCAACCATAGTAAAACAAAAACTTATATATATATATATTTTTAAATATGTTTTATTGATTTTTTACAGAAAGGAAGGGAGAGAGATAGTTAGAAACATCAATGAGAGAGAAATATCGATCAGCTGCTTCCTGCACACCCCCTACTGGGGATGTGCCCGCAGCCAAGGTACATGCCCTTGACCGGAATCGAACCTGGGACCCTTCAGTCCGCAGGCCGACGCTCTATCCACTGAGCCAAACCGGTTAGGGCAAAACTTATATTTTTGATATTTTATATATTTAAATGCCATTTAACAAAGAAAAATCAACCAAAAAAATGAGTTCGCGTGTCACCTCTGACAGGCGTGTCATAGGTTCGCCATCACTGCTCTAGTGTATGCTCTTGCCTCCTTTGTCACATAAAGATATGGTTGATTTCTGGGCTCTCTGTTCTGTTCTGTTGGTCTATATGCCTGTCCTTATGCCAGGCTGTTTTGATTAGTATGGCCTTGTAGTATAGTTTGATATCAGATTTGTCTGATCACTATGATAGAACTTCCAGTACTATGTTAAATAAGGGTGGTGAAAGCGGACATCCCTGATCTTAAGGGAAAATCTTTTCGTTTTGGCCCATTAAGTATAATGTTGGCTCTAGGTTTGTCATATATGGCCTTTATTAGGTTGAGGTAGGATCCCTCCATTACCACTTTGGTGAGAGTTTTTACCATAAATGGATGCTAGAGTTTACTGAATGCATCTATTGATATGATCACAGGATTTTTATCTTTCACTTTGTTTATGTGATGTATCAGATTTGTTGAATTGTGAATATTGAACCAACCTTGCATTCTTGGAATAAATCTGACTTGATCATGGTGTATGATTTTTTTAAATGTATTGCTGGATCCAATTTGTTAATATTTTGTTGAGGATTTTAGCATCTATGTTCATCAGGGATATTGGCCTATAATTTTCTTTGTTTGCAGTGTCTTTATCTGGTTTTGATATTAAAATAATGTTGGTCTCCTAAAACGAGCTTGCAAGTCTTCCCTCCTCTTGTATTTTTTGGAATAGTTTGAGGACAGGTGCTAGTTCTTTGAATGTTTGATAAAATTCTGTGATCCATCTGGTCCAGAACTTTTATTTGCAGAGAGTTTTTTATGGTTATGCTTCAATTTCATTAGTTTTCCATCTAGTCAGGTTTTTTTATTCTTCTTGACTTTTAGAAGATTGTATGTTTCCAAGACTTTGTCCATTTCACCCAAGTTGTCTATTTTGTCGGCAAATAGTTGTTCCTAATATATTTTTTTACAATCCTTTGTATTTCTATAAGATGCTACCTCTCCTCTTTCACTTCTGATTTTATTTCTTTGGGTCCTCTCTCCTAGGTTCATCAATCTCATTTATCCTTTCAAAGAACCAGGTTTTGGATTCATTGATCTTTTGTACTTATTTTATTGTATTTCTTTAGTTTCTATGTCATTTATTGTGCTCTGGTCTTTATTATTTCCTTCTTTCTACTTACTCTGGCCTTTTCCTGCTGTTTTCTTTCCCAATTATTTTAGGTCCAGGGTTAGATTATTTACAAGAGATTTTTCTTGCTTCTTGAGGTAGGTCTATATGATAGGAACTTCCCTTTCAATACTGCTTTTGCTGTGTACCACAGATTTTGGGTAGTTGTGTATTCATTTTCATTTGTTTCTAGGTAATTTTTTATTTCTTCCTTGATCTCATTGGTAACCCATTCATTCTTTAATAACATGCTATTTAGCCTCCATGTGTTTGAATATTATATGAGCTTTTTTATTGTGGTTGATTTCTAGTTTTATGCCATTATGATCTGAGACTATGCCTGATATGATTTCAATTCTTCTTGAACTTGTTGAGATTATTTTGTGTCCTAGCATGTGGTCTTTCTTTGAGAATGTTCCATGTGCACTTGAGAAGAATATATATTCTGCTACTTTGGAATGAAATGTCTGTAAATATCAATTAAATCCATTTGATCTAGTGGGTTGTTCAAGATCATTGTTTGCCTTTTGATTTTTTGTCTGGAAGACCTATCCATTGATGACAATGGGGTGTTAAAGTCCCCTACTATGATTGTATTGCTGGCAATTTCTCCCTTAAAGTCTACCCAAAGTTTTTTTTTGATATATTTAGGTGCTTCTATATTGAGTGCATATACGTTTATGATGGCTATATCCTTTTGTTGAATCAATCTCTTTATCATTATGTAGTGACCTTCTCTGTCTCTTTTGTGGCCTTTATTTTGAAATCTATTTTGTCAGATATAAAATTGCTACTCCAGCATTTTGTTTGTTTGTTTGTTTCCATTTGCATGGAATATTTTTCCCACATGGCTGGTCTCAACAAAGTGGGAACTGAAATTCCAATATCCACTGATGCTCCAAACTCTCCGCAGTGTGGGCCCAAATCTCCAATCTGTGTTTCTCCCCCATGACACCCACCCAGCAGGTGGAGCATCCAGGAGGCTCCATGGTGGGGGAGGGGCTCCTGCCTGTGCTCAGGGTGAGGAACCCTCTCCCCTTTCCCTCAGCAGACGGCCATCACTGACAGGCTCTGCACATGCCTGTCAAGACAGAAGAGGCTCCCACAGACCCCTCTGCCAGACCCAAACATGGAGGCACAGCCTCTCCAGCGGTCAGAGCCCAAACAAACTTCTCAGGCTTGGGGTGCTAACAATAGGAGCGCTCTGTCACTGGGAAGCTGCTGTCCAGTCTCCCAGGCAGACAAAATCCCCCTGGTTCCTTCTGCCGATGTTACATGAGCTCTTCTTACTGTCTCTGCTGCTCTGGGTTTGGGATCCCTGCGGGGGGGGGGGGGGGGGGGGGGGGTTGAGACACCACACTCCCAGGGGGAGGGAGCGTTGCAGGCATTAGCACTCGGTCCTCTCAGCCATGGCACTGCTGTGGTCTCTCCTTTTCTACAACCCCCCTCCTTTGACCAGTTTCTCCATGGTCTCCTCAGTGCTGCTGAGATCTAAGATGTCCAATCAGCTACACTTCACCTGGTTTTTCAAGTTGATTACACAGTATTTAGCTGTAAATCTTGTCCCAAACTGGGAGGAAAGGCATGCAACCTCTAGTTATTCTACAGACGTATAGCCTCTCCACTGGCTAATTTTTTAAGTATCCTTTTCTCTTAAAGATACATATTAATGAACTAATGTCTTGGATTTTACTTTAAAATAATCCAGAGGATTGAGCACCTATTGATGACTACTGAGGCTGGTGATTAGGTGCATAAAGGGGATCATTATGCATCTCTACTTTTGAATGGATTTAAAACGTTTACATAAGGTATTTTTCTATCATTTACATATTAAAAATTAGCGAGGTAGATGCTCTGAATTTTTTATGATTCTTTGTGATCAAGCAGCTTCCCTTGTGAGAACTGGGTGTGTGGGTATTCATTAGAATCACCTTTGAGGTAAACACAAGCAGGGAATTTTGCAATGATAATGATCTCACAAACAGCACAAGGAGATTATTCTATAAAAATGAGCAGAAAAAGAAAAAAATTTAAAAGCGCTCATTTAAAATATAAAGCACTGATCGGTTCCTATAATCTTAACATAATTGAAACAAACATGGAAACCCATAAACTAAAAACGGCATATCTTAGCTTCAAAAAGACACATGTAGAAATTAGGCTAGTTTGTTAAGTGTTCAGTAAATATCCTTGCCTACAATATATTATCTCTCACCCAGATTTCTACAAAATTCATTTATTTATGGAGTCTCAGTTTCCTCATCTATAAAATGGTAATACTGCGCCTTGAAGATTATTATGAGAGCTAAAGAGTATGTGTAAAGTATTAGTTACAACTGCTGACATAACGCAAGTATTCCATAAATGATAACCAATTATTATCCATTCAACACGTATTTGTTCCTATTAAGCCAGGTAGTCTTCTTTTTTCTATCCTCACCTGAGGATATGTTCATTGATTTTTAGAGAGAGAGAAACAGAGAGAGGGAGAAACATCAACCGGTTGCCTCCTGTATGCACCCCAAGCAAGGATCGAACCCACAACCTAGGGATGTGCTCTGTGTGGGAATTGATGGGGTTTGGGACAACACTCCACCAGCGGAGCCACCCAGTGGGGCAGCAGTCCTCTTTTCTTACACATCCCCCTGCCTCTACTCCACTTCACTTTCCACATGGACATGTTTCTGATTTTGCATGCAAGACAAAGACCAAACTCTTTAATCATTCATTTTGCTGTTTATTCAAATCCTATTTAATAAGGAAGGAAATACTAATTGATCCTCACGCCATTGCAAAGATGGCGGTGCCCACAGCCAATAAGGAAGGAATATGCTAATTGATTGCCATGCCCTCAAAGATGGCGGCACCCACAGCCACAGATGGCGGCTGCCCAGGCACCCAGGGCCACCCGAGGCTCAGGTAACCAGGGCTGGCCAAGGCTTGCGCTGCTGGCAGTGGCAGCAGCAGAGATGTGATGGGGGCACTGCCTTCCCCTGATCGCCGGGTCACCTCCTGCCCCTGAGGGCTCCCAGACTGTGAGAGGGTGCAGGCCGGGCTGAGGGACCCCCCCCTCCAGCGCATGAATTTTCATATACCGGGCTTCTAGTACTTAATAAACACTAACTACATGACAAACACTCTTAACTCACTGAAATGCCTGTTTCTACATTTGCAAATTCACTCTATTTTAAAAAGAATATACATCTAAGCCACAGAATTTATTGTAACATCACTCAAAATACAAAATTCAAAATTTTCTTTCTTTCTTACAGCTTGTTCTAAACCCCTATGATATGTCAGGCTTTGGAAGCATAAAGGTGAACAGGACAGTCCCTTTGCACTCAGACACTTTCCATGTAATGGTAAGACCAAGCCATGAAGAGAGACAGGAAAAGCAGCTCTAAAGCAGAAAGGAGAGCATGAGAAGGGCTCCCTCAGCCAATGCTGGTACCACAAGTGACAGCTTGGACTCGCCTGTGTCTGAGATGAAGGACAGCCATTTCCTCCAGGCCCTAACATAGCAGGAAAACTTTCACTGCTCTCCCACGGCGAGGCATTTTCACACACGAGCGCCTTAGCTTATAGAGTGCTCACACTTTGCACCTGGTAAAGGCAGATCGCTTACACTCTGGGTAAGTCTGGCCAGTTAGTTACTTCCATTTGGCCTGCTTTTTCTTGTAAAGTTATGATAACAACAGCACTACATTACACGGCCGTTTTAAGAATTAACTAAGACAGGGATGTGAAACACTTGTGATAGCATATTACATGTATGCACAATAAATGTTAGCTGTTATCTTTTTTTTCTTGAGTCAAAGTGAATTTCTCATGAAAACCTTTAGCACACCCAATCCTAAGACTCCTACTGTCATTTTTCACTCACACACACACACACACACACACACACACACAATTCTCATATTTTCTTTGCACAAGGAACTGAGTCATTGGGTCTAAGCCTCAAAAGGTGGCCACGATGATGGCTTAGGCCAGTAGCTTTCCTTTTTTTTTTTTACTAGAACCTTCAGTAAGGCAGGAATTTTACTGTTAAATATAATACTTGGGTGTGTCTCTGTGTATGTGTCTGTACATATATATATATGCACATACAACAAAGTCACAAGAAGTAACACCACCTCTACATGCAAAGCACTCTTATTTCCTATTCTTTTTTATTTTTTTAATATGCTGGCCCCAACCAACTAAATTGATTTCATGAACAAGTTTTAAAAATGCTGCATTAGACTACTTTCCTCATTACTTTAAAAAAAGGGTGATCTGCCCTGGCCGGTTTGGCTCACTGGATAGAGCGTCGTCAGCCTGAGGACTGAGGGGTCCCAGGTTCGATTCGGGTCGGGAGCATGTGCCTTGATTGCGGGCACGTCCCCAGTGTGGGGTGCGCAGGAGGCAGCTGATCAATGCTTCTCTCTCATAGATGTTTCTAACTCTCTATCCCTCTCCCTTTCTCTCTGTAAAAAATCAATAAATATATTAAAAAAAAAAGGTGCTCTATTTGTAAGTCATAATTCTATCATTGTATACTACTTACAAAGAAATGCTAAGTAACACTGAATTTAGCTTTTAAGTATTCATATGACTATGAAGTCACATCATATTCAACTTCAAATATTTTATCTTTTAACAAATATTCATGTTCATCTAGCAATTTCTGGGTTAATCAAGAAAGTGTTATTAAACATGAGCTATTAACTTAAGTCTACCTAACAGAATTACTAGTAAGTCTTTTCCTCTTTGCAACGGCAAAGGGCCCCATGTTTCAAGACTGAGTAACTCTGCCCACAGATGGAATATTAACCTGCTCTTAAAGTTATCAACAGCTGGCCTTCCAGTTCAGTAAGAAAGCACTTGTGTTATTAGCTTTCCTACCCTCAAACAAGATACCATCTCCTCTAAAGAAACATGTGTCAATGGTGTGCAAGGGAAAAGTGAGCTCTGGAATTAAAAGCTCCTCTACAACAATGTCCAGAATTTCTGCTTATCAAATTGCTACATTAAAGATGGCAACAATAAAAATATAAGCAGGAAGAGAACACAACTCTAACTCATGCCACTTAAAATTAAATCTAGAGAGCAGCTTTCAGAAGAACACAGGAAGACAGAGACGTGGAGCTCACCTCTGCATTGTCACTGCTGGGCCACGATGCATCTCCGCTGCTACAGTCAACTCTGCCTAGTCCATCCTCAGGGTCTGCTTCCACCTCACTGACTGCGTGTGTGTCACTGCAAGGCCTGGAGGATGTAAGTACAGCTCCGTCCTGAAATGGATTAAACACAAGCACATTAAAGAGACTGTCACTGTGGCCTGCATAAAGAAATCGAGTTGCACTACAATCTAAAGAATGCTAACATCTGGCCAGTTTGATGTGATCAAGAATGCTTAAAGATCTAAAAGTTAGAAACATAAACCACTACTAATTCTGTGGTTGTAAAATGGCAATGATCAAAGACAGTTTAGTAAGGAGGATAAGTTTGCATTTCCATATAGAACATAAAGGTAAAACAGTTTGCTAAACTATATGATTTCTATTTCCTGCCCATTAGTAAAGATTATCACGCATCACATCTGGCTCACTGCCTTTCAACACTTCAGATTTCAGTAAATCACAAATACTGAGATACAGTGCTCTAACACAGTTAGAAGCTTTCAGATCAGGAACCACATTTTTACTATTCGAACATAGTAAGAATGCTGTCTTTGCTCAGTAATAACAACATAAAACTGTCAACATAACTGAAGGGTATTTCTAAAAACATCTATAGTTGATGGAACTGAAAGTGATAGAAAAATAAATAATGCAAAATAAAAAGTACGCTAAACCAGCAAGCCAGGAGACCTTATAAGTGTGATCTTGTGTACGTCATTTAACCAGTTTAGGCCCTAGTTCTCAGCATCTTGACAGGATTTTTATTTATGCTAGAGGACCTTAAAGTGCTGTCAGTGCTAGAGCCTGGCTGTCAATGCCAGGCCTGACTGAGGAAGAAGAGCAAATCAGCAGCTATTAACTATCAGCAGCTATTAATAGCTCTTACTGCTTTTAAATGATATAGGCAATTCATCCTTTTTGCTTTAAAATGAAGTAAAGGAGCTTTTCATATCCCACATCTGAATATTATAGAATATAAATCTGGTTGAGATTTAATGCTAAGCTATTTTTTCTAATGACACCATCATCTCCATACTTATACTTATGTAGCAAATTCAGCTGAAATCAATTTTAAAATTACAATGAAATTATAGTATTAGGAATGTGAATGTGCTTTGAATTCATCAGACAGGGTTTAAATTCCAGTTCCATTGCTGCTGAGCCAAATGATCTCAGCAAGTTATTTAATCTTTCTGAGTTCTTTAAGTGTGTATGTAAAATGGGGGAAACATCAGAGTACCTAATGTAAGAGGGCTGTTGTGCAGACTAAGAAAACGCCTGTCCAAGTACTTAGCACAATGCTTGTCAATTTGTAAAATCTTATAACTATACTTAAAAACATAATTGCAGAAGGAACCTCAAAAATGTAAAATATATATATATATATATATATACATACACACACACACACACACATATATATATATACACACATACATACATATACATTTTAGTAATTTGTCACATCAAAGCAAAAGCAGTCTTTTTAAAATTATTGTGGAAAAAAAACATCAAATCATGAGCAAGGCAATAATCAAAGCCCACATTTCTTTTAATGAACCATTATTTCTGTCATGCCCTACACAGGGCCGCCTTTAAGACGTAACTTTTCCAACAGGCACTGCGGCGCTATCTGGCGCGCTCACAGAGCACAGAGCCGGGAGGCTCTCGGGGGTGCTGCTACCTGCGCGGGACCTGCGGCTCTGGAGAGCTGCTCCTGCAGCTGAGGGAGGAGTTTCTTGGCCTCCTGGATCTCTTTTAGCAACTTTGGGGTAGGTGCTCGGTTGTAATCTTCCTGCAACAACTGAAAAGTTATAAAAACATTTTGATAATTGATTGCTTATATCAAGAAAATAGAGAGCCTATTCTTAATCAAACAGCTGATGGCACCAATCCCACTGTCTGCCTGCGACTCTGACAAGAAGCCCGTCATTCTGACTGCCTGGACACAGCCCTTTCCTAAGGCAGTACCTGCAGCCGTTCCTGTTCTTTCTGTAACATTTTTCTCAGAATTTCTACTTTCTGGTTATGAACCACACTGTTTTCCTCCTAGAAAAAGATAAAAAACCAACAAACAAAAAAGAACCAATACAGGAAAAGTGAAGCTAAAATAAATAAGGAAAACGAGACATATAATGTTATGCCCCAGCTCTGGTTTTCAATATCTATTTCGATTTTTTATTTTCCATCACTTATAAGGATGGACTTTTAGACATGACATGAAAGATAACAGATTACAGGGAAATTTTAGCCCTTTTCACTTTTACTAAACTAGGATTCAAGAAAACATTAAATACTTATATTAGTTGGAAAAATGAAGTTGGCTTAAATATAGGAATAATACTTACGCTTTCCTATCTTTAGATCATTATTGTCAACCCCCATGCATGGCTCATATTCCCAGTACTTCCTTCCTGACCTCATGCCATCTCTCCTTGTTTTGTAACCCTTTATTTAATCAAATTAGTCTTCCTAAAATCCTGTTATAACCACATCACTCTCTTGCTCAAAAGAAATTTTAATGGATCTCACTGCCTATCTAATTACATATAAAGTAACCTGGTAGTTGTGAGTTTTTTGAAAATAAATAGTCCTAAGTTTTCAAGCTCCTCTTCCACTACATAAATCCTTAACAGGCACCAGCTACTTCCAAACATATTTGGTGCTTTCTTGGCTCTTTCCCTCTACTTCCTCTACCTGAGTTGCCTTCATTCCCATTGCCACCACTCACTTGTGACCTGTTTTTCAAGGCTCAATTAATAAAATAGCTTTCGACAAAGTCCTTCCTTGTCACAACTGGATGTATTTTTTCCCTCCTTGGAATTCGTACAGAACTTACTGTTTTTCCCCTCATGTCACATTCTGCCTTTGTATTGTAATTACTTACATACACTTAACTCCATCTTAAACAACAAAGGTATATTAAGCACCTACTATACACCAAGCACTAGGTACTTTTTTCCAGAAACTAGGGGCTCAACAATAAACAAAACAAAACAAACAAAATACCCATGTTCTTTCAAAGTGTATATTCTTAGGTAATATGGACCTTGAACATAGGATATTTTAAATATTTTTGTGAGTGGCAAATGGTTTTGTGTATAGTAGGTGTTTAATATTTTTTAAATTAAATCTCCTGTCCCAAGATTCAGTAATCATTCCAAATTACAGCTGACCTTTGAACAGCATGTGAGCTAGGGATGCCAGCCCTCTGTGCAGTCGGAAAGCTGCGCGTGACTTTCGACTCCCCCAGAACCTTACTAATAGCCTATTACTGATAGGAAGCCTTACCAATAACATAAACAACCGATGAACACATATTTTGTATGTTACTTGTATTAAATACTGAATTTTTACAATAAAGTAAGCTAGAGAACAGAAAATGTTATTAAGAAAATCATAAAGAAGAGAAAATACATTTACTGAAAAAAAAAAATCTGTGCTTAAGTGGACCTGCACTCTTCAAATCCATATTGTTTAAGGGTCAACTATACTATGTCATTATTATATTAGGAAGTCATCTTCTAGAACCTTGACCTTAAATTAGTTTATCAGCTCAATACCACAAAATTCTGAATATAAAAAGTGAAGGCATTATGCAACCGAGCATTTACAAAGATGTTTCCCGCTCTTACCCCCATGAGCACAGGACTGGTAATTCTCTCCATATTTCCAGATGCTCCCGGTGAGTGAGGAGATGTCATGAGAGGAGACATGTGTCCAGTGACTGATGGCTCTCCTTCAGAATCAGCAAGTGGGATCTGGGGCATCCCAGGGGGGCGTCCCTGAACAGTGAGAGCTACATAGGAACCAGCTTGGGTGGGGAGAGAAAAGAAAGGGAAAGCAACATCGTGAACAAATTGTTACAGCATTTTACTATTTAGTCTTTGACAGTTCTAAAAGTATGGTCATGTGAGAAAGCTGCACCAACTGCTAACCACTGATCCACATAAAAACAACCCAATGTTTTTTTACGAATCCTCTAAGAATCTAAAAGAACAATGTCATTTTCAGATAGTAAATTACTACTCATAATATTACTTAAAAGCAAATAAAATGTATAACCCCCCCAATTTTTAATTAGAGAAGAGCGAATTAATATCAGCCATCTACTAATGACTATGTTTAATTAATTTCTTAAATGCAAAGCCCTAGCTGGTTTGGCTCAGTGGATAGAGCGTCGGCGGACGGACTGAGTGGCCCTGAGTTCGATTCTGGTTAAGGGCACATGCCCAAGTTGTGGGTTTGATCTCCAGTGCGGGACGTGCAGGAGGCAGCTGGTCAATGATTCTCTCTCATCACTGATGTTTCTATCTCTGTCTCCCTCTCCTCTCCTTTCTGAAATCAATAAAAATATATTTTTTAAAAAATTCTTAAATGCAAATTTTAAAAAATCATTTTAAGATGATAATTAATTAGGCAGAGTTTAACTAATTTTCTAGAATATTAATGATGCAATTTTAAATTAACTTTACTAGATAAAATTGACAAAAAGTATACCACAAAAGCCAAGAAAAATCTCCATAAATAAGTAGAGTTTAATTTTTAAAATTTGGAGAAGACTGATGGGACAAGATGGCTGTGGGACCAGGAGACCGTGTGCCTGTGCTCCCAGCCTGAATGGACTTACAGCTGAAATGCTATGCGGTTGCCTGGAAAAGTGAGAAGTGTAGCTGACCGGACATTATTTGTCTAAGGAGCCCTGAAGGAACAGCGTAGAACTGGTAAGAGGGGGAGCCCCCCGGGGCGGATGCTTGTCTGAGGCCTAAGTGATATTGGCTGCAAAGCTCCCTCCACGCAGGGACCCCCAACCCCAAGCAGCAGACTGGAAGGAGAGTCCACGCAGCATCGGGCCAAGGGGTCCAGGAGACTCTGCCTGCCTAGGAGGCGGGGTCCCCCTGCCCAGTGATAGAATGTGCCAGGTGCTGGCCGCCCCAGAGGGGATTCCCCACAGGCTCTGACTACTGAGGCTGCACAGCAGTGTTTGGCTCAAAACACAAGGCGCCTGAGGGCTGCACCCAGCAGTGATTTGAGGGACGCTGGGCTTTCCTGAAAGGCTTGTGCAGAGAGCCCAGAGCGATGGCATGGGGAGGGGAAGGGGAGTCCCCAGCTGGATGTGTGGGGTTGGAACCCCTCTGGCACCTGTGGAGCCACAGGGCCTGCTCCAGCCTGTAGAGCTGGCAGCAGGCAGATCGGGGTTTTATTTTATTATTTTTTATCCTCACCCGAGGATATTTTTCCATTGATTTTTAGGGAGAGTGGATGAGAGAAGGAAAGACAGAAATATCAATGTGAGAGAAACACATTGACTGGTTGTCTCCTGCACGAGCCTGACCAGAGCCTGGCCAGGGAAGAGTCTGCAACTGACCAGAATAGAACCCGGGACCCTTTGGTCTGCAGACCAATGTGCTATCCACTGAGCAACACCAGCTGGGGCTAGATCGGGGATTTGAATCCTGCACCGAAGAGAGTGGGAGCACAAGTGGAGCGGGGATAACTGGTCCCAGCTTTCCTGAGACGCCATGTGGAGATTCCGGAGTCCTGAGTGGGGCTGACTTCGCAACCCCTTCTGCTTGGACTGTGGCACAAGGGCACCAGGTCCTGGCAGGCTGAGTCTCTCTGGATGGGATCCCATGGGAAGGCTTCCGCTGAGGAGACAGAGGAGGGAGAGCTGGGCTTTGTGACTGCATTGAGGAGAGGTTAATCCAAACTCCCTGTGCATCCAGGCGGCCAGGCCTGGGAAGGAGGGGGTGGAGCTTGTCTCCCCCTCTTGTGGGCTGGGAACACCCCTGCCAGAAGAAGACCAGATCCTCCGCTGGGCACACTTTGGTGGGGGAAGGAGAACAGCCCAGAGTAGGACATCCCGAGAGTAAGGCCCTCAGAGGCCGTTATCTAGCAGCAGAAAAGGAATAGCCCGGTCCTGAGGGCGAGACTGGCAACATTCTCAATCGGAATCTCTTTTTTATTATTTTATTATTTTATTTTTTTATTGATTTCAGAGAGGAAGGGAGAGGGAAAGAGAGATAGAAACATCAATGATGAGAGAGTCATTGATTGGCTGCCTCCTGCACATCCCCTACTGGGGATTGAGCCCGCAACCCAGGCATGTGCCCTTGACCGGAATTGAACCTGGGACCCTTCATTCCACAGGCCGACATTCTATCCACAGAGCCAAACCAGCCAGGACTCGGAATCTCTTTTGAAAAATCCCACTGAGCCAGGGCAGCAGCAACTTCTCCTGCAGATGGGCGGCAGGCCACGTCCAACCTGAGCCTGCCCAGGCCCCATTGCTGGGAGCTGGAGTTGGAGGATCTGGTAGAGACTGAGGAGCTGGGCTTCGCAGCAGAGATTCATTTCCCCCCAGTGAATGCCTGATGAGTAATCGCTAAGCTGGGAGCCTACTAGCTCTAGCTGTGCTCGCCTGGCTTCACCATAAAGACTCTCTTCAGAAAACACAGGAAGAAAACCAGGCAACTGGGGGGGGGGGGGGGGGGGCGCGCGAGCAGAGTAGCTGACGCCTCAGACTGACCACAGCTACAACAGGACACCCAGAGCCAAACGTGGACAGCTCCTAACGTTGGCTGACACAAAAGTACCTCCCGGGAGGCCTGAAATCAAAATACAAAAAAGTGAGTCTGATCGTGTAATCCACCTAGATCAGTGATGGCGAACCTCTTGAGCTCGGCGTGTCAGCATTTTGAAAAACCCTAACTTAACTCTGGTGCCGTGTCACATGTAGAAATTTTTTGATCTTTGCAACCAACCATAGTAAAACAAAGACTTATATTTTTGATATTTATTTTATATATTTAAATGCCATTTAACAAAGAAAAATCAACCAAAAAAATAAGTTCACGTGTCACCTCTGACATACGTGTCATAGGTTCGCCATCGCTGTCCTAGATGAACGTCACTTGGCTGAACTGAGTTGTAATTGTTCTTCTTTTTCAATATTTTCTTCTTTGTTGCTTTAGTATTATTGCCATTAATAGTTCTGTTATTTTCTCTCATATCTTACAGGCCTCCTTTTTCCTTTTCAATTCTTTCTTAGTTTACCATTATCTTTCTTCTTTTAACCATTGCATAACTTTTTCCCTTTCCTTTTCTGTCTTCTTCCCTTTTTATTTTTTTACCTTTTTCCTTTTCCTACTCTCTACTCATAGTTTTTGCTCTCCCTTTGTTCTTTAAGAATCTTTTTTCTGTCACTTTTCCACTATTCTCTTTACTTTTTTATTTTACTATTAGTAATGTTATCTTTGTCTCTCTTTTTATTTACTATTCTTGTTTTTTTTTTTAAATTAAATCTTTATTGTTCAGATTATTACGTTACTCTTTTTTCCCACCATAACTCCCCTCCACCCAGTTCCCACCCCACCCTCTGCCCTCACTCCCCACCCACTGTCCTCATCCTTAGGTGCACAATTATTGTCCAATCTCTTCCCTCACCCCACACCCCTTTCCCCCCGCCCCCCAAGAATAGTCAGTCCATTCCCTTTCTATGTCCCTGATTCTATTACAATCGCCAGTTCATACTGTTCATCAGATTATTTATTCACTTGATTTTTAGATTCACTTGTTGATAGATGTGTATTTGTTGTTCATAATTTGTATCTTTACCTTTTTCTTCTTCTTCCTCTTCTTAAAGGATACCTTTCAGCATTTCATATAATACTGGTTTAGTGGTGATGAACTCCTTTAGCTTTTTCTTATCTGTGAAGCTCTTTATCTGGCCTTCACTTCTGAATGATAGCTTTGCTGGATAAAGTAGTCTTGGTTGTAGGTTCTTGATATTCATCACGTTGAATATTTCTTGCCACTCCCTTCTGACCTTCAAAGTTTCTGTTGAGAAATCTGCTGACAGTCGTATGGGTACTCCCTTGGAGGTAACTGAGTTTCTTTCTCTTGCTGCTTTTAGGATTCTCTTTTTGTCTTTTGCTCTTGGCATTTTAATGATGATGTGTCTTGGTGTGGTCCTCTTTGGATTCCTTTTGTTTGGGGTTCTCTGCGCTTTCTGGACTTATAAGTTTATTTCTTTCACCAGGTAGGGGAAGTTTTCTGTCATTATTTCTTCAAAGAGGTTTTCAATATCTTGCTCTCTCTCTTCTTCTGGCACCCCTATAATTCGGATGTTGGTACGCTTGAAGCTGTCCCAGAGGCTCCATACACTATCTTCGTATTTTTGGATTCTTTTTTCTTTTTGCTTTTCCGGTTGGGTGTTTTTTGCTTCTTCGTATTTCAAATCTTTGACTTGATTCTTGCGATCCTCTGGTCTGCTGTTGGGAGTCTGTATAATGTATTTCTGTCAGTGTATGCTTAATTTCTAGTTGGTCCTTTATCACAACATCGAGGATCTCATTAGATTTCTTGAGGATCTCACTACATTTATTGGCGGTCTCACCAGTCTTTTCGAGGGTCTTATTAAGTTTATTGGCAGCTTCTAGACAGTTCTTTAAAGACCTTAAAAGTGTGGTTTTGAACTCTATATCCAGCAGTTAGCTTTCCTCCAATTATGTCATTTGTGTCCTGTTTCTTTGTCTTGGCATTTTTTATGCTTCGCTGTGTCGCTAGAGTGCCTTTCTGTGCTAAGTGTCCCAATTACCTGAGGTAGACACTCTTGGTGCACCCCCTTGTGGGCTTTGTGCACAGTCTTGTTGTAACTAAGCCTTGATTGTTGTAGTTATCACTGTGAGGAATTGACCTGCAGGCCAATTGGCTGTGAGAATCAGCTGTGTCTGCAGTGGGAGAACTTCTGTGCTGGAGACACCCCTCTGGGGGTGGACTTGCTTCGATGGGCTTTGGTGCTCACTGAGTCTGCCCCCTGAGTGTGTCTTTTATGGTTCCACGGAGATGCAAACTGGATGGCCCCACTCTGACCTCTGGGCTTCCTGGCTCCTGTATCTCTAGGGAGGTGCTAATCTAGCCTTTGCCTGAGGCTATCCAGCAAAAGTCTCCCTGCAGGGCTTGGGCGGGGTGGGTCCCATGGGATCAACAGGGCGGGGTTAGCAATTATGGCTGCTCTCAGTCTTGCCCTCAGAGGCTCTGCTTCTCAGTGTCCCAGTAACACTGCAAGCCCCACGGAGAGAAAGCTGCCCTAGGGTTCTGAGCGATGCCAGACAGTCCCGCTTCTCCCGTATGAGTCTGGGTCCCTAGAGACTCGCCCGGAGCTGGAGCTCAGAGCCTGAGACTCCCTCCTGATTGAAAACAACAACCCCGCCCTCAGCCACCAGCCCGCTCCGCATGCACTTTGCACCTTAGTATTTTACTTCAGCACTGCGCCTCCTCTGAGTCTTGGTATGTTTTTCTCTTTCCTCCAAGTTGTAGAACTTCCACTCAGCCAGCCTTCCTGTGGTTCTGGATGATGTCCGTTCCGTCTTTTAGTTGTATTTTTGAAGTGGTTGTTCGAGGCAGCAAACTCCAGTGTTTACCTATGCCGCCATCTTGGTTTCCCTCTATTCTTGTTTTCTTATCTCTTTACTAATTCTCCTCTCTTTTGTGGATGTTTCCCCTATCAGCACAGGTAAAAGAGCTCACATAACATGGTTTGGCTTGAGCCTTACAGTTACCCATCCTCAGAGGAGAGCCCACCCACAAACAGGACAACAACAATCAAGACCCAATTATAACAGGAGAGCCCAAAAAACCCACAAAAGGGTCGCTCCTAGGGCACACAACTCAGCAGTACAAGGACACTGGGTCCCACAGAACATTGACTACAAAAGCCCACCCCAAGAAGACTGGGAGTCATAGCAAGTATGTCTAATTTATAAACACAAACACAAAGAGACAAAGGGGAGACAAAGAAACAACCCCCAACTTAAAGGAAAGGAGGGATAGCCAGAAAAATAGCCAAATAAGATGGAGGTGAAAAAGGTATCAGACATAGAGTCGAGAGTAATGTTGATAAAGAAGCTCAAGGAACACAGTGGGAATGACAAGGAACTTAGTGGGAACTACATCAGCATGAAAAAAGAGAACTAAGAGCCAAGCAGAAATGAAGACTATGTAGGACATCAAGAATACACTGGAAGGAATTCAAGCAGGCTTGATGAAGCAGAGGACAGACTAAATGAATGAGTAGACAAGATAGGAAAAAATACTCAATTAGAGCAGCAAAAAGAAAAAATACTTAAGCATGAGGACAGTTTAAGGGAACTCAGGGACACCATCAAATGGAACAACATCCACATCATAGGGTTACTGAAGGGAGAAGATAGTGAGCAAGGGACACATAACTGGTTTAGAGAAATAATGATAGAAAACATCCCTAACGTGGTGAAGGAAAAAGCCACACAAGTTCAGGAAGCACAGAAAGTACCAATCAATATGAACCCAAAGAAACTCACTCCAAGGCACATCATAATTAAAATAGCAAACAAAGACAAAGAGATAATCTCAAGGGCAGCAAGAGAGAGATAGTGATCTACAAGGGAGTTCCCATAAGGCTCTCAAATGATTTCTCAATAGAAACACTATAGGCCAGAAGGGAATGGCATGAAATATTGAAAGGAATGAAAAGCAAGGATCTAAAACCCAGACTACTCTATCTAGCAAGGCTATTATTCAAAATTGAAGGTGAAATAAAGAGCTTCCCAGACCCCGCCACCCCCAAAAAAAGGCTAAAGAAGTTTACCACCACCAAACCAACAATGCAAGAAATGCTAAAGAGATTTTTGTAAGAATAAATAGAATGAAGAGAGGACCATAGCCATAAAGAATAAAAATGACAAGAAATAAGTACCTATCCTATCTAATAAAAGAGAAACATGGTACTTGGCGTACGACCGCTACCCTTCCCATTGGCTAAACAGGGCAATATGCAAATTAACTGTCAGCCAAGATGGCGGCCGGCAGCCAGGAAGCTTGAAACTAACATGAGGCTTGCTTGCTTCAGTGACGGAGGACTCCAATGTTCCCCGCCTGCCGCTGCAGGCCACTGAGCTGCAAGCACAGAAGCTAAACAAAACCCCAGAAATCTGCCGGGCTTCAGCCAGCCGGATCGCAACATTGTAGGCAAAGGCCAGAAACCTACTTTCAGCAGCGGAGGCTTAAGGGCTGGAGCCAAGCCTCAAAGCTAAAGCTGGCTAGGAATAAAAAAAGAAAAAAAGGAGCAGTTGGGAGCTTCAGTCACCTCCAGCCTGAAAACATCCCTCAGGCCCTCACCCAGACTGGCCAGGCACACCAGTGGGGACCCCCACCCTGAAGGGAGTGTGACCAGCTGCAAATAGCCATCATCCCCTCACCCAGGCTGGCCAGGCACCCCAGTGGGGACCCCCACCCTGATCCAGGACACCCTTCAGGGCAAACCAACCAGCCCCCACCCATGCACCAGCCCTCTACCCTATATAGTAAAAGGGTAATATGCCTCCCAGCACCGGGATCAGCGGAGCCGCGAGGCCTCCTGGCACCGGGATCAGCGTGACAGGAGGCAGCGCCCAAACCCCCTGATCGGCCCTGCTCTATGACAGGGTGCGGCGCCCCAACCACCCCCCCCCCCACGGGCCCTGCTATGTGTGTGACGGGGTAGAGCCATAACCTCCCCATCGGCCCTGCCCTGAGTGTGAGAGTGGCGGCATCCCAACCCCCTGATGGGCCCTGCTCTGTGGGTGATAGAGGGCAGTGCCCCAACCCCCTGATGGGCCCTGCTCTGTGCGTGACAGGGGGCTGCGCCCCAACCCCCTGATTGGCCCTGCTCTGTGAGTGACAGGGTACAGAGCCCCAACCCCCCTGATGGGCCCTGCTCTGTGAGTGACAGGGGGAAATGCCCCAACCCCCTGATTAACCCTGTTCTGTGCGTGACAGGGGGTGGCGCCGCAACCTCCCCATTGACCCTGCCTTGAGTGTGACCGGGGATGGTCCCCCAACCCCCCAATCGGCCCTACCCTGAGCATGACTGAGGGTGGAATCACAACCTCCCAATCCCCCTGCTCTGTGTATGACAGGGGGCGGCAGCCCAACTCCCCATTCGGCCCTGCTCTGAGCCCGACCAGGGGCTGCACCTAGGGATTGGGCCTGCCCTCTGCCACCCGGGAGCAGGCCTAAGCCAGCAGGTCGTTATCTCCCGAGGGGTCCCAGACTGCGAGAGGGCACAGGCGGGGCTGAGGGGGCCCCCCTCCCCCCTGAGTGCACAAATTTTGTGCATCGGGCCTCTAGTCTATAATAATCTTAAATATAAATGGATTAAATTCTCCAATCAAAAGACATAGGGGAGATGAATAAGAATACATGATGGATATATATGATGTCTATAAGAGATAGATCTCAGAATAAAAAATGCAACCAGAATAAAAATTTAGAGATGAGAAAAATTTCCATGCATATGGAAACATAAAGAAAAACATAAGTACAATACTTACATATGACAAAATAGACTTCAAAGCAAAGGCTATAACAAAAGACAAAAAAGGTCACTTCACAGTACTAAAGGGATTGATCTAACAAGATGATATAACCCTGGTAAACAAATATACACTCAATATAGGAGCACTTAAATATATAAAAAAAGCTCTTGGAGGATTTTAAGGGAGAGATCAACAGCATTACTTTAACACCCCATCAACATCACCTGATATATCTTCCAAACAAAAAACCAACAAGGAAAGAACGACTTTAAATGACTCACTACATCAAATGGATTTAATTGACATTTACAGAACATTTCACCACTAAACAGCAAAATATACGTTCTTCTCAAGTGCACAAGAGACGTTCTCAAAGGCAGACACATGTTAGGACACAATGTAAGTCTCTACAAGTTCAAGAAGATTGATATCATATCAAACATCTTCTTGGATCACAATGGCATGAGAATAGATATCAACTACAATAAAAACACTCAAAAACAATCAAACACGTGGAGGCTAAATAGCATGTTATTAAATAATGAATGGGTTACCAATGAGATCAAACAAGAAATCAAAAGCATCCTGGAAACAAATAAAAACGAACACACAACAACTCAAAATCTACGTGACACAGTGAACGCAGCCCTGAGAGGGAAGTTCATAGCAATACAGGCCCACCTCAAGAAACAAGAAAAAGGACTCATAAACTATTTAACCCTATAAATAAAAGGATCAGAAAGAGAACAATAAGAATAGCCCAAAGTAGGTAGATGGAAGGAACAAATAAAGACCAAAGCGAAAATAAATGACATAGAAACTAAAAACAAAACAAAACAAAAAGAGCAATGAAACCTAGAGCTAGTTCTTTGAAAAGATAAACAAGATTGATGAACCTTTAGCTAGACTCCTCAAAAAACAGAGAGGGCTCAAATAAACAGAATCAGAAATGAAAGAGTTGAACAACTGACACCATAGAAATTCAAAGTATTCTAAAAAATACTATTCAAAAGTATTCTAAAAAAATACTGTGAGAAACCATAAGCCGGCAGTAGGACATCCCCCATGGGGTCCTTCGCACTGCCATAGAGGCAGGAGAGGCTCCCGCCACACAGCTGCACTTTGCCATCCATGAGCCCGGCTTGTGGCTGAGCAGCGCTCCCCCTGTGGGAGTGCACTGACCACCAGGGGGCAGCTCCTGCATTAAGCTTCTGCCCCCTGGTAGTCAGTGCATGTCATAGTGATGGTCATTCCATTGTTTGGTTGATTTGCATAATAGCCTTTTATTACAAAGACTAGAGGCCCGGTGCACAAAAATTTGTGCACTTGGCGGGGAGGGGGGGTCCCTCAGCCCAGCCTGTGGCCTCTCGCAGTCTGGGACCCCTCGGGAGATAACGACCTCCTGGCTTAGGCCTGCTCCCGGGTGGCAGAGGGCAGGCCCTTTCCCTAGGTGCAGCCCCTGGTCGGGCTCAGAGCAGGGTCGATTGGGGAGTTGGGGCGCCAACCCGTTATGCACAGAGCAGGGCGGATTGGGAGGTTGTGATGCCACCTCCAGTCACGCTCAGGGTAGGGCTGATTGGGGGGTTGGGGCACCGCCCCCTGTCACACTCAAGGCAGGGTCGATGGGGAGCTTGCGGCGCCAACCCCTGTCATGCACAGAGCAGGGCCCATCAGGGTGTTGGGGCTCCATACCCTGTCATGCACAGAGCAGGGTCATTCAGGGGGTTGGGGTGCTCCCCCCTGTAATGCACAGAGCAGGGCCGATCAGGGGGTTGAGGAGCTCCCCCTGTCACTCACAGAGTAGGGCCGATAGGGGAGTTGGGGCACTGCCCCCTGTCACACTCAGGGCAGGACGGATCAGGGGTTGGGGCGCCACCCTCTATCACCCACAGAGCAGGGCTGATCAGGGGGTTGGGGCGCCGCCACTGTCACACTCAGGGCAGGGCAGATGGGGAAGTTATGACTCTACCCCATCACACACAGAGCAGGGCCCGTGGGGGGGGGGGGGCGGGGTTGGGGCGCCGCCCTCTAACACCCACAGACCAGGGCCGATCAGGGGGTTGGGGCGCCGCCACTCTCATACTCAGGGCAGGGCCAATGGGGAGGTTATGGCTCTACCCCATCACACACAGAGCAGGGCCCGTGGGGGGGGGGGGGGGGCGCTGCCCCCTGTCACACACAGAGTTGCAGGGCTATCACGGGGTTTGGGCGCTGCCACCTGTCACGCTGATCCCGGTGCCAGGAGGCCTCGGGGCTCCGCTGATCCCGGTGCTGGGAGGCATATTAATTACCCTTTTACTATATAGGATAGAGGCCTGGTGCATGGGTGGGGCTGGCTGGTTTGCCCTGAATGGTGTCCCGGATCAGGGTGGGGGTCCCCACTGGGGTGCCTGGCCAGCCTGGGTGAGGAGATGATGGCTGTTTGCAGCTGGTCACACACCCTTCAGGGTGGGGGTCCCCACTGGGGTGCCTGGCCAGTCTGGTTGAGGGGCTGAGGGCTGTTTTCAGGCTGCGGGTGACTGAAGCTCCCAACCGCTCCGTTTCTTCTTTTTTTTTTTATTCTAGGTCAGCTTTAGCTCTGAGGCCTCGGCTGCTGAAAACAGGTTTCTGGCCTTTGTTTACCGTCTGTATTTGATACAATGTTGCAGTCCAGCTGGCTGAAGCTCCGCTGAGTAAAGCAGGTTTCTGGGTTTTTTTTAGCTTCTTTATTCGCAACACAGTTGCTTAGAGTTGCAGCTGAGAGTCCGGCAAGTCAGGCGGGGAACGTTGGAGTTCTCCGTCACTGAAGCAAGCAAGCCTCCCTGTTCGCATCAGCTGCCTGGCTGCTGGCTGCCATCTTGGCTGCCAGTTAATTTGCATATCTTGGCCCTACTCTGTGAGTGACAGGGGGATTAGCCAATGGGAAGGGTAGCAGAGTGACACTAGTTACCATGTTTCTCTTTTATTAGATTAGATGACCTGACATTCTACACAGCAAAGACTACAGAATCCAAAATAAACGAACAAAAAACAACTACTAGAGTTAATAAGTGAATTTGTCAAAGTAGCAGGATATAAAATTCATATCCAGATATCAATGGCATTTTTTAAAAATATATATTTATTGATTTCAGAGAGAAAGGGAGTGGGAGAGAGAGCTAAAAACATCAGTGATGAGAGTCATTGATCGGCTGCCTCCTGCACACCCCCGACTGGGGATTGAGACCACTACCCAGGCATGTGCCCCTGACCAGAATCGCACCTGGGACTCTTCAGTCCACAAGCCGATGTTCTATCCACTGAGCCAAACCAGCTAGGGCTCAATGGCATTTTAATATACAAATAATGATCTCTGATTTAGAAACTAAAAAAAAATCCCTTTTACCACTGCAACTAAAAATATAAGGTAACAGGAATAAACTTAACCAAGGGCATAATAGACCTATACTAAGAAAACTATAGGACACTGAAAAAAGAAACAGAGGAAGATACACACAAGTGCAACCATATTCAGTGCTCATGGATTGGTAAAATTAACATCATTAAAATGTCCATACCACCCAAATCAATCTATAGAGTCAATGCACTCCCTATTAAAATGCCAAGCTTCACAGGTCAAGAATTTATATGGAACAATCCCAAAATTTATATGGAACCAAAAATAAAAAAAAAACCCAAAAAACAAAAAACCCAAATAACCCTCACACACTTGAGAAAGAAAAACAAAGCTGGAGGGAATCACAATACCGGATGTCAAGCTACACTACAAAGCCAGAGTACTGGCCTGGCACTGGCACAAGAACAGGCATAGAGATCAATGGAACGGAACAGAAACTGACCCAAGCCTTTATGCTCATTTAATAGTTGACAAAGGAGGCAAGAGCATACACTGGAGTAAAGGCAGTCTCTTGAATAAATAGTGTTGGGAAAACTGTGCAGGTACATGCAAAAATATGAAACCAGACCACCAACTTAAGCCATACACTAGAATGAACTCCACATGGATAAAAGACTTAATTGTAAGTCATGAAACCATAAAAATCTTAGGAGAAAGCATAGGCCGCAAAATCTTAGACATCTCACGTAACAGAATTTTCACAGAAACATCTCCTATGGCAAGAGAAAAAAAGAAAAAATCATAAATAGCACTACACCAAACTATAAAGTTTCTGTACGGCTAAAGAAACCATCCTCAAAATGTAAAAGGAACCCATTGTATGGGAGAACATATTTACCAATGATACATCTCATAGGGGTTAATTTCCAAAATATATAAAGAACTCATACAACTCAAACAAAAGTAAGACAAACAATCCAATTTAAAAAATGGGCGAAGGTCAGACATTTCTCCAAAGGGGACATATAGACGGGAACGAGACATGAGAAAATGCTCAATGTCACTAATCATCAGAGAGATACAAATTAAAACAACAATAAGTTATCACTCACATGCCAGTATTATCAAGAATGGCTACCATCAATAAATCAAGAAACAACAAATGCTGGCGAGGATGTGGAGAAAAGAGAATGCAGACTGGTGCAGCCACTATGGAAAACAGTATGGAGTTCCCTCAAAAAACTAAAAATAGAACTATCATTTGACTCAGTGATCCCACTTTTAGGAATATATCCTAAGAACCCCGAAACACCAAACAAAAAGAATATAAGCACCCCTATGTTCATAGCAGCACAATTTATAATAGCTAAGATCTGGAAACAGCCCAAGTGCCTGCCCATCAGTAGATGAGTGAATAAAAAAAACTGTAGTACATTTACATAATAGAATACTATCCCTATATAACAAAAGCCTAATATGCTAAGTGTCCAGTCATCCAGTCGCCTGTTCAACCAATCAGAGTGTAATGTGTTAATTATAAGCTAAGGCCGCTCAACCACTCGCTATGATGTGCACTGACCACCAGGGGACAAACAGTCGACCGGCCGACCAGTCGCTATGATGTGCACTGACCACCAGGGGGCAGACAGTCGACTGGTTGACCCGTCGCTATGATGTGCACTGACCACCAGGGGGCAGACACTCCAACTGGTAGGTTAGCTTGCTGCTGGGGTCCAGCAGATTGGGACTGAGTGAGACGGGCTGGACACACCCTGGAGCCAACCTCCCACATCCCGCCCTGGCCAGCCCGATCGGGACTTGGCGAGATGGCCCTGATTGGCTCTGATTGGGACTAGGCGAGACAGGGCTAGATATGCCCTGGAGCCCTCCCGTGGTCCGTCCCCAGCCCAAATCGTGCACCGGTGGGGTCCCTAGGCCTGGCCTGAGCCCTCTCACAATGCAGGACCCCTCGGGAGATGTCAGAGAGCTGGTTTTGACCCAATCCTGCAAGCCAGGCTGAGGGACCCCCCACTGGTGCACAAATTTGTGCACTGGGCCTTTAATGTAGCTATGAAAAAGAAGAATCTTTTACCCTTTGAGACAGCCTGGAGGGACGTGGAGAGCATTATGCTAAGCAAATAAGCCAGTCAGAGAAAGACAAGTATCATGTGATCTCACTCCTATGGAATCTAATGAATAGAATAAACCAACAAACAAAATAGATCCAGGAACTGAGACGCATGGCACACACTGATGGATCTCAGAGGGAAAGGTGGAGGGTTGGCAGGCAGAGATCAAGCAAAGAACTTGTAAGCATCTACACATAACCCATGGACACAGACCATAGTGTGCTGAAGGCCTGGTGGGGTGCGGACCAGGATGGAGGAGGCAATGGGGGACCTTCTGTAATACTCTCAACAATAAATAGATAAAGTCTGTTACACCATAAGAAATATATATATTTGGAGAAGACAGAAAGCAAAATTAACCATGACCAGAAAGACTCGACAGAAGAGATTATTTAGTTATCTAGCATGAAGAAGAAATGAGACTTTCCAAGTAAATAACTTCTTTAGGTAACTAATATTTAAATGACAAAAATCTTTCTCTTAGACTTTTCAATAGAACTTTTAAATGTATAGTTTTTCACAATATTTTTGGCAATTTAACACTAGCTATGGAACTCACTGTCAGCTATTTCACCATGTCTGAGATGCTAAAAAGGTTTTATTTTTACACTTAATGGTCATAAGTACTATGAGTTGGGGGAATTTTAAGTATATACATTTTTTAAGGGTTTCCGTTCACCTAGGCCCGTGGTCGGCAAACTGCAGCTGGCGAGCCACATGCGGCTCTTTAGCCCCTTGAGTGTGGCTCTTCCACAAAATACCACATGCAGGCGCGCACATACAGTGTGATTGAAACTTCGTGGCCCATGCGCAGAAGTCGGTATTTTGTGGAAGAGCCACACTCAGAGGCCAAAGAGCCACGTGTGGCTCACGAGCCGCGGTTTGCCAACGACTGATCTAGGCCATTGTGTCCAATCTTCCCCCCTCTCAGGTGGCTTAGACACTTCTTTCAAATATATGCTTTCAATATTACCAAGATGACAAGGACAGCAAAACCAACCATATCTATGAAGTGACAGGAAAGAAGTATTTGGTTAAGAATTTTCACCTCAGACTTTCCTTTAATGCAGGACTTATCAAACTATAGCCAAGCAGCTTAACCTAGCCCACAGGCTATTTTGGCAAATAAAGCTTTATTGAAACCCAGCCACACCCATTCATTTACATCCTGTCCAGGGCTGTTTTTGTGCTCGATGACTAAGTCACATTGTAAACCAAGGGGCCCACAAAGCCTAAAACATTTACTGTCTGATCTATTACAGACGTGTCTGCTGGTCCTTGCTCAGGGTTCGGAAAACACAACGGCAACATTCACCTACATTTGATTAACTTGACCACCTCCAAATGGTTTGAGTGGGTCACCAGAGTCCCATTCACCTGCAAGAGAATGAAAACAGTGCGTGTCAGATACACTCTACAGACAGATGGTGTGCTGACCTCAGGAATTAGCATGCCCAGCACAATCAATTACAATACAGGCGATGGGGTTGTGTATATACTAAAACATGTATATGCATGATTCAATATCCACTTTTACTGCTGTCCCATAAGATACACTCGGCAACAAAATGAACATGAATACAAAACCAGGCCTGACTGAAAGGGCCTTGCAGCGTATTCACTCTGACAGATAATGGAACCTAACTTACAACAGATTTACCAGCCTACACAGTGGAGGACTCTTGCAAATAGAAAATATCTCTTTGCCTTTAATTATAAATTCAGTGATTTGTTAAAATCGTAATGCATTGTTAAAAGATAAAAAAATTATTTCCAAAGTAATATTCAACTTACTTTTAGTTTCCCAATTATGACCTAACTTTTACAAAGAAAGTATTTTCAGAGAGGCTACATGTAGGAAATATTATCCAAAGTCTCCACTGAACAAAACAAAGTAAGGTAAAAATATCAAACAGGGATCTAACATTAAAACTAATTTTCCTCTGATTTTGATAAGTTAAAATACTATCAATGTATAAGACAGAAGTACAGGTACACTCATCATGACCGCCAGAGACCACCTCTGGTAATCATGACGTTTAATCCTGGACACTATCCTAACATATACACACCACATACACAGACGCACAAAACATAAAGTATTACTGTCTTTTCCTGTAAAGAAATACTTTTCATTGTATTTCGTATGTCTTTCATTAGAAGTATACACATTCTTAAAAGCTGCAGATAAAATGTAATTTATTTCTCTAGCTCTCAGTTTATGCATATTTAGGTTGTTTATAAGTTGTCAATATGATGAAGCTAAAATGAATTTCCCTGTATACATTTCAGGGTTGTACACTTATTTCTTTAGATATATTCCTAAAAGCAAAATTGCTGGTCAAAGGTAATATACTTACTTAGAGTATATAATCTTTTATACATGTTCAAAAATTTCCATCCAGATTTTACCTAATTTATACTCATGACTAGCTTATGAGAGTAGCCATTTTACCATACCCAAACTATACCTAATACGTAGTATCAATCTTTAAAATTTCTGACAACCAAATATGTTTTCACGTATCTTTAATTTAGTAGTGAGGTTGGACATATTCTTACTAATATATCACTTATTTCAATTACTTTGGGGAATTGCCTGATAAAATTATTTGCCCATTTTTCTATTAGTTTATTCTTTTCTTAGTAATTGAAAAGTGCTCCTTATAATTAAGGATATACTCTGTAATATGTTTCAAGTATTTTTTCCAGATTGTTCTTTGTAAGTATGTTCATGGTGTCTTTTCCTGGGTAGTAATTTTGTTTCAAGAAATCAAATGAGTCAAGTATCTCAAGCGTCATTACTAACTAACCCATTCTTTCCTCCTGGTCAGATTCAAGGCTGCTCTGGGCTCTCTGTTCCACCGATAGATCCACACCAGACCAGGGCCACTGCCTTCATTAATCCACACCCTGTCACCTCACACAAACGCACACACAGAACACTTTTTTCATTAGTGATTCTCATACCTTTGTAAAATTCATTTGAAAAAATAACCAGACAAGTAATAGCATACCTCCCCAATTCTAATAGTATATTTTAATGAGAATTACCTGTTAAAAAATAATATGGAGAGAAATGATCTTTACAACAGTGTATTACATTCCTTTCCAGGAACATATATGACTCCATTTATTCAAGCCCTTTTTATGACTTTCAGTATAAGGTAATATTAGTTTTTTTTAAGTGAGTTTTTATAGCCCACAAATCCAACATACGTAATGTGCTGCATTTTACAAAAATCCAAGTGAAAAAAATAAAAATATGGCTAATAGATGTTGGTTTGTTGTTGTTGTTTTTTTTAATTCTACCATAAATTCTATAGTAGTCGTTTCCTTACCTTGATGATTCGATCACCTGTCTGTACTCCAGCCCGCATGGCTGCTCCATCTGTAAGAGAAACTAATTAATTAAAATGTAACTCATTTGCATTGATTGACAATGTTTCTTGAAAGAGAGGAGCATAATAAAGTGCTTATGAACATGGGCTGTAAAGTCAGATTTAGGTTCAAATGCCACTCACTAGTTGTGTGATTTTATGTTTTTTTACTCTAAGCCTCAATATCACCTATGAAATGGGAATAAAAACATACTACCTCAAATTACAGCACCCAACATGAAGTAAGTATATCTTATATGGTAATAGCAGTAAAAGATACGGTTTTTGTTGTTTTGGAAAAAAAATAAGATATTTTTGAGCCTATAACCATCTGCTTAATCTGTCTCTACCAAACAACTCTAAACAAATAATATTCAACAAACTTCTATAAGTGATGATGCATAAAGTATCACGACAAAGAGTATTATGATTTCTAAAACTATATATAAAGTGCAAAGAAAACCAACTGGGGGGGAATTCATGCCTAAAACTATGACACTGAACACAAATCTAGCACCACAGGTTACATAGCCTGCACTGTATACGGCTGTGTCATTCTGTGCAATAGATTGTATTTATACTTTTCTGTTCTTACTCTGCTCTCGAGTGACAAGACAGTTTTAAAATGCCTTGCCTTCTTTGACAGACTGTACGAAGACTGGGTTGTCTCCACTGACCGTCAGCCCAAATCCATTGTCACCCTTCTGGATGATCACACAGCGCTGAACAAGACCTGCACAGGAACCACAGGACAGAGAGAAGGAAGAGAAAAACAAAGAGAAAAAGGATAATAATTACATAGTAGCAATGAACTGTCTTCTTTCTGGAGAAATACAAGGTAGCACATGAAACCATCTATAATAATAAAAGCGTAATATGCTAATTAGACCGGATGACCTTCCGGACAAAGCCAGGGCTGCGAGAGAAGCCCGGGTCCCAGGTGCCGGGTGCCTGCTGGTGGCCACAGCGAAGCCTGGGTTCTGGGTGCCGGAGGGAAGCCGGTGCCAGCAGCCGGGGGAAGGAAGGCCTACTCTTGCACAAATTTCATGCATCGGGCCTCTAGTATATAAAATAAGAGCACTAACCCCATGAACAAAACAAACATAAGAACATCACAAAGCCATATATATATACATACATATAGATATCTATACATCTATCTATCTATATATATGTAGGTCTCTCACTGGAGAGGCAGCGTAGAATGGCCCGAGATGAACAGCAGCTCTGGCAAACGGGAAAGAGGAGGGATTAGAGAGGAGACAGTTTTAAGAAAAGCCCATTCACATCTGTGCTATTATTCGTAATATAAAATCCTCCCCTACCACCCTGTGTTTTGGTGCTCTTAACCACTAATCCCCCCCTCCCCAAAAAACAACAACCACCACCAAAACATTTTGGGACATTAAGCTAGAAGCAGCCCACAGTAACTTCTAGAGAAATCCAATCTCACTCTCGGGGACATTCCCTCAGAAACACAGACTACATAAAGGAGGTGCGTGCAGAGCGCCTGCAGCTGTTCTCCCAAAAGAAAGAGGAAGAGGGAAAGCTGCAAAGGGCAAGAGAGCCTTGGCTCAAAGAAAAAATAAACAGAAAAGAGAAAAAAGTAGAAAAGATAAAGAATCTGTGAGGTCAACCAACTCTTTCATATACTGACCTGATTCCTCCAGGAGCATTTATTTTCCTTCCAGTTTAACAGCAAATGGAAATTGTCAAGGCAAGGTGAGAGGAAGAGGACCCCGTCAAAGGCTAGGGATGTCCCATAACAGAAGAAGCCTGGTTAGTGCCCAGCTCTTTTATTATGGGTCAGATATGAAGATCCTCCACTCTGTGTTAACCAAAGACTTAATACATACTTTCAGTTTTACAGAATCTAATCATTTCACCAAAAATCAATATACAGCCCTAGCTGGTGTGGCTCAGTTAGTTGAGCATCATCTCATGCATCAGAGGTCACTGGTTAGATTCCAAGACAGGGCACAAATCCAAGTTGTGGCTTAATCCCAGTAGGGGGCGTTCAGGAGGCAGCCAATGGATGTTTCTATCCCTCTCCCTTCCTCTTTAAAATCAATAAAAAAATATAAAAATCAATATATAAACAGCTGTAAAACAGCAGGTATAACAATGGTTAGAAAATATTCTTCAAAATAAAAATGTTTATACAGAGCCATGATCTTTTACAAAACAAAGAGTATGTTAAAGACTGCACATTTCTATATATCTTTCTTGCTGTTAATGGAATGTCACAAGTATTTGAGCTACTGCAGATGAAAGAAAATAACTAGATACCAGCATGAAAAATATGAACCTTAAATTTTAACTCATAACCCTATACAAAATTTAACTTAAGCAGATCATGGACCTAAACATGAAGCTAAAATATTTCATGAGAAAAGACAGAAAAAAGTCTCTAAGACCTTAGGGTAGGCAGAGATAGCTGCGGATGCAAAATGTACCAACTAGAAAAGAAATAAAACTAGCAAATTGAACTAAAAATTTAGAACGTCTGCTCTTTTAAAAGACACTAAGAAAATGAAAAGGCAAGCCAAAGACTGGGAGAAAATATTCACAAAACAAATATGTAAGTTTATATCCAATAACATATTTTAAAAAAAACTCTACAATTTAAAAATGGAAGACTTTTTTTTAAAAAAAGGACTTTTTTTCCCTTTTAGAATGATGTGGTAAGTGAAACCAACATTTAAACTGGTAGTTTAAAGCACTACCAGTTGGCAACCGCTGCTTTAAAAGGGACAAAAGATTTGAATAAACAAATCACAAAGAAATACCAATGCGTGATAAGCACATACAAAGGTGCTCAATATCTGCGGTCATCAGAAAAACGGCAATTAAAATCACACTGAGATGCCATATACATTAACTGAAATGGCTAAAAACAGGAGTGACAATACCAAGTGCTGGCACAGCTGTGGAGCAACTAGAATGTTCATACATCCTGTGGGAGTGTCAAATGGTACACTCTGAAAAACAGTTCAGAAATTTCAACATGTATTTAAATCTGACCCAGCAATTTCATTCCCAAGAGAAATGAAAACTCCTTTGTACATAAAGAATGGTAGACAAATGTTCATAATAGTTTTTTATTCATAAAAGCCCCAAACTAGGAAATAAAACTAGAACTAGGCATATATGCAACAAACAAATGAATCAAAAAAACATTATGCTAAGCAATGGACAGCAGATACAAAAGACAGTGAACACTATATGATTCCAATGTAAAACAGACAAAACTAAACTATAGTAACAAAAATCAGATTAGTGATTGCCTAGGGGCAGAGTGGGGAGAATGAGTGCAAAGGAACATTAAGGAATTTTGGGGGGTGATGGAAATGTCCTGTACTTAAGGTAATGGTTACATGAGTATATTCATTTGTCAAAACTTACTGAACTGCACATCTAAAGTGGATACATCTTATTTTATGTAAATTGTACCCCAAGAAAGTTGATTTTCAACATTAAAAAAAATGTGTTACCACTCAACTCAAGAGACTACTAAATACTAAATAGCATTTGAATTTTCCACTCCCACAAAATAGTCAATTAGAATGAGGGTAGAGGGAAGACTGCCCATCAAAATCAACCATTTTCCTTTGCTTAATGTTTCTTCCTTCAAGTAACTAGGAAAAACTATAAATGGAAAGGATAAGAATACATAAAAACAAGAAAAAAAGGCATTCTTTATAAATTTCTAATACAGAATACAACAAATATAGGAATGAGAGAACCTCAAAATAGATTAAGAGCAGTGTTTTTCAGGAAGCTTAAAAAAAATCATGGTTTTATCCAGTCCTCTATGGCAGGACACTGTGGCTGTTTGTATGCCGTGGCCAGTGAATAATGCTGCAACAAACACAGGGGTGCCTATATCTTTGTAAACACGTGTTTCAGATGTTCAGGTATATACCCAGGAGAGGAACTACTGGGTCAAACACACAGTGGAGCACTACTCAGCAATAAGGAAGTCTGAAACAGCACCATTTGCAACAGCATGGATGGACCTTGAGAACATGATGCTGAGTGAAGTCAGAACCAGCGGAGACCCTATGACCTCACGCGTGTGTGGGTATAAAAGGGACAGCGCCGACACTAACAGCACGTGGTGGGGCCGGAGGGGGGATGCGGAGAAGGGGGCCTACTATGAGGTGACAGGAGGGGATCTGACTCTGGGAGGTGGGCACGCGGTGCAATACACAGATCCTGCCACACAGAAACCCACACCCGAAACCTGTATGTTCATGTGGACCAACGCCACCCCAATAATGTAATTTTAAAAATATATGGTTTTGAAAACATAAATATCTGATGCCTTCTTTCCAGAGTTATTTGAAATTTCAAAATGAATTATATATTGCGACTTTAAAATAAAAATCAAGACAACTGCAACACTGAATATATATATATATATATATATATCATACTATAGCCACCTCCCCATTCTCCCACGAGTTGCAGGAGACAGGAATCACCTCCTCTTACCTCTGTATCCCCTTACTGACAGTGCACGGCACATAAGAGCTGCTCAATGAACGTTTGCTAAGTAAACCTGAATGTATTTTACATAAAATATATTTTAAATAAATCATATCCAGTCACTTTTTAAGAAAAAGTAATATCATAGATCTGAAAACTATGCAAAGTAGAGAAATACTCCTATAAGGACACTGGTTAAATTCTAACTAAAATATCTGAATCCCATCTAAATAACTCTAGTTACAAATAGCTAGCTACAAACATAAAATAGCTCCTCTACTTATAAACACATTTTGTTAAACATATTTCTTTATTGATTTCAGAGAGGAAGGGAGGAGAGATAGAAACATCAATGATGAGAGAGAATCATTGATCGGCTGCCTCCTGCACGCCCCCTACTGGGGTTCGAGCCTGGAACCCAGGTATGTGCCCTTGGCCAGAATCGAACCTGGGACCCTTCAGTCCACAGGCTGACGCTCTATCCACTGAGCCAAGCCGGCCAGGGCATAAACACATTTTTTATTGCCCACTTTTGGGTTTTTTTTAAGGAGTATGATATTTCTTCACCTGGAAGCTAATAACAGATATCTGGCTTCATGTCATCCATGAAATAAAGATGTTTTATCAAATTTAGTAAACACTATCCTTTCCTAAATTTCATTTTCTCTTTCTAACAAAGGACTTTCTTCCCCTTTTAGAATGATGTGGTAAGTGAAACCAACATAAAAAGATTACTCTTTACTCAAAAGATAAATGCCATATGACCGTCTGGAGGGTTTGTTCTAGCCCCTTGAACTATGCTATTGGTATTTAAATGGGGATTACACAGAATCTACAGACTGCTTTGAGTAGTATGGACATTTTTATTATGTTAATTCTACCAATCCATGAACTCAGTATCTTCTTCCACTTGTTTATTCTTCTTCTATCTCTTTTCATAACTTTCTATAGTTTTCTGAGTACAGGTCTTTTACCTCCTTGATTAAGTTTATTCTTAAGTATCTTAATTTTTTCTTTTTTAACACAGGCCAGGGCACTTAATTTTTTTATTGCAATGGTAACTGGGATTGCTTTTTAAGTTCCTCTTTCTGAGAATTCATTATTGGTCTATAAAAATGCCAACGATTTCCGGGTGTTACTTTTGTATCCTACTACCTTGGCAAAATCATGTATTAAATCTAGTAGTGTTCTGATGGAGTCTTTAGGGTTTTCTATGTACCATATCATGTCACCTGCGAATAGTCACCACTTTACATCTCCCTTTCCAATTCGGATGCCTTGTTTTGTTTGTTTCTTCTTGTCGGATCACTGTGGCTAGGGCTTCCAATAAAATACCAACAGCATTTTTCACAGGTCTAGAACAAACACCAACGACACATTTAACAGATCTAGAACAAACACTTCAAAAACTTACATGGAACCAAAAAGGCCACAGCAATCTTGAGAAAGTAAAACAAAGTTGGAGGGATCACAATACCAGATATCAAGCTATACTACAAAGCCACCATAATCAAAACAGCCTGGTACTGGCACAAGAACAGGCATACAGATCAATGGAATAGAATATAGAACCCAGAAATCGGCCCACTCCATACTGCTCAATTAATCTTTGATAAAGGAGGCAAGAGCATACAATGGAGTAAAGACAGTCTCTTCAATAAATGGTGTTGGCCGAAACCGGTTTGGCTCAGTGGATAGAGCGTCGGCCTGCGGACTCAAAGGTCCCAGGTTCGATTCCGGTCAAGGGCATGTGCCTTGGCTGCGGGCACATCCCCAGTGGGAGATGTGCGGGAGGCGGCTGATCGATGATTCTCTCTCATCGATGTTTCTAACTCTCTATCTCTCTCCCTTCCTCTTTGTAAAAAATCAATAAAATATATTTTAAAAAAAAATAAATAAATAAAAATAAATAAATAAATGGTGTTGGACTAACTGGACCACTACATGTAAAAATGAAACTAGACTACCAACTTACACAAGAATAAACTCAAAATGAATAAAAGATTTAAATGTAAGTCGTGAAACCATAAAAATCTTTGAAGAAAATATAGGCAGCAAAATATCAGACATCTCATGCAGCAAAATTTTCACCAATACATCGCCTAGGACAAAATAAACAAAAGGAAAAAATAAACAAATGGGACTACATCAATATAAAAAGCTTCTGCATGGAAAAAGAAATCACCATCAAAATGAAAAGGGAACCCACTGAGTGAAAGAACATATTTGCCAATGAAACATCTAATAAGGGGTTAATTTCCAAAATATATAAAGTACTCATACAACAAAAGGAAGACAATCCAATAAAAAAATGGGGAGAAGACTTCTCCAAAGAGGACACACAAAAGGCCAAGAGACATGAAAAAATGTTCAACATCACTAATCATCAGAGATATGCAAAAGCCAAGATTTGGAAACAGCCCAAGAGCCCATCAGTAGACAAGTGGATAAAAAAAATTTGTGGTACATTTACCTCAGGGAATACTACGCAGCAGTAAAAAAAGAAGGTTCTCTTACCCTTTGAGAAAGCATGGGGGGGGGGGGGACCTGGAGAGTATCATGCTGAGTGAAATAAGCCAGTCAGAGAAAGACAAGTGTCACATGATCTCACTCACACGTGGAATCTAAGGAACAAAATAAACTCATGATCGGAGTGGACCCAGAGACATGGACGCAGGGAACAGACTGAGGATCCTCTGAGGAAATAGGGAGAGGTGGGGCTGGGAAGGAAAGAGATCAAAGAACATATACGCATATATGATACCCATGGACACAGACAATAGTGGGGTGAAGGCCTAGGGAGGGAAGGGAATGGGGAGGAGGGAGGACATTTGTAATACTACAATACAACAATAAAGACAAATTAAAAGAAAAAAAGGAAATTACCAAGACTTATATTTTGAAAATGAAAAAATTAGGTTCTTTGTAGTGTTATGAAGTGGGGAAGGGAAGAAGTCATAAAAAGCTATTCAAAAAAGGTGAGAAAATTTCACTATAACACATTCTTGGGGGAAAAAAACAACAACTATACCGTCAAACAGCAAATTAATGAAAATGGAGTGTTAAATATGTCAGGCAACATGCTAACCTTCCATACCACACTTTAGTGAAAGCACTTTTTATTTCACCTTTGATTTTATTATATGATCAAGCTTCTCCTAAGTCTCATGTCTCTTCAAAATGAGCTTCAGGGAAGGGTGAGGAGAAAACCATGTACAATCTCATAAAAACAGCTCGTTCGTTTATGAGTAAGACCTCAGATAACCCTTCCATTGAGAGCTCCTGGATTATAAATGCACAATGCTGCTGGCAAGAGGTGCCTTCAGTTCCAAGTATGCTGACTTCACTCTTTTGACTATCACAAACCGACAGTTATGTCTCTTTTCTGAGTTACATTTTCTTCTACCTTAAAATTTTTCAGAAGAAAAATCCAAGATGAGTCAACATTTTATTCCACCAATTCCCTTTATTAAAATACTCATCCCAATTTCAACAATCACTCAATCAAAACTGAATGAGTGCCTCCAGTGTGCCAAGCATTATGGGAGATGTGAAGACAAATGTAAGTACAAATAACTGGATACAAAGCAGGATGTCAAAGCTCAGACAACAAAAACAGCGGAACAGCCCTAGGGAGTCCTAGGAAGGAGGCAGTATTTGAAATGGGCCTGAAGGATGAGGAGAGTTCTAACAGGAAGTTATAGTGGATAAACCTTTGAAGAATTGCATGAATAAAGAAAGAATATGAAGCCATATTCCAGAAATGAAATTTTGGAAGAGAGTGTAGTACATTTAGGTGAATAGTAAATTAAGGTAGAATTATAAACTGGAAATAAATTATAGCATATCTTAAAAACTATTTGTAATTCCTAGCATGTGAATGCCCAGATCCTTACTTTAGTAATACTAATCTGACAAAATATATAAAAATGGAGAAGTGAATCAATGTGAAATCAAAGTGAAAGAAAGTTATGAGTCTATTAAAATATTCTAGCCCTAGCTGGTTTAGCTCAGTGGATAGAGGGTCGGCCTGCAGACTGAAGGGTTCCGGGTTCAATTCCAGTCAAGGGCATGTGCCAGGGTTGCTGGCTCGATCCTCAGTAGGGGTGTGCAGGAGGCAGCCAATCAATGATTCCCTTACATTATTGATGTTTCTATCTCTCTCCCTCTCCCTTGCTCAATGAAATCAATAAAAATATATTTTAAAAAATGTATTTTAATGAAAAGATGAAAAACTGAACAAAGCAGTGGGGATGGAACAAAATAGTAAGGGATGAAAAATAATGTGATGGTAGAATCAATAGGACATCTCAGACAGTTGACTAGAGAGGACAAGGTAAAGGGAGAAGTCAAAGATAACTATAAAAAAAGTAAGACAAGCCGAAACCGGTTTGGCTCAGTGGGTAGAGCGTTGGCCTGCGGACTGAGAGGTCCCAGGTTTGATTCCGGCCAAAGGCATGTACCTGGGTTGCGGTCACATCCCCAGTGGGAGATGTGCAGGAGGCAGCTGATCGATGTTTCTCTCTCATCGATGTTTCTAACTCTCTATCTCTCTCCCTTCCTCTCTGTAAAAAATCAATAAAATATATTAAAAAAAAAAAGACTAGAAAGGAACAAATAAAAATAACTTTATTTAAAAAAAAAAAAAAAAAGTAAGACAAGGTTAACAAAAGAATGACAGTGCCACTGAAAGAATCAGGAAAATCAAGAGAAAGACTGACTTTTAGCCATGATGAAAAATTATGAATTTCAGGTTGTCATTCTGAATTTGAAGGACAGTTAGAGCGAAAGTATTCAGAAAACACTTAAAAATATAAAACTGGTAAAAGAAATATCAGGGACAGAAACTCAGGTCACGTCTACATTTGTAGAAGGAAGAGCAATCAAGTAAAGAAAAGACAAAATTATAGAGAGAAAAGAACCAGGTTGATACAATATTATAGAAACCAAAAAAAAAGGTATCAGCACTGTCAAATGGTTCAGAGAGAAGGTGAGAACTGAGACTAACTTCATAGATTTTCAAGTCAAATATTTTGGTTTACCTTCCAGATAGTATGTGTTTACTTATTTTTTTAAATATATTTTTTATTGTTGACTAGAGGCCTAGTGCACGAAATTTGTGCACAAGGGGGTGTGTGGGGGGGGAGGGGGTATGCCTCAGCCGGCCTGTACCCTCTCGCAATCCGGGCCCCCTTGGAGAATGTCCAACTGCCGGTTTAGGCCCAATCCCTGCGCAATCTGGGACTGCTGGTTCCGAACCACTAGCCTGCCTGCCTGATTGCCCCTAACCACTCGCCTACCTGCCTGATCACCACTAAACACTCTGGCTGATTGTCCCTAACCACTCGCCTGCCTGCCTGATCACCCCTAAATACTCTGGCTGATCACCCCTAACCACTCACCTGCCTGCCTAATTGCTCCTAACTGCTCGCCTGCCTGTCTGATCACCTCTAACTACCTCTACCTGCCTGCCTGATCTCCCCTAACCACTCGCCTGACTGCCTAGTCAACCCTAAACACTCGGGCTGATCGCCCCTAACCACTCGCCTGCCTGCCTGCCTGATCACCCCTAAACACTCTGGCTGACCGCCCCAACCACTTGCCTGCCTGTCTGATCACCCCTAAACACACTGGCTGATCACCCCTAACCAATCACCTGCCTGCCTGTATGATCGCCCCTAACTACCTCTACCTGCCTGCCTGATTGCCCCTAACAGCTCGCCTGCCTGCCTCATCACCCCTAACTGCCTCTGGCTGCCTACCTCATCACCCCTAACTAGTCTGCTTACCTGCCTGATCGGCCCTAACCACTCACCTGCCAACCTGATCATCTCTAACCACTCTGCCTATCTGCCTGATCAGCCCTAACCACTCACCTACCAACCTGATCACCTCTAACCACTCGGCCTACCTGCCTGATAGCCCCTAACGCCTCTGCCTGCCTGACTGCCCCTAACCACTCTTGCCAGTCTGCCTGATCGTCCCTAACTGCTCATCTGCCAGCCTGATTGCCCCTAACCACTAGCCTGCCTGCCTGATCGCCCTAACCGACTCTGCCTCAGGCCCTCCCCCGCGCTACCATAGCACCACAGCTTCATCCGGAAGGCATCTGGAAGGACGTCCAGGTCATTTGGCCCTCTGGTCTAATTAGCATATTACCCTTTTATTATTATACACTAGAGGCCCGGTGCACAAAAATTTGTGCACTCAGGGGGAGGGGGGGTCCCTCAGCCCGGCCTGTGCCCTCTTCGCAGTCTGGGACCCCTCGGGAGATAACAACCTGCTGGCTTAGGCCTGCTCCCAGGTGGCAGAGGGCAGGCCCAATCCCTAGGTGCAGCCCCTGGTCGGGTTCAGAGCAGGGTCGATTGGGGAATTGGGGCGCCGCCCCGTCATGCACAGAGCAGGGCGGATTGGGAGGTTGCGATGCCACCCTCAGTCACGCTCAGGGTAGGGCCAATTGGGGGGTTGGGGCACCGCCCCGTCACACTCAAGGCAGGGTCGATGGGGAGGTTGCGGTGCCACCCCATCACGCACAGAGCACGGTCAATCAGGGGGTTGGTTGCCCCCTGTCACGCACAGAGCAGGGCCCATCAGGGGGCTGGGGAGCTTCCCCCTGTCACTCACAGAGCAGGGCCCATCAGGGGGTTGGGGAGCTCCCCCCTGTCACGCACAGAGCAGGGCCAATCAGGGAGTTGGGGCACTGCCCTCTATCACCCACAGAGCAGGGCCGATCGGGGGTTGGGGCGCGGCCACTCTCACACTCAGGGCAGGGCTGATGGGGAGGTTATGGCTCTACCCCGTCACACACAGAGCAGGGCCCATGGGGTGGGGGGGTTGGGGCGCCGCACCCTGTCACACACAGAGCCGCAGGGCCATCAGGAGGTTGGGGAGCTCCCCCCTATCAGGCACAGAGCAGGGCTGATCAGGGGTTTGGGGCGCTGCCCCGTCACGCTGATCCCGGTGCCGGGAGGCCTCATGGCTCCGCTGATCCTGGTGCTGGGAGGCATATTACCCTTTTACTATATAGAATAGAGGCCTGGTGCATGGGTGGGGCTGGCTGGTTAGCCCTGAAGGGTGTCCCGGATCAGGGTGGGGGTCCCCACTGGGGTGCCTGGCCAGCCTAGATGAGGGGATGATGGCTGTTTGCAGCTGGTCACACACCCTTCAGGGTGGGGGTCCCACTGGGGTGCCTGGCCAGTCTGGGTGAGGGGCTGAGGCTGTTTTCAGGCTGGAACTGAAGCTCCCAACTGCTCCTTTTTTTCTTTTTTTTTTTATTCTGAGCCAGCTTTAGCTCTGAGGCTCCAGCTCTTAGGCCTCCACTCCTGAAAGCAGGTATCTGGTTTGTTTAAGTTCTACAATCGAAACTCTGTATCAACTCCAGGTCTGAGATCCTGGCTAACTGAAAGCTGGTTTCTGGGGTTTTGTTTAGCTTCTATTTTTGTAACTCTGTTTCAAACTGCCAGCTCAGAGGCCTGCAGTGGCAGGCGGGGAACGTGGGAGTCCTCCATCACGGAAGCAAGCAAGTCTCATGTTAGTTTCAAGCTGCCTGGCTGCCGGCCGCCATCTTGGCTAACAGTTAATTTGCATATTGCCCTGATTAGCCAATGGGAAGGTTAGCGGTCGTACGCCAATTACCATGTTTCTCTTTTATTAGATAGGATAGTATTACAAATATCTCACGTTTCTCCCTCCACTCCCCATCCTCCCAACCCCTACCCACCCCTCCAAGTCTTCACTACTCTATTGCCGGTGTCCATGGGCTATGCATTTAGGAATGTAAGCTCTGTGATTTATCTCTTCTCCTCCCACCAAACCCCACATTGAGATATATCAGTATGTTCCATGCCTCCATGCTTCAGGTCCTACTTTGTCGATCAATTCATTTTGTTCATTCGATTACACAAATAAGTGAGATCATGTGACATTTGTCTAGGTTTGGCTTATTTTGCTTGGCATAATATTTTCCAGGTCCATCCATGCTGTCCCAAAGGGTAAGAGATCCCTTTTTATAGCTGCATAGTATTCCATAGTGTAAGTGTCCCACAGCTCTTTTATCCACTCATCTGCTGATGGGCATTTGGGCAGTTTCCAAATCTCAGCTATTGTAAATAATGCTGCTGTGAACATAGGGGTGCATATATCCTTTCTGATTGGTATTTTGGGGGTTTTGAGATATAGTCCAAGAAGTGGGGTCACTGAGTTAAATGGAAGTTCCATTTTTAATATTATGAGGAAACACAATACTGTTTTCCATAGTGGCTGCACCAATGTGCATTCCCACCAGCAGTGAACTAATGCTCCCATTTTTCCACATCCTCGCCAGCACTTTTTTTTTTGATGATAGCCATTCTGACAGGTGTGAGGTGGTATCTCATTGTGGTTTTAATTTGCATTTCTCTGATTAGCAACTTTGAGCATTTTTTTCATGTGTCTCTTTCCCATTTGTATGTCCTCTTTGGAAAAATGTCTATTCAGGTCTTCTGCCCATTTTCTAATTGGATTGCTTGTCTTCCTTTTGTTGAGTTGTATGAGTACTTTATATATTTTGGATATTAATCCCTTATCAGATGTATCATTGGCAAATATGTTCTCCCATTCAATGGGTTCCCTTTTCATTTTGATGGTGGTTTCTTTTTCTGTGCAGAGCTTTTTATTTTGATGTAGTCCCATTTATTTATTTTTTCCTTAGTTCCTTTTGCCGTATGGGATGTATCAAATAAGTATATTGCTACGTGAGATGTCTGAGATTTTACTATGTTTTTCCCTAAGATTTTTATGGTTTCATGTCTTCATTTAAGTCTTTTATCCATTTGAGTTTATTCTTGTATATAGTGTAAGTTGGTGGTCTAGTTTGATCTTTTTGCATGTGTCTGTCCAGTTTTCCCAGCACCATTCGATGAAGAAACTGTCTCTACTCCATTGTATTTTCTTGCCTCCTTTGTCAAATATTAATTGAGCCTAATGACTTGGGTCAATTTCTGGGATCTCTGTTCTGATCCACTGATCTATATGCCTGTTCTTGTGCCAGTACCAGGCTGTTTTGTTAATAATGGCTTTGTAGTATAGTTTGATATCCAATATTGTGATCCCTCCTACTTCATTCTTCTTTTTCAAGATTGCTGCAGCTATTCAGCGTCTTTTATGGTTCCATATAAATTTTTGGAATATTTGTTCTAGGTCTGTGAAGTATGCCATTGGTATTTTAATAGGGATTGCGTTGAATCCATAGATTGCTTTGGGTAGTATAAACACTTTAATGATGTTAATTCTTCTAATTCATGAACATGGTACATGTTTCAATTTGTGTGTATCTTTCTCTATTTGATTTTTCAATGTTCTATAGTTTTCCAAGTACAGGTCTTTTACCTCCTTGGTTAAGTTTATTTCTAGGTATCTTATTTTTTTTTTTTGGGGGGGGGGGAGGGGGTGGCGGGGGGGAGTTGCAATGATAAATGGGATTGATTTTTTAGTTTCTTTCTGGGAGTTTATTACTGGTGTATAAAAATGCAACAGATTTGTGGATGTTGATTTTGTATCCTGCTACATTGCTAAATTCATTTATTAAGCCCAGTATTTTCCTGGTGGAGTCATTAGGGTTGCCTATGCACAACATCATGTCTATAACCTAGGACAAGTAAAGTTAAAAATAATAAAAAACCTTATTTCAAACTAATTTAAGTTGGCTAACTGAAATAAATATATATTCAAGAAACTTAATTGTACTGTACAGGAAACTTGATCCTGAAGTATTAACTATAATTTTTTATTGATGGTTCAAAAATTGCTTAACATGCATAATCCAAAGCAGTCATATTTCTATACAAAAAATTGAAATTAAAAGTTATCAAGACTGCCTTGAAAAGTTTCCAAAAGCCTCCTAATATTTAAATCAAAAAAGTGGGGATAGGGGAATAATGCCCTGTAATGCTAATAAAAGACACCCATGAAAACACATATGGTGTCAAAATAAGCCAAAGGAAAATTGTTTGGGAAAAAAATGAAAAGAATCCCAAGTCTAATTTATAAAAATGATTCCTTTATCAACCTTTGGTCGAGAATATGTTTGTATATTTCCAGAAAACTCCTCCAAGCCCATGTGGATTCCTACAACGAATTCCAAAGAGTAACTGACAGGACTGCTCCAGCCACAGAATAGCAGTAGCCCCAGAACAACAGAAGACAGTCCAGAAATGGAGATGGTAAAGACGCCTTGCCATGCTAGTAGTCAGCAGCTGTGCGTCACTGCAGGTTGCCCAGGACCAAACTAGAGAAAGTCGGACCTGCATTGCCACCGTCTGTCCACCATCCAGAACTGAAATATCATTGCTGACATGTACACCTAAGAACTGTTGGACACTGAAATGGGGACTCTAAGAACTGTCGGCCCAGAAAGAAACTCACTGCAAACTGATTCCTTTAATGCCTGGCAGCAATTTAAGGGGACATGATAGAACTCTGTCCTTTCCATTGAATTTAAGAATCTTAAAACATACATTCTTGTTAAATTTAAAAAATCAAAAAGGGTGAGATGCCGTAGACCAATTCCAGCATGCCATAATTTCAAGAGTTTCATCAAAAGGTTGATGAAACTTGGGGACTCAACAGGGTTGAGTCACACATGTAGTCACCTGTTGGGAATGGCTAAAGGCATTTCCCCAAACCTGAACAGGAAACTGATTGTGGCTGCCAGACAGTTAAAGGGCATCTTAACCTACATGTTATTGCCTCCTGCTGGCCAAACACCTGAACAGCCGTGGGCTAATTCCCCCAAACTGACAATGCTTCTGTACCCTTTGAAACCTTACCCTTTGAAGTGTATTATTTCCACCTTGCCCTAGGATAAATTGTGACACATAGCACTTTTCCAGATTCCTGAACCCTTCTTGATGCTGGGACAAGAACCCCGGCAGTCCTTTTTGGCTCTGGGCAGCCTGACTAAGGTCTGAGATGTTGAATCCATTAGTCATCCAGTGCTCAGGGACTCCTTAGTCCAGAGGCTGTGTCTGCCTTGAGTCTCAGCCTTGACTGTCCCTGTTCTGAGCTGTACTCCCTTCCCCACAGAGCGTGTCCGCAGGTGTCAGCTGCAGGTGCTTGGGGTCCCACTGGCTTTGACCTCACTGAGCCGTCCAGGATGGTGTCTGTGGCAGGGACCCAAACTGCTGTTTCATGATAGTATGTGTTTAGATGTCAGATTTCCAAGAGGTTAACAAGTGAATGATTTATAAGTACATTGAAGGTTCATACTGTAGAATGCTCTTTGCAAAGTTCAAGAGGAAAACAGAGAAAATAATAACTTGGGGAAAATAAGAATCAAACCAAGAACTTATCCTTTTGCATATATGAGAAGCTTAAATAAAATTTTAAAAAAGATAGAGTGGGGGAAGTAGAAGAAAGTAGTAGGGGGAATAAATGGTAATGGAAGGAAATTAGACATGGGATACTGAACACACAATATATAGATGATGCATTATAGAATTGTACACCTGAAATCTATATAATTTTATTAACTAATGTCACCCAATAAAGTCAATAAAAATACATTAAAAAAGGAAAATATATGAATTTTAAAAATATGTACTCTGAAGTATCCAAACCAGGATGTCTCAAGTGCTAAGTTTTCCTGTCATGGACTGCATGCTGGTGTCCCCACAAAATGCATATGTTGAGTGAGCCAGAGCAAGCCAGGGGAAGAGCTCTCCCCGCAACCCAGCCATGCTGGCACCTGAGCTCATACTTCCAGCCTCCAAAACTGTGAGAAGAGAATTAAATGTCCATGACTCAAGGTGAGTCTTTGGTGTTTTGTTCTAGCAGCCCCAACCGAGTGAGGCAGCTTCAAAAAGGCATGGCTCATTCTATTGTGCAATACTATCAGCTGGTGTCTCTTCATGAAACCTAGACAGACGTGAGGAAGAAGTCGTCTAACTCAGCATTCCCTTGCTAACTCTCACATCCCACCAAATCTCCCCATGACAGTATCAGTGAAAAAGAGAGAAAGTAAGAATGCTCTTTGCAAAGTTCAAGAGGAAAACAGGGAGAATAACAACTTGGGGAAAATTGCAGATCAGAAAATACACCTGGATACTAGTATCATCAACAGACTCCAAAAGGCGCGGGGGAGTAGGTGATAGGGAAGTAATACGGACCTACTGCCGAGGGCAGAAAATTAACAAAAGGAATCACAACAAAACACATACTTGGGCTCCTTTTTAAATGCACAAAGTAAATCCATCTGATAAAGCAGCTTTGAAAATGGCTCAGGAAGTTTAAAATAAAGATAATTTATAAGTGAATAAATGACATTTGTGTTAATTATCCAGTTAATAAATTTTACTCCAAAACAATGTATAATCTCACAAGTTAGAAGTTGCCTGGTTAAGAGACCCTACATTAAAGCAATGTCACCAGTTGCTTTGTTCTAGTTCAGGGGTGGGCAAACTTTTTGACTCGAGGGCCACAATGGGTTCTTAAACTGGACCGGAGGGCCGGAACAAAAGCATGGATGGAGTGTTTGTGTGAACTAATATAAATTCAAAGTAAACATCATTACAGAAAAGGGTACGGTCTTTTTTTCTTTTTAGTTTTATTCATTTCAAACGGGCCGGATCCAGCCCGCGGGCCGTAGTTTGCCCACGGCTGTTCTAGTCTCATCTTCCAGGATGTCCCAGCTCTCCTTGGCTCCCTAGACATGAGAGATTCTTTTTTACCCATGCTAAGTGCACACAGTCTGAAGAAGTCTATTTACACAGTTGATAAAGTATTTGTGATGTCAAAGAGATTGAAGTTAAAATGCTAACTCAGTTCTCATAAACTCATCCTTCTGTAAGTACTTTTTGGGGACTCGTGGTTCTGTTTTTCCCAAAAAGGGCGTTTCAAGGGTTGTCAAGAAACAAACACACAGAGAATCCACACCCTACTTCCCTGTGACTGCCAGGCCAATGGCATGTGTTAGCGTTACTATCACTGGAATATTAACATTCAAATCAAACAACAAGCTTTCATACAGACCACAGATCCACAGATCTAGAAAAACAGAGTGGGGGTAGGGGGAAAAGGAAAGTTGCAAAGGTATCGAAATGAATGGGGCTAAAACGGTAGTGTCCTCGTTCCTAAGGTGAGAATAAACGAAAGGAAACTCTTTATAGAGAACAGAAAAAAGTCTCGAGAAATTCAGAAGCTATTTCTTACTTATGTGGATACTTAGGAAGAAAAAACATAAACTTGACATGTGTCTGGCATGGTATACAGCTCCTGCTGAACTACTGTCCTGTAAAAGGCTTACTAACTACATAGAGAAAACTCTGGTCACAAAAACCCAAGCAAAGACCTATATATATATGTATCTAACAAAGAAGCATTTACTGCTTTATAACCAAACACTGAGGCCTTATAATTTTATCAGGAGATATAAATTATAAAGTGTCGTATATTATTTTCCTTTCATGTTTATCAAGCTAGGAACAGCTACACCTGGGGAAACGTCTATTTACAGACTTTTGGCTGTATAAGAGAGACATGGTTTTCCTTTGATGCTGAGTTTGGAATCTTCTTAAAAAAGACACAACTTCTGCCCTAGCTGGTTTGGCTCAGTGGATAGAGCGTCAGCCTGCGGACTGAAGGGTCCCAGGTTCAATTCTGTTCAAGGGCTGCGGGCTCGATCTCCAGTGGGGGGCGTGTAGGAGGCAGCCAATCAATGATTCTCTCTCATCATTGGTGTTTCTCTCTCCCTCTCTCCCTCTCCCTTCCTCTCTGAAATCAATAAAACTAAAAATATTTTTTTAAAAACCAAAACCTTGTTATTCTTCCAGAGATTATTTTAAAGAATTGGTCCCAGGTCCTACTTCTGCTATCCACTTTTCTCAAAAAAACTCATTAGATGTCAAAACAGGGAAAGAGGGAAAGTAAAACTAGGCAAAGGCAAAGGGAAATGTGTGTGAGCTTCACAGTGGCTTCTCTCGTGCCTGGGAGACAGGACACAGTCTGGAAATGCCGGTGTTTCAATCGCCTGTGACAAAGCTGAACATTCTGCTGAAACCTGCTCTTCACAAAAATTATTCTAAAAAGGTGCCATTTCAAAATTGGGGAAACTTATGAAAGGCATAGACAAATACTTCATGTTACAAAAATAAAAACTTAAGGTATTTTTGCTGCTGTGGATAAATCATACAAGCATTTCCAAAAGATGAGGTGATTAAAAATAAAGAAACAAATAAAAAGTAAAAGATCCAAAGAACCACTAACACACATTAAATCACACAAATTCTACATGATCCAAACTGCAAATGGGAATAGGAAGAAGATAGTAAGAATTCAACACCTATTCATGTTACATGGAGGAACCTGACCCAAAGATTTAAAGACACTTTCCTAACATGAACAAAATGAAAGAGAAGATGAGGAACGTGGCCTATTCTTACTCGACAATGTTAGTTTCTAGCAACCTTAAGCTTCCACATCACCGCCACATCGGCCCCAGGCTCCCTTTCCCTGCAGCACAGCATGCCATGCAGAGCAGACACAGGAAGGCTGTAGTTATTTAAAAGAGGAAACAGCATGAAGCAAGCTCCACAGGTGCAAGGCTGATTGGCTATATGAGCTTACCATAGATCTCGGATCTACTCTCCTCTGAACTAGACTTTGTCTTCTTGGAGGAGCTTTCTGCACAAGAGCGGGAGAAAAGGAGAGAGATGTAGAAAATACGGAGACCAATGTAAGGGAAAAACTAATGGGGGAAAGGAATGAATCATGATCAAGTTAAATCGTGCAAAGTATGAACATCCAGGTGACAGCACTAAGAACAGTCACAGACAGCACAGGCAATGACACATTTTACAGATTTACCAGAGACAAGACAGTGCAATAAAATATATTCAAACAAAACGAAACGTGAATAGTCTACAAAATACATCATCTGGAAATTTTAGAGACAGCAAAAGCACTAAAAGCTATAATAATCTCATTAGGAAGCATTACATATCACTTGCTAAATGTGTCACATCACAGATGAACACTACAGAATAAGTCAATCAATAAGACCATAATACTTTTATGAACACAGGCAGAAAACTGACCCTCACTAGCAAGACAATAAGTCAAAATTAGGTGTCAGAAATTTTTTAAAAAGGTATCTTTTAATGGAGATCTAGAAGTTACATATTACATACTCCAACCACCAAAACTTTCTAAATTGATGACTGAGGTTTCACTTTTACCTACTACCGAAGATGCAGGTAAGTTATTAGCTATTCACTTTCTTTCCTTCCTAGATAACAAAAGTAAAAGCATGAAGCATCTTAATGAGACACAAAAATATACTTGCTTTCTATTAAAAATTAAATTTTATTTCTAAATGAAAATATCTAAAAACAGATACATTTTATTTATGTAGCTGGGACCTCAGCATTTACTTACTTTATCTTTTGTCACAGGAACATACCACTGAATAAAATAGTATGTGCACAAATAACACACATCAGTTTCAAATGGTGAAAGCAGAATTATCAAGTAATTTTTATAAATTAAATACTTGGTACATTTATAAGGAGAAAGCAAATGCCTGTATTTTACAAGAGGAGGTCAAACTCTGTATAAATAAAGGCTTTCAGTAGGTCACTGACACAAAAACGCTAGGAAAGGGTAAAAGACGTTCTGAGTGCAGAATCCTCTTTGACTGAAGAAAAAGGTCTCTTCATTTGCTTACTCTAAAATGATAATTAATTTTGAAATTGCATTTTATCTACTCCAGGTCTGAATGCTTAAATGACTACGGAAATTGGTAGTTGTTGTACACTTAATTTTATGACATACTACTTACTTATTGGTTCATACCTATGACTTATTTTAATTCTAAGTCCTTAGTCGTTAACAAAATACCCAATTATGATATAAACACTATTTCTAAATATGATACACTTTACAATGAAGCTTCCATAGTGGAATCCAAAGTATTGAAAGTTAAAACTGCTTGCATTTCTCTTGAATGCCAAATTTACGTCATCACTGAAGAAGGAGGAGAGCCCTACACAGAAGTCCTACTTCTGAAACAGGTGCTCAGGCAGTTATGCAGCTTGAGTGATAGTATTCTGAAGCTACTGCTTTCAATATTCTTTGGAAGAACAAACTGGTTTTTTTACCTGTGGGGTCAAAATCATGTGATGCACTGCGCTCAACTCTCTGCTTCTTATCAGCTGGTGACTCTCGGTTCAAAATACTTCCATGCCTAAATCAAACCAAAGCAACCAGATATGTACTCCAGAACAGTCATTAGAATAAAAACTTAATTTAAAAATTTCAAGTGTGTCTTACAGAGAGAGACCAAGAAATCAGTTTACCTTACACTGTCTCATAAACCTCTCTACTTTTTCAAGAAGTTTTAAAATTCAGGCTATGCTACATGTAACACAGTGGCTCTTTACTTGGTTATAAAAAGTGCTTAAAATTAGAAAAGTAGTATTCAGCAATAAAGTTTGTTTTATTCTTAGATATACTGCTTAAATTCTTTTAGTGGTTTTCAAAGGCTACTCATTATTATTTTCATTTAACAGATAAGAAAACCATGCCTACAAGTAATTCAATACATTTCCCAAACCTAAGTATGCCATAGTCAGATTTAAAATCACTGTGTAAATACAGCACTGATGTTAGCAGTTGAAAAAAAATCACTGGGAAGCTGCACTTAAAACCTGCGAATAGTTCTAGTCACAGGAGTCGTATGCAAGCCCTGATGACACAAGAATTCTTCTTCTTCTTATGGTCTATCAAATTACATTGATCAATAATGGCTAGGCAGTAAATAAGACTGACTATGATGCATGCACTACTAATTAATTGAAATCCCAAAATTAACACTGGTGTCCTGAACTCTGGTGTCATTAAAAATGATAAATGTACTACAAATGTAGGTAGGAATGACATACTACTTACATTTAAATAATATTTCTGATAAGATGAGAGAGAGACGTTGAAGAACAAGTATTAAGAAAGAGGCATTTAATCCTGGAAAATTAATGAATGTGCAGATATCGATATGGGCACAGACATCTGAACATTTTGGATTTTTCCCTTTACTGTCTTAAAGGAATTAAGACTGACTGTTTGCCAAAGTTCATTAACTAAAGGTAGTTACAGTTACCAGATGATAAAACACATCAAAAACTAGTAATCCATTTACACTCCCTAAGCTATTCACAACCAAAAACAGTCATAATAGATTTTAAAATCTGTAATAGAGTCAACAATAAAAAGAAATAATGATAATAAAAAGAAGAGGAAAGGGGGAAAAAATAAAAGCAAATAAAAAAAAAATGTAAACCTCTTCATAGGGAGTGACCTTAATACCGATTTGAACTTTTAAAATGTTTGTATTAGCCAAACCGGTTTGGCTCAGTGGATAGAGCGTTAGCCTGCGGACTGAAAGGTCCCAGGTTTGATTCCGGTCAAGGGCATGTACCTTGGTTGCGGGCACATCCCTAGTAGGGAGTGTGCAGGAGGCAGCTGGTCGATGTTTCTCTCTCATCGATGTTTCTAACTCTCTATCCCTCTCCCTTCTTCTCTGTAAAAAAATCAATAAAATATATTAAAAAAATAAATAAATAAAAATAAAATGCTTGTATTAAAAACATTGAAAATGTTATCAAAACAATGTCATCTTCTAGAAAAAATAGAAACATCTATTACATTCTAATTTGTAAAATATTTTGAAAATTTAAACTAAAATCCACATTACAAAAGCCACAAAAAATCCACCATAATTTCAAAGAAATAATTCTAATGAAAATTTAACCTAAATGTATGAAGAACAACTGAACAACTTACCTTATAGGTTTTTTGAGGGGAAACCTGAAATAAAGTAAAAAAAAAAAAAAGGATAAATGTAATTATTTCACTTGTAAGACAGTCATTAAATTTATTTCATTCTATTAAACCAGAATAAGGAATTTAAATTTTATGCTAACTTTCCCAAAGCAATTCAACAAACAGATGAAGAAGCTGGGTATCATTGTTAATATCTTAAATACTTCATTAAATCTTAAATTGCAGGTGTATTTATCATCAGCTGTCCCTGAGTATGGTTTCTCTTTTTTAAAATCCAAATAATAGCCCTGGTCAGTGCTCAGTGGTTAGAGCATCGGCCCATGGCCCAAAGGGTCACAGGTTCAATTCCCAGTCAAGGCCATGTACCTCAGTTGCAGGCTCGATCCCTGGCCCCAGTCTGGGTGTGAACAGGAGGCAACCAATCAGTGCCTTTCTCTCACACTGATGTTTCTCTCTTTCTCTCCTCCCTTCCCTCCACTGTCTAAAAATCAATGGGAAAAATATCCTCAGCTGAGGGTTAAAAAAAAATCCAAATAAGAATAACAGCTAGATTTATGAAGGGCTTACTAAATACTAAGTACTACTCTAAACTGTTTATATGTATTATCTTATTTAATCCTAAAAAATAACTATGAAGATATTTCCATTTTACAGGTTTTTAAAAAAGGGCAAAGATGTATTTTACCATTAAAATGTTATACTTTGTCTCCCTAAGAAGAAAAAGTTCCTTCCTGTCTATCACCTCTCCTCACCCCTTAAAAGACCTGGTGCTGACTGCTGCTCTATTGACCTGTCTACCCTTTGATCATGATCAAAGCATGATCCTCAATTATTTATGTTTAACTTTATAACAGGAACCTATAAAAAGTTACCACTGCAGTAGTATCAATTATTAAAAATATGTTCCTAAAGTAGAAAACAGAAGGTATTTTTTTTTTCAATTCTATAAGCTAAAAGAACTAAATCATTTCCTCTTGGTTGTCTTTTTTAAAAGCAATATTACGGGAGGCTTCTTGATAAGAGTTTGATACTATACATAGATGCTAACCTAAGTCTAAAATGAGTTCTTAAATTTCTTCAATTTCTGTGTTTTTTAGAAATTATCTCAACCTATGGTATTTTATGTAATATTATTTATTCTAGTAATAAAACAGGTAACATGTTACAAATATCAGTAAAATGGGGTTTTCGAAAAAAAATCTAATAGTAAAGATAGTAAGAGATAAATATAAAACAATGACACCTAATTGACTACTTTATTTGGCATGGAGTTTAGTTTTAAAAAAGTACAAGTTTAATTACAATTCCCTTTAACTCCTATAAATCAAAGTTGATCCTAAGAAAGACAAAGAATCTAAAAGCGTGCCTAATAAGCACGTTAACTCACAACGAAGGTAGGAATAACAAGGAGGGGCTCTGGGTAAGCGAACACTGTGCTGGAGAACACACTGACTACAAACGATGGCCAGTCTTCAGCAGGACACGCTCCTCAGCAGTCCCTCCTTGCTGTGGGCAGGGGGCAGGAACATGTGTTTGTGTGTGATTCGCAGATGCACACGAGCACTGGAGGGAAAAATAATGTCCAGCCGAGTTTCTGCAAAGGCTAACACATGCAGGTAGCAACCTTGGTCACTGCCTGGTGGCCACTGCAAAGGTTCCTACCCCCAAGCAGCGCTACTGCGTCAGGGACTGCCACGCCCAGGGAGGTTCTGGGAAGAATCGGAAGTTCCCAGACCAGTGCCGGTCAGACAGTTTCCTGAGCTATTTCTCTTCCAGGGAATGAAAAAGGAGGGCATAAAAGAGGAAAAAGTGGAATGAGAAGATGAAGAACAAGGACCACCCTGCAGTATAACCAGTAGAACTTACTTATCATAATCTATTATTATATTCATAAAATACAGATAAACAACTTTTCTCAAACGAAACTTTTTAAATCATAATACTTTTTCTCTAGTCACTAAATTCCACTTTAGATTACGTGCGGAAGCACATATGTGTGTTCCTATGTCGTGCAGTTGCATACACACATAATTAATGACGTCAGGGACTTCCTGGCTTTTGCACTTGTTCCCTCTGCCATGTGCTTGATGCTGAGATGGAGATGCAAATCAGATAGCTAGAAATAGGAAACTAGGACCCCAAGGAAAAGTAGTCAGAACAGGGTTTATTATAAAATTGGGTTTTAAAATTGCTTTTTTAGAGTCTGCAGAGTTGAGTCACCCACCCATAGATGGTCACTAAAATGGAAAACAGCATGTAAAGATGAAGGATCGCCCTAGCCCAGTGGTTGGCAAACTGCGGCCCCTTGAGTGTGGCTCTTCCACAAAATACCACGTGCGGGCGCGCACTTACAGTGCGACTGAAACTTCGTGGCCACACTCAAGGGGCCAAAGAGCCACATGTGGCTCGCAAGCCGCAGTTTGCCGACCATTGTCCTAGCTGGTTTGGCTCAGTGGATAGAGTGTCGGCCTGCAGTCTAAAGGGTCCCAGGTTCAATTCCAATCAAGGGCACATGCCCGGGTTGCGGGCTTGATCCCCAGTGGGGGGTGTGCAGAAGGCAGCCAATCAATGATTCTCTCTCATCATTGATGTTTCTCTCTCTCACCCTCTCCTCTCCCTTCCTCTCTGAAATCAATAAAAATATGTTTAAAAAAAAAATGAAGGATCAAATCCTGAGGCAGGTGGGAGGGGAGGTAGGGGGACTAGCTTCTAAATGACTGTGAATGTGAGACCCAATGAAGAAGATGAAGAAGATAAATCAGAAAAGAAAAAGAGCTGTCATAGGGGCCAACAAAGAAGAGGTAATCAATACTATTAAATGCTGCACAATGCAGATATAAAGGCTAATAATTGGCCATATTCTAAGCAACAAATTAGCCCAATACTAGGCTGATGAAATAATTCTGGTGTTCAAAACTTTGTATTTTCAAATCTGTCCATTGTGTAGTAAGTAATAAAACTGTGGTAAACTCCTTTGGTTAGATATTTATGTAGAAAAGCTACATTTAAATGCTGATACATATAATGTTAGATGTGCCTAATCAAACTGTCTGCCTTTTGAAAATATCAGTGATGATTTGGACACATAGCCAAACAATGAACATGTTTGTGCACCTATTTATATATGATGTACATATGTATATATGTATGTACGTACTTTTTCCAGATATGACAAAATCAAAGTACCAAAATGAAGAACCATAATAAATAAAAAGATTATCAGGAATTTGAGTATAAGGTGACTAGACACCCTTATTTTGATTACCTAATTTTCAACTGGTGTGCTGCAAGAATTTTTAAAACATGCAATACCTACTTAGAGCACTGACCTCTTTTCCCCCAGTGGTTCTCAACCTTCTGGCCCTTTAAATACAGTTCCTCATGTTGTGACCCAACCATAAAATTATTTTCGTTGCTACTTCATAACTGTAATGTTGCTACTGTTATGAATCATAATGTAAATATCTGATATGCAGGATGGTCTTAGGCGACCCCTGTGAAAGGGTCGTTCGACCACCAAAGGGGTCGCGACCCACAGGTTGAGAACCGCTGCCTTAGACTGTGAAATAAAAAAAATGACAACGGCCAACACAACAACAGCCATCTTGTGCAAATGTATAAAAATTATACCTATTTTTTGTCAGATTGGCAAAAAATATACTTTAGGTGAGCCACAGAATGTTAGTAATTAGTTTATGTGCCATGAGATGAAGGAAGCTGAAAATTGCTGACCTATACTCAGCATACTCATATGCCAGAAAGCCTAACCAAAGGCCTTAAATGTCACATACTTGACTAAGGATAGATGCCTTTCTTTGTTAGTTCTCAGTTCTATTAAAGCCCTAGGTAAGAATATATAGCAGCCCCCCCCCCATTTTTTTAAAATCCTCACTTGAGAATATGTTTATTTATTTTGAGAGAGAGAGAAAGGGAGCAGAGAAAGAGAGAAACATATGCACTCCATATGCACTCCAATGAGAAATCAAACCCGCAACCATTTTTGGTGTATGGGACCATGTTCCAACAAACTGAGCCACTGTCCAGGGCCTAACTTTTCTATTTTTACAGACTTTCCAATATGTTATTATAGTGGACTAGAGGCCCAGTGCACTAAATTCATGCACTTGTAGGGTCCCTAGCAGCTGCTGCCGCCACCGGAGCCTCCCTCCCTTCCCCTGGCCAGCCCCACCCCCTCTTTGAACTCCTGGACAACCTTCCAATTGAGGGAACAATTTGCATACTATGCTTTTATTATACAGGATAGGGAAATGTGATTAAATAACCCTAACCCCCCCAAAATTATACAATGTGTAAAGCTTCCATTTTTAACTAGGTTTAACTAGTCTACAACATACTTGTGCACCAGTGGGGTCCCTCGGCCTGGCCGCGGGATCAGGCCAAAACCAGCTCTCAGACATCCCCCAAGGGGTCCTGGGTTGTGAGAGGATGCAGACAAGGCGAGGGACCCCACTGGGCACGATCGGGCCGGGGAGAGACGCGGGAGGTGGGCCGGCCGGGAAGGGCCACAGGAGGGTCCAGGGCGTGTCCGGCCTCTCTCACTCAGTCCTGATCGGCTGGACCCCAGCAGCAAGCTCCCCTACTGGTCAGAGTGTCTGCCCCCTGACCAGTGCACGTCATAACAAGTGGTTGACCAGCCTTCACATATCATTAGCATATTACGCTTTAATTGGTTCAACGGACAACCAAACAACCAAACACTTAGCATATTAGGCTTTTATTACTTAGGACTAGAGGCCCGGCGCACAAAATTCATGCACAGGAGGGGGGTGTCCCTCAGCCCAACCTGCACCCTCTCCAATCTGGGACCCCTCTCACAATCCAGGACTGCTGGCCCCCCACCACTCGCCTGCCTGCCTACCTGCCTGCCTCATTGCCCCTAACCGTTTCTGCCTGCCAGCCTGATCACCGTCTAACCACTCCCCTGTCAGCCTGATTGACGCCTAACTGCTCCCCGGCCGGCCCGGTCACCCCTAACTGCCCTCCCCTGAAGGCCTGGTCCCCCCCAAATGCCCTCCCCTGCTGGCCTGGTTCCCCTCAACTGCCCTCCCCTGCCGGCCTGGTCCCCCCCAAATGCCCTCCCCTGCTGGCCTGGTTCCCCTCAAATGCCCTCTCCTGCCAACCTGGTTGCCCCTAACTGCCCTCCCCTGCAGGCCTGGTCCCCCCCAAATGCCCTCCCCTGCTGGCCTGGTTCCCCTCAACTGCCCTCCCCTGCCGGCCTGGTCGCCCCTAACTGACCTCCCCTGCAAGCCTGGTTCCCCCCAACTGCCCTCCCCTGCCGGCCTGGTTCCCCTCAAATGCCCTCCCCTGCCGACCTGGTCACCCCTAACGGCCCTCCCCTGCAGGCCTGGTCCCCCCCAACTGCCCTACCCTGCTGGCCTGATTCCTCTCAACTGCCCTCCCCTGACAGCCTGGTCGCCCCTAACTGCCCTCCCCTGCCAGCCTGGTCACCTCTAACTGCCCTCCCCTGCAGACCTGGTTACTCCCAACTGCCCTCCACTGCCAGCCTGGTCACCCCTAACTGCTCTCCCTTGCAGGCCTGGTCCCCCTCAACTGCCTTCCCCTGGCAGCCTAGTTGCCCCCAACTGCCCTCCCCTGCAGGCCTGAGTCCCCCAAACTGCCTTCTTCTGCTGGCCTGATCGCCCACAACTGCCCTCCCCGGCCAGCCATCCTGTGTCCACATGGGGGTGGCCATCTTGTGTGTTAGAGTAATGGTCAATTTGTATATTACCTCTTTATTCTATAGGACTAGAGGCCTGGTGCATGAAATTCATACACTCAGGGGTTGGGGGAGGAGAATGTCCCTCAGCCCGGCCTTTGCCCTCTTACAGTCTGGAAGCCCTTGGGTTATGTCAGATTGATGGCTGTCACTTGGCAGAGGTAGGAGAGGCTCCCGCCACTGCCACTGAGTGCGCCAGCTGTGAGCCCAGTTTCTGGCTGAGCGCACTAACCACAAGAGGGCGGCTCCGGCGTTGAGCATCTGCCCCTGGTGGTCAGTGTGCAACATAGTGATCGGTCGTTCCACTGTTTGGTCGATTTGCATTATTAGCCTTTTATTATTTAGGACTAGAGGCCCGGTGCACAAAAATTTGTGCACTCGGGAGGGAGAGGGGGTCCCTCAGCCCGGCCTGTGCCCTCTCACAGTCTGGGACCCCTCGGGAGATAACGACCTGCTGGCTTAGGCCCGCTCCCGGGTGGCAGAGGGAAGGCCCGATTGGGGAGTTGGGGCGCTGCCCCGTCATGCACAGAGCAGGGCGGATCGGGAGGTTGCGATGCCACCCCTAGTCACGCTCAGGGTAGGGCCGATTGGGGGGTTGGGGCACTGCCCCGTCATACTCAAGGCAGGGTCGATAGGGAGGTTGCGGCGCCACCCCCTGTCATGCACAGAGCAGGGCCGATCAGGGGGTTGGGGCGCTGCCCCCTGTCACGCACAGAGCAGGGCCCATCAGGGGGATTGAGGCTCCGTACCCTGTCATACACAGAGCCGCAGGGCAATCAGGGGGTTGGGGAGCTCCCCCCTGTCACGCACAGAGCAGGGCCCATCAGGGGGTTGAGGCGCTCCCCCCTGTCACACACAGAGCAGGGCCCATCAGGGGGTTGGGGAGCTCCCCCCTGTCACGCACAGAGCTGGGCTGATCAGGGGGTTGAGAAGCTTCCCCCTGTCACTCACAGAGCAGGGCCAATAGGGGAGTTGGGGCACCGCCCTCTATCAACCACAGAGCAGGCCAGATCAGGGGGTTGGGGCGCCGCCACTGTCACACTCAGGGCAGGGCCGATGGGGGGGAAGGGGTTGGGGTGCCGCACCCTGTCACACACAGAGCAGGGCCGATCAGGGGGTTGAGGAGCTCCCCCCTGTCATGAACAGAGCAGGGCAGATAGGGAGGTTGTGGCCCTGCCCCCTGTCACACACAGAGCCGCAGGGCAATCAGGAGTTTGGGTGCTGCCCCTGTCACGCTGATCCCAGTGCTGGGACGCATATTACCCTTTTACTATATAGGATAGAAGCCTGGTGCACGGGTGGGGGCTGGCTGGTTTGCCCTGAAGGGTGTCCTAGATCAGGGTGGGGGTCCCGCTTGGGTGCCTGGCCAGCCTGGGTGAGGGGATGATGGCTGTTTGCATCTGATCACACCCCCTTTAGGGTGGGGGTCCCCACTGGGGTGCCTGGCCAGCTTGGGTGAGGGGCTGAGGGCCGTTTTCAGGCTGGCGGGTGACTGAAGCTCCCAATCTGTCCTTTTTTCCTTTTTTTTTAATTCTGGGCCAGCTTTAGCTCTGAGGCTCGGCTCCAGCTATGAGACCTCTGCTGCTGAAAGCAGGTTTCTGGCCTTTATTTACCTTCTGTATTTGAAATAATGTTGCGGTCCTGCTGGCTGAAGCCCATGTTTTTGTTTAGCTTCTATATTTGTTACAATGTTGCTTAGAGAGCAGCTGCGAGGCTGGCAAGGCAGGCGGGGAAGCTTGGCTTCCTCCGTCACTGAAGCAAGCAAGCCTCACTGTTCGCGTCAGCTGCCTGGCTGTCTGCCGCCATCTTGGCTGGCAGTTAATTTGCATATCTCACTGATTAGCCAATGGGAAGGGTAGTAGCCATACGGCTAATTACCATGTTTCTCTTTTATTAGATAGGATTAGGAAGAAAAAAAATAAAAATCTGAACTTTTGTGACATGACTTCAAACTAAGTAGAAAATAAAAATAAACTTAAAAACTAACAATATTCAAATAGGTTTTTAGTTCAGTAAAATCCACAGAGACATAATTCAAATCCACTGACAAATTTAACTCACCAACTCATATTATCATGTTATATAAAAGTTACATCAATACTCAAGGTAACAAAATTCCCATATGCTTCTGATAAGAAAAATGGTCAGGTTACAACTAAACCATTAAATTTTCCTGTGTTGACTATACCTGACATTTAGCAGAAATGTCCACTGCTTTCAGATCTCTTGTAAAATATCAAGAATGATTAAGGCACTGTGTGTCCTGGATATAAAACAACTTTTTCATTTATTTACTTCAACAGACTAATTTCAGCAGCGTGAAGCACAACACAATTAAGTTACTCTAATATGAATATGAACCTGCTAACTCTAGTATTCTATTATTTTTCACAAAATAATTTCAAGGGCATTTGTAAGCAATACATACGTGCCTTAAGGCATAGGTATTTACAACATAGTGCTGCTGTCAGCTGAACTTTTAATTCAATCTTTCGATCTCTGGACAATAAGATAAACAGAACTAAAAATAATAACTGGTCATTACTACTCTCCTCTCTTCATAAAACCCTAGTCATAAATCCTTCCACCACCTATAATTCATAACTGGTCTAGCTTAGAGCACTAAAAGAACTAAAATTGTTAAACTCGATACAAAAGCCTGAATGTTATCTACCTTTGTAGTTCATCAGCATATAGAGCCAAGGCAATGTGAAGTGTGCACAGAGCTGGCAGTAAAACATCAGCTCTATCAGAAAGGCTCTAGGCAGAAGCTGCAGCTGCAGGATGGCTCCTGGGGGGTTTCTCATGATGTTTTTACTTTTAACCCTTTGAACCTTGCAATACAGAATGACAAGGACTAAGGAACTCAGTTCTGGTGAAAAATCCAAAAATGATTCACTCAAATGCAATGCAAGATTTCAAATTAACTTCTTAAATATAGCTAAGTATAATGCCACTTTTACTGAAGAACTTAAACACATGACAGATCCTTATTATAAGTCTCTTATTTCCTGGACATACACTGACAAATCAAATGATAAATTCTAAATTATTTTCATTCTTTCTGTCAGAGCTATTATAAATTGATTATTGGTTGAGTCTCGGCTGGGAAAAGCAGTTCACAATAAAAACAGCAGCTCGTTAAAGGCTTTCATTTCCTTATTGAGGAATTGAGACAGTATCAGTTTTGTGAATTTATCCTATAAGGTTTCTAAAATAACTTCCTCTGAGGTAATAACTATTAAGTTATCCAGTGTCTTTTTAGACTTTAAACTATTCACTTTAAAAAACCAACTAGAGAGAAATGTTAGATAAAAGTATGAGACCCATGCTTATAGGAGGCATTAACATCATAAGCAAATGTAAGTAATAAACCGGACTCTACAATACAATCTCGTGATTTATAAAATAGGGACAATATATGTGTTTCACTTTATAGGGACTTAACACTTAATCTTGTTTCACAAATACTTGTTGCAGAATATGTATGTGAAAATAATAAAAAGGGGAGGGGGCCTCAATCTAGGATGGGAATATTTTCCAACAAGATTTTACGTAAAATACACTGAGGTTAAATGTTCAAATTTTGTAAAATAGAGAGAATTGTGCAAAATTTGTTAGGACAAACTGCTTTCTGCAAATTTGCCAAAAGATACCATCATGCTTCTGAAAAAGTAGAAAGTCTTGGTTAGCTTTAACCTTTTGCATTGAGGTGCCATTGAGATAAGTTCCAGCATTAATCTAAGGTTGAGAACAGTAAGTTTAAAATGTAAAATTAAAATATAAAGTATTATGTCAAATAACATTTTATTTTTCCAATATAAAAAGTTCTAATCAAAGTTTATTCTTTAAATCACAAATCTGATGACACATTTGCCATTTGTTGCATTATTTTATGAAAGACAAAAATTAAAGCATCTATAAAAATGGTATTCTATAACAAGCGATACTGATTCCACAAGAAAGCAAATTATAATAAACTAGAAGCCCGGTGCACGAAATTCGTGCAATCGGGACTCGGGGGGGGGGGGGTGTCCCTCGGCCCAGCCTGCGCCCTCTCGCCTCAGGGGATGTCCAACTCCCATGGAGGCAGGAGGGGCTCCCACCAATGCTGCTGCACTTGCCAGCCATGAACCTGGCTTCTAATGGGAACGTACTGACCACCAGGGGGCAGCTCCTGTGTTGAGTGTCTGCCCCGTGGTGATCAGTGCACATCACAGTCATTCTGCTGTTCAGTTGATTTGCATATTAGCCTTTTATCATATAGGGGGATTTATCATAGCCCAGCCAGCGTGGCCTAGTGGATGAGCATCAACCTATGAACCAGGAGGTAATGGTTCGATTCCTGGTCAGGGCACATGCCTGGATAGCACGCTTGGTCCCCAGTGGGGGGCATGTAGGAGGCAGCCGATCAATGATTCTCCCTCATTATTGTTGTTTCTACCTCTCTCTCTCTCTCTCTCCCTTCCCCTCTCAAATCAATAAAAAGATTAAAAAATATATATTAGTAAAAGTAAATTTATCATAAATGTTCCTGAACACTTCTATCAAGTACCAACATAATTACAGGAATAGGAGTCTTTTATTTCTGAAATCTTAGGTTAAGGAAAAACTCAAATAAAGTACAATAACTCCCAAACTCCAGAGTTATTATTAAAGATATCTGCTTGCCTTAACGCACTGCACTTGATATGCATTCATCCCTGAATTTGATTTGGCAAGAAATGGATAAATTCTTAGAAATATAAAATCTAGACTGAATATCAAGAGAAACAGAAAATCCAAATAAATCAATATCTACTAACAAAATCAAACTAGTAATTTAAAAACCAACAAGAGACCTGGACCAAATGACTTCACATGAAAACTTTACCAAAGTGTAAAAAATTAATATCTATCTGCCTCAAAATATTCCAAAATATTGAAAAAGAAGATAGACTCCACAACTCATTTTACAAGGTCAGCACTATCCTGATACCAAAACCAGACAAGACACTACCAAAAAAGAGAATTACAGGCCAATATCCCTGATAAACATAGATGCAAAAATCTCAACAAAATATCAGCAAATCAAATTTAGCAACACACTAAAAAGATCATACATGTGATCAAGTAAGATTTCTGGGAAGCAATAAATAAAATGAATAAAAATAACAGGATCATATCTATATATGCAGTTAAATAGACAAATCCAACATCCATCCTATCTAATAAAAGACAAAAAGGGTAATTAACCGTACCTCCGCTATGCTTCCCATTGGCTAATCAGGGTGATATGCAAATTAACTGCCAACAAAGATGGTGGGCAGCAGCCACGCAGCTGAAGCAAGCAGGAGGCTTGCTTGCTCATGTGATGGAGGAAGCCAAGGTTCCCTGCCTGCCGTGGCCCAGCTCTGAGCCCGAAAGCAACGGACTTTCAATTATAGGAGTTAAACAAACCCCAGATACCTGCTTTCAGCCAGCCGCGGCCTCAGAGCTGGGAGCTCCAGTGACAACAATGTTTCAATTATAGAAGGTAAATAAATCCCATAATTAAAAAGAAAAAAGAAAAAAAGGAGAGGCTGGGAGCTTCAGTCGCCCACCAGCCTGAAAACAGCCATCATCCCCTCATCCAGGCTGGCCAGGCGCCCCAGTGGGGACCCCCACCCTGAAGGGGGTGTAGGCAGCCTGAAAATAGCCAGCAGCCCTCATCCAGGCTGGCCAGGCACCCAAGCGGGACCCCCACCTTGATCCAGGACACCCTTCAGGGCAAACCAGCCGGCCCCCACCCATGCACCAGGCCTCTATCCTATACAGTAAAAGGGTAATATGCAAACTGACCCTAACAGCAGAAAGACTGGGAATGACTGGGCACTATGACACACACTGACCACCAGGGGGCAGACGCTCAATGCAGGAGCTGCCCGCTGGTGGTCAGTGCGTTCCCACATGGGGGAGGCTCTGCTCAGCCACAAGCCAGGCTGATAGCTGCCAGTACAGAGGGGGTGGTGGGAGCCTCTCCTGCCTCCTCAGCAGTGCTTAGGATGTCCGACTGCAGCTTAGGTCTGCTCCCCACTGGCAAGTGGACATCCCCCCAGGGCTGCCGGGCTGCCAGAGGGATGTCTGATTGCCATCTGAAGCCCAATCCCCCCGGGGAGCAGGCCTAAGCCAGCAGGTGGTCATCCCCCAAGGGGTCCCAGACTGCGAGAGGGCACAGGCTGGGCTGAGGGACGCCCCCACCCGAGTGCACAAATTTTTGTGCACTGGGCCTCTAGTCTATATATAAAAGTCTAAGAAACCATTACAACCAATCGACCAGTCTACCAGTCGCTATAACACACAATTACCACCAGGGGGCAGACATTCAACATAGGAGCTGGCACTCCCACAGCCAACCTCCCACAGCCCCGACACCCCCAAGCCGGCCCTGATTGGCCCCAATCGGGGCTGGGTGAAACAGCCCGATCAGCCCTGATCACCAGCGAGGCCAAGGGACCCCACCTGTGTGCAAATTCATGCACCAGGCCTCCAGTTTATGATTAAAAACTCTCAGCAAAGTGAGGATACAGGGAACATACCTCAACATAATAAAGGCTACATATAACAAACCCAGAGCTAACATCATACACAAAAAAGCCAAGCTGAGGTTTTTTCTTTAACACCAGAACAAGACAAGGGTGTCCCCTTTCACTTTTATTCAACATTGTATTGGCAGTCCTGGCCACAACAAGCAGACAAGAAGAAATAAAAAGTTTCGAAACTGAAAAAGAAGAAGTAAAATTGCCATTATTTGCAGATGACATGATACCATATAGAGAAAACCCTAAAGCTTCCAACCAAAAAACTATTAGAACTGATAAATTCAGTAAACTAAACAAAACTAATATTCAGAAATTGCCTGCAATCTTATATATCAATAACAAATTATCAGAAACAGATATTAAGAAAACAATCCCAGCCCTGCATGGGTGGCTCAGTTGGTTGGAGCATCGTCCTGCACACCAAAAGATTGCGGGTTAAATTCCCAATAATGGCACATACCTCGGTTGCAGGTTTGAAGCCCATGAGGACCATGGATGGGAAGCAACCAGCTGATGTTTCTGTCACATAAATGTCCCCCCCATTCATTTCTCTCAAAATCAATAAATACATCCTTAGATGAGGATTCAACTATAAAAAGAAGAAGTAAACAATCCCATTTACAACTGCATCAAAAAGAATAAAATACCTAGGAAAAATTTAACCACGGAAGTAAAAAAAAAAAAAAGAACTAAATTCAGAAAATTATAAAACATAGAGGAAATTAAAGAAGATAGAAATAAATAAAAGGATACACCATGCGCATGGATAAGAAGAATGAACATAGTTAAAATGTCCATATACCCAAAGCAATCTACAGATTCAATGCAATCCTATTAAAATATCAATGACATTTTTCACAGAACTAGAACAAATGATCTTAAAATTACATGGAATCACAAAAGAACCCAAAATACCAATTCAATATTGTAAAAGAAGAACAAAGTTGGAGATATCATGCTGCCTAACATCAAAAAAGGCCACAGTAATCAAAACAGCACGGTACTGGCATCAGAACAGACACATAGATCAATGGAACAGAATAGAGAGTCCAGAAATAAATCCACACCTAAATGGCCAGTTAATCTATGAGATAAGAATATATAATAGGGTAAACAGGGCCTCTTCAATAGACTTGAAACATAAAACTCCGAGAAAAATACACAGGCAGTAAACTTTTTACACTTCATCTTAGCCAAAGGCCTAGAAGTGATGGCAGTAAACATTTTGACATTACTTTTAGCAATTTTTTTTTTTTTTTGGTAAGTCTGCTAGGGCAGGAGAAACAAAAGAAAAAATAAACAGTGGGACAACCACACCTGAAATTGCTGCCACACACAACCACATTAAAACTACAACTAAAACACAAAACAAGTATCATCCAGAACCATGAGAAGGGTGGCTGAGTGGAAATTCTACAGCTAGAAGGAAAGAGAGAAGCACATTGAAGCAGGTAGGAGGTGCACAAGTGCAGAGGTACAGAGGCGCGCACAAAAAGGGCTGGCAGCTGGGTACGCTGTTGTCTTTTTCAATCGGGAGGGAGATACAAGCTCCCAACTGCTCTGAACTCCAGTCTTGGGCGAGACTCTGGCAACCCAGACTCATACGAAAAGAAACTGGACTGTCCGGCATTAGGCCAGAACGTGAGGGAGGCTTTCTCGAAAAGGTGCTTGCAGCGGTCATTGTTCCTGCAACGGGCCGCGGGACACAGAGACCCAGGGACCTATCAGGGCAGGGCAGACTGGCAGCCATTGCTATTTGCTCTGCCCAGGTGATTCCGAGACCCTCGCCCTACCCAATTTACGACCCCACCCAAGCTGTGAGCAGAGGCTTTTGCATACGAATGGCCTGGCCTTTCTCCACCTAAAAACCTGTCAAACGGAAGGTGGGTCAGAGAACCCTAGAGCTTCTAAAAGAAGACCTAAGGCTTGTCAGCAGCCTGCATTGCTTCACAGCTGTACCTCATCTGGGCACCTCCAAACCCCAAACAAAGAGGAGGAATCTGCAGATCTCTCTGTAGCTTCTGCTGGGTGGCCACAGGCAGTGTCTGACTTTGCACCTCCTTGGAGATCCAAGAGCCAGTCTACTCAGTGGTCAGAATGAGACCATGCAGAATACAACTCTTCACATTCATGAGAGACACACTCGAGAGGCAGACTCAGTAAGCGCCAAAGCCCTACTAAAGCAAGTCCTGCCCCATAAGGGTGTCTCCTGCACAGGAGCTCTTCTACTGTAGACACAGCTGGTACAGTCAATTGGCCTGGAGGTCAATTTCTCCCAGTGATACCAACAACAATCAAAGTTTAACTACAACAAGACTGTCCACACAGCCCACAAAGGGGTGTACCAAGAGTGTCCACCTCAGGTAGTTAGGGAGGCTGAGCCACTGGGCCCTATAGGATACCTACCACACAAAGCCACTCTATAAACACAGGGAAGCATAAAAAATGCGAAGACAAATGAAAGAAATCAAACTACTGGATATAGAGTTCAAAACCACTGTTATAAGGTTACTCAAGAATCTTCTGGAAACCTCCGAGAAATATAGTGAGACCCTCAAGGATATGAAAAAGGACCAATTAGAAATTAAGTATACACTGACTGAAATAAAAAATAATATACAGAGATCCAACAGCAGACTAGAGGATCCCAAAAATCAAGTCAAAGATTTGAAATACGAAGAAACAAAAAATAGCCAACCAGAAAAGCAAAAGGAATCCAAAAATATGAAGATAGTGCAAGGAGCCTCTTGGAAAACTTCAAGCAAACCAACATCCGAATTATAAGGGTGCCATAAGAAGAGAGAGAACAAGATATTGAAAACCTATTTGAAGAAATAATGACAGAAAACTTCCCCGACCTGGTGAAAGAAATAGACTTACAAGTCCAGGAAGCACAGAGAACCCCAAACAAGAGGAATCCAAAGAGGACCACACCAAGACACATCATAATTAAAATGCCAAGAGCAAAAGACAAAGAGAGAATCTTAAAAGCAGCAAGAGAAAAACAGTCAGTTACCTACAAGGGAGTACCCATATGACTGTCAGCTGATTTCTCAACAGAAACCATGCAGGCCAGAAGGGAGTGGCAAGAAATATTCAAAGTGATGAATAGCAAGAACCTACAACCAAGATTACTCTACCCAGCAATGCTCTTATTTAGAAGTGAAGGTCAGATCAGGAGCTTCACAGATAAGAAAAAGCTAAAGGAGTTCATCACCACCAAACCAGTATTATATGAAATGCTGAAGGGTATTCTTTAAGAAGAGGAAGAAGATGAAAGAGGTAAAGATAAAAATTATGAACAACAAAGTGACAATAAATACATACCTATCAACAAGCGAATCTAAAAATCAAGTGAATAAAAAATCTGATGAACGGAATAAACTGGTGAAATAGAATCAGGGGCATAGAAAGGGAGTAGACTGACAATTCTCAGTGGGAAGGGGTGTGGGGAGTGCGGGAAGAAACTGGACAAAAATTGTACACCTATGGATGAGGACAGTGGGGGGGGGCAAAGGGTGGGAGGAGAACGGGGTGGAGAGGAACTATGGGGGCGGAGGGGGGGAGAGGAACAACTGTAATAACCTGAGCAATAAAGATTTATTTAAAAAAAAAGAAAAAATAAACAAATGGAACTACATCAAACTAAGAAGTGTTTGTACAGTAAAAGAAACCATCAAAAAAACAAAGACAGCCTACTGAAAGGGAGAAAATATTTGCCTATGATATATCCGATAAGGTGTTAATATCCAAAATATATAAGGAATTCATACCCCCCCACACACACACACACACACAACCACGACTTAAAAATGTGCAGAGTATTTGAATAGAGATGTTTCCAAAGGGGGCATGCAGATGGCCAATAGACATATGAAAAGATCACCAATCACAAAAGACATGAAAATTAAAACCACAATGAGATATCACCTCACACCTGTCATTAATAAAAAAAAAAAAAAAACTATTAGAACTGATAAGTGAACAAAAAACTAGGAGATCCATTGTGGAAGCTGACAGGACAGTGGTGAGGGAGTATGAGTGAGAGCAGGAAAGGGGAGTGCATGTGTGTGTGCGTGCGTGTGTGTGACAGCTATATTCTGCAAGGACTGCTGGGGGCTGGCGGACCAGGCTCCCCTGGCCCGGTAGCCTCTACCCCCACTGCAGTCTCTCCAGGGGCGGCCAGCTCTGCCGCAGAGACTGCGCCATCTTGAAGGGCAGAGGAGCTGTGACTGGGAGCCCAGACGCCTCTCCACCCGGGGAGACCTCAGACACCACCCGGGATCCTCCAGGGAGGTATCATGCTACCCGCCAGGGACCAGCTGCCTCGGCTGTGAACCCACCAAGACTCCAGCCTCCCCAGCAGAGGCTCCTAAAAAGTTTGTCCAGGGGTAGACAAAATGGCGGCCAAAGAGGCGGACGGGTCCAGCACCTTCTCCTGGAGCATATAGAACAGCTGAGTCAAATAACATCCACCCGGAACTGGCGAATTAAACACAGCTGGTGCGGCAATCCGTGGACGCAAAGGTCAGAGTTCACCTGGAGAGCGGTGGAATTGCAGATCTGGGCTGGAGGGAGAAACGCACGCACCCAGAACTGCAGAGTTAGAGGGAGACTGCGCTGCACCAAGTCGGCGTCCCTTGGAGGACACATGTGGCTCTCGACTGGCAGGGGGTCCACAGGGCTGCTGGCAGCGGGGGGCTCAGGATCTGAGTCCACAGCCATGGGAGGCTGCACCCAGAAAGGCAGCCTGAGGTTCTGCACTGGCCACGCAGTGCCAGGGGGAGAGAGACGTGCAGCAACATGGTCACTCTGTCTTTATAATTTCCTGGCTTTTACTCGCTAAACCCAGGGCATAGGATCTTTCAATTACAAACACTCAGAGAGGCTGCGGTGGAGGGGAAGGTGGTTTTGGAAGCTGGAGAACAGGGTGACTGGGAGCCCAGCCTCATCTCCACCCGGGACTCCAGCCAGAAAGGCAACCAGGAAGCCAGCCCTGGGACAGTCTTCTCTCCAACCCTGAACAGCCATTGTATCCTGAAGACCAGGCCCCTCCTAGCAGCGCAGCCGCACCCAACCTGAGATCAGCAGGAAAACCAGGATTCTAAATACCCCAGGGAGCTCCCAGGAACTGGGCTAAGGGGCCATTTGGTCCCAGAAACTAATACAAAAACACCACCACCTAGAAGCCGTGTCGGAAATAGACGCTTTGTGTAAATATGACTGAAAGCAGGCGGACAAACAAAGCGGGCGACTGGTCCCGCTGGCTGACGCCAAGGCTGTGGAAACAGGGTCAGAGGAACTGTGGTCGCTGGGGACGTTCCCACGGAGCTGACCACCCAACGAAACAGACGTGGCAGGCAGACAGGAGAGAGGGATCTTAAACCAGCCCCCCTGGGGCATTAAAACCAAGCTGAAGGGAACGAACTTCACTTTTTAAATCTTTTACTTAAGAAACTAGAATTTTTTTTACTTTATTTTAGTTTTTATTATTTTAACCTTTCAATTATTTTTTATTTCTTCTTATTTTTGGATTAGTGTTCTACATTCTAATCTTATATTTATTTTTTATCATTATTTTACTCAATCTCATTTTTTCCTTTATGCCAACACTTTCTTCCTCCCTTATCCCTTTTTCATGCTGTTTCTTCTCCTGTTCCTGCTTTAATTTTTCTCTCCTTTCTTTTTTTACTCCTTCTTAAAAATTGATCTTCTTTACCTGCTTTATTGACACATTATTAGAGATATTGGCTTAGACAAAGCCATCTTAAAAACTATAAGTTTCTGGCTCCTCCAGAAACTCCTAATTACCAGAAACCACCTGTGTCTTGCAATTTGGCCAGCAGTTTAAAGATAAACTACCCTCACACAGCCGCTAAATCACATATCTCCACTGATAAGCACACAGCCATCCAGAGCCTGCTAAATCACACATCTCCGCTAATAAGCACAGCCATCCGGAGCCTGATAAATCACTAGTAATAGGTTACTGCCCATAGACCCCTTTACCCACCCCCCTTCCCTAAAACAGTATATATCCTGCCGCTGTGAGAATAAAGTTTGAGGCTTGATCAGAACTTGTCTTGCCTCCATTCTTTCGTGTCCCTTGTTTGTTTCATTCTCCTAGGGTGTCTCTTCGTTCCCCCGTTGTTGTCCCGCGGGTCGGGGCAGTCTGGCGCTCAACGTGGCAACTTGGGGACCCCCTGCGAGAACGTCTGCTTGAAGCGCCTGGCCAGGCACCCCTTAGAGTCGCCACGCAGTATTGACTCGTGAGTGAAGACTCGGCATCTTGATCGCCACGGTTTTGCCCGCCCGTGAGACAGATCGTTGTGAAGGTAAGCAGACGAAACTTTTCAAACAAGAATTTCAAAATACCTCTTGAGAGCCTTCACCCCCTTTGGCTGGCCTTTTTAGTTTTCTTGATCTCCCTCCAGTCCACTAATAAGCGCTTCACCTCGCCGTTCGGGGAAGAGTGAAGGGTACCCGAAACCGGCAGTGAAAACTCTGAATCACTTGGAAGAGTAATTTTTCTCTGGCCCGACCTGTGTCGCCCTCTCTGGCAAACTCTGAGCTCGCTAAGTCTTAGAGGTTGCCATCCTGGTATGGGGCTTATACATCCCGACCTATGACACGCGAGCAGAGGCCGTAAGGTAAAAGGAGAGTGGTTACATAAGGATCACCAGAGATTTAAGAAATTTCGAGCTGACCTGGCACGGGGTTTATACGTCCCAGAGGCTTACGTGGAGGAGGAAATCTTGAGAACTACCCAGCCAAAATAATGGGCAACTCATTGAACTCTCATGAGGTATTTCTAGGTGGGCTCAGGGAGTCCCTCAGGACACGGGGAGTAAGGGTTAAGAGAAAGATTTAAGCATTTCTCAGGGGGCTCAGGGAGTCCCTCAAGGCGTGAGGATTTCGGGTTAAAAAGAAAGATTTAAGGAATTTTTTCACTTTCGTCACTGACCTTTGCTCATGGTTTATTATAGACTTTTGATTAGCATGCTTAAAGTGTTAAAATTTTAGAAGGTAATCTTTTATAATTTTTGCATGTTATCATAGAACATAACCCTTGGTTTCTTGAAAAAGGTACATTAGATCTTAAAAGTTTGCCAAAAAGTTAATCAGAACTTGCCAAAAATTGTTTCCCCTTGTGGAACACGGCATTTCATTTCCTAGAGGCTTTAGAAGAGGTCAAGGAGGATGGATCTCCTCCCCCTTGCACCCTCCGCTCCTTAAGAGAAGCAGAAAGAAAAAAAAAAAAAGGGAGAAATGGCCTTCATGGCTCCCTCCACCTCCATGTCCTAATCCTGAAATGTTTAATTTGCCGTTAATAAAATCACCTGTGCAAAAAGGCCAAATTATAAAGAAATTGGAATATTAAAAGGTACTCCTTAAAATCAGGCTGAAAAAATAGTAGCATGGTCATCTTAATGTGTTTTCTTATCTTAATTTGTATTTGGAATCTAAAATCTGTAATAAGAAATGAAATCCCGCTACCAAATCCGCCTCTGGTGTGGAGAGATTCAAAGGTGGCAAGAAAAAGCAGAGTTACAAGCTCTCCCGCAATGAGATTACTTAATGTTTTATTTAAAAATTACCGGAGAACATCTTACGACAAGCAAACTTTGGCTAAGATAACCTTGGGTGCTAGCCATGACTTTAGAAAGCAAAATAGGAAAAAATTTAAAATGTCTTTTTCTATAAGCATGACTTTGGGAAAAATACGCCATCTGAGTCATTTGCTGAAACTTCCCCCAAAAGCAGAATGTGGGGGAAGGGAAGAAGGAGCATGTGGCGATCCAGTGTGGACGCCCCCTCCCCAAGTGTTCTAAAATTAAAGTCCTTCTTGTAACTGAAAAGCTTTTACAAATTTAAAAATGCATCCGGGATTTCTGTGCACATGTAAAGGTAAAAGGCCAGTTTAAAAACGAGTGCGCATAGTTTTGAGCTGAACTTGACCTTTTGCTGAGTACAGAATAAAAACCTGAGACTGTTTTGGCCTTAAAAATGGCAAAGATGAACCTGAGAAAGAAATACAGACAGGTTTCCCAAGGCGATTTAAAGTAGCTCTCTTGAAATTTCCCGCCCTGAGGCAAAGTACCACCAGGAAGTTGATAGTCAAGTTTACATATGAATAGCTATGGCTGGAAATTTAAAACTTTTAAGTTCAAATCATCTAAAAGTATTGAAATTTATAATACTGAAATGTTAATCTGAGTATGCCTAGTATGAAGTCTAGATGATAGAAGTTAATCTATTAATTGAAAATGCCTTATATTTTGTTTGAAATGTATCCTTAAATGTAAAAGTATTGATTTGAAGAATGCTAAATATTTAATTTGCTTTAAATTTAATTTATATCTCTTAATAATTATAAGAAGTATATAATTTTTAAATTATATATATATTTGGTGGTCTCTCAAGTTGGATTTCAAAACTATAACTAAGGAATGACTTTGAGAAATTTCACGGGCCCTGAAATGTTTTTCAAAAGTCTATTCTCTCTTTTTAAATTTAGCTAAATTTAATATACTTGAAATCACATAGAAAGCCTTATCAAATAAAAATTAATAAATATATATTTTAAGTTTTTGCCTCTGAGAAAGGGCAAAACAAGTTATTTTGTTTAATATTTCTTAAAATACAGCAGTGAAATTTTAAGATGTAATTTGAAATAACAAAAGCTCCTCACTACTGCATTTTAAATTAGGCTGGAGGTGGGGCAGCGTTTGCACCTCGTGTATCAGACATAAAACTTTACTGAATTTACTAATCCTTGTAAGCAATTGAATCCTAGTAAAGTAAAATTCTTCTAAAAAAGTTACTGAAGGCTTCCCATTATTCTGTATATGCAAATAAGCCAAAGGGGATACTCTTTAAAAATATAATTGCTAACATTTACAGATTGTTGTTAAAATACTAAATCTGACGATAGTTAGTCACCATAAATGAAAAATCACTTGAAATATATAGCTTTGCGACAGTATTTGTTAAAATCTCAAAAGGCAACCATGTTCCTTACATTTGTTGCTTGTGTGAGAAAGAAAACTGTCTAGAAGGAAATAAAAAGAGGTTTCCTTCAGATGTCTAACTAAAATTAAAAATCAATATATTGGGCGTCATAAGCTAAATTAAATAATTTGTATTTTGCCTCCTTAAACAAAGTTTATGTAAATTTACTTAAAGACTAATACCAGAAATTTAATTAATGTCATTTACTGTCCATAACTTAGGACAAGTAAAGTTAAAAGAATAAATGTTATTTCAAACTGACTCAAAATTGGCAAATTGGGCTAAGTGGATATTTAGGGGAACTTAGCAGTCACCTATTAAAAGATAAACTTTTACAATTTTTATATAAGACCTCCATCATTATACCAAAAAAACACTAAGCAGGAACCAATTCCTGGAGCTTTAACTGTTTTTACTGATGGGTCATCAAATGGGAAAGACCAGTCATACTGACCAGTAAGTAGAATTGAAACTGCCCGGTGACCAAAGTTTATTCTTACTATTTAAGCAAGTTCAACAGATTGTACAGCAGAGAAAATACCCTTTTTATATCACCCATATCAGGGCTCACAGTGTATTACCGGGCCCATTAACTAAGGGAAATGCACATGCTGATCAATTGGTTGCTTTATTAAAAGAGGCTTCAGAGTTTCATCAGCTTTTAAAAATCCCAACTTGAAAAACAAAAAAGGGGGATGATGGAGAAATTACCTTCCGGTAGGCTGCACCTAGCTTTAATTACTCTAAAATTTTTTCACTTGTGATGCTGATGGAAAGACACCTATGGAGCTACATTGGTGTCAGAATAAAACAAAAGAAAATGGTCTAGTTAAATGGAAGGATCCCGAATCTGGTTTATGGAAGGGACCTGACCCATTATTAACCTTTGGCAGAGGCTATGCTTGTATATTCCCAGAGAATTTTTCCAAACCCGTATGGATTCCTGCTAGAAATATTAAACTGCATCAGGAATCTAGCCAGACTGAAGATCTTGCGCCTGGAGCCATAACATGTAGCTGTAAACAATCAACTACCTCAGCCACAGAGAGCAGCGACTCCAAGCAGTCCACTGAAGATGAGGAGCAGGAGGAAGACAAACCAGACAACCAACAGCCCAGAGACCACCTGGGGCACGGTAAAGTGAAGTATGGTAACAATTAATTCAGGTAAAAACTAATTCAGATAACATGCCTAAGTTTTACCTAGGTTACCCAAGGACTCTAGATAATGTGTTTACCCAAAACTGTAATTTAGATAGCATACTGTCTCTGCTTCTGTAAATTTCTTTTTTAAAAAAAAAAAATAGGTTCCTCATTCCAAACCTCGAGACAGCCAAGTTAAAATTGAATTGTCATGACTTAGAGCAAAGAATATTCTTACATGGTATTATTCTACAAGTTTTATTCATAATTTTTGATGCTTTACAACAGTATATTGTGCATTTATCCCAAACAAACTTACAAATTAACATTTACTTTGGATATTTTGAGAATGTGAAGGGATTTATCCCCTCCTGGGGAAGGCACTTAAGCATTCTGTATTGACCTCTCTTGACCTTTTTTTAGGAACAGCATTGCATACCTATAACAAATTATCTAACCAGCTAATTGATGATGTCCAAGCTCTCTCAGGCACTATCAATGATCTCCAAGATCAGATAGATTCCTTAGCTGAAGCAGTACTACAAAATAGAAGAGGGTTAGATTTGATCACAGCAGAACAGGGAGGAATATGCTTAGCCCTACAGGAACGCTGCTGCTTCTATGCCAACAAATCCGGGATCGTCCGAGACAAGATAAAGAAGTTACAAGAAGATCTAGTGAAGAGACGGAGAGAATTATTCGAGAACCCCCTTTGGAGCGGACTGAACGGACTCCTGCCCTACCTGCTTCCTGTTCTCGGCCCCCTATAAGCCTTCTCCTAATCCTAGCTTTCGGCCCCTGGGCTTTTAGAAAATTAACAGACTTTGTAAAACAGCAGGTTGATAGCGTCCTGGCCAAACCCATTCAGGTACACTACCATCGTCTAGCCATGTTAGACCGTGAATGTGATTATAATGACGGCTAAAACTCCCTCCCTGCGGGGACAGCATGACGCCAGAGGGATGCTTGCCTACTCCCCATAGAAGGAGAAAGGCATGGGCACCGACCTGGGTGCACGGCAAAGCACTGCAAGGGAAGGTCACAAAATTTTCGACCGCCTCTGGATTTCCCTGTGAGCACACCTGGTTTGCATAGAGGTTGGTATCCATACATAACTATCGGCTCTGCCTCTCCTCCCCAAAAGATACCAAGAGCCACTGACGGTGGGATCCCGTCCCATGGGAGGAACCAGGTCCCTACTCCCCCAGTCGGTTAAAGCCCACCCTTAATAAAGAAAAAGGGAGGAATTGTTGGGAGCCATTAGAGATATTGGCTTAGACAAAGCCATCTTAAAAACTATAAGTTTCTGGCTCCTCCAGAAACTCCTAATTACCAGAAACCACCTGTGTCTTGCAATTTGGCCAGCAGTTTAAAGATAAACTACCCTCACACAGCCGCTAAATCACATATCTCCACTGATAAGCACACAGCCATCCAGAGCCTGCTAAATCACACATCTCCGCTAATAAGCACAGCCATCCGGAGCCTGATAAATCACTAGTAATAGGTTACTGCCCATAGACCCCTTTACCCACCCCCCTTCCCTAAAACAGTATATATCCTGCCGCTGTGAGAATAAAGTTTGAGGCTTGATCAGAACTTGTCTTGCCTCCATTCTTTCGTGTCCCTTGTTTGTTTCATTCTCCTAGGGTGTCTCTTCGTTCCCCCGTTGTTGTCCCACGGGTCGGGGCAGTTCCTGCTTTAATTTTTCTCTCCTTTCTTTTTTTACTCCTTCTTAAAAATTGATCTTCTTTACCTGCTTTATTGACACATTACTATTATAACAGTCTATGTTGGCTTACTCATATATCTAATTTCCTCTGCCCTGCTCCAAGTCCATGTACCCTTATCTTTTCTTTGCTAACCAACTTTTTCTAATTGTTGTTTGCTTGATTGTTACTTTGTTTTTTATTTCATGCTTTTGTTTTTCCTCTCCTCCCTTGCTCACTTCTTCTACTAATAGCTTAATTAGTTTCACTCACCAAACTCAGGCCTATCTGCTCTCTACTCTATTCTCCTTTCCCCAAAACAGATGAATATATAGATAAATAAATGGGGAAAAATTTATATATATAAAATTTTATGTGTATTTTAATATATGTATATTTTAATTACTTTTTATTATTTTTGAATATTTTGTTTTTTACTTTTCCTCTCATACACTCATTCTCTACCTCCTCTATACTGAATAATGGCCATTACGCTATTCATTCAATTCCTCTTCCTTACCTTTTGGAAATAAGCTCTGCCTCTTCAGATACAGCTCCCTTCCTTTTTTTCTGGGTTTGTTTGTTTGAATTTTTTGGATTAGTTGTTGGATGTGGAGTTTTCTCCCCATATACATACATTTTTCCCTTTCTTTTTTCTTCTTTTTTTTTTCTCTCTTGCCTTTATTCCTTTTCTCAATATCATTTTTCTGCTCTTTTCTCTCCCCTAATTCTCTTTTCTCTTGTGGTCACCTTTATTTGGGGTTATCAGTGTTATGAATACATTCATGTTTTGTTCCCTCTGTGTCATGTCTTGTTGAGTTGTATTTTGTGCCTTTTGGTTAAGAGTGAGTCACATAACCAGACACCCTGAGAGGAGAGAAATGGGGAGACAAAGAAACAGCCCACATACAAAAGAAAAGGAGGAATCACTGGAAAAGGAAGTAAACGAAATGGAGGCAAGCAACTTGTCAGAGAAAGAATTCAGAGCAAAGGTCATAAGGATGCTGAAAAGGATGGAAGACAAATTCAACAACATGTGTCAGAATCAAGAGGAAATGAAGAAGAACCAAGAAGAAATGAAGAATGAAACAGCTGCAATAAAGAACACAATAGAAAGCATCAAGAGTAGACTAGAAGAAGCTGAGGACTGTATCAGTGAGCTAGAAGACAAGGTAGAAAAAAACACCCAGCAGAGCAGCAACTGGAAAAAAAAACAAAAAAACAGGAGAGCCTAAGGAAGCTTTGGGACAACATGAAACAAAACAACACCCACATAATAGGGGTGCCAAAAGGAGAGGAAACTGAGCAAGCAATAAAAACTTGTTTCTAGAAATGACAGAAAACTTCCCTGATATTGGTCAGAAAAAACTGACAAGTCCAAGAAGCTCACAGAGTCCCAAACAAGATGAACCAAAAAAGACCTACACCAAGACACATCTACTTATATAAAAACCCTGGGTGTAACATCACGGACAGAACCGCAACCAACAGGAAGTCAGTCCTGCAGGGTTGTCTTGGAAACAGCTGCACCCTCCCCCCTAGCTGTTTCCAGGAGCTGTTTCCTGTAAGGGCAGGGTTTGAGGCAGGAACCCACCCTCGGAACGGGGAGGCTTATCTTTATAAAATGTGCCGAGCCAGCATGGCCAAGGGTGAACCTGAGTGGGGGCGGCTGAAAGGCTTAGAAAAGAGAGACAAGAGAATGAAACCGGGGTCTTGGTGGGAGGCTGCTTCTCTGAGAGACAGCGACCACACCCTCAGCCATGTCTTCATTTTATACCAGATGCCACGAGGCAAAGTAAGGGCGTGACCAAGATGTTTACAACATTCTCCTGGGTTTCAATCCTACTCAACTACATGCACCTGAACTCTATCAAGCCCACATCACTCAGGCACGTGGGACCACATGTTTGGACCATAGATTCAAGCTTACAACTATAGCTGTTGGCAGTAATTGTGCTGGGAGGGCCCTGCCCTCCAAGCTGGTACTTGTATGTGGCAATGAGAGGACTGTGCCCTCTGCATTAGTCCAAGGCTTGAACGTGTCCAAAACACTGTAGTGGCTCCCCACAATAAAGTTTTAATACATTATATTAGAGGTTGTGCTGGTACTGTTTTACCCACACAGTCTACAGGAATTGCTGCAAATTTACTTATCAGTGGAAGAACCTTTCATTCCCAATATAAATGACCAATTCCATTAAATGAAACTTCAATTTCTAGACTCAATATAAACAGTGAAGTTGCTAAAACTATTAAAAAGGCCCAACTTCTCATTATTGATGAATGCATCATGGCATCCAGTCATGCTATAATCGCCATAGACAGATTACTAAGAGAAATTATGAATTTGAAAGTTGTATTTGGTGGGAAAGTTCTCCTTCTTGGAGAGGATTTTCCACAATGTCTCAGTATTATACCGCACGATATGGGATCGGCCATAGTACAAACAAGTTTAAAGTACTGTAATGTTTGGGGATGTTTCAGAAAGTTGTCTCTTACAACAAATATGAGATCAGAGGATTCTGCTTATAGTGAATAGTTAGTAAAACTTGAAGATGGCAAACTTGATAGCATTTTTTATTTAGGAATGGATATTATTGAAATCCCCTGTGAAATGATTTGTAATAGATCTATTATTCAAGCTACCTTTGGAAATAGTATACGATAGATAATACTGAGGAGAAACCAAGATGGCAGCATAGGTAAACATGGGAAATTACTGCCTCCGACAACAACTTCAAAAATACAACAAAAGACGAAACGGACATCATCCAGAACTACAGGAAGGCTGGCTGAGTGGAAATTCTACAACTAGAAGGAAAGAGAAAAGCACACTGAGACTCAGAGGAGCTGCAGAAGTAAAGTGCAGAGGTACGGAGGCTCGAGCGCAAGCAGAAAGGGGCTGGCACCTGAGGACGCAGCTGTCTTTCTGAATCAGGAGGGAGTCACAAGCTCCCGACTGCTCTGAATTCCAGTTCCGGGAAGTCTCTGGGGACCCAGGACTCATACGGGGAGAAACTGGACTGTCTGGCAGCGGGCAAAACTCGGAACATGAGAGCGGCTGTCCCTCAGAGGTGCTTGCAGAAATTACCAGGACACTGAGACGCGGGGCCCCTTAGGGCAGGGCTGAGGATCAGCCAAAGCTGCTTGTCGAGACCCCGCCCAACCCAGGCTGTGGCAGAAGCTTTTGCATATGAATGCTCAGGCCCTTTGCAATCTGAAAATTACCTAACAAACTGCAGCTGGGCCAGACAGACCCAGAACTTCCAAGAGAAGGCCCAAGGCCCCACAGCAGCTTGCATTGCTTCACAGCTGGGCCTCATCTGGGCACCTCCAAACCCCCCAAAAAGGAAGGGGAATTTGCAGATCTCTTCGTAGCTCCGGCTGGGTAGCCTCAGGCAGAGGCTAAATTAGCACCTCCTTAGATCCAAGAGCCAGTGTACCCAGTGGTCAGAGTGGGACCATCCAGATTACAACTCCTCAGATCCATAAGGGACACAATCAGGGGGCAGACTCAGTGAGCACCAAAGCCCCACTGAAGCAAGTCTTGCCCCAGAAGGGTGTCTTCAGCACAGAAGTTCTCCCACTACAGACACAGCTGATTCTCACAGCCAATTGGCCTGGAGGTCAATTCCTCCCAGTGATACCAATGACAATCAAGGCTTAACTACAACAAGACTGTGCACAAAGCCCACAAGGGGGTGCACCAACAGTGTCCACCTCAGGTAATTGGGGAGGCTGAGCCACTGGGCCCTACAGGACACCTAGCACACAAAGCCACTCTACCAACACAGGGAAGCATAAAAAATGCAGAGACAAAGAAACAGGTCACAAATGAAAGAAATGGAGGAAATCAAACGACTGGATATAGAGTTCAAAACCACGGTTATAAGGTGTTTCAAGAATTTTTTGGAAACCGCTGATAAATTTAGTGAGACCCTCAAGGATATGAAAAAGCACCAATTAGAAATTAAGCATACACTGACTGAAATAAAGAATAATATACAGAGATCCAACAGCATACTAGAGGATCCCAAGAATCAAGTCAAAGATTTGAAATACGAAGAAACAAAAAATACCCAACCAGAAAAACAAAAAGAAAAAAGAATCCGAAAATATGAAGATAGTGTAAGGAGCCTCTGGGACAACTTAAAGCATACCAACATCCGAATTATAGGAGTGCCAGAAGAAGAGAGAGACCAAGATATTGAAAACCTATTTGAAGAAATAATGACAGAAAACTTCCCCCACCTGGTGAAAGAAATAGACTTAACAAGTCCAGGAAGCGCAGAGAACCCCAAACAAGAGGAATCCAAAGAGGACCACACCAAGACACATCATAATTAAAATGCCAAGAGCAAAAGACAAAGAGAGAATCTTAAAAGCAGCAAGAGAAAAAAAGTCAGTTACCTACAAGGGAGTACCCATACGACTGTCAGCTGATTTCTCAACAGAAACTATGCAGGCCAGAAGAGAGTGGCAAGAAATATTCAAAGTGACGGATAGCAAGAACCTACAACCAAGATTACTTTATCCAGCAAAGCTATCATTCAGAATTGAAGGTCAGATAAAGAGCTTCTCAGATAAGAAAAAGCTAAAGGAGTTCATCACCACCAAACCAGCATGATATGAAATGCGGAAAGGTATTCTTTAAAAAGAGGAAGAAGAACAAGGTAAAGATAAAAATTATGAGCAGCAAATAAATATCTATCAACAAGTGAATCTAAAAACCAAGTGAATAAAAAATCTGATGAACAGAGTAAACTGGTGAATATAATAGAACCAGAGGCATGGAAAGGGAATGGACTGACAATTCTTGGGGGGAAAGAGGTGTGGGGGTGCAGGAAGAGATTGGACAAAAATCATACATCTATGGATGAGGACAGTGGGAGGGGAAAGGGCAGAGGGTAGGGTGGGAACTGGGTGGACAGTAGCTATGGGGGGAGGGGAGAGGAACACCTGCAATAATCTGAACAATGAAGATTTAATTAAAAAAGATAATATTAAAAATATATCTAAACATGAAATTCTTTGTCCAAAAAATGAGCACATTCAAAAATTAAATGAAGAAATTTTGAATATACTCGATGGAGATTTTCACACATATTTGAGTGATGATTCCTTGATTCAACAGATGATGCTGAAAAAGAAAATTTTGCCATCGAATTATTTCATAGTATTACTCCTTTGGGAATTCCCTGTCATAAATTAAAATTGAAAGTGGGTGCAAACATCACGCTATTGACAAATCTCAATAGTAAAAGGAGTCTTTGTAATGTAACCAAATGTATTATCAAAAGATTACGACCTAACATTATCAAAGCTGAAGTATTAACAGGATCTATAGAGAGACAGGTTGTTCTGATTCCAAGAATTGATTTGTCCCCATCTGACACTGGCCTCCCATTTAAATTAATTCGATGACAGTTTCCCGTGATGCCAGCATTTGCAATTATCTAATCTAATAAAAGAGAAACATGGTAATTGGCGTACGACCGCTACCCTTCCCATTGGCTAATCAGGGAGATATGCAAATTAACTGCCAGTCAAGTTGGCGGCCAGAAGCCAGGCAGCTTGAAACTAACATGAGGCTTGCTTGCTTCAGAGACGAAGGAAACCAACGTTCCCCGCCGGCCTTGCAGGCCTCTGATCCTGCAGTTCAAAACATTTTAACAAATATAGAAGCTAAAAGAAAAACCCCAGAAACCAGCTTTCAGCGAGCTGGGATCTCAGAGCTGGAGTCAGAGCTGGAGTTATACATTGTTTCGATTACCTAGTTTCAGCAGCAGAGGCCTAAGAGCTGGAGCCTCAGCGCTAAAGCTGGCCCAGAATTAAAAAAAAAAGAAAAAGAAAAAAAGGAGCGGTTGGGAGCTTCCGTCACCCACCAGCCTGAAAACAACCCTCAGCCCCTCACCCAGACTGGCCAGGCACCCCAGTGGGGACCCCAACCCTGAAGGGTGTGTGACCAGCTGCAAACAGCCCTCAGCCCCTCACCCAGGCTGGCCAGGCACCCCAGTGGGGACCCCAACCCTGAAGGGTGTGTGACCAGCTGCAAACAGCCCTCAGCCCCTCGCCCAGGCTGGCCAGGCACCCCAGTGCGGACCCCCACCCTGATCCAGGACACCCTTCAGGGCAAACCAGCCAGCCCCACCCATGCACCAGGCCTCTATCCTATATAGTAAAAGGGTAATATGCCTCCCAGCACCGGGATCAGCGTGACAGGGGGCAGCACCCAAACCCCCTGATCGCCCTGCGGCTCTGTGTGTGACAGGGGGCGGGGCCACAACCTCCCTATCCGCCCTGCTCTGTTCGTGACAGGGGAAGGCGTCCCAACCTCCTGATCAGCCCTGCTCTGTGCCTGATACGGGGGAGCTCCCCAACCTCTGATCGCCCTGCGGCTCTGTGTGTGACAGGGTGCGGCGCCCCAACCCCCTGATCGGCTCTGTGTGTGACAGAATGCGGCACCCCAACCCCGCCCACCCCCCCACGGGCCCTGCTCTGTGTGTGACAGGGTAGAGCCATAACCTCCCCATTGGCCCTGCCCTGAGTGTGAGAGTGGCGGCACCCCAACCCCCTGATCAGCCCTGCTCTGTGGGTGATAGAGGGTGGCGCCACAACCCCCACCCCTCCCACGGGCCCTGCTCTGTTTGTGATGGGGTAGAGCCATAACCTCCCCATCAGCCCTGCCCTGAGTGTGAGAGTGGTGGCGTCCCAACCCCCTGATCGGCCCTGCTCTGTGGGTGATAGAGGGCGGCGCCCCAACCCCCTGATCTGCCCTGCTCTGTGTGTGACAGGGGGCGGTGCCCCAACTCCCCTATCGGCCCTACTCTCTGAGCAACAGGGGGAAGCTCCTCAACCCCCTGATCAGCCCTGCTCTGTGCGTGACAGGGGGTGGCGCCGCAACCTCCCCATCGACCCTGCCTTGAGTGTGACGGGGGAGGTGCTCCAACCCCCCAATCGGCCCTACCCTGAGCGTGACTGGGGGTGGCATCCCAACCTCCCGATCCGCCCTGCTCTGTGCCTGACACAGGGTGGCGCCCCAACACCCCAATCGGCCCTGCTCTGAGCCCGTCCAGGGGCTGCACCTAGGGAATGGGCCTGCCCTCTGCCACCCGGGAGCAGGCCTAAGCCAGTAGGGCGTTATCTCCCGAGGGGTCCCAGACTGTGAGAGGGCACAGGCCAGGCTGAGGGACCCCCCTTCCCCCCGAGTGCACAAATTTTTGTGCACCGGGCCTCTAGTTATTAATAAATCACAAGGACAAACTCTAGACAGAGTAGGAATATTCCTACCTGAACCCGTTTTCACACATGGTCAGTTATATTTTGCTTTCTCTCGAGTTTGAAGAGCATGTGACGTTACAGTTAAAGTTCTAAATACTTCATCACAAGGGCAATTGGTCAAGCACTCTGAAAGTGCTTTCACTCTTAATGTAATATACAGGGAGATATTAGAATAAGTTGAATCACTTTATCAGTCATTGTTTGCATCACTGTTGTTTTTATATCATGTTTTTGTTGTTTTCATATCATGTTTTTGTCGTTTTTATATCATGCCTCTGTTGTTGCTATAGCCTTTTGTTACTGTTTATTTATTAATAAATTTGTATATTATTTTCATATACATTTTACTAATTTCCTTTCATCTCTCACACTTCTATTATAGAAATAGGGCAAATAGCAATATTAAAATATCTTCGCTAATTAATTCCTTTTTTAAAAAAATATACTTATTTTGATTTTTTACAGAGAGGAAGGGAGAGGGATACTTAGAAACATCAATGAGAGAGAAACACCGATCAGCTGCCTCCTGCACACTCCCCACTGGGGATGTGCCTGCAACCAAGGTACATGCCCTTGACCGGAATAGAACCTGGGACCCTTGAGTCCGCAGGCCGATGCTCTATCCACTGAGCCAGACAGGTTAGGGCAGTGGTCGGCAAACAGCGGCTTGCGAGCCACATGCGGCTCTTTGGCCCCTTGAGTGTGGCTCTTTCACAAAATACCACATGCGGGCACGCACGTACAGTGTGATGGAAACTTCGTGGCCCATGCACAGAAGTCGGTTTTCGGTCTGGGCGAGTCTATTTTGAAGAGGTGGTGTTAGAAGAAGTGGGGGTATGTTCACTGAGGTCGACCCCTCAGATTGAGGACGTTTTTAGCAGAGGCCAGCTTAGGAGTACCCTAATTAAGTTAATAACAATGTACCTACCCAAATAGTTTAAATTTAAAAAATTTGGCTCTTAAAAGAAATTTCAATCATTGTACTGTTGATATTTGGCTCTGCTGACTAATGAGTTTGCCGACCACTGGATTAGGGCAATTAATTCCCTTTTAATGTGCACGAATTTCATGCACTGGGCTACTAGTCATAAACATATTGGCAAACACCAACATCAAAGTAAGGATCTTAAAGACTGCCAGAGACAGACAGAAAGTTACCAATAAGGGATCGACCATTAGACTATCAACTGAATTCTCAACACAAAAACATCAGGCCAGAAGGGAATGGAATGAAATATACAAAGTGATGCAAAGCAAGGAACTGAATCCAAGAATACTATACCCAGCAAGGCTATCATTCAAAATTGAAGGTGAAATCAGGAGCTTTACAGAAAAAAAAAAGGGCTAAGGGAGTTTATTAGAACCAAACCAGCAATGCAAGAAATGCTAAAGGGACTGCTGTAAAAAGAAGACATAGGAAGGGAAGAAGGAATACAGGCATAAAAAATAAAAATGGCGACAAACAAGTACCTATCTATAATAACCTGAAATGTAAATGAATTAAATGCTCCAATCAAAAGACATGGGATAGCTGAATGGATAAGAAAACATGACCCATAAATTTGTTGTCTATAAGAGATTCCTCTCAGAACAAAGGACTCACACAGACTGATAGTGAAGGAATGGGAAAAAAATTTTCAGGCAAATGGAAATGAAAAAAAAAAAAAGCTGGGGTAGCAATATATATCTGAAAAATTAGACCTCAAAGTAAAGGCCATAAGAAGAAATAAGGAAGGCCACTTCATAATATAAAGGGAGCAATCCAACAAGAGGATATAACTCTTGTAACATATATGCACCCAATACAGGAGCACGCAAATACATTAAAAAAAATAAAATAAAAAATAAAATAAAAACCCTGGAAAATATCATGGGAGAGATCGACAGCAATACAGTCATAGTGGGGAACTTTAATACCCCACTGACACCATTGGAGAAATCCTCTAAATAAAAAATCAGCAAAGAAACATTAATCCGAAATGACTTACTAGATCAGATGGAATTAATTGACATCTTCAGAACATTTCACCCCAAAGCTACAGAATATACATTCTTCTCAAGTGCACATGGGCAAAAGCTAAATCCATTTCCCCCAAGTACATGAACAAGACAGGGATGCCCACTTTCACCATTCCTATTTGATATAGTACTGGAAGTGCTAGCCACAGTGATCAGACAAGAAGAAGAAATAAAAAGCATCCAAATTGGAAAAGAAGTAAAACTGTCATTATTCACAGATGATATGATACTGTACATAGAAAACCCCAAAGAGTCCATCAAAAACCTTCTAGACTTAATAAATGAATCTGGCAATGTAGCAGGATACAAAATCAACACCAGAAATCTATGGCTTTTTTATATACCAATAATGGACTCAAAGAAAGAGAAACTAAAAAAACAATCCCATTTACCACTGCACCAAATCAATTAAGATAGCTAGGAATAAACTTAACTAAGGAAATAAAAGATCTCTACTCGAAAAACTACAGGACATTGAAAAAAGAGATAGAGGAAGACATAAACAAATGGAAGAACATACTCTGTTCACGGATTGATAGAATCAACAGCATTAAAATGTCCATACTGCCCAAAGCAATTTGTAGATTCAATACAATCCCCGTTAAAATACCAAGGGCATATTTCACAGACCTAGGACAAATTCTCCAAATATTCATCTGGAATAAAAAAAAAGACCCCGAAGATAAATATCACATGATCTCACTCATTTGTGGATTATAATGAACAACATAAACCAATGAACAAACAGATTCAGAAACAGAGAAGCATCCATCAGATGCTCAAACCTCAGAGGGAAGGTAGGGGAGGGTGGGGGTAAGGGGGAGAGATCAACCAAATGACTTGTATGCATGCATATAAGCATAAGCAATGGACACAGACAACAGGAGGTGAGGGTGAGGGCAAGACTGGGGGGATGAGGGGACAATGGAGGGATAAAGACACATTTGTAATACCTTAATCAATAAAAATTTAAAAAAATAAAAATAAAAAAATAAAGACCCTGAATAGCTGCAACAATCCTGAGAAAGAACAAAGTTGAAGGGATCACAATACCAGATATCAAGCTGTATTACCAAGCCATGGTTCTCAAAACTGCCTGGTGCTGGCCCAAGAACAGACATACAGACCAATGGAACAGAACAGAGGACCCAGAAATCGACACAAGCCATTACGCTCAATTAATATTTGACAAAGTAGGCAAGAGCATACAATGGAGTCAAGACAGTCTTTTCAATAAATGGTGCTGGGAAATTTGGTCAGATACATGCAAAAAAAATGAAACTAGATCACCAACTTACACCATACACAAAAACAAACTCAAAATGGATAAACGACTTGAATATAAGACAGTAAACCATAAAAATCTTAGAAGACTCCATAGGCAGCAAAGTATCAGATACTAGGGGCCTAGTGAATGAATTCGTGCACCTTGAAAGGAACTGTAGGCCATGAGGCCGTGGTGGCCACAGGGGCAGGTCTCAGCCCATCCTTCATGCCCCCGCCTGGCCCCTCTCAACCTGGACCCCAATGCCCTGTCTGCGGGAAGCCCTGCCCCCACTGCCGCTGCTCCCACACGCTGATGGCGCCAGGAGTGATTGGAGCTGGCGCCAACAGTGGGTGCAAGCAGTGCCGGCACCGTCAGCAGGTGCAAGCGGTGGGCTCCAGCACCACCAGCGGGTGCGAGTGTCTGGAGGGACTGCAGTGTGCAGGAGCAAAGAATTTTCAGTAACCATCAGAGGCTCGCCCCGATGACAGCGACCAGCACCCCGCCTGATCTGGCGCCCTCGCTCACCTGCTCCACCATCCCGCCACAGCCAATGCCCGCCATGTTCTGCGCTCTGCCGCCTGCTGCTGAAACCCGCCATGTTCCGCACGCAACCCCTGATGGTCAGCGCACGTCATAGCGACCAGTTGTTCAGTTGTTCTACCGTTCTATCTGCATATTAGGGTTTTATATATATAGATGTGTTGTAGCAATATCTTTACCAACACAGTTCCTAGGGCACTGCACACTAAAGGGAAAATAAACAAATGGGACTACATCAAAATAAAAAGCTTCTGCACAGCAAAGGAAACCATCAACGAAACAAGAAAGCCCACTGCATGGGAGAACATATTTGCCAATGTTCTCGCCGATAAGGGTTTAATCTCCAATATTTACAGGGAACTCATACAACTTAACAAAAGGAAGATAAACAATCCAATTTAAAAATGGGCAAAGGACCTAAATAGACACTTTTCAAAAGAGGACATACAGAAAGCCAAAAAGACATATGAAAACATGCTCAAAGTCACTAATCATCCGAGAGATGCAAATCAAAACAACAATGAGGTACCATCTCACACCTGTCAGACTGGCTATCATCAGCAAATCAACAAACGACAGTGCTGGCGAGGATGTGGAGAAAAAAGGAACCCTCCTGCACTGCTGGTGGGAATGCAGACTGGTGCAGCCACTGTGGAGAACAGTATGGAGCTTCCTCAAAAAACTAAAAATGGAACTGCCATTTGACCCAGTGATCCCACTTCTAGAAATATATCCCAAGAAAGCAGAAACAACAATCAGAAGGATATATGCACCCCTATGTTCATAGCAGCACAATTCACCATAGCTAAGATCTGGAAACAGCCTAAGTGCCCATCAGCAGATGAGTGGATTAAAAACTGTGGTACATCTACACAATGGAATACTACGCCGCTGTAAAAAAGAAGGAACTTTTACCATCTGCAACAGCATGATGGACCTGAAGAGCATTATGCTAAGTGAAATAAGCCAGTCAGAGAAAGATAAATACCACATGATCTCACTCAAATGTGGGATATAATGAACAACATGAACTGATGAACAAAAACAGAGCCAGAGACAAGGTAGCACTGAACAGACTGTCCAACCTCAGAGAGAAGGAAGGGGAGGGGGGTGAGAGATCAACCAAAGGACCCTCGGGGGTGGGAGTGGTAGTGGTGGGGGGTGTTAATCAGGAAAAAGGAGAAATGTAATACTTTAAACAATAAAAGAAATTTTAAAAACAACAACTAATATTAAAGGTGTGGAGAAAAGGCAACCCTTGTGCACTGCTCATGCAACTGCAAACTGGTGCTGCCACTATGGAAACCATTACAGTGGCTCCTCATAAAACCGAAAACAGAACTATCACATGACCCAGCAATGGCCCTTCTGGGTATTTATCCGAAAAAATCCAAAACACTAATTCATAAAGACTTAAGTACCTTTATGCTGACTGCAATATTATATAGTAGAGCCAAGATATGAACCTAAATGTCATACACAAATGTGTAAAGAAGATGTGATACATATATACACAATGGAATATTATTCAGCCATAAAAAAAAATCTTTCATTTGCAACAACATGGATGGATCTAGAGGGTAGTATGCTAAGTCAAATAAGTCAGGCAGAGAAAGTTAAGTACCGTCTGATTTCACTTATATCTGGAATCTAAAAATCAAAATAAACAAAACAGAAACAAACTAATTGATACAGACAACAAACAGTGATCATTAGATGGGAGAGGGTTGAGGAAATAGGTGAAAAAAATTAAGTACAAATTGCCAGCTATCGAAATAATCACGGGTACTAAGGTACAGCACAGGGGATTAAATAAACAATACTGTAATAGCTGCATGGTAGCAGATGAGTACTCGGCTGATTTGGGTGAGCACTTCACTAAGTTTTCACCAAAAACTAAGATTGTATGCCATCTGTAGATGAAAAATAAATTTTTAAAAACTTTACAGAAAAGAAATTGTCATATTTTTCTTTATTTTTACTGTTGACAATATTACAGATTCCCCATTCCTCCCCCATGCCTACCTCCACTTGGCCCACACCCCCTTTCCCTTTGGCTGTCACCACACTGTTGTCTGTGTCTGCGTTATGCAAATATGTTCCTTAGCTAATCCCTTCACCTTCTTCCACCCAGCCCCGCCCCTCTCCCCTAACAGCTGTCAGACTGTTCCAGGTATCCAGGCACTGTTTCTACTGTGTTCCTCAGTTTGTTAATTTGTCCACATATAAGTGAGATCATATGGTATTTGTTTTTCTCTGAATGACTTATTTCACTGAGCATAATAATCTTCAGGTCCATCCATAATGTTGCAAAAGGTAAGATTTCTATCTTTTTATGCCCATGTAGTATTTCCTTGTGAAAATGTACCACAGCATTTTTTATCCACTTATCTACTGACTAGAGGCCTGGTGCACAAAAATTTGTGCACTTGGGAGGGAGGGGGGTCCCTCAGCCTGGCCTGTGCCCTCTCGAGGTCTGGGATCCCTCGGGAGATAACGACCTACTGGCCTAGGCCTGCTCCCGGGTGGCAGAGGGCAAGCCCAATCCCTAGGTGCAGCCCCTGATGTGGATCAGAGCAGAGCTGATTGGGGAGTTGGGGCACCGCCCCTGTCATGCACAGAGCAGGGTGGATCGGGAGGTTGCGATGCCACCCTCAGTCACACTCAGGGTAGGGCCTATTGGAGGGTTGGGGCTCCGTACCCTGTCACGTCACGCACGGAGCAGGGTCGATCAGGGGATTGGGGAGCTCCCCCCTGTCACGCACAGAGCAGGGCTGATCAGGGGGTTGAGGAGCTTCCCCCTGTCACTCACAGAGTAAGGCCGATAGGGGAGTTGGGGCACCGCCCCCTGTCACACACAGAGCAGGCGGGTCAGGGGGTTGGGGCACCACAGCCTGTCACACTCAGGGCAGGGCTGATGGAGAGGTTATGGCTGTACCCCGTCACACACAGAGAAGGGCCCGTGGGGGGGGGGGGGGGGCGCGCCGCACCCTGTCACACACAGAGCAGGGCCGATCAGGGGGTTGGGGCGCCGAACCATGTCACACACAGAGCCGCATGGCGATCAGGGAGTTGGGGAGCTCCCCCCTATCAGGCACAGAGCAGGGCTGATCAGGGGTTGGGGCGCCTTCCCCTGTCATGAACAAAGCAGGGCGGATAGGGAGGTTGTGGCCCCGCCCCCTGTCACACACAGAGCCGCAGGGCGATCAGGGGGTTTGGGCGCTGCCCCGTCACGCTGATCCCGGTGCTGGGAGGCATATTACCCTTTTACTATATAGGATAGAGGCCTGGTGCACGGGTGGGGGCCGGCTGGTTTGCCCTGAAGGGTGTCCTGGATCAGGGTGGGGGTCCCGCTTGGGTGCCTCGCCAGCCTGGGTGAGGGACTGATGGCTGTTTGCAGCTGGTCACACCCCCTTCAGGGTGGGGGTCCCCACTGGGGTGCCTGGCCAGTCTGGGTGAGGGGCTGAGGGCTGTTTTCAGGCTGGCGGGTGACGGAAGCTCCCAACCGCTCCTTTTTTTCTTTTTTTTTCTTATTCTGGGCCAGCTTTAGCTCTGAGGCTTGGCTCCAGCTCTGAGGCCTCGGCTGCTGAAAGCAGGTATCTGGTTTGTTTGGGTTCTATAATCGAAACACTGTTTCAACTCCAGCTCTGAGATCCCGGCTGGCTGGAGTTTTTTAGGTTCTATATTTGTAACAATGTTTCAAACTGCAAGCTCAGAGGCCGGCAGCAGCTGGCGGGGAACGTTGGCTTCCTCCGTCACTGAAGCAAGCAAGCCTCATTTTCGCTTCAAGATCTTGGCTGGTAGTTAATTTGCATATCTCCCTGATTAGCCAATGGGAAGGGTAGCGGAGGTATGGCTAATTACCATGTTTCTCTTTTATTAGATAGGATGGGCACTTGGGCTATTTCCAGATCTTGGCTATTGTAAATAACACTAAAGTAAAGAGGTATCTCTTCACAAATGGTTTGGTTCTGGCCTCAAGTATTAACAATGCCTCTTAGCTATCCACACTTTCTGCTGCCAAATCTCAATACCCCAAACTTTCAAACCACCACAAAGAAAAAGACGTCTGGTTTCAGGGAAAAGGTGATAACATTAGTTATATGCATGCCATCTTACATTTTCTTCTACAAGAGCTTTTCTTGACCCCAAACCAAGAAATTAAAATTGGGGTATACTTTCATCAGTAATAATGGCTCATCATAGCACTGAATCTGGTTAAGTTGGAGGGAAGGTGTGTTAATTATGTTGAAATTCCTCTTAGATTATCCCAGAATCGGGAATTACTACTTTACAAACTTAAGTTCATTTTATTATATTTAATCCTTACCCGGGGATATGTTTCCATTGATTTTGAGAGCGAGAGCGAGAGAGAGGGAGAGAGAGAGAAACTTTGATGTGAGAAAGATCGATTGGTTGCCTCCCGTCAAACCCGCAACCATTGGTGCATGGGAGATGCTGCAACCACTTGAGCCACATGGCCAGAGCGAAGCTAAGTTCAACCCAGGAGAACTGAGTCACTGCATGCACCAGTGCGACGCCCATGCTGCATAACTAGCACATCTTCACAGCTAGGCTTGCTCTGCTCCGAATGTAAGGATGGCGTTGTGATGAATAAAATACAACTCATTTGAAAATATGAATTCATTGTAGCTTTTGGTATTTATTCAGTTTGACAAGACTATATCTCTATCTGCTATCAGGTGGATTCCTGTTTTGTTTTTTACTTTGAACAGAAATAGTCTCTCTCACCTATTCTGTGCCCTACTTTGTTACTTGGCATCAAAGTGATATTACATTTGTCTCAAAAGGTCTGCTCCCCAAACAGCCCCTTCAGATTCTTGCTGCATCTTTCCTGGAGAAGAGGCACAGACCCCTGGATTAGTCCAGGGACAGGTGTGTCCTCTCTTCTCTGCTCACCCGGTTCACATACAAACTCTTCACTTCTAGTCCAAACTCCCATGTGGCTTCCTTGCTATATATAAATTCATCCTCAGAAGTTGAGAGAGAACACGTAACTAGAGTTACAAGGACATTTTGTTACAACTTTGATTATTATACTGAAAAACTGTACCTAACCTAAATACTTACAGAAGTGAACTGGTTAAATCAATTAGCCATATCACAAAGCACTTCGTAGCTATCAAAATTATTTAGAGGTCTGTTTTTTTCAAATCTTATTTGGAAGTTCAATATATAAAATAAAAGTTAAGCTGCTCTGACATATAAGGAACCTAGAGCTCCCAACTGTCCACTTTTACTCTCTAAGGGACCTCATTTGAACCCCTAGGATTCTATGCAACACAATTTAAAACTGGTGCTATAGTGAAATATTTAATAATGTAAAATTATGTTGATGTTTTAAGTTAAAAAATTTACCAAACAGTATATCCAGTATGCTTTAATTTTTATAAAGAAATGTTATACACTATGTGTCTACTTTATACAAATACAGAAATATATCTCTATCTTGACCAAAGACGGGAAATATTCATAAAAATGCTGGTTATTGAGCTGATGGGTGGTTTTCTCCTATAAGTTTAATGACATTCAATGTTACTTTTAAGTCTATGGGACATTTTTCAATAATTTTCGTAGAGTGTGAGGTATGGACAGAAGTTTACTTTTTTACATGTGGGGATCCTATTGCTGTTCCTAGGCCCTATCAGCAGACAGAGCTTGGAGATTTACACACATCCACAATTGTTTCTCTATCTATCCCTCTGCATATAAAACTCCAAACCATATTTCAATTTAAATTGTTAAATTTATTGGCATAAAGTTACTCATAATAGTGCCTTATTGTCCTCTTAATATCTGTACATGCAATGACGCCACTTCTTTTACTTCTGAATTGGTAATGTTTACCTTCTCTTTTATTTTTGACCAGCCTGGTTACAGGATTAACAATTTTATTGATACTACATGCCTGGTGCACAAATTCATGCACAGGTGGGGTCCCTCAGGGTGGCCTGTGAGGATTGGGGCCCAACTTGCGCCCCAAGGTTCACATCCCCAGCCTCACATCCCCACCTGGCACCCCGCCGAGGCCTGGTGCTGCCCCCTTACCTGCTCCACCATCCCGCTTGCGGGGTGATCAATCGGGGCTGGGTCCCCCACCCGGCTCCCTCAGCACCTTGGAGCTGAGTGGTGGCCCCACTCCCCGCCACTGCCGCTGGTCGCCATTTGTGGGGTGATAAGGGGGCAATCAGGCCCCCACTCATACCTGCTGCCCGCTCACCTGCTCCCACCATCTCGCAGCTCTCCTTGGGGCCCAACAGGGCCGGCAGCACCTCCACTGCCCCCTGCTGCCAGCACTGCGTTACCAACACCCGCCATGTTCCACGCCTCCCCCTGGTGGTCAGCACACATCATAGCGAGCGTCGAACTCCCATTCAAACTCCCAGTCGAACAATTTGGATATTAGGCTTTTATTATATAGGAGTCTCAAAAGCAGCTTTTGTTTTGATTTTTTTCTTATTTTTCTATTTCATTGCCTCCTACTCTTATTTTTAATATTTTTCTTCTGCTTATTTGATTTCAATTTGCTCGTTTTACTAGTTTCTTCAAATGAAAGTTGATGTCATTAACTTTAGATCTTTCCTCTTTTCTAATAGGTGCTTAATGCTAAAACTTTCTAAGTAATGCTTTAGGGGCATCCCACAAATTCTAATATGCTATGTTTCGATTTTCATTCAGCACAAAATAATTTCCCATTTCCTTTTTATTTCTACTTTGACCTATGGAGTCTTTAGAATTGTGTTAATTGCCAAATATCCGGGGATTTTCTAGAGATTTTTCTTTGTTGTTGTTGTTAATCCTTACCCGAGGATATTTTCCATTGATTTTTAGAGAGAGTAGAAGGGAAGGAAAGAGGGAGAGAGGCCGGGGGGGGGGGGGGGGGGGATGGAAGGAAGAGGGAGAGAGAGAGAAAAACATCTATGTGACAGAGACACATGGACTGGTTGCCTCCTGTACCCGCCCTATCCTGGGCCAGGGACTGAACCTGCAACCCAGGTACATGACCAGGAATCAAACCTACAAACCTTCAGTGCGTGAACCAACACTCTAACCAATGAGAAACACTGGCCAGGGCTAAGCCTTTTAATTTCCCAAAACTTATTTTAACGCCCAGAATATGATCTACCTTAATAAATATCCCATGTGCACTTGCTAAAATAACGTTTATTATGTTGTTGGCTAAAATTTTCTATAAATGCAATTTTCTATAAATGCAAATATTAAACTGGACAACTAACTGTTAAGTATTCTATATCCTTGATGATTTTTGTCTACTTTCAACTATCAAGAGATACTGTAATCACTGATAATGATTGTGGATTTGTCTATTTGTCCTTGCAGTCATGTCAGTTTTTATTTCATGAATTTTGAAGTTCTGCTATTAGGTGCATAAAGGCTTAGAACTGTGAATTTTTTTATTTTTTTTTTAGAGAGAGAGAGAGAGAAGAAGCGGGGGGGGGGGCGGAGAGAGAAACAAAGGGAGGGAAAAAGGAAAGGAGGGAGGGAAAGGGAGAAGAAGGAAAGAGAAAGAAAAAAGAGAGAGAGAGAGAGAGAGAGAGAGTATCTATGTGCTGTCCCACCCATTCACACCACTGGCTGACACTTGGCATGGGCCTTGACGGGGCTTGAACTTGCAATCTTGGCATGGTTGATGCTCTAACCAAGTGAACTACCTGGTCAGGGCTATATTTCTTTTTTTACTAACCCCTTTATCATCATGAAATGACCATCTTTATCCTTAATAATATTTTTGCTCTGAAACTAAACAAGCATTCATTAATTATTAATATTCTGAGGGGTTAACCAGCTTTCAAAATGTTGCAAACATTATAACTCCTATCACTAAGATAGAGATAAATTAACTGGAACTTCAGAGTGTGCTGAAAATATTTTTGATCTATCTTTTCTAAGCAGAGAAGTCTGTACCACTAAACACCTTTTAGTGTCAGAAACTATGATCTTGGGTCTTTCTGTCTACAAGAAAATAACTTCCACCATGAAAAACACCTTAGGAGAAAGTAAAAAAGCCCACAGCATTTTATACCATGTCTACTTTTCACATTCATGCCTCTGTTCCTGAATTCACAGAGATGAATGGAAAAATAAAATTTTAAAAAGCAGAAAGCAATTCCACCAATGCCATCACATAGTAATCGGCAGCTTCTTCTTCATATTTATAACCATCATTTTAGCTGACAACAGCAAAATAACCACAAACTGAGCAAAGAATAAATAATTCAAATGATTAGATCTAGATTAGATCTAATCTAAGAGTTTTAGATGCCTTTTCCAAATGATTATATATTCCAATTTAACTTCAAATAAGAAACAATCATGAAGATTGCTTTGTAAAAACATTCCCTTCCCCACTGGAAGATTCCTCCCTGCAACCCCCAATATCCCATCCAGTGTCCCTTGGGTGTAAAAGGGAAAAACCATCCTGAGGCTTCAGATAATTAAATCACAATTTACAGAACAATAAAGTCCCCAGCTAAGATTTGAGAGAAGCCATGCCAATTCAGTTCTAAAAAACGTAAAAGAAGGACGTTGCTTCCTTTCCTATTGAAAAAAAAAAAAAAAAAAAATACCCCTGCAATGCAGGATATTGAAACCTTTGTTCTCAAGCTAAGCGATTAAAGCACAGGTTTTCAAAACCAGCAATTTTCTTCTCGGAGGTCAAATTGGGCTTTTTAAAAGATGAAGATACCTTAAAAGCTATTGTAAGAATAATAATGCAAAAATATCCTTTTTCTTTTCTATTGTATTCCTCTGTTACAGGCACATCCCTTTCACTGAAGCTATTTTTCTACCATTTTGCTCCCTTTCACACACCACAGAGAACACAAAGACTGCTCTGCATTACCTGGGTCACTGGACAAAGCAGCAAGCAAGTAAACGCTCAAAAGGTTCATTTCCATGGAGCAGAGGAGAAGGAAATCCTCACCAAAGCACCCCTCTCAGGCTTTTCCTTCACATACACCGTGGGATCCTTGGAAAGGCACGTGGCTGGTGGCATTGCGGAGCACGAGGGAGGATAGAAACCCCACCTCTCCTCCCACCCGGCACCCACCACCTCCGCTGCAGCCCGGCTGACACTGAGAGGGGACGGCCCTGTGAAAGGTACAGACGTGAGAAAGGCAGCACCGACTCAGCCGACTCAGCCCACAATTGTCTGAGCCCGAGAGCCAACCAGCTCCCAAAGTTAACAGTACCAGCTCAAGACCCAATGATAGAGCCACGAAATATTAACCTTTGTTAGAACTTCCTGAATAAAGTATAGTTTTTAGAAAAACGCGTAGTGTCTCTGCCAACAATGGAGATCCTCCAATATTTTAAAGTTCTGTTGTTGCTATGGCTCATTTCCCTAAAGCCAAATAAACCAAATCAATTGTTATTTTAAAAAGACTCCTTTTTTTGGTAGTGTGACCCCTTCAAAGATAATTTAGGATAGAAAGTGGGAATGGGGAAACATAAAAAATGGAAGGAGAGAAAACATTTTCTGCCTCAATAAGCCTAATCAAACTTGTAAGCAAGGCTGGAGGATTGAAATTTCTTCATGCTATGCTGTCAGTTTGTGTTTGATTACAATAAATCTTTCTCATCCCTAATAACGCCCCAGGCACTCTAAACTAGTATCCCTGGCACTTACGTAAAACAAGGGAGGGACAAGAGACACACTCACTCAATCTAATCCCTAGAAGCCCTGTAATTTCACTAACACTGTAATTTGCTTCATGCACTGCTCTCTACAAATGCATCGCCATCTGAGGAGACTCATTTAGGCGCTCCTTTCCTTTCCTGAAACATCAATCCACCTTGACAATATGCACACACATAATTCCTGGGATCAATATATTAGTAATAATGAAAAATATATTCTTTGTTTTATAAAACATATTCCCTAAAATATGTTAATGTATCTAACTTTAAGTTAAAACCCAGTAATCATGTCACTTACATAAATTACTTCGTTTATAAGTTCACAGAACCCCAGAACCATAATTAGTGACCTTTGGCGAATCAGCTTCCAAAACACCACACAGTGGCAAATGCAGTTTGTCAAAAGTAAACAAAATTAGAACCAAAGGACAGATAGATTTCGTAGATTCTCTAAACAAGACCAAAGACTTAATAATCTTCTTGGGCAATACTAAGTAACTAACTTATTGAATTTATGGTTTATTAGTACTTAGTAGAAAAGTAGCGATACTACTTATCATACTTGGATGTTTATAGCAGCTTTACTCATAATTGCTAGAAGTAAGTAAGAGGTCTTTAAATGGGGGGAAAGGTAACGAAATTATGACTCATCCATTGAATGGAATACTCTAACAATTTAAAAAGTACAAACTATTAATTCACACAATACAGATAAATCTTAAATGCATTTTACTATGTTAAAGAAAACATTTGTAAAATCCAAAGATTTTCATATCATTCTATTCATATAACATTCTGGAAAATGCAAAATTAAGCCTGGCCAGGTGGCTCAGTTGGTTAAAGCATCGTCCCAATACACCAAGGCTGCAGGTTCACTACCTGGTCAGGGCACATACAAGAAGCTATCAATGAATGCTTAAATAAGTGGAACAACAAACTGATGTTTCTCTCTCTCTCTCTCTCTCTCTCTCTCTCTCTCTCTCTCTCTCTCTGAAATCAATCACTTAAAAGGATTCAACAAAAAACGGATTAGCATTTGCTGAGACTACAAAGGGGACACAGGGGAACATTTAGAGTACAGATCCCTCCTGTAGGTGCTGGGGTTAGGGTGGTGGGAACAGAACTCTGTCAGAACCCACAGAACACTGTGAAGTGTTCAATGGATGCTGACAAAACAACAACCAAAACCATCAACAAGATGCTGGAAGACTCCAAGATGAAACGTGGACTATGACAAATAAATCTACCTACATCATAAATTATGGCAGAACTGCATTGAAAGAGTGAGGGGAATGAGCTGGCCTAACTAACTGGAAAACAACGTTCTGACTGGAAACTATAAAGCTAATGACAAAAATAAACACTATACTCTAGTTGGAAAATTTGTGTCTTGTGAGCACATGAGTTAGCAGTTCTGAAATAGCTTTTCATGTACACTGGACTTCAACAAATAAGTAAATGGGTACTACATGGTTGGAGCCAGGTTTTTCACCATCAGATTGCAAAATCATGTGCATACAAGAAAGGAAGGAGAACCAAGACGGCGGCATAGGGTACGGACCTGTGCATGCTGCCTCCCACAACAACATCGAGACTACGCACTATAAAACAAACAGTTGTCATTCAGAACCATGGGAAGGCTGGCCCAGTGGAAGCTCTACAACTGGAAGGAAAGAAAGAAGAGCACTGAGACTGAGTAGGATATGCAGAGGCGCCAAGAACAGAGGTACGGGGGTGCGCGCCAGGCGGACTGCAACTGGATGCGCGGTTTTTTTCAATCGGAAGGGGTTACAGACTCTCAAATCCACTGAGCTTGTTTGGGGCGGGATCCTGAGGTCCCAGACCCCTACGGGGAGAGGCGGGACGGCCTTGGAGGGGGTAGGAGAGCGAGGGAGGCTTTCTCACAGAGCTGTTCACCGGCGCTAGGGGATGCGGAGACGCGGAGGGAGTCACGGAGAGGTGAGGCATCTAGGAGACGCCATTGCCCTTTGCTCCGCCCTGGTGACTCCTGGAGACCCCGCCCTACTCAATTTACATCCCCACCCAAGCTGTGCCAGTGGCACAAAGAGAACCTCCTGGGCTTTTGCAGCCCAACCCAAAAAACGGTAGACTTCAACTCCTCACATACATAAGGGACACACTCAGGAAGCAGAATCAGATTCGGAGGAAGCCAGAGCCGGACCCGGCTGGGCCGGCGATGTGGAACCGCTGTACCAGCAAACGCACAAGCAGGTCCACCAGATCCAGTCTCACATGGAATGCCGGGAGAAGGCAGACAAGCAGTCTGTGCACTTAGTAGGGAACAAAATCCAAGCAAGCATACCAGATATTCAGCCACCAAGAACGCCTAGAGATTTTGTTGAGCTTGTTTGGGGAGGGACTCTGAGGTCCCAGACCCCTATGGGGAGAGACAGGACGGCCTTGCAGCGGGTCGGAGAGCGAGGGTGGCTTGCTCGCGGAGCTGCTCGCTGGCCTCAGGGGCGCGAAGATGTGGAGGGAGTCACAGAGAGGCAAGGAGTCTTGGAGACGCCATTGCACTTTGCTCCGCCCTGGTGATTCCCGGAGACGCCGCCCTACTCAATTTACATTCCCACCCAAGCTGTGCCAGTGGCACAAAAGGAACCACCTGCGCTTTTGCATCCCAACCCAACAAACTGCAGATTTCAACTCCTCGCATACATAAGGGACACACTCAAGAAGCAGAATCGGGTTCAGTGGAAGCTAGAGCCGGACCCGGCTGGGCTGGCGACGTGGAACTGCTGTACCAGCAAACCCACAGGCAGGTCCACCAGATCCAGTCTCACATGGGACACTGGGAGACGGCAGACAAGCAGTCTGTGCACTTAGTAGAAAACGAAATCCAGGCAAGCATACCAGATATTCAGCCACCAAGAATGCCTGGAGATTTTGTCCAGTAAGGAGCCGTCCAACAAAAGACAGAATGCCAAACTTCGTGTTGCTGAGCCGGCCCCCGTGAGGCTGTGACGGCCCCCATGGGGCTGAGACGGCCCCCGTGGGGCTGAGACGGCCCCCGTGAGGTTGAGACGGCCCCCGTGAGGCTGAGACGGCCCCGGTGAGGTTGAGATGGCCCCGGTGTGGTTAAGAAGGCCCCAGTGAGGTTGGGACGGCCCCTGTGAGGCTGGGACGGCCCCAGTGAGGCTGAGACGGCCCCTGTGAGGCTGACAGGGCCCCGGTGAGGTTGAAACGGCCCCGGTGAGGTTGAAACGGCCCCTGTGAGGTTGGAACGGCCCCGGTGAGGTCGGAACGGCCCCGGTGAGGTCAAAATGGCCCCACTCCCGGTGAGGTTGAGATGGCCCCAGTGAGGTTGGGATGGCCCCTGGGAGGCTGGGACGGCCCCTGGGAGGTTGAAACGGCCCCTGTGAGGCTGCGACGGCCCCTGGGAAGCCAAGAAAAATGCCATATGATCTCACTCATTTATGGATAATAAAGACCATTATAAACTGATGAACAAAAATAGATACAAAGGCAGAGCAGCATTGAACAGACTGTCAAACTACAGTGGGAAGCCTGGGGAGGGGCAGGGGATAAGAGATCAACCAAAGGACTTATAGGCATGCATATAAGAATAACCAACGGACACAAGACACTGGGAGGTAGGGGAGGCCGGGGGAATGTCAAGGCTGGGGGGAGACATGTGTAACACTCTGTAATACTTTAAGAAATAAAACAAAATTAAATTTTAAAAAAAAAAAAGGAAGACTAGACCACAGAACCCTGTGGTACTGGATTAAAATCAGAGACATCAATATGAACTCATGTTTAACATACATACACACGGACACAGAAACAATTCTATAGATATCTGGATACGTGTGTGTGTGTGTGTGTGTGTGTGTGTGTGTGTGTGTGTGTGAATAGCTTAGTTCAATCCCTTGGGAAGACATAAAAGTAATGGCACCTCAATAACAATGAGCACACCCAGCACCCACGTTTTGGGTTCTAAATACCATCCCCCAATAAAAGGAATCAGTCCCTTGGAAAAGGGTTAGTCTAAAACAAGGGTGACGAAAATACAAGATGGCCCTGGGGCATCTTCTGGAGCCAGAAAGTAGGTAAATGGTCCAAAAGCAAATGGATGGAGCAAGTGCCAATCTGAAAGCTTTTCTAATGCTCAAAGTTACAAAAACATGAGCAACAAAATAAAAATAAAGTATTGGATTAGAACTCAAAGTATAAAATAAATATACATTAGTTTATACTGATATAAATAATTGAATAGAGGAAAACACATTTTCTTTTCAGAAGGATTCCAAATCATACATGTGGATACTTCCTCCCCCCCAACCCCCAAGTGTAGATTGGACTTCAGTGACTTGCTTCTAAAAATTAGAGTATGGAAAGAAAGAAAAAGTAACTTAAAAAAAAATTGATTTCAGAGACAGGAAGGAAGAGGGAGATAGAGATAGAAACATCAATGATGAGAGAGAATCATCAATCAGCTGCCTCCTGCATGCCACACACTGGGATAGAGCCTGCAACTCTGGCATGTGCCCTGCCTGGAAATCAAATCATGAGCTCCTGGTTAATAGGTCAATGCTCAACCACTGAGAAACACTGACTGGGCAAGAAAGAGTAACTTTAGAGTGAAGAAATCTGACAAACACCACCTTAGCCAAGTAGTCATGGTTAATATGATGTGATATGGATGTCATTTGGACATCATATACCGCTGATCTGATTAAATAAAAAGGGCACTTTTGCCTCTGTTGTATTCTTTCCAAAATGCATAACCCTGATAATGAGAAACAGCAGCAAACTCAGACTAGAGCATAGTCTAAAAATATCTGGCCAGTACTCTGCAAGGCTGTTAAGGTCATGAAAAACAAAGTAAAACTGAGAAACTGTTACCAGAAGACACTGGGGACACACAAAAACCAAATGCATTGTGATATCTTAGACTGGACCCTAAAATAGAAAGTGACCAAGGAAAAGCTGTTGGGACCCAAATAAAGTCCAGTTTAAAGTAGTTTAGTTAATACCAATGTCAGTTTCTTAGTTTTGACAGGTGTACTATAGTGATGTAAGATGTTAACAATGAGAAAACTAGGTGTGAAATACACTATTTATACTATTTTTGTAACTTTTCTGTAAATCTAAAATTATTCCCAAACTAGAGGCCTGATGCACAAATTTGTGCACAGGTGGGGTCCCTCCTGGCCAATTGGGGCCATCTCGCCCAGTCTCAATCGGGGCTGATTGGGACCAGCCAGCCGGGGACAGACCACAGGAGATTGGCCAGCCACAGGCAGTTGGCTGTGGGAGTGCACTGACCACCAGGGGGCAGCTCCTACATTCAGCTGCCCCTGGTTCAGTGCACACGAAAGCTACCGGCTAGTCATCCGGTCAGTTACACTTTCATATATATAGATAATAAAGTCAGATATTAGGTGCTCCTGGGTAGTGACACCAATTGTGGATAAAAACACCCTCCCCCCCGCCCACAAAAACCCTTCAGACTCAGGTGATTTCACTGGTGAATTCTCACAAACATTTAAAAGGAAAAATATTAACAACCTACACACATCTTTCATTGATAAATAGATGGCCCTTCCCAACTTATTTTCTGAGACCAGCATTACCCTGATATCAAAATGAGGCAATGGGCCCAACTGGTATGGTTCAGTGGTTGAGCATCAACCTATGGACTAGGAGGTCACAGTTTCATTCCCCATCAGACCACATGCCCCAGGTTGTGGGCTCGATCCCTAGTAGAAGGCATACAGCCAATCAATGACTTTCTCTCATCATTGATGTTTCTATTTCCCTCTCTCTCTCCCCCCCTTCCTCTCTAAAATCAATAAATGCATATATTTTTTTGAATGAGTCAATGGCATTACAAGAAAATGAAAAGCCAAATACCTAGTGAACACAATGTAAAATCTTCATCAAAATATTAGAAAACCAAACTTACCAATAATAAATAATAACTAAATGGGGCTTAACCCAGGAATGTAAGGTTGGCTCAACATTCTAATTCAATATAATTCGCCATTATCACCTGTCTGAAAAAGAAAAACCATATTATCATCTCCACAGATGCAGCAACAGAGTTTCACAAAATTCACTCATCCTCTATAATAAAAGCCTAATATGCTAAGTGTACGGTCAGCCGTTCAACCAATCAAAGTGTAATTGCTAATGATATGCTAAGGCAGCTCCATCACTTGCTATGATGTGCACTGACCAACAGGGGGCAGATGCTCCAACCAGTAGGTTAGCTTGCTCCTGGAGATCCAGCCAATCAGGACTGAGTGAGATGGGACAGACATGCCCTGGAGCCCTCCTGCGGTTCCCCCCTGGCTGGCCAACCTCCCCCGTCTCTCCCCGGACCTGATTGTGCACTGGTGGGGTCCCTCAGCCTGGCCTGCACCCTCTCACAATCTGGGACCCCTCAAGGGATGTCAGAGAGCCAGTTTGGGCCCGATCCCACATGCCAGGCTGAGGGACCCCACTGGTGCACAAATTCGTGCACTGAGCCTCTAGTTAATGACAAAATCTCTGACAAACTAAGATAGAAAGTAACTTTTCAAAACTGATAAAGGGCATCTATATAAAACAAACACAAAACATCATACTTAATAGTAACAGAATGAATGCCTTTCCCCTAAAATCAAGAATACAAGGATGTCTACATGACTACTCTCACAAGTTCTAGTAAGCATGACGGCCAGAGGAGCAAGGTAACCTATATATAGAGAAGGCTAATTATGTTAAACGTCTGACCAGTCACTATGATGCACACTGACCACCAGGGGGCAGACGCTCAATGCAGGAGCTGCCGAGCTGCAGTGACTTAGCAGCAGTTCTCGGGTGACGCATCCCAGAACCAGAGAGGAGGGAGCCCAATTCCTTGTGGGGCCACGCGATTCCACCTTCGGCCATGGGTTATGTTGTTGCTGGGGCACTGTTGGCCCCAAATCCGGTTTACGGCACACTTGCGTTTGTGTTCCACACCCTGTACGACAGCAACTTTGCAGAGTGCCCTCTCACACTCCGGGACCCCTCAGGGGATGTCTGAAAGCTGGTTTTGGCCCAATCCCCACGGGCCACGCTGAGAGACCCCACCTGCTAGAGGGACCCTGCTCACTCTGCAGACGCCAGGGAGGGACCGCAGGAGGCTGGCTCCAGGGCCTGTCCAGCCCATCTCACCCAGTCCCGCCCCGTTGGCCATCTTCTAATTTCCTTTCAATGTGCACGAATCTGCGCACCGGGTCATTAGTAATATATAAAAGGCTTACGGGCTGAAAAGAAAGAAAGTACTTGTCTTTAACCACAGATAACATGATTTTCTATGTAAAAGATCCACCTGAATCTATAAATAAAAACTTGTGGATAAGTTTAGCAAGGTAATAGTACATAAAAATCAATATACAAAAAGCAACAGTATTTCTATACACTAGCAACAAATTAAAAATTAACTGTAAATACCACTTAAGATAACCTCAAAACACATGAAATAAGAGAGATGAAGTTAAACCCTAAACTGAAAACTATAGAATCTTTTGAGAGAAATTAAAATCTCAAAGAGCAATGTTTCTGCCTGGTTTTCTCTAAAGCTGAGATGGCAGCCCAGCACCTCCTGTCTGAAGAGTGTGAGATTCCTATTAGTCATGTGGCACCTTATGAGCTGCCCAATCAGTGATGCTATTTATCTACTAGAGGCCCAGGGCACAAATTTGTGCACAGGTGGAGTTCCTCGGCCTGGCCGGCAATCGGGGCTGATGGAGGCCATCTCGCCCAGTCCCAATCGGGGCCAATTGGGGCCAGCCGGCTGGGGGAAGGGACCATGGGAGGTTGGCTGTGGGAGCACAATGACCACCAGAGGGCAGCTCCTGCATTGAGCACCTGCCCCCTGGTGGTCAGTGCATGTCATAGCAACTGGTAGACCAGTCATTCGGTCCACCAGTTGTAATGGTCGCTTAGGCTTTTATATATACTAGAGACCTGATACATGAAATTTGTGTAAGTGGCTCAGCCCCGCCGCAGTCGCAGCCACGGCTTCCTCCAGAAGGTTGTCCAGAAGGATGTCCAGTCTAATTAGCATATTACACTTTTATTATTATAGATAGACTAGAGGCCTGGTGCACAAAAATGTGTGCACTCAGTGGGCATCCCTAAGCCCAGCCTGCCCCCTCTGTCTGGGAGCCCTCACAGGATGTCCTACTGATGTCCCTGTGGGGAGCGGGCCTAAGCCGCAGTCTGGCTTCCCTCTGTGGAAGGCAACTGGCCGATCAGGTATATAGATACTTTCTGAACGCAGCACAGACTCCTTCCTTATTTCTTTCCTCTGCGGTTGGAGAATAGGGGACTAAAAGGTGGAGACAGAACTGTGGCCAGGCCTGGGGCTCTTGTAGGCAGCAGAAAGAAGGAGAGGGCTGGGGAAAGTCTAGACACGGTTTTCTTCAATTGTCCTCTCTTCCTCTGGGCCCCTCACTCTGTTCATTCCTTGTCGTGGTGGACACTTGGGCCTCGGACTGACAGGAGCCCAGCAACAATGGAGTTCAGCCCCCTCACTTTTCAGCTGAACATACAATCGCCTCACACTCCAAGTGGAGCTGTTTTCAAGTGGCTAAAGTGCTGGCAATTCGTGCCTCCGGCCTTTCCCCTCTCGGGTTTCCTCCTTGGGTCAGGTGCAAACTTCACCAAGACACCGGAGCAACTCTGCCCTGGTAGTTCTGCACCAGCCCCTGCCAGGGCCCGGCCGGGCACTCTTCCTTGAGGTCTCTGGGTCCATAGTCTGAACTCAGGGAGGTCATCCAGAGCCCGTTCCCCCGGACAGGTGGGGCAGGGGGGCTAGCTTGAAGAGCTGGAGGAAGATGGCAGAGTAAGAGTTGGTATGAACCGGCGCCTGCTTAGCCAGACTTCCTAAGCTCCCCACTGGGCCCAGGCTGGGCCCCTTCCCCACACCAGGCGGATCCCAGCTGAGGTCCCTTCCCTGAACCCAGTGCTCTCCTCCCTGTTCTACCACTGGGGGAAGGGAACAGCTCACCTGCTTGGACCCTGCCAACCGGGCGGGCTGAGGCACAGGCCAGGTGGTGCAGCCTAGGGTGCTGGTGGCTGCGAGCCTTCTCCCCATCCCTGAAACGTGGGGCGGGGTTGCAGCAGCTCACAGCCACCCCTGGGCACCATGCATGGAGATAACCGCTCTCTACTGAGCCACCTGCCCCTCCACCCGGGCCTGTGGGGGTTGGGGTGGCCTTGGGCTCCCACTGGCCCCACTGAAGCCAGACTTGGCTTGGCTGGCCACCCCCGCCGCCCGAGGGCTGCACATGCCCCACGGGCCTCATCGCCCTCATGAATCCCTGTGGTCTGGCCATCCCATCCCAGGAAGTGGCCATCCTGATCCCCATGGCTCACTCCCTGGTGCAGTTGGGCCTGCCCAGCAAGCATATAGGCAGGAGCTGGCCTCTGAGGGGAAGGAGGAGGGATGCAGGCCAGGGCAGAAGTGGGGAACTTGGCGGTATAAACACAGCCCCCCCCCCCACCCCCACCTCCTGCCGACCCCTCGTGCTGCATTCCTGAACCCCTGGGTGCCCCTGCCCAGCACTGTGCTCTCGGGCCTGGGGTGGGAATAAGGGACCTAGAGCTGCAGCCGGAAGGCAGCCCTCCCTGGCTTGGAATCACAGTGGTTGATCAGGGAGGGATGTGGGGTGCCAAATTCCGCCTCGCTCTCTCCTCCTCCCTCCCCCGCTCTCTCAGAGGCCCCGTGTCCCCGGCGGGCGGACGGGGCTCAGGCCCCGCTCACCATTGTATTGCTGCCCGCTCTGTTGCTGCTGAGGCAGCAGCAGTGGGGGCTGCTGACCTGGCCCTGGCCCAGGCCCCTGGCCAGCCTCCTGCGCCTGGACCCCAAGCAGCAGCGGAGCTTCCAGCAGCCAAAGCAGCAGCAGTAGCCAGTGGGCCAAGTGCCCGGAGCCAGCTGGGGGGCGGCGGCAGTGGTGGCCAGAGTCCCAGCTCCCCTCTGCCACCGGCCCCACTGGGAGCGCCCGGCACAAAGTTCCTAGCTTCCAGCACCAGCGGCCGGGGACTTCTTAGGTGTCTCCTCCTCTCCACCGCCCAGGCTTCATGAATCGCAAGTTTTCTCGGAGGCGGCGGCTGCAGGACTCAGCAGGAGACAGAGGAGCAGGCCGAGTGCGGCTCGGGCTCGACAGAGGGCGCCGGCGCGGAGGACATCTCCCCAGCGGCAGGGGGAGCCGCTGCCCGCTGGGGAGATCTCCTCCGCGCCGGTGCCCTCCGTCAAGCCTGAGCCCGAGCCGCACTCGGCCGGCTCCGTCTCCCACTCTGTGTCCTGCAGCCGCCGCCTCCGGGCGGGGAAATTTACGATTCATGAAGCGCGGACGGCGGGGAGAGCCCGGGTGGCTCCAGCGCTCCAGGGTCGCGTCCGGCCTTCCTGGCCCTGGCTGGCTCCCGGCGGGCGGGCAGGCGGGGCTCATGCTAAGGCAAGCGATGCCCCCGGGTCGCACACGGGAGTGGGCCCCGTCTCCGGTGTGCGGGCGAGGGCTCCGGCGAGGCGATTGGCACCGCTTGCCTTAGCCCCCGTCGCACACAGAGGCCCAGATGGCAGCTTGCGCTGTCCTACCCTGCCTTCAGTATGCAAATTAGCCACCATCTTTGTTGGCGGTTAATTTGCATATCGCCCTGATTAGCCAATGGGAAGCGTAGCGGAGGTATGGTTAATTACCCTTTTTGTCATTTATTAGATAGGATGGCCTGCTATTGCACTGAAAGCCCAGGAAAATCTTGTTTTGCCGCATTCTTGGAAAACCAAGGTGAGGTGAAGAGGGACCATGGAAAGCAATTCCTAAGATAACTAAGAGGACTTGAGAGTGAAATCCGCCTTCCGGTAATTGAGAGGCCTGAGACAGAGGTAACTGAGGAAGTGGCAGACAAGCTTTCTAGAGTCTGCTCTCGAGTTGGAGAAAAAGCTAACCAAGCTCCGGCTAGGCCTGAAATACAGAGCTGCTGCCAACAATGGCTCTGATCTCTTATTCTTCATGGGAAAGTACCTGGATAAATCTGGGCATGTGCCCTGATCAGGAATTGAACTGTGACCTCCTGGTTCATAGGTCGACACTCAACACTGAGCCACGCCAGCAGGTAGAGTCAGTACCAACTTTATCTGTAATATGTATTTCTTCCTTTTCCCCACAAAAAGATGCTGCTAAGTAGTAGGTACATACTTAACATTCACTAGATTGTTTTCTTTTGTGATTTATGCTTGCAATATTTCACAATGAAGTATAATGATGAAAAAGGGGAAATTTAAAAATTAGAGGTTGCAGCTAGGTGAGACATATTTAATACCACTGAAAAAAACATAGGTTTTTTTCTTCTTTTTAAAATTTAGAATTAACTCATTTAAAGAATAATACATTCATATATACCTCCACACAAGCACCATGCCTCCAGTGCCATTATAGACTTTCCCAAAAATCTCACAAAGGTCTACAAACACCAAAAAATCAGTTACTGCCCTAGCTGGTTTGGCTCAATGGACAGAGCATCGGTCTGCAGACTGAAGGGTCCCAGGTTCGATTCCGGCCAAGGGCACGTGCCTGGGTTGCGGGCTCAATCCCCAGTAGGGGGCGTGCAGGAGGCAGCCGATCAATGATTCTCCTTCATCATTGATATTTCTATCTATCTCTCCCTCTCCCTTCCTCTCTAAAATCAGTAAAATATATATTTTTTTTTAAATCAGTTACTGCCTCAGAGCACCTTGTAGCTCTTGCTAAGTGGCCTAGCCTCGCTCACATCATGGTGCCCCCAAAAAAGGGTCCCGAGGCCAGCACAAGTGACAGCAGGCCGAGGTTTGCATCACAGTCTCTCCGAGGCGCCTCCGAACCCAGCATAAACAGCAGATCACTTTGTAGCACCTACCAAGAAGCCCCAAGCCCAGCACAAACAGAGGCTGGTATTGGCCTACACAGAACCCCTTCTGAAAGGTTCCAAAAACATCACATCTAGTGGCAGGCTTCAACCCACTTACCCACCAGCTCCGTACATGACAGTCAAAGTTCAAGCTCCTAAGGTAAGAGCTTGAGAACGCGACTCTAACCCATGGGATTGGCAGCCACACACCTTGCACTCTGTAGTCACAGGCAACTCTCACAGCTGGTCAGCCTGAGAGTCATTCCAACCACTGGCATGCCAACAACAACTGAATCTCAACTACAACAGTAGGGCACATACGATCCACTCGGAGGAAACCCTAGGAGCGCCAGCTTGGATAAGCAGGGAGACAGCACTGCTGGGCCCTCAGAACATCTTCTATCTAAGCTCACAATGGCAAGCAGCTCTACCTAACACAGAGGAACAAACACAGGAGGCTGCCAAAATGAGGAGAACAAAGAAACATGTCACAAATAAAAGAACAGGACAAAAACTCTAGAAAAAGAAGTAACCAAAATGGAGATAAGGAATCTACCACATGCAGAGTTCAAAACCCTGGTTATAAGGATGCTAAATGAACTGAAATGAAAAATACCTAAACACAGAACTTCAACAGAGACAGAAAACATGAATAAGGAGATAGGAAACATAAAAAAGAACTAGTCAGAAATGAAGAATAAAATAACTGAAATACACTGGAGGAAATCAACAGCAGGTTAGATGAAGCAGAGGATCGAATCAGCGATCTGAAAGACAAGGTAGCAGAAAACACCCAATCAGAACATGCAGTGGCTTTAAAATCCAGAGAAATATCTTGGCTGTAGAGGTTGCCCTGAGGATCCAGGGGTCCCACCTGCACACAAGACCCCCAGCCCATGGTTCCAGAGCCGGGAAGAGAAATCCCCATAACTCTGGGCTGTTAAAACCAGTGTGGATTGTAGCTGAATAACACAGAGGCTGCTGGAGTCCCTGACAGTTCCTCTTAAAGGGCCAGTACACAGACTTATGCCCTCTAAACTCCAGAACTGGGGCAGCAGCTGGAAAGGAACCTGGGACATGTGGGGAGGACCTACCTTGTTTGGCCCTAACTGCCCTCCCCAGCTGGCCTGGTCGCCTCTAACTGCCCTCCCTGGCCAGCCTGGCTGCCCCTAACTGCCCTCGCCCGCCAGCCTGGTCACCTCTAACTGCTCTTGCCGCCCTGGTTACCCCTAACTGCTCTCCCCTGCCGGCCTGGTCACCCCTAACTGCCTCTGCCTCGGCCCCCACCACCATGGCTTTTTCCGGAAGATGTCCAGTCTAATTAGCATATTACCCTTTTATTAGTATAGATAAGTATTTGTCATATTATTCTCTACTTTTCTATATGTATTTAAAATACTCCAGAAGATTTTAAGCAAATAAAAAATGGTCAAGTTGCAGAAAAATAAGTTTTGAAATACAACCTGGTAGGCTTGAAAGCAACATTTGCGAAAAAGGGCACAAGTTGCAGTCGGCAGCAAAACTTGTTAGGATTGCTTGGTTAATATTCTTTTGTTGGAAAGGCGTGGTTTGGGCAAAGGAGAAAAGGAAACCAGCCCGATGAAAGGGAATGTCTGATTGGGCCGTTGCCACAGCAGAGAGGGGCAGGTGCGGCAAAGGTTCAGGCTGTCCACAGGCAAGGATGTCTGTGTGTATGGGACACCAAAGGACACCTGTCACGCCTGAAACACTATTTGCTAACACTCACAATTGCAGAGCTCAGGATGAATCACTGTTTTTAAAACTATTATTTCCCTGACATATAAAATATACATACATATAAATATACGTGCACTCTTCTGAGCTTCCCCTGCCCTCCACTTAGTATTTGGCTATGGCCTTCTTTTCATGTCAACAAATTGGATGCACAGACATGATTTTTAATGGCTACAGTGTTATCCCTGACTGTTTGACATTACTATGGTTTACTTCACTAACCCTTTATCGTGGGGCTGGTTGATTCCGGTTTCCCCTGGCATCAACTACAGTGAACATAATTGCTTATTTGACTGTTTACTTAGGACACATTCACAGACATGGAACTCCTGGCCCAAAGCTAATTCACTTGAATTTTGATCCACATTTCCAAATTGACTTTCTAGAAAGTGCTTCTGTTTGTTTAGTCCCGTGGTCGGCAAACTGCGGCTCGCAAGCCACATGCGGCTCTTTGGCCCCTTGAGTGTGGCTCTTCCTAAGCCTTAGGAGTACCCTAATTAAGTTAATAGCAATGTACCTACCTATATAGTTTAAGTTTAAAAAATTTGGCTCTCAAAAGAAATTTCAATCGTCGTACAGTTGATATTTGGCTCTGTTGACTAATGAGTTTGCCAAACACTGGTTTAGTCCATTGGTTTTAAATCAGATTACACTCCCACAAACAGGGTAAGAGAAAACTGTTCAACACGCCTTCGACAAATCGCAAACTCTTGCTGAACTTGAGCGACTCTGTCCCGGCATATCTGTCTGCGTGCTTTTCAAGGCACTTTTGAAGGAAGGAAAGGGATCCGGCGCCCCTAGGTTCTCCCGCGTGGACAGAGCTGGAAAAGCAAAGTTCCCCGAGAAGGTGGAAGCGCAGCAGGGATCCTCCCAGCCAGGGTAGGGGCATGCCTGGACGCCCCCTGCACTCCGGGGCTGGGGCTGGGCACAGGGGGCGGGGCCAGCCCTGGGCGGGCCACAGCCATGTCCCCGCCAGCCCTGAGCAGTAAGAGCCCCCAACACCCTTCCCTGTCCCCTTTTCCGGGTGGGCGGGGACAGCAGGTGGTGGGGAGACCTCCCATTGCTCCCAGTCCTGACTCCCGAATCCCACACGCTGTGTTACTGAGAAAACTTAGGCAGGGACATGTCACCGGGCGCAGGACCAGGAGGATCCGGGCTAGAAAGTGAAGTCCAGGGAGGCGCGGGTGGCACGGCCGAGGGCCCTGTGTGGGTGCGGGTGTGTCAGTGTGTGTCGCTCAGGTCCAAGCTCATGCACACTCACACGGCCGCACCTCGGCTCTGCACCCTCGGCCACCAGGAACCTCCGCGGAGCCTGCCGTGATCTTGGATGCATTCAGTCCCAGCATCAAGCAAGTCTGAAAAAGTTTCCCCAGACTGACTCGCGGGACCCAGACTGACGCCCCGCCTCCCACCATGTGCCCACCCAAGGCTGGCCCCGCCCCGAGTGCCCGGGGTCTGAAGGCCAGCCATGCCTCTGATCACGGGAGACCCAGTATTCTGCCACACCCCGGCCAGGTCCCAGAGCTCTCTTCCACCTCTGGGCCCCTGCCGGGCCCAGGGCCCAGTCGTTTGGTCGTCCCTCACTGCCCCCCCTGCCAGCTGGTCGTCCCACGCAGCCTTCTGTTCGGTCATCTGTTTGATTGTTTACATTGTGACAGCTCCTGGCTTTTTATATATTAGGACTAGTGGCCCGGTGCACAAAAATTTGTGCACTCGGGGGCTGGGGGGAGTGTCCCTCAGCCTGGCCTGCACCCTCTCCAATCTGGGACCCCTGGAAGGATGTCCTACTGCTGGTTTACAGGGATCGGGCCTAAACTGGCAGTCGGACATCCCTCTCACAATCTGGGACTGCTGGCTCCTAACCACTCACCTGCCTGCCTGCCTGATTGCCCCTAACCACTCTGCCTGCCAGCCTGCTTGCCCCCAACTTTCCCCCACCGCCAGCCTACTCGCCCCCAAATGCCACCCCCCCCCCCCCGCCAGCCTGATCAGCCCCAACTGCCCCCTGTACCAGTGTGCTCACCCCAACTACCCCCCCTGCTGGCCTGCTTGCCCCTAACTGCCCCCCCCCCCTGCTGGCCTGCTTGCCCCCAACTGTCCCCCTGATGGCCTGCTCACTCCAAATGGCTCCATCTTCTATTCCATTTGTGTCCTTTCCACCCCTAAGTTAATGCCTTATCCTTAATATGTGGTTATGAGATGTCTCTGTGACTGAGCTGGGAAACCTTTCATGTTTCTCTTTCCTTCCCCTTCATCTCAGGATAACTGAGCTCTGCGGTTTGTGTGGGACGAAAGGCCCTGGGAATACAATGCTGAGCCCCCTGAACTCGTATTATTCTTTATTGTATTTTTTGATTCTTCGGGCTGAATTAAACATGAAAACAGAAGAAAATACACCCTTAGATATAGAATCTGAGTCATTACCTGGAGATTTCTGTGGTAGTTAACACTGAAGCATGAGACACCTGTGTTTATTGGTCAATTTCCTCAACTATGGGACGAAGGTTGATCCTGCCCCTCGGATCCTATGGAGGTTGGATATGATGCATCCAGAGGGATTAACTGGCAGCTCGGAGAATAAGATCAGAAATCCACAGACACTTGTTTCCTTTACCCAGACAGAGTTAGAAAAACACAAGTCCTTTTATCATAACAGCAGCAAGGGCCATGCCTGTGGGAGGAGGAGCAGGGAACCAGGGCTTCCCCCTTGCTCCTTCCCCGCCCTCCCTTCCTCCATCCCTGCACTGGTCCCACTGCTATGCTATGGTGGAACCGCTCAACTCAGGATCTTGCCCTGCCCATGTCACAGAAAGGAGCATGTGCACTTCTTGCAGACACAGAAGCAGCTGTGGAGTAGGGAGGTGGTGGTTATTCCCCTGAGCAGGCACTGAAGTCCTTGTTAAAGTCTCCACTCCAGAGCCTGTGAGTCCTGGGAGGCTGCACAGTGGAGGCGCCACATTCCTTTCAGTAGAAACTGAAGATTGATGGGAGCCTGCCGGCTGTGGGGAAGGACCAGGAGGTCTGCCTTGTGCCCATTCCCAATGCACAGTCCCGCTTTGCTGGTGGAGCCTCCTGAGCCCAACGCCCATGGCCTGGGCACACAGGGGGCGGGGCCAACGCCGACGCCATGTTCCCTCTGAGCCCCACGGATGGCTGGGGCTGCACTCAGGAAGGGCTGCACACAGAGCCGGCTGCACACGGGGCAGGGACCCTGCCTTCGCCGCTTTCCCCCTGAGCTCTGTGCCGATGGCCTGGCCGCACACGGAGTGGGCTGCACACGGGGGTGGGGACCCCTGCCATCCCCTTGTTCAGCCTGAGCTGCCTGCCAATGGCCTGGCCATACACGGAGCGGACTGCACATGGGGCGGGGGCTCCTTCCATCCCCTTGTTCCGCCTGAGCTCCGCGCGGATGGCCTGGCCGCACAGAGCGGACTGCACATGGGGCGGGGGCCCCAGTCATCCCCATGTTCCGCCTGATCTCCGCGCCGATGGCCTGGCCGCACGGAGCGGGCTGCACATGGGGCGGGGACCCCCCCCTTCGCCGCTTTCCGCCTGAGCCCAGCAAGGATGGCCTGGCCGCACTGGGGGCGGGGCCCCACCATCACCTCCTTCCATTTGAGCCCCAGGGCCACTTTTGCCTTGCCACCCGGCTCTTAGGTGCCACTTGGGTTTCCTATCACCCTGTGGCAGGCGGCTTCTTCCCCTTTCACCTCCCAGCATTGCGCCTACATATGCAAATTAACCGCCATCTTTGTTGGCAGTTAATTTGCATATCGCCCTGATTAGCCCATGGGAAGGGTAGTGGAGGTACGGCTAATTACCATGTTTCTCTATTATTAGATGGGATGATGGCCATTTTTCTACTGCACTTACATGGATTCTGAAATGAGGTAAACAACAGAACTTAACTAAAGAAAACTAAAACTTCTAAATATCTAGAAAGACTATTTTAAATGTTTCTATACACAGTGAAAGAAGCTTTAAAAATTAGATAGTAGTACTATACTAAAATAAACTATTTTCATGTTAATTATAATAATTTTCTTATTCACTGGCCTGTATAAATCCCCTCTGATTACCTCATTGCCTCCTGCCAATCTACAAACTAAAGGGGATTAGTCAGTTTTACTTGCTTCCCACTGTTGATTACATAACACCCCTCCCCAAAGAATATGCCATGAAATTGATGACCCAGATCCACCATGCATGCCTGCTGCTGCCTACAACCATAGAAAGGACAGGTGGACACACTGTGTCCCACTGCATGCTAGTAAAACCTGTGAAGTCTTGAGTCAAAATGGAGGCTTTAAAGCAGCTGAAAGTGGCTTTAAAGACAAAAGGAGACCTGACTTGGGATGGTAAACACACACAGTGTACAGATGATGGTCTTTAGTATTGTGTACCTGAAACCTGTAAAACGTTATTAACCAGTATCACCCCAATACATTCAATTAAAATAAAATAAAATTAGACTAATTTCCTTACTTTTATATTATCCTGAGGATATCCTTAAAGATTTGACAGAGCCTTTCTCTGGACAGTAAATCACACAGGTGAATACAGGATTTTTATAAATGACTCCAATGTTCTTCTCCAGAGTGAATAACATCACTGACTGGGAACTCCCAGAAGACTTGGAGCCATTAAGGGCTGGGATTCCTTTCAAATGGCATCATTTCAACAGAGGCTCAGTGAGAAATGAAACCTCCTGCAAATCAAAAAAGTTGCAATGTGCTTTCTTTCCCCAGAGGCTTACTACCTGCTTCTCCCCCTCCCCCCTCCCCCCCCCCCCACGTAAAGATGCTGCTGGAAGAACAGCTGACATTCTGCTGTGAGCCTCCTCCAGAAACGCCCCAAATACACAGAACAGGTTTCTGGCTGCCTCTCCATGAACATCCTTCTCTACTTGACACCTATCACCTACTAGACAATAAGCATCTACTGAAAGAAGGACACTATCAGAGACAGTAACACATTTACGGTAAAATGATGATATCCAGAAACTGCCTCAAAATAACCCAGTGGAGAAGCAGAACAAGGAAACAGATGAGCCAAGACTGTACATGCACTGACAATTGCTAAAGCTAATGATGTGAAAATGGGGGTTCGTCTTACTAGCCTCTATATTTTTGTATATGTTTGAAATATTTCGTTAAAAAACTTCCCCAGATTCAAAACAATGCATTTACCAAGCAGTTAGTGAGCACTTCTGATTCCTGATGACTCACTCTCCCCCCTGCTCCCTTCAGAGGATTATGCAGACTTGCCCATTAGTGTGTGATCTGCAATGCGACCTGTGGGAGTGACATCCCTGGCCCACTGACAATGAGCCTGCCCACACAGCGTGCTCTGGCCAATGGCATGTGTAAGCGGGGATGACTGATGGACACCAGGGCTGAGGAGAAACTTGAAGAGCCATCATATGTTTGCACCAGTTTCCTGTTCGTTCCCTCTCACAGGACAATGGCATCTCTCAGCGAGAGGCTGCTCCCTCAGCCAGGGTTCCACAAATGCTGCAGCCAATCCACAGCGGACATGATATAATGTAAGCAAGAAATAAACCACTGTTGTGAACCACTGGAATTTGAATGGGTTGTTACGGTAGCATAAACTAGCAAAAGCTGACGGATACGCTAGGGCAGTGGTCGGCAAACTCATTAGTAAACAGAGCCAAATATCAACAGTACAACGATTGAAATTTCTTTTGAGAGCCAAATGTTTTAAACTTAAACTATATAGGTAGGTACATTGTTACTAACTTAATTAGGGTACTTCTAAGGCTTAGGAAGAGCCACACTCAAGGGGCCAAAGAGCCGCATGTGGCTCTCGAGCCACAGTTTGCCCACCACGGCTCTAGGGGCTAGGTACAAAGCATGTTAAAATGAAAGGCTAGTATATTTTTAAGAATGTTTTAGCCCTAGCCGGTTTGGCTCAGTGGACTGAAGGGTCCCAGGTTTGATTCCAGTCAACAGCACATGCCTGGGCTATGGGCTTGATCCCCAGTAGGGGGCGTGCAGGAGGCAGCCAATCAATGATCCTCTCTCATCATTGATGTTTCTATCTCTCTTTCCCTCTCCCTTCCTCTCTGAAATCAATAAAAATGTTTTTTAAAAAAGAATGTTTTAGAAGGCAGATAAAAAAACTTAACAATGGTTAACTGAGTCGACAGTTTGAGAACTGGTGGGTGTATAGGGATAGGGATAAGATCAGAGAGAGACTTTATTTATACCATCATATGTCAATGAATTTTCTTGTGTATGTTTTTTTAAACCTGAACAACTAGGGACTTGGATAATTTGAGCTATTTTTTATTTCCTATGTACTTTAGTATTAAAAATATAACAATATATTTAAGCAAATAATAGTTACTTAAAAATGATTAAGAACCATCTTTCTACCCAATGAGAAACTAAAAAGTTGTTGATAATTTAGCTTTTTAAAAAGTGTCTTCCCCCCAAAAAACACAACTGTTAATTTTTTAAAGTGGCAAAGGCTAAATGCAAAAATCCTACATACTAAAGAGCTAACATGCAAATGGTTGTCATACCCTCACAGCCTCGGGTCCTCGTGCTGGAACTGCTCAGACACTCAACACTGGGGAGAGAGGAATGGGGACCAGCCAGGCTGTGGCCCAGGAGAGGAACAAGCCTCCTGCTCCACGGTCCTGGGCGCCAGTGCCTGCAGCTGCAGCCCAGGAGAGGACAAGCCGCCCACCCCGTGGTCCCGGGTGCCTGCGGCTGCGGCCCAGGCGAAGCCTCCTGCCCACGGTCCCCTGCAGCTGCAGCCGGCCGGGGAAAGTTGGCCCAGGTCCTGGGTGCCTGCAGCCAGCCAGAGGGAGGGAAGCCCAGGTCCAGGGTGCCTGCAACTGGCTGGAGGAGAGAATCCTGGGTCCTGGGTCCTGGGTCCTGGGTACGGGGCGAGGCAGAGGCGGTTGGGGCGATCAGGCCAGCAGGGGAGCAGTTAGGGGCGATCAGGCAGGCAGAGGGGTTAGGGGCGATCAGGCCAGCAGGGGAGCAGTTAGGGGCGATCAGGCAGGCAGAGGTGGTTAGGGGCAATAACGCAGGCAGGCAGAGGGGTTAGGGGAGATCAGGCAGGTGAGTGGTTAGGAGCCAGCAGTCCTGGATTGTGAGAGGCAGGCGAACATACCCTAAGCAGTTCCAGATTGGAAAGGGTGCAGGCCGGGATAAGGGACCCCCCCCCCCCCCACTGGGGCACAAATTTCATACACTGGGCCTCTAGCAAATAAATAAAAAACAGGAGCATGACGTAGGTTTCACAACTATAGGGCTTTGGGTTATTGGTACTGATCTCAAAGAGAATTCTCTCAATTACATTATTTTAGTACACCAGTAAACTGGTGAGGAAGCCTGCTCTAGGCATTAAGTTTTGTGGAACAAGACTCAAATAGTACTACTACAGACAAGGCATTTTACTCTACTAAGTTAGCCCATGGAGGTTAAAATTATTAAAAAGAGTTAGAAGAACAAAAAAGGAAAATATTCTAACCATGACTCTTGCCTTGATTAAACACTTGAATGTTTTCAGAAGTCAAGTTCCATAGAGTAAGACTTAACAACGTGAACATATTTTTACTTAATTTGAGCAATATTTGAACATAGCAGTATCTTGCAAATATGATTAGGATATGTCTGTACTTTTCAGACTTGTATCTCAAAGCACCTCACAAACATTAACCCTCATTTCGCCTGAGGGGTAGATGTTGCACATTATAATAATCCATCCTTTTCACTACAAAATATTTAAATACCCCTCAGCAGTACTTGCCCTGAGAAGGTCTTACCCCAAACAGCCCATAAAACAGGAAATAAGCTGACAGTGCATGTGCCACCAACAATCTCTGACAAGATCAGACCTTCACCCACAAGAACCACTTCCTCTGAGTAAACCACAAAGACTGCACAGGGCAAACCACAATATACTAGCTTGTATCTGGAACGCAGATAGAGAACTCACCTAACAGCTAGGGAAGACTATGTCTAAGTGCCTGCACAGGTTTCCTATATGTTTTACGTGTATTCTGAGGACTTACTACTCTTCTGGAGAAGATATAGCCACCTTCTGCATTACACATGCAATTTCTTCACATGCCAATGAAGTCTTCAGGCTTTCAACAATAATCTACATTTTCTGAGTCCACATAAGACCTACAAACTCCTCTTTAATGTCTTATGTGAATCTAAAAGCAGCATTTAAATATAATATTTGACCAAAACTGTAGTCTCAAAGCAATTTTTTTAAATGAGTTTTATAATATTAAAAAGCAGTGTAACCGGTGACTAACTGTAAGCATCAACTAAACCAGATTTTTAAAATTTATTTCCAATTTCTTCATGAATTTTTACTCACAGTCCCAAGATGGGAAATCCAATTTTTCACTGGCCATTACATTTGCATGTTTCTCAACACTCGGAAGCCAGTAAGAACCTAAACTGTCAGCTACGTTAACTAATTCACTAAGCTAAACTTAGTGTCTCTCTCCTTGTACGCTTATGCAATTCAGGCAAAGCCTCTGGCCTTCAGCATCATCGTGTATTACCTCTGCAGAAGCGAAAAGCTGAAAGTTACTGGTATCCGCTTCGTGGGCTTTTCTTAGAAGCTATATTAGAGGCGGTTTTACAAACTTCTTTCATATGTGGCTATCTTGGTACTCTGGATATTCTAAGCTGAAAAAGTGAAATGCTCTAAATTTGGCATGCTTCCAAAATTCTAAACTTTGAGGGAATTATCACTAAAAATGTGTCCTGATTATGAGATTAGACTGCTGTGCAGTCTCCTGAGAAAGTGATGAGCAGCTACTCCAGAAACACTTAAAATGAGAATAGATAAGACACTAAAAAGCATCCTATAAGAGACAAAATCCCTCTTGGACTTGGTCAGGTTGGAAAGTAGGAAAGAAAAAATGTATGTAGAAAGACAATAATTTAAAGTGAAAGAGTAGGGGACTTGAGAGCCAAAAAATCTACATCAAAAATCTAGATTATAAAACTGTCCTTTCTAGTTTTATAACTTGACTTAAACTTTATGAGCTGCCTAAAGTGGTGATCTGCTCCACACTGAGTCGAAAACATTGTAAATGCTAAAGAATGACAGGGTATCAGTACATGCATGAGGGTATTTTACTCAAAAGGAGATATAATACTTAAAATTAAATACCACTATTTTGAAGACTCTTAATTATTAAAAGGGAAAGGAGCATGTCTTCCCATGAAACCTTAAAATATTATCAAAACCAAGTTTTAACGGATGAGATCAAATAAAGTTAAACTCCCTATTCCTGAAAATATGGCATGGTCAATTTCTAGGAGGTAAGAAATTATATGATAAGAAACATTTTCAGTAACTTTGTCAGACAACTAAGATGTAAAAGAGTTCCTCCAATTATCTCTGAATAAAAAACATTAAAACATCCTGCTGGTTCTGTGACCGATGTTAGTTTGGCAGACAACTAATACCAATTTCTAGATGGCTTTTAGAAGAGGCAACCACGTGTGTTTATGCAAAGACTAGTGGCCTGGTGCACGAATTAAAAGGGAATTAATTAGAGGAAATATTTTAATATTGCTATTTGCCCTTTATAATAGAAGTGTCAGAGATGAAAGAAAATTAGTAAAATGTACATGGAAATCTCCCCCCTGTCAGAGTTTGGGGTGCGCTGTGGGACCCAGAGTCAAGTCCCCGCCCACCCACGTGCACCTTGAAATCATGCCAGACTGAGACCCGGCCGGCTCCACCCCCACTGAACGAGACCCAGACCCGGCTGGCCCCACCCTGTCAAGCCCCACTGGGGCGGGGGGCACAGCCTCAGGTCTTCCGGCCCAGCCTCAGGTCCCCTGGCCACAGTGCCGGGGTCAGGGACATGGCCTCAGGTTCTCCCGTCAAGCCTCGCTGGGGTGGGGGGTGTAGCCTCAGGTTCCCCACCCCAGCCTGGTGCCACACAGCCTCAGGTCCCTGCTGATTGGTCGTTACAGCATCATAGCATGACAACCATTTGCATATGAGCCTTTTATTATTAAGACTAGAGGCCCGATGCACGAAATTCGTGCAAGAGTAGGCCCTCCGTTCCCCGGCTGCCAGCACTGGCTTCCCTCTGGCACCCAGGACCCGGGCTTCCCTCCGGCACCTGGGACTGGGCTTCCTTCCAGCCACCCACCGGCAGGTACTCAGGACCTGAGCTTCCCTCGCAGCCCTGGCTTTGTCCAGCAGGCCGTCTGGAAGGACATCCAGAAGAACATCCGGTCTAATTAGTATATTACGCTTTTATTATTATTGATTTTTCCCAGGACCCACAATGCTCCACATAAAAATTTATAAAACACACTATTTATGGATTCCGTCAATGTTTGCCTCAAATTTAATTTTTAAATTGAAAATTCAAACTTAGTTTTTAAAAAATTCGACGTTAACTCAACATTGTTATATACAACTGGAAACCAAGAATGTGTTATGCAGTATTGCCAAGTTAACATATTTGTGTATTGATTCAAATAAAGCTTCTCCTGTCATTTCATTGAATAAATATGAACATCTAATAAGTGTGCCATTTACCAGGAAGATTACAGCTCTGTATTTTTAAAATTTAATTTGGATGGTACATGTTTCTCGTGTAGAATTGAACAAGTGAATGTACTACTGCAGACCTACATGAATCATGATTTTATATTAGAAAAGACAACATAACTGGGATTGATTCCCAATTTCAATCTTGTGTTTATCAAATGACTGACTTTATAAGTAAATACTACAAATAATTTCACCTTGCAGATGGCTCAGGCAATCTTCAAAATAGCACAAAGTATTTTTTTGGATTGTTTTCTAATCAAGAGCATTATAGAGAGCATTATATGGCAGAAAAAGTATCATGAATGAAAATGCTAATTACTGGATATATGCATATAAAGTCACAGGTTTCCACATTCACTTTTAAAGTTTACTCAAATTAAATAAGCATAAAGCTGAACTCACACTAAGAAAATCCCAATACCTCAAAAACCTGTCTTTATCTCTAAATCAAAACAACAAAATCCATAAGTCCAAGACAAAAGTCCATTTGTTTCAAGGAAGACCCTTATAACAAAATCCTACCTGTATTGTCCCCTAAAAATTCATTGTTCTAGAACAGCCGTGGGCAAACTACAGCCCGCGGGCCAGTGGCCCGTTTGAAATGAATAAAACTAAAAAAAAAAAAAAAGACCGTACCCTTTTATGTAATGATGTTTACTTTGAATTTATATTAGTTCACACAAACACTCCATCCATGCTTTTGTTCCGGCCCTCCGGTCCAGTTTAAGAACCCATTGTGGCCCTCGAGTCAAAAAGTTTGCCCACCCCTGTTCTAGAACCTAGCCTGAAATCATTTACTGAGTCGACGGAAAATCATTCTTTTCTATTTCTCAGAAGAAATTCCAATTGCCATAGAAGCCCTGAATTCAACCTAAGAGGATTGGGAATGCGGTAATCAATGCAAACTGAAAAGCAGCAATCAGATATTCCTGCCACTTTTTAAGTGCTGATTCTAAAAGATGAAAACTACAGTCTCCAGGTCTCACAGAAGTTGCAAAGCAAGAGACTGGAAGGTCCCCCACTTATACATGTCTTTAAGCTGTTCAGATAGTCTATAAACAAAGAGTACCATAAACATAGTTTGGGTTTTTTAATTGACGACGATGCCTTTAAAAAAGGGGGATGGGAGGTTTGGGGAGATGAAAAGGAGGAAGAGAGTAAATAAATTTAACTGCAAAATAGTAACAGGATGTCAGTTCTGAGCGTCCAAAGTGACCAATCCACAGCCTAAACACAGCTGAATTCCATCCCAGCCCCAGCACTTCCCGAATGCGTAAGAATAAAACTTTCTTATCTTGTTCAGCCGTGTGTCCTCTGCCACCAACTGCAAAAGAGTAACCTCCAAAGCCAGCCCGTCTGAATTCAACTAAGGACAGACAGACTCCAGTCCGCAGTGCAAGAGCTCAAACTCCCACAGCTGGCCTGCGGGTCTGCACACCCTACAAAGCAAAGCCAGACCTTGTAACAATACTTCACACTTGAAAGGATCTTTAAAAGCTACACTGGCACTACTAACCGTGCCAACAGCTCTGGAATCAGCAAGGCATACCTCCAGTGCACTGCAGTGAGTAAGCAAGAGGATGAGGCAGGCAGGGCTGAGCAGAAGGTAGGAACGATTCCAGAAGGCTGTTAAGGCATCCTGGCACAGACAGAGCATCAAAGCTGTGTTTCACCCCAACACACATTCAGGTCAGGGGCAATTCCTCTCCAAAGAGCCAATGGATGCTAGATATTTATAGAATATGCTTAAAGAACAAGTAATGGTCACATAAGAATAATTCTTACTTCAAAAAACTGTTAGTAAATTTCTAAGAAACAGGTTTCCATACTGTCTCAGTAGTGCGTCTTAAATTAAGTGACTTTCAAGGGTGTTATTTTTCTTTTAAAAAAATATGTAAAATCAGGCGGCACTTGAACCAATTCAAAGATATTACTATACAAACGGATTTGCAGATTCATCTTATACTTAGAATCCTCATCTTTTACCCTGTGGGCCTACCACAGTGCCTGGCAAAGAACGGGCATCGATTAGCTGCATGCTTATTGTATATTTATAGCTCATCTACGTTATAGAAAGGGCACAAATCCCAAGATTCTATTTCCAAGATAATGGAAATAGTAAGAAAAATCTCTGAGAAGCAAAGACGAAGAAAGGTCATTAAGTAGGGGCTTGTGGGTGATTTTGTGTGGAATGAATTGATGACTCTCTATCTGTCTCTACAAAATTAAACACCCCTCTGATCACAATGAAAACCACCAAGTAACTACCTTAGTTCCTAATAAGACTTCTTCCTACGGGCTCAGCAGAGTGGGAGGGAACTGAGCCAGCCAGGAGGACAATCACCCACACCCCGTGAAACCGATTTCTCAGAAGCAAAACTCCCTGAAGGGAAGGAGGACAACCAGAGAAATCAAGGTAAGCGTGGCTACTCCTGTTACGTGCGCTCTCAAAAAGTTGAAAATTACTTCATTTCATTGAAAACTAAAACATATTTTTTAAGACATGCAATCTAAAAATAAATATAGTTTAAATGTTTAATGGTATCTTTTTAGGTAAACATTCACTTGACACTGGGAAGCATCAACAGGAACAGGAAGTTCTGTTTCTGGAGTAGCTGTTATGGTATGATAATGGCATTTGGCCCTTTTAAAATCAACAACTAAGTCTTACAATTAGGAGGAACTCGTTTAGGAAACTCAACTATTTTCTGCAGAAGCACTATTGCACCCTTCATCAAAGAGCTTTCATCGGCCCCCTAATTCGGTTATTTTCTTTTTTTAATGACATAATAGTTTGAAGGTTGCTTGGGGGAAAAAAAACAAGCTGAAGTCTCAGACAAGGATACAAAGTCATAATAAAATTGAGAAATAAAATGTATTAAAAGGATATGCCTATCCCTTGACCTAATTAATATTCAAAAGACTGCCACGAGTGCTGCACGGAAAGCACAATCCCCGCCGCCAGCAGCCCGGCCAGTCCGCCCGCCGCGCTCCCTCCAGGTTCGCTCGGGTTCTGGGAGATGAAACACTGAACGTGCAATGACTCCAGTCCAGCCCCAGGGCCCCCCACTTCTTCAGCTCCTGACACCGGCCCCCCGAGCCCGTGATGCGGTGACGTCACGTTCGGACAGCCCTCGACCGGCACCGCGCAGGGCGGTCCCGACGCGATGGTTCGCCGGCCGGCGCTCCGCTCGGGCTCCGGGGCCGGGACGAGCGGGGGCGACGCCGCACCCTCCCCGCCGGCTCCGCCGCCACCGTCCTCTGGCTCCTGGGCGAGGACAGGCCCGGGCCCCGGGCCGAGAGCCGCTCCCGGGAACCCGCGGCAGCGTCCCCCGAAGCCGACCTTCCCCAGCGCCACCACCCGGGGCCGGTCGGGCCGGGCCCTCCCCCCGCGTCCCGGTGGCCGGCCCGGGCCTGGCGGCGGCGCGGACGAACCTGTCGGTGGTCGTGGGCTGTGAGCCGCTCATTGGGCCGTGGCGAGAGGTCCTGCTTCTACCCAACTGGCATCTTACGGGGCCGGGGCCCAGGCCCGGCTCCGAGAGGGACGACCGGGGCCGGCTCCGAGCCGCAGGCCGGCATCGAGGGCGGCCGCGGGGCCAGGGGGCGCGGCGGGGGCCCGACCGGAGGTCGCCCGGACCGGCCGAGGCGGAGGGGAGGCCGCCGGGGAGGAGCGAGCTCGAGGGCCGCGCGGGGAGCAGGCGCCGCCGGGAGCCGCCTCTATCGGGGGCCGCCGGGCGCTCGGGGCCGCAGCCTCCGCCGCCTCTCGGGCCCCCGGGCGCCGGGCTGGCGCGGCCCCATGTCCCGGGCCGGGTCGCTGTGCCTTCCTCGCCGCCCCACCGCCTCGGGCGCGGACGCTGGTCTCAGCGCCGCCTTCCGCCGCCCATCGCGGCCCCGGCCGGCTCTTCCGCGGCGCGCGGCCCCGCCCCGTCGGCTGGGCGGCGGCTCCCGAGCGGCCGGAGCGTCCGGCCTGCGCGCGGCGGTCCCTGGTCGCGGCCGCCTCCCAGTCCAGGCCTCGCGGGAGCTCGTGCGGCGGGCGGAGGAGGCCGCGGCGGCGGGGCGGGCGGGGTTCCGGTTCCGGTTCTGTCTCCGCCGCGTCCAGCGCGAGCCGGCCCCGCCCCGCTGACCCGGAGGCCTCCGCCCAGACTGGGGCGCGTCCCGCTTCCACCCGAGGCTCCGGGGAGCGGCTCCGGCCCCGGAAACTCGCTCCGCGGAGGCCGCGCCGGCTCCCCGACCCGGTACGCGCACCGACGGCCTCCGGTGGACGGAAACGACCTCGGTCCGGGGCTGCCGCCGTCCCGCTGGGGACGCGCCCCCGCCCCGGAGGTTGGGGAGCCGGGCCGGGCCGGGAGGAAGGGCGTGCGGCGGCGGGACGTCTCCGGGGCAGCGCTGCTTCGGCCGCTGCTGCCCGGCAGAGTGGGCGCCTGTGCCCGAGTGAGAGGCCCGGTGCTCCCGGCCACGGCCGCCCGCGGGGACGGAGGGGAGGGAGGTGCGTCGGTGCGTGGCGGCCGTCGGAAGAGTCCCCGCCCCCGACCGGGGGCTCCCTGGCCTTCGGGCTTCGTGATTCCAGAATTGGGGATGGTGACCATTTAAGTGACTGTACCCCATTCGATACAGTTCCTTTTCATGCCGCTTGCGGGCATCTAAAGTAGCTGTAGTGTTATCAGAGTTTTCAGACTTGGTTTTAAACTTGTGCTGATGGGCGCGGGACCTCAACCTTTTTGTGGAAATCAAGTGACAAAGGAAATGCAGTAACACTGGGTGTGGAGACGGCAACGATGACCTCCCAACAAGGCTGTCCTAAAAGTCAGCCCCACAGTTCCTGAAAGGAATGGTCATTATCCCGGAATAGATGTCCGAACCAAGGCTGAAATTAGAAGGGTAACTAACCGTGGTCATTATTTCTTATAATTTCTTGTACATGTTTATTACTTGTTCTTAATTGAATTGAATTTATTTTTTTTTAAAAAAAGAAATTAGGGTTAAAAAACAAAAAGGAAAAGCTAAACAGAGGCCAGAGATGACTCTTTATTGCTTGATCTTTTTTGAGTTCAGGGCACAGCCACCTTATTTTGTAATGTTTATTTTGGGAAGGAATAGAAGCGAGTTAGGGTTCCAAGCCGCTTTGGGAATGATCAAACCAGGACACATCGCCACCTGCTGGTAGCGTAACAGTTCTGTCCTGAAGACAATTATTTTCCGCATACTGTAACTGGAAAGAGTTCCATCCATCAGTATACAATAACCAAAATGCAAACTTTATTTCCAAACTTATATCTTTTGTACACGTACTAAATATGTATCTTTTTTGCCCTGTCCTAATAATTTTATAGTAGCCCCAATGACTCATCAAATCATGCATTTTAAAAATGAGTTCCTTTCTTTCCTTCAAGAATGCCTCACTACTTGTGCTTCGGGAATAAAACAAACTGGGAAAGTTTCCTGATTCACCTCCTTTTCCTTGCATACAAAACCTCTTTGCAGACTGCTTTCAAGATCTTTCCAAAGCTAAACAGACCCACAGTTCTAGCTGTGAGCAAAGAAGGCTCTTGCTGTGGGAAAGTTTCAGAAGACAGTTAGCAAAGGACTTAATTAAGCCAGTCATTCATCCCAGAACTGCTCTTTTTAACGGCAGATCTCTGTATGCACCCACCGCGCCCGAATGGCGACAGGGTCCCTGGAGCTTCTTTACAGGCGTTGGTAGCTCTGGACCAGTGGGCCCTAACATGGGGCACACGCCCCACGGGGGCAATTTAATTTTTAAGGGGGACAATTCGAAAATAAGTTATTAACAGTGAATTATTTGCATTTCTTATGGTTCTAGGGGCCTCATATACAGTATACAGTCAGTTCTCTGGTTACGTCAGATTCGATGTACATTGTTTCGTGGTTACATCGCCATCTCTCATCTATACTAATAAAAGGGTAACATGCTAATTAGACTGGGTCGACTGGACATCTTCCAGTCATCCTTTTGGACAAAGCCACGGTAGCAGGGGCCGAGGCAGAGGCAGTTAGGGGCAATCAGGCTGGCAGGGGAGAGCAATTAGGGGTGATCAGGTCAGCAGGGGAAAGCAGAGGCGATCAGGCAGGCAGGCAGGTGAGCGGTTAGGAGCCAGTGGTCCCGGATTGCAAGAGGGATGTCTGACTGCCAGTTTAGACCCGATTCTGCAGGAGCAGTTGGACATCCCCTGAGGGGTCCTGGATTGGAGAGGGTGCAGGCCAGGCTGAAGGACTCCCCTCCCCCATGCACGATTTCATGCACCAGGCCTCTAGATTATTTATAAAAAAACAAACAAACAAAACATTATTTCAATGTATGTACATATGTGCTTTATGTTTTTTATTATTTATTTACCACAAGTAAAGGTCAGGAATTATCTTTCTTTTAAATTTTTTTTACTGTTTCACTTCATGACCGCTGTGTCTGTGCTCCATGTGAGTGACATAGGTGCTTTGTAGGTGGGTTCCGACTTACGGTGAAAATCGCGTTACATCGCGCCATAACGGATCTCCACCGTAACCCAAGGACCTACTGTATAAGGATATATTGTGATTTATTTGTCCATTTCAGTTCTTTATTAAATGTTTTGAAAATTTGCTATTTTCTCATATCACTTCATATTGCTATTTTTAAACAATTTCTCAGTGATGTCTTCCTCAGGACTTCACCTGTCCTTTCGTTCTTTTGTTTTTCTCTTTCATGGACGCCATGCTCTCTGGAAGCTTGCTTAGACCAGGTTAATTTTTCGGCTTCCTCCCCATGGATAGCAGCTCACTTTTTGAGTAATGAGAATTGTGTGTCACGGGGCATCAGGATTTTAGAGATGCTTAGGTGGGGCATGGCCAAAGAAGGCTGGGAACCGCCACTCTAGACTGTTCTGAATGTTCCATCTAGAGCAGTGGTTCTCAACCTTCCTGACGCCGCGACCCTTTAACACAGCTCCTCATGTTGTGGTGACCCCCAACCATCAAATTATTTTCGTTGCTACTTCATAACTGTCATTTTGCTACTGTAAACAATATGTAATTATATATGTGTTTTTCAATGGTCTTAGGCGACCCCTGTGAAAGGGTTGTTCGACCTCCAAAGGGGTCGCGACCCACAGGTTGAGAACCGCTGGTCTATAGAATCCCTTCAGAAAGCCCCGTCACACTCCCGTGTCACTAATTCCTTACCTAGAAAGATGACCATGGTGACCCAGCTCCCGGCACATGGTCTCCGAGGTTGTACAATGGTGCTTACTCTAAACCACATTCTCCTCTCCTCATCCATTCTCTCAACATGCTTACTGCGCACCCACCACTTAGCACTGTTGTGGGCATTGGGAATCCAGTTCTGAAGACTGTGGCAAGGCAACTACTCAAATGGGGCAACATAACAAAGAAATTACATTCTTCCTCCCTCTTTTCCAAACTGTTTTCTGTAGATAGGTTGCTGCCCCCAGAAGTAAAGAATATCAGGAATGGGTGATGAGAGGCAGCAGGTGGGAGGTACTTCATGAAACGTATAAACATGGGTCAGCATTTCTGCAGGCCAAAGGACTTTTTTTCAAACCTCTTGGCAAAACCACAACAAAAATATAAAGCAAACTCTGGATGGATAAAAAGTTGTTTATTTTTATAAAACAGTACAAATCATATTGAAATATAAACCCTCTCGAGCAGTGTTAATTATCACAGTAATCCAGATGCGAAGGAGCACTCGTTACCTCTGACCGTGCCGCATGTCAATCAGCCCTTTGTGGCCTCAGCTTCCCAACTAGTGCTCATCTTCATTTCACAGCTCTCAGTTTCCTTCACGTTTACTAGTTACAACAACAAGATAAGCGGAGATGAGCGATTCTCTTTCCCTTATCATTCTTTAGGTTTCTCAAATTTCAAAGACCTACATACACTCACACGGGAGTACCCCAAAGCAACAAGATCCGCAATCCCCATCCCCTCCACCTCTGAGGAGTTATGGGGCACGAACTGGCAGCAGATGAAGCCTGTTCAGGGTCTGGTATGGAGCGGGTTGCACGGGGCCACACTTTAAGAGCCAGCTGCTGCGTTTCTTTCCAGAGCTCGCTCCGTGCCACTTTCTGCTAGGCTTTTCTGAAGTCAGCACTCCCCAGCACCTGACTTTGACCATAATTTTGTTGGAGAGAAACTAGCCAGCATTTTAGGGGTTCTGATCACAGAAGAAAAAAAAGAGATAGAGATATTACTGTCAGATTATTTCCACATCCAGCAAAACTCTAACCAAATGACAACCATTTTAAAAAGGTGCACTGTTAACATGCCTTTGAACTGCATTTCACGGAGCAATGATGACTCTGTGTGGCCCCAAGCACTCTGCTGGTGCGGCCAGTGACCTACACTTTCAAGAACCCTCATAAGGTTCTTATTCCCAGTGACCTCGATGAGCTGAAACTTCCACTGGCCTTCAGCCCTGACTTCACTAGCCCTGTACACTTTCCCACCAACAAAGCCGACCCATCACCACCGATCTAAGTAACATCATCAAACAAACAAACAAATAGCAAAGATATAAATAAATAATGCTTTTTTTCCCCCATAAAAGCCCTCCATTAAAGAAATGCTACCTAATGTCTCTATGAGATGCACAATGGGGTATTTCATTCATTCACACCAGGATTTGCACGGAGGCAAAGAATGAATAAGTGACCTGCCCAAATGAGTTGGCCAGGGAGTAGCCACATTCTGTAAAAGAAAGCAGGAATTCTTGATTCCAAACTTCTCGTTCTAAGTTTACATTCTTGCTTTTCCTGGGTGAGGTCAGAGAATATCACACTCATGTTGTTGTTGTTCCTTCCGAGACTGGCCTTGTCATAATATGTTGTCCACAGATGGTGGTGCCTTTTCCAGAGAAAAGAAAAAATAGTAACAGGACTAAAGGGGGGTGTGTCCAAAATGAAAAACTTTGACTCGTTACCCTGAGGCCACTACACACTTCGGTCTTTGGTTCTAGTTTGCATGAAGCATAGCAGACCTGCGGTCGGAACTGCCGTCTCCCTCTAGTCCAGTGGCGTCCACATGGGAAATCCTGTGGAATTCCATCACAGCCGCTCATGCCCAGGACATTAATGCACAAAAGCCCTGACAAGGGGCATTTTCCCTGGCAGAGCAGAACCCATACAGCAGGACTGGGTCAGCCTGCCCACACCTCCTCCATCTCTCACCCAAGCCCCAGCTCTGTGGATTCTGAGCAGAAGAGTGAACACAGCAGGCCTGAGCTGCTGTCCTTGGGAAGGCTGGCTCTTGGCGGGCATCTGGGAACACGGATTTGGGAAGAGCTCCATGAACCAACCAGCCTGGCTCACTGTACAAGCCACATGGTTTATGCTGAGCACCGACTTCCCTTCTGGCAGTCAGGAGCTTTGCTACGTGCCAGCCAAAGGCTGCCTGCGTGGCCAGCCCAAGGAAACCTGAGCCTCGAATGAGCTTCCTTGGCAGGCTTGTCACACATATTGTCACAAGCCATGGCTAGAGGAGGCCACTGGGAGAGGACTCGGACGTGTGGGCCTGGGCTTCCCCTGGGTCTGCTCTGGCACCTTTCCTCTTGCTGCTCTCTCCTTGTGCCCTTGCACTATGATGAATCAGAGCTATGAGCACAACTACATGCTGGGTCCAGGGAGTCCTCTCACCATATACCAAACCCAAACGCGTAGCCTTGGGGACCCAACCTCGTTGGCACAGGGAGGCTGAACCAGTAACCCACCCCGCAGCCACAGTTCTGCCCCTCACCGCGCCTCCCCCGCCCCCCCCTTTGGTTAAGTAAGTAGATGCCGTTCTCTGATCCAATGCTCAGAATGCCAAAGGCAAGAGTCTCCCTAACAGGCACTCACTTTGTAGTAAATGGTGGGATTTACTTAAATTGCTACACGGAAAACAGGGTAGCGTTTGTTGAAAAAGTCACCCCTCAAAGGAATAAGGACGAAGTAGCGCCAATCTTTTCCGGGCTCCTCTCCGAGCGATAAGAACCTCCGCTGCCCAGGAGCTGCAGGACCACAGTCAGCACAAACCGGAAGGAATGCGGCCTGCCTGCCTCCGACTGCACCGCGGCCGGAGTTAGGGGTTTAGTACTGGTGTGTGCTCCACTTGGACACGGACTGATCAGGGAGCCCTTTCTCTGAAACCTACATGTGTTAGACAAGCATGGCTCCATAACAGCCCTATTTCCAGCCTGGGCCCCAGGCTAACACCCCACCCATCAGCCGCGGTAGGTGTCGGCTAGTGCGCCTGGAGATGCCCAGGATGTGCCCGCTGCGGCTCCTCGCCCCGCCTGCCTCTCCAGGCATGGTACTTCTTGATGCTTTTCCTCCAGGCGAAGCGCCAGATGCTTAACATGAAACACCAGGACACAGCGTACATGGCTATGCCCCCTGCCTTCATAAACCACCTGGGCTTGGGTGAGACCATTTCACAGAAAAGGAGGCGAGCTCCTAAGCCGATCCTCACTCCAGTGAACAGGGCCACGAAGAGGACGTCCGCCACGTCGCCCGTGAAGCTGTGGTAGTGCCCCGTTTCTCGGAGGAACCAGCGCAGCTGCAGCAAGGGGTTGGTAATCTCACTTCCAAAGAGGACTGCATTGACCTCTGTCCCCGACTCTCCCAGCACCAGGGCCATGGTGATGCCCAGGATGCTCAGAGTGTGGTGTGCCAGCATCAGGGCACCCTCAGACTGGAAGTAGATGCACCAGCCCAAGTCGAAGATAAAGTAGCCCAAGGTGAGACACAGGACGCGCACTTGCAGAGGTGTATTGGGTGAGCCTGAAATAGACCAAGACAGAAACAAATTGAGCGACTGGGGATTGTGCTGCCTCACACAGGGACCCTAGGTTACTGTCTCTCAATCCTTTTTAAAATATTGAAATAAAAAATAATAGTGCCCTGGCCGGTTTGGCTCAGTGGATAGAGCGTCGGCCTGCAGACTGAGTCTGGGGTTTGATTCTGGTCAAGGGCACATGCTTGGGTTGCGGGCTCGATTCCCAGTGGGGGGTGTGCAGGAGGCAGCCCATCAGTGATTCTCTCTCAACATCGATGTTTCAGTCTCTCCCTCTCCCTTCTCTGAAATCAATAAAAATATATTTTAAAAAAATATTTAAAAAGACAATGGTAATTACATGCTTTTAAAATGATAACCTAAAAAAGACTAAAATCTGAAAACTTGGTCTTTATCAAACCAAACAATGTTCCAGGCCCCAGAAATGCTGATCTGATGAATCAGATCTCTCTCAGTAAGTGGTTTAGGCACCAGTAATGATTTCAGTATCCTCTCTATGTAGCAGCATAAAATCAAGTTATTTTGTTCTTTCAATTAAAATCCTACACAATTTCTTTTCTTTCTTTCCTTTTTTTTTTCCAGCTAAAATTCTGTTTCCAAAGCTTTTAATTACGCTGTCCTGAATGTCATATAAATTTCATAATGTACTGAGTTAGAGTGCTGGACACTGTGACCCTAACCCATCTTAAAAGTGGACTTTGGGCCTAACGGGTTTGGCTCAGTGGATAGAGCCTCGGCCTGCGGACTGAAAGGTCCCGGGTTCGATTCCGGTCAAGGGCATGACCTTGGTTGCGGGCACATCCCCAGTGGGGGCGTGTGCAGGAGGCAGCTGTTTGATGTTTCTCTCTCATCGATGTTTCTAACTCTCTATCCCTCTCCCTTCCTCTCTGTAAAAAATCAATAACATATATATTTTTTTAAAAAGTGGACTTTGGAAAGAACCCCAGAAATGAGTGTGTTCCACATCCAAGAACACAGGGTGCAAGGATCTGACATGTTCAAATCCATTAAGAACCTTCATGGAGACAACACAAAGCTTAAAAGTTGCTTTCATATCAGTTTGACAGTTTGGAAGGAAACTCTGAAGTTCACTATAGAAATCTAAGAAAATTAGATTTTCTGACCCTCGCCCCAGTGCCAGACCAGGGGACCTGAGGGTGCGCCGGGGGACCTGAGATGTGGGTTACAAGTTTATCAGTCTAAGGCAGCCGTGGGCAAACTACGGCCCGCGGGCCGGATCCGGCCCGTTTAAAACGAGTAAAACTAAAAAAAAACAAGACCGTACCCTTTTATGTAATGATGTTTACTTTGAATTTATATTAGTTCACACAAACACTCCATCCATGCTTTTGTTCCGGCCCTCCGGTCCAGTTTAAGAACCCATTGTGGCCTTCGAGTCAAAAAGTTTGCCCACCCCTGGCCTAAGGTGTTTTTAAAAATGTTATTCTAGGGGACGTATGGACCAAATTATGTCACCCCAAAATTCATATACTGACGCCCTGACCCCGGACCTCAGAGTGGGAGACGGGCCTTTAAAGAGGCGATTAAATTAAAGCAGGGCATGTGGTGGCCCTGACCCAGTGTGATGGCTGACCTTACAAAACCCAGAGATGAGGACACAAACACCCACAAAAAAGGGAAGCCCATGAGAGGGCATAGCAAGAAGGCAGCCATCTGCAAAGGAGAGAAGCCTCAGAAGAAACCAAACCAGCCAACACCTTCATCTTGGATTTCTATCCTCTAAAACTGTGAAAAAAATAAACTCCTGTTGTTTAAGTTATGGCAGCCCCAGCAAACTCATACAAGGGGATATGATTTTTGTATTCTAAGAAAGTAACACTTATACAGCTAGCAGCTGAAAAATATAGCTGCCCCAAATCATAAGGCACTGGCTATATAAATGATGGTAAATGCATGGAGCACAATATTATCCTATATAATAAAAAGGTAATATGCAAATTGACCCTCACTCTGTCACACACCATCACAAGATGGATGCACCCACAGTGGAGGCGGGGTTCCCGTAAACGAGAGATCAGCAGGGACCTGAGGCTGCGCCCCTCGCCCAGTGGGGCTTGATGGGGGACCTCAGGCCACAACCCCCCCCCCCACCCAATGGGGCTTGACAGGGGACCTCAGGCCATGCCCCCTGCCTGGCAGGGCTTGAAGGGGGACCCCAATGCCAGACCAGGGGACCTGAGGGTGCGCCGGGGGACCTGAGGCTGCTCCTCCCACCTGGCATCGGGCCAAGGGACCCGAGGCTGCGACCCCCACCTGGTGGGGCTTAATGGGGGTGGGGCCAGCCGGGTTTGGATTTCACCCAATGGGTGGGGCCGGCCAGGTCTGGGTCTTGCGTGATTTAGAGGTGCACACGGGTGAGCAGGGACTTGACTCTAGGTCCTGCAGCGTGCCCCCAACTCTGACAGGAGGAAGATTTTCATAATTTTCTTTCATCTCTGACACTTTTTTACTAATTTTCATCTCTGAAACTTCTATTATAGAGAAAGGGCAAATAGCTATATTAAAATATTTCCTCTAATTCATTCCCTTTTAATGCGCACAAATTTTGTGCACTGGGCCACTAGTGTAATAATTAAAAAGAAAAAGGAAGCTCTATGCCCATATACATGGAAAGATGATATCTTTTGAATATACAATCAAGTAAAAATTGCAGGTTACCAATAAGTATGTATAATACTGCCCATTTGTGTCTGTTTTGGGGGTGGTTGGAAGATGTTGATACTGGCTTCTTGTTTTGTACATTTTGATGGATTACATTATAACAAGCATTTTATCATTAATGGGCACATTTTAAGTGTGTTTTAAAATAGAGAGTTATGAAAAGCAGAAACAATAGATGACATACAATATCACAGCTAACAATGAAGACTCCCAATAGAAATGATAATGGAAATTATTTTCAATATTCTTTTATATTATAGAAATTCTCTGGGGAAAAAGTCCTAACCTTCTAAGACTACCCCCAGATTATACATCCCTGAGGGAAAAACCCTGTCTCCCACCTACCTGGGTAGGTGAAAGGCCAGGGGCCATCAATGAAGCCAATGTACGCTGAGAGGCCTATCGCGAGGACTCCATGGGCGAGTGTGACCAGCCGGCAGCTCCATTCGTAGCTTCGGTGCTTATTCATGTGGCAGCAAGAAATGTAGAGGGAGAGCCAGCCTCCCAGGCTGCCCAGCACCTGCAGACACAGGGCTAATGCCATCCTCTGATGAAGAGACCGACACCAGAAACACAAAGGATGCACCTAAGAAAACAGCACTGGGCTCACTTGAGTATAATTGTCATTTCTACGATAGCATAGTATAAAGATACTGCCTTCATGGGAGCCCTGCTTCCTTATATACACATCCAAGCATCTCCTATTTAAGTGTGGCTGGATTTCTGACTCTATGTTCCTCAAAGATAACATATTGGGCCTGGCAGGTGTGGTTCAGTGGTTGAGCATCAACCTGTGAACCAGGAGGTCATGGTTTGATTCCCGGTCGGGGGGCACATGCCTAGGTTGTGGGTTTGATCCCCAGTTGGGGGCATGCAGGAGGCAGCCCATTAATGATTCTCTCTCATCACTGATGTTTCGATCTCTCTCTCTCTCTCTCTCCCTTCCTCTCTGAAATCAATAAAAAATATTTTAAAAGATAACATGTTGGCAACTGGTAAAAGCTGTAGACAGAACACCAGGAACTGCGTTGTAAGTTAGCAGACTGTCTACTGTAACACACTGTTACAATCAGTAAATGTCAGAAGTAACCTCCCAGTGATGACTGACCTTGGACAATAACATTGCATAATATCCTATATAATAAAAGCCCAGTGACCGAACAGTGGAACGACCAGAATGACCGGTTGACCAGTCACTATGATACACACTGACCACCAGGGGGCAGATGTTTAAGGCAGGAGCTGCCCCCTGGTGGTCAGTGCGCTACCACTGTGGGAGCGCTGCTTGGCTGACTGGGATGAGCGGCTGCTCCCTCTGTGAACCCTGGGCTGACAGGCAGGAACCTGCGTTGCGGACGTTGCTTCCTCACCCCAGGCTTCTGCTTCTTGCTCCCTGCTGCCTCCTCTGGACGCCCGCAGGCCGTGCAGCGCCGCTGCTGCTGGGCTCATAGAGCTGACCCTGGAGGCTGGGAGGTGGGTTCATGGTCGCCTCTCAGTGCTATTGTCCCTGGGCCCACCCCTGACCAGGTCCCCTGCAGAGGCGAGTCCTCCAGCTCCCAGAAAATGCCAGACCAGGGTCCACAGCTGCTCAGCTGACTGTTCAGTGCTCCCACAGCAGGCTGATCCCCACAGGCCACAGCCCCACCAGTGCACAAATCCCATGCACCAGGCCTCTAGTATGTAATATAAGACATGTATTAGAAAATGTGTTCACATCTCAAAAATCCCAACAAGAAGCTCTTATGGAAACACACCCCCACCACTTGTGGTCTCTGCAAGAGCTCACATGACACATGGCAGTTTAAAGTGGTTTTACGCTGATACTAAACTCAACTGAAATGTGGATGTGGGTTACAAGTTTATCAGTCCAAATGGAAACCTGAGGTAACCCTAAATAAAGGACTAAACAGAGTGCAGGTATTTTGGTGAGGGGGAAAAAATTCTAGGTCTATTCCATTCTGAAATCCAATCAAAGAGGGAAGCAAGGTTTTGAGGTACAATTGGGAAGATTTTGTGGAGATATAAAAATATCTTTAAAAATATATATCTTTACAACAATCCTATATAATAAAAGAGAAACATGCAAATTAACTGTCCCTCCACTACACTCACCAGCCAATCAGAGAGAGTATGCAAATTAACCTGACAAAGATGGAGGGCTAATTTGCACACACAGGCACTGGGCAGCCAGGTATGGGGCAGGTACTTCCCCCATGTTGCCATGGCGATGCGGGGGAAGTTTCAGCCCTGCAGCTGCTGGTGCATGCACAGGCACTAGGGAGACAGGGGCAGGGTGGTGCGCATGGATGCCAGGGAGCCTAGGTCAGGGTAGGAGCGTCCCCCGTGTCACCATGGAGTGCGTGCGCTGGCCCACTGGAGTGCGTGCGCTGGCCCGCTATGCCCACCAGCCAATCAGGTTGAGTATGCAAATTAACCCAATAAAGATGGCATCGGCCATGAAGCTGGAGGCTTGGGTTGTCCCTGGCGATGGAGGAAGACAAGCTTCCTGCCCGCCCTGGCTGCCGCTCAGGGAGGGGCTGGAAAAAAATAGGAGGGGCTGGCCTCCTCTCATGGAGGGGCTGGGAGCCTGGGTCGGGGGGGGTTGGGGGGGCATGGCCAGCCTAAAAATGGCCCTCAGCTCCTTACCTAGGCTGGCCACACCCCCATGGAGTAAGAGTACTCGCTGGGGGGCCTGGCCAACCTGCAAACAGCCCTCAGCCCCTTACCCAGGCTGGCCACACTCCCATGGAGTAAGAGTCCCTGCTGGGGGGGTGTGGACAGCCTGCAAACAGCCATCATCCCCTCACACAAGCTGGTCAGGCACCCCATCAAGGACCCCCACCCTGAAGGAGGTATGGCCAGCCTGAAAACAGCCCTCAGTCCCTCACCCAGGCTGGCCATGTCCCATGGGGTTGAGGGTCCCTGCTGGGGGGCATGGCCAGCCTGCAAACAGCCATCAGCCCCTCACCCAGGCTGGCCAGCCACCCCAGCATGGACCTCCACCCTGAAGGGGGTGTGGCCAGCTTGAAAACAGCCCTGAGCCCCTCACCCAGGCTGGCCATGCCCCCCAGCAGGGACCCTCACCCCATGTAGGCGTGGCCGGCCTGCAAACCACCACAGGGCCCTTGCCCAGGCTGCCGCATGCCCCAAGGGAACCCCCACCCTGATCCAGGACACCCTTCAGGGCAAACCAGCCGGCTCCCACCCATGCTCCAGGCCTCTATCTATACTAATAAAAGGGTAATATGCTAATTAGACTGGGAGACCTTCTGGGCATTCTTCTGGACAAAGCCATGGTGGCAGGGCTGAGCTAGAGGCGGTTAGAGACCAAGAGGGGAGGGCAGTTGTGGGTGATCAGGCCAGCGGGGGGAGGGGGGGGGGGAGGCAGCAATTAGGAGTGAGCAGACCAGCAGGGGGGCCCGTTGGGGGCAAGCAGGCAATAAGTGGGGGGTCAGTTGGGGTGATCAGGACTGTGGGGAGGGCAGTTTGGAGTGAGCAGGCCAGCAGGGGGGCAGTTGGGGGTGATCAGGCTGGCAGGGGGGCATTTGGGGGCAAGCAGGCTGGCAGCAGGGGACAGTTGGGGGTGAGCAGGCCGGCAGGCAGGTGAGCGGTTAGGAGCCAGCAGTCCCGGATTGTGAGAGGGATGTCTGACTGCCAGTTTAGGCCCCATCCTTGTAAACTGGCAGTAGGACATCCTTCCAGGGGTCCCAGATTGGAGAGGGTGCAGGCCGGGCTGAGGGACACCCCCCCCCCCGCACGAATTTTATGCACCGGGCCACTATTTATTTTACTAAAAATGGAACAGAAACCCATTGTTCGGAATTTTCACTGTGAGAAACATATCAGGACAAGAAGGACTGTAAATGAGTCAATTAAGTCATACAGGACTAAACTCTAAAAATAACCAAAGTGTTATTAACATTCACTAGAGGCCTGGTGCATGAATTTCATGCACAGGTAGGGTCCCTAGGTCTGGCCGGCGATCGGGGCCGATCGGGGCCTTCCTTCATTCTGCGCCGCCCCCTGGTGGTCAGCACACATCATAGCGAGCAGTCAAACTCCCAGTTGGTCGAACTCCTGAGGGGACAATTTGCATATTAGCCTTTTATTATATAGGTTTAGCTCCTCTATTAAAGTACAAGTAAAAATGTCAAAAACATTTCATATATCTGTCTCCTCTAGCAGGAATTCTCTGCATGGCTACACTTACTGCTTCATTCTACTCTGACAAGTGAAATAGTATCTGTGGACCAACACACTTCAATACACATGTCACTCCCAAGAATGCCTTCCAGAGAAAGCTTCATTCCGTACAGCTTTCGTCTACCATCAGATTTCTATTCAAGAAAACAGTAGGTGTCAATCATAGACTTGAGTTCCAATTCGGTCTCTCTGTAAGTAGCCAATAAGAGTGTGTGGGCAAGTCTCTCTTGAGCCTCAGTTGGGGGGGCGGGGGGCGGGCGGTGAGAGTGAAATATCACATGATTTCACTTATATGTGGAATCTAAGGAACACAATAAACAACAACAAAACAAACGGACACAAAGACACGGGTGGCAGAGGGAAAGTGTTGGTGGGTTGGGTGAAAAAAGTGAAGGGATTGAGAAGTACAAACTGGTAGTTACAAAATAATCACAGGGATGGAGAGCACAGCACAGGGAGCACAGCAATCATGGTGCCAGCTGCGTCCTAGCCTTGCCGGGGTCACTCTGCAGATATTGTGGCTGTCTGAACACTACACTGTACACCTCAAACAACACAGGTGTCCCCCCAAAAGGTAGACACTTGGAATGATTATAACATACAGTTCATTTTCACAGTTTAAAAGAATCTACGGAAATGAGTGTGTATAGTTTCTGGGGACACCCTAGATAATAATAGTGAACGTCAGATGTAATTGACATTTTTAAATGGACGTTAAGCAGAGAGAGAAGTGTGTCTCCAATTCGGTCCAGTCTGAGCTGAACTGGGCGCCTCCTCGGAGGGGGGAGGGGAGAGGGGAGGGGGGAGGGGGGCGATGTTCTCTCCTGTCCGCGCGCAGGCTCGGGCTCAGCGCCGCGTAGCCGCCGGTTTATTTTTAGGGTCCTCCTCCCTGAACCCTAATCCCTGGCGAAGCAGCGGGAGCAAACCCCAGTGAAAGAACAGGCCGTGCAAATGGCAGCCACACTCTGTCCTAAGCAGCCCCTCGGGTGCAGCTTTCCCCGGGAAGCGGGAGCGATCAGGAGGTCGGTCCAGACCCAGCTCCCGCGCCCGCGGGCCGATCCGGGCGGAGGGCGCTGGGCGGGCACCGGCGAGTGTGCAGACGCCTCCCCCGACCGACCCCTCCCCCGCCCCCCGCCCCGCGCCCCGGCGCCCCGGCGCCCATGCCAGGCCTCGACCCCCCACCCCCCACCGCCGCGGGCGCCCAGGGCGGAGGAGGCGCCTCTTTCGGAGCCCAGGCCGCTGCCTGCCTCCCCGCCGGCGGCGCCCCGTCCCGAGCCCGCGGCCGCGTTACCTGGCCGGCGACGGGGACCCCGCGGGGCTACGCTGCGTCCCGCCGGTCCCGGAAGCAGAAGCCGCGGGAAGAGGGACGGAGGCTCCGGCGGAGGAGCGGGGTCTGGGGGCACCTCGCGGCCGGGAGGACGGAGCGCAGAGGCGCCGCGGCCTGGGCACCTGGAGGGGACGAGGGCTCCCTGCGGGGAAGGCCGGCTGCGGGTGGGGCGGGCGGGCGGGGCTGGTGGCGTGGGGGTGATGGAGTGGACTTGGTGGTGACTCGAGGCCTGCAGCTGCTGCTCCTGCTGGTGTGCTCATTGTCTGTTTGGATAACTGTCCGTCACCTGCCTCTCCCGGGTGAGATGGCCGTCCAGTACATGGCTGTTGCACACCTACTGTGTGCTTGCATCCCTACTGGGCACTGCGGAGGTGCAGGACATAGCCCCGCCCTCATGCTGAGTCTACGCGTGCAGCAGCACACAGTCACTAATTCCCAGAGAAGTGCTCGGCTTGGACCCTGGGAGTCATTTCTCCTGGCAGCCCTGTCACAGAGTTGGTAGCAAAGCATAAGACCTCAGAGAAAGCCCGACTTGATGCCTGAATGTGTGTCTTTGATCAAGTTACCTATTTTGCGCCTCTGTTTCCTCATCCAGAGAGCAGGCATAGTAATGAAAGCTCTCTCCTAAGGTTAGCGTGAGAATTTCACACCCTGTGCACGTGGAAGGCTCACAGGGCTGGCACGGGGAAATCCCCATGTATGCGCTCTTTGTTGTTATGTCTCTTTGGATCTATTTTAACACCAAGGAAAGTAAATTTGAAGAGATGACCAAACATAAGTCTAGAGACTCAAATGCAGTAAAGAGGGTGTCAGGTGCATCAGCACAGGCAGCGAGGGGCGGTGACGGGCGAGACACCAAATAAGCAGAAGACCTGGAGTGGAGGAGGCGCCTTTATGCTGGGTCCTGGGTATACTCAATAGTCTTATTTTGGTCATTTGTCTGCCAAACCTTCAAGAGTAAGGACTGCACTGTTTTCATCTTTCTTTCCCTTGTACCTGGCATGAGGCAGGCTCAGTAAATGTTTGCTGAGCCCGGCCGGCATGGCTCAGTGGTTGAGCATCGACCTATGTACCAGGAGGTCACAGTTCGATTCCCAGTCAGGGCACATGCCTAGTATATGGGTTCAATCTCCAGTGTGGGACGTGCAGGAGGCAGCCAATCAATGATTCTCTCTCATCATTGCTGTTTATATCTCTTCCTCTCCCTTCCTCTCTGAAATCAATAAAAATATCTTTAGAAAAATAAAATAAATAAATGTTTGCTGATTGGATGAATAGGAAATGAACATGTAAAAGTATATTAGGGAAAAAAGAAAAAGTAGATTGCAGCATATTGTGGCTCCTAAATCTTATTGGTTGTGTACACCACTTGGAAAGTGTAAAAATCCCCGTTGTGCAGGCTGCACACCAGGCCAGTCAGAGAATGAGTGGTATCTGAGAACCGCTGCTGTGGGAGGATCTTAAATAGCTGATGCCAGCCGAGGATGCGAGGCTGAGAGTCTTAGTGTGTGACTCGCAGGACCCCTCGGATGTTACTGGGCAACGGAATAATTGTGTCATGCTTCCCAAGCCCTGTCTACTCGAAGTTCGCAGGGCCGGCAAAATGTGCAGGACTGAGAGTTTGTTAGAAGTACAGAATCGCAGACCCTAACCCCAGACCTACTGACTCAGAATCTGCTTTGTGGCGAGGTCCCCGGTGACATGCGTATACATCCGGGCCACGGTTCTCCTCCGGGAGAGCACAGCAAATCACTGGAGCTCCTTTAAAAACCCCAATGTCCATGCTACACCCCAAACAAATCAGAGCCTGTGTGGGTAGCCATCTTTTTTTAAAGCTTCCCAGGTAATTCCAACGTGCTCCTAAGTTGAGAATCCCTGCTATACAAACACTCAGCTAAATCAGTATGAAATGAATTTGAGAAGACAGCCTGGTACCAGTGGGTTGGAATAGAGAGATCAAAGGCGGCAACAGAGGGAGGAAGGAAACATGAGACCCACTGCCCTAAGTGGGTGCACACAAACCTCAGCCTTTCCCCCTTTCGTTTTGTGCAGAATGTTTTCCTTCTGGAGTGAATCTGGAGCTGGCTTCTGGCTGCCACCTTCCCCAGGAAAGAGCGTCAGGTGCCTAAAGGCTCAGGGCAGGAGAGAAGGCGCGAGTCCTCAGGGAAGACTTGATTGGACCTGAATCCCAGGATGACTGCGATTCCAGGTTCGCGGCTCATTACTGGGATTGAACTGTTGGGATTCACATATCTGCGGGCACAATTCTTGTTCCACAAGTCAGGTCCTTGTCAATAGTGACATTCCCAGAAGAGTTCTATTCTGTTAGGGATAGCAGCGGACAGGGAGCCCTCCCCCAATTCATTGGAATAACAATGACAATAAGGATCACAAGTATAGCAGATAACACTTATTAATGTACCAGGCATTGTTCTGTGGAAGGCAGCGAGGCAGACATGTGCAGAGCAAGGACAATGGACCGGGGACAGAAAGCCCTGGTGCCTAGCAAGGGGCAGCACTGAGGAGATGGGTACCTCTCCTCCAGAGAGACCTTTCCTCCCAAGCACATCTCTGGTCATGCGGTTTAGACTCCCTGACCTTTACTTCACTGGCCATGGGGTTCAGATACTCCCCGGACCCCTCCTCCCCCAGGCATGTGGCCCGTCATGTGGATGAGACCCCCTTAGAGGAGGAATGAACAAGGGAGCCAGAGAACAGCCTTTCAGCATTGAGCCCCCAGGCCCGTGAGGTTCTGACCCCCACCCAATCCATCCAGGCCTCGGTTCTGTTTCAGCTCCAGGCCCAGAAATGCAGCCACGACTGACAACAGGACCAGCTTCATCGACTCTGGAGCCCTGCCCTGGTGCCGGCCAGTCAGTGGATACCACCCCCCGGGAAGGACACACCGGGAAGCTGATCATGTTCTGGTAAAGGTCCTCCCCTGAGGGCCCCAGGGACACTCCCACCCTCATAAAAGCCCTTGGAACGAGGATTCAGTGCGCTGGCCCTCGGGGAGGACACCCAAACCTCCCCCCCACCCCCCCGCCACCCCATGCATTACCTTTACCTTTCTCTCCTCTCCTAGCTCCAAGCGCCCTCCTTCTGCCTCTGTGACTTGCTTCATGAGCCCATGTCAGCTGGCTCACTTTTCCTGCCTCGGTGACTTTCTAAGTGAATTTTGTCTTCAGGCTTGAGCCTTGGCTCTGAATTCCTCATTAGCCAGAACTCCAGCACCGAGAGTGCTGCACCAGGTCTAAATCCGCTGCTCCAACACCAGGTCACTCCTCCACCAACAGTGCCAGGCATGCTACATATATTAACTCTTTTAATTCTCACAGCTCTGAGTCACTCTATTGTTAGTCCATTTTACAACGGAGAACCGGCACAGAGCTGGCTGAGATGCTGGGGTGAGCAGGAGGCAGAATGAGCCGGGCAGTGTGGCCCTGGAGGGGTGCCTTCACCGTTGAGGTGTACTGCCCTGCGGCACTGCAATCCCCTCAGGCACATCCTGTACTTTCCTGCGATCGCAACTCCTTTCCCTGGTTAAGGGCATTAGAAGTTGTTTAGAGAAAAAAATTAAATTCAATTTTTGAAAATCTTCTTTGCCTGTTATGGCTAGTCACAATGCTAGTCATGGGGACACAACGAAAAAGAGAGCCTCCACTCCAGGGCTCTCAGGCCAGCAAGAGGGGCAGCAGGGCCAGCAAGTGCCCTGTGTGAGAGGTAAAGGATCGTTCTGAGTGCACGGGGGAGCGGGGGGCTGAACCTGGAGCCTGGGTGCTCAGGGCAGCTTCCCAACCGAGTCCCAGGACTCAGCTCATTCTCGAGTTGGATCCAAAAGCTTTAGTCTTGGGAGCCCACACCAGGGCCCACGAGTCTTGAGTCAACTAAAGATCGAAGCATGAGACTTGAAAAGCTTCCCCTGGACAACGACTGGCTGTTGGCCTGAGGCTCTCTAGCACCCAATGAGATGCTGAAGTAGCTAAGCAAGCTTCGCTTCCTGTACTGGGATGTGAGTTTTATGGAATCGTGCAGACCCGAAGTGTAACCAACACTCGCTTTCAGGTTGAATCTATTCAGCAACTGCCCAAGTCAACAGACAGTGAAAGCTACTGGAAGATGAGCAGGTAAACTATAATTCTGTTTATTTTTTTTCATTAAAAACCATGGCCAAGCCCTGGCTGGGTGGCTCCATTGGTTAGAGCGTTGTTCCATACGCCTAGGTTGGGGGTTCAGTCTCCACGTGTGGCGCATACAGGAGGCAATCAATTGATGCTTCTCTCTCACATCAGTGTTTCTCTCTCTCTCTCTCTCTCTCTCTCTATATATATATATACATATATATAATTATATATATGTATATGTATCCTATATAATAAAATATTATATGCTAGGTGTCTGATCATCTGGTTGACCGCTCAACCAATCAAAGCGTAAAATACTAATGATATGCTAAGGCCACTCAACCACTCGCTATGACATGCACTGACCACCAGGGGGGCAGAGGCTCCAACCAGAAGGTTAGCTTGCTGCTGGGGTCTGGCCAACTGAGACAGCTAGACAGGCCAGACATGCCCTGGAGCCCTCCTATGGCCAACCTCCCATGTCCCTCTCCAGCCCCAATCATGCACCAGTGGGGTCCCTCGGCCTGGCCTGCACCCTCTGGCAATCCGGGACCCCTTGGGGGATGTCAGAGAGCTGGTTTCAGTCCAATTCCCACAGGCCAGGCTGAGGGACCCCACTGGTGCATGAATTCATGCACCAGGCCTCTAGTATACTAGTATATATAATCTTCTTAGGTGAGGATTAAAAAAACCTAATCATGGTCAAATAGCCCAGAAATAGACTCCCATAAATCCTCCCCTAATCTTTGGCCAAGGAGCTAGGGCAATGGAATGGAGAAGTGACAGTGCTCACGAATGGTGCTGGAACAACTGGACATCCACCTGCAATGAGAGAAAAAGAAGAATCTAGACACAGACCTTACACTCTTCACAAAATGAACTCAACTGAATGGTAGACCTGAATGTAAAAAATAAAGCTCCTAGCCCTAACCAGTTTGACTCAGTGGATAGAGCGTCAGCCTGCGGACTGAAAGGTCCCAGGTTCAATTCCGGCCAAGGGCATGTACCATGGTTGCAGGCACATCCCCAGTAGGAGGTGTGCAAGAGGCAGCTGATCAATGTTTCTCTCTCATCGATGTTTCTCTCTATCCCTCACCCTTCCTCTCTATAAAAAAATCAATAAAATTTATTTTTAAAAAAATAAAGCTCCTAGAAGACAACATGGGAGGAAATCTAGATGACCCTGGATATGATAATGACTTTTTAGATACAACCAAAGACATACTCCATCCAGTAAATAATTGAAAAGCTGGGCTTCATTAAAATTAAAAACTTCTGCTCTGCAAAAGGAAATATCAAGAGAATTAGAAGATAAGCCACAGATTTGACAGAAAATATTTTCAAAAGACATATATGATAAAGGATTGTTATCTAAAATACACAAAGAGTTCTTAAAACTCAACAGCAAGAAAACAAACAACTGGTTTGAAAAATGGGCCAAAGACCTTAACAGACAACTCACCAAAAAAAGGTAAACAGATGGAAAATACGCCTATAAAAAGATGCTCCACATCATATGTCATCAGGGAATGGAAAATCAGAACAGTGAGATGCCAGCGCAGGCCTCTCAGAACGCCAACGCCCGGAACAGGGACAGCAATGTTGCCAAGGGTGTGGAGCGGCAGGGCCTCTCGCTCCTTCTGGTGGGGCGTCTGTGCACTCTTACAGGTGTGCTGTAAGTACACTCTTTCCGTACAATCCAAGATCACGCTCCTCGGTACTCACCAGAGGAGCTGAAGTTTTATGTTCACACAAAAACCCGCACACAGATGTTTATAGCAGCTGTATTGGTAATAGCCAAAACGTGGAAGCAAGCCAGACGCCCTTCAGTAGGATTGCATGGGTAAACTGTGGCACACCCGACAACGGGCTACTGCCCAGAGCCACAAAGAAATGAGCTGCCAGCCATTAGAAACGTGGAGGAAGCTTAAGTACATATGACAAAGCGGAAGTCAATCTGGGAAGGCTACACGCTCCACGATTCCAACTCTCTGACGTCTGAAAGAGGCCAGACTATGGAGGCAGTAAAGAAATCAGTGGTTGGCCAGGGTGTAGGGGGAAGAAAGAGACATGGGCAGGGCACAGAGGATTCTAGGGCAGTGAAAATACTCGTTATGATAGGATGATGATGAACATATTACACTTGTGTCCAAGTGACCTTTAAGGTCAACTATGGATTTTGAGTGATTATGTGTCAATGTAGTTTCATCCTTGGTAAAAAAAAAAAAAAAAAAAAAAAAAAAAAGTCCTTTCTGATGAGTGACACTGATAATGGGGGAGGCTGTGTTTGTGCGAGGACAGCGGGATAGGAGAAATCTCTGCACCATCGTCTCATTGTGTTGTAAACCTGAAACTGCTATAAAATTAAAGTATTTTTTTAAAAGTTCACGTGGATGCAAACCGGAGTCTGGGACACTGCAGATCAACCTGTAGTGCTCATCTGAGCAGGGTCCAGGATTGCTGTGGGGGAGTGAGCACCTGGCAAGGGGAGAGCGCAAACAGATAGATGCACACGTGGGCATGGATGACAGCTGGGCCTGGGGGTGGAGTGGTCCTTTCATAGACTTACATGACTGCAGAAGGCTCCTCTTGCTGCCTTTTGTAACCTACCACGCCCCTTTCAACTAGTACTTCTCCTGAGAAACTAACTACTGCCAATAGGCCTCTCCTACTTCTTAATATATTCCCCATTTAAACACCAAGAGCGGTGAACTCTGCCCTGGCTGGTTTGGCTCAGTGGCTAGAGTTTCAGCCTGCAGACTGAAGGGTCCTGGGTTCAATTCCGACCAAGGGCGCATGCCTGGGTTGTGGGCTGGATCCCCAGTGTGGGGTGTGCAGGAGGCAGCCGATCAATGATTCTCATCATTGATGTTTCTGTCTCTCCCTCTCCCTTCCTCTGTGGAATCAATAAAAAAATATATATCTTTTAAAAAAGAGCAGTTAACTCAATCATTTATGTGTATATTTTTCACTTGGATATTATTATTTGCAACAAATGTCTAATCCTAATCTTAGTACCCCCTCCCCCGTCCCACAGGGGACTACCTCAGGAATGGTGACCATTTAGGTATTTATAACCTAAGAAAACCAGAGGACAGTTTCCATGCCTCTCACGCCCTCACCAAAGCTACAGCACATGGCAAAGCCAAATGCATAGGGTTAGTAAGTTACTATTCGCCTCAACTATCTATTGCTTTCCATGATGAGTTAGGAACGATGGGCCTTCAGGCTGTCTGAGGTATGAGCTGTTCGTCCCAGCTATGTCTCCAAAGGGCTGGGCCGTGAGTGTTCCCATGCTCCCCACTCACAAAGCAAGGAAGCCAATCTCTCGCCTCCTCTGCCTTCCAAGCAGTTCCGTCAAAAAGTAAGAACTCTCAATGCGTTAGAGCCCGCGTTAATGTATGGCATCTGCAGCTTTAGTTTGGGGAGTAATCGGCTTAATGTATTGATCTGAGACATTTTCCCCATCCCCGTCATCACATGCGCTCACATCCACCCACAACAAAAGCCACGGAACAATCATCTCAACCTGGTTTGATCAGCCGTGGAATCGTTTATGTCATCACTATACAAATTCACGTGGGACAGTGAGACTCTTCCGAATCTCCACACTTCCTTGGGTATGCAGATTTTATTTTTAAGTTTCTATTTCTAGGATGGCTTCCTGTGACATCTCTGCACAGTGGCCCACAGAGGAGATGGCAGGGGTGTTTCCATGACGTTAACAAGAATTCCCAGCCCAGTGGGAACTCTCGTGGGACTTAGCACAGTATTTCACACACTGGTGTTTTTTCTTTTCTTTTTCTTCCTTTTTTTTTTTTAAAGATGATAAAATATTACAGAGACACGTTTGAAATTCACACCTGAGTTAAACATTTTGCTGGAAAATTCCGCAGTAAGGAGAGAAGAACATAATGAAAAAACAACAAAAAAAAAAAACAGGAGAGGGCTCTATACAGGCATTTTGATAGCATCATTGTTCTTCCTTCTGCAGCCGGGAGACGAGGGAGGCTGAGCTGAGGGCAGGTGGGAGGGACAAGCTCCTGGCTTGGTGACAGGTGTAGCTGGCAGGGAGCCTCGCGGGGGCGTCGGAGGGACTTGTCCTTCTCTAAAGAGGAGGGAACTTCGAGAACGAAAGCATGAGTGGGTTTGGTCCTATGCAAGGGGGCAGGGCCACGGAGAACACCGGGTGAAAGAAGATTCAGTCAGAAAAAGCTGCTGAGCAGAGGAAACGGTGAGGCTTTGCCAGGGGCGGCAGATTCACAGCTCCTCCCGGGTTTCAGAAGGAGCTCAGAGCAGGCACCCTGCTGGCTGGCACCCTGCGTGGCAGTCACAGGACCTGGAAACCTGCTGGAACCCAGCGTGGCTGTCCCAGGAGCTGGCACCCAGCGTGCTGTCCCCGGAGCTGGCACCCTGCTGGCTGGCACCCAGCGTGCTGTCCCCAGAAGAGGCAGAGAACAAAGGCGAGATGTCCTTTCTCGGAAAGGCCTGGGCAGCAACGCTGCCTGAAACAGAACTAATGACGGGCTGGGCAGGAAGGCCAGCTCCGGGACGGACGTGTTTCCAGGGCATGGGGGCCCCACGCGAGCCAATTGCGGTTTAGGCCTCCGAGGCCTTGTCTGGAGAAGGCAAGCTCAGGCTCATGGTGGTGGTGCCCTCCGCTCGCTTGGGAGCGTCTGTGGGGCGGAGGCGCTGCCCGCGGCTCAGTGCAGGTAGGTGGGGTGATTCCATCGGTACCAGGGCCTGGAGGGAGAGAGCAAGCCCAGTGCCAGCGGCAGGGCAGGAAGGTGGGATGGTGATGGTGGGAAGGTGGGCCGGCAGGAAGGTGGGATGGTGGGAAGGTGGGCCGGCAGGAAGGTGGGATGGTGGGAAGGTGGGCCGGCAGGAAGGTGGGATGGTGGGAAGGTGGGCCGGCAGGAAGGTGGGATGGTGGGAAGGTGGGCCGGCGGGAAGGTGGGATGGTGGGAAGGTGGGCCGGCGGGAAGGCGGGATGGTGGGAAGGTGGGCTGGCAGGAAGGTGGGAAGGTGGGAAGATGGGATGGTGGGAAGGTGGGCCGGCAGGAAGGTGGGATGGTGGGAAGATGGGATGGTGGGAAGGTGGGCCGGCAGGAAGGTGGGATGGTGGGAAGATGGGATGGTGGGAAGGTGGGCCGGCAGGAAGGTGGGATGGTGGGAAGGTGGGCTGGCAGGAAGGTGGGAAGGTGGGAAGATGGGATGGTGGGAAGGTGGGCCGGCAGGAAGGTGGGATGGTGGGAAGATGGGATGGTGGGAAGGTGGGCCGGCAGGAAGGTGGGATGGTGGGAAGGTGGGCCAGCGGGAAGGCGGGATGGTGGGAAGGTGGGCCGGCAGGAAGGTGGGATGGTGGGAAGGTGGGCTGGCAGGAAGGTGGGAAGGTGGGAAGGTGGGCCGGCAGGAAGGTGGGATGGTGGGAAGGTGGGATGGTGGGAAGGTGGGATGGTGGGAAGGTGGGCCGGCAGGAAGGTGGGATGGTGGGAAGGTGGGCCAGCGGGAAGGCGGGATGGTGGGAAGGTGGGCCGGCAGGAAGGTGGGATGGTGGGAAGGTGGGCCGGCAGGAAGGTGGGAAGGTGGGATGGTGGGAAGGTGGGATGGTGGGAAGGTGGGATGGTGGGAAGGTGGGCCGGCAGGAAGGTAGGATGGCGGGAAGGTGGGATGGTGGGAAGGTGGGATGGTGGGAAGGTGGGATGGTGGGAAGGTGGGCCGGCAGGAAGGTGGGATGGCGGGAAGGTGGGATGGTGGGAAGGTGGGATGGTGGGAAGGTGGGATGGTGGGAAGGTGGGCCGGCAGGAAGGTGGGATGGTGGGAAGGTGGGATGGTGGGAAGGTGGGAAGGTGGGCCGGCAGGAAGGTGGGATGGTGGGAAGGTGGGCTGGCAGGAAGGTGGGAAGGTGGGAAGGTGGGCCGGCAGGAAGGTGGGATGGTGGGAAGGTGGGATGGTGGGAAGGTGGGATGGTGGGAAGGTGGGCCGGCAGGAAGGTGGGATGGTGGGAAGGTGGGCCGGCAGGAAGGTGGGATGGTGGGAAGGTGGGCCGGCAGGAAGGTGGGATGGTGGGAAGATGGGATGGTGGGAAGGTGGGCCGGCAGGAAGGTGGGATGGTGGGAAGGTGGGCCGGCGGGAAGGCGGGATGGTGGGAAGGTGGGCCGGCAGGAAGGTGGGATGGTGGGAAGGTGGGCTGGCAGGAAGGTGGGAAGGTGGGAAGGTGGGCCGGCAGGAAGGTGGGATGGTGGGAAGGTGGGATGGTGGGAAGGTGGGATGGTGGGAAGGTGGGCCGGCAGGAAGGTGTGATGGTGGGAAGGTGGGCCGGCAGGAAGGTGGGATGGTGGGAAGGTGGGCCGGCAGGAAGGTGGGAAGGTGGGATGGTGGGAAGGTGGGCCGGCAGGAAGGTGGGATGGCGGGAAGGTGGGATGGTGGGAAGGTGGGATGGTGGGAAGGTGGGATGGTGGGAAGGTGGGCCGGCAGGAAGGTGGGATGGCGGGAAGGTGGGATGGTGGGAAGGTGGGATGGTGGGAAGGTGGGCCGGCAGGAAGGTGGGATGGTGGGAAGATGGGATGGTGGGAAGGTGGGATGGTGGGAAGGTGGGCCGGCAGGAAGGTGGGAAGGTGGGATGGTGGGAAGGTGGGCCGGCAGGAAGGTGGGATGGCGGGAAGGTGGGATGGTGGGAAGGTGGGATGGTGGGAAGGTGGGATGGTGGGAAGGTGGGCCGGCAGGAAGGTGGGATGGCGGGAAGGTGGGATGGTGGGAAGGTGGGATGGTGGGAAGGTGGGCCGGCAGGAAGGTGGGATGGAGGGAAGATGGGATGGTGGGAAGGTGGGCCGGCAGGAAGGTGGGATGGTGGGAAGGTGGGCCGGCGGGAAGGCGGGATGGTGGGAAGGTGGGCCGGCAGGAAGGTGGGATGGTGGGAAGGTGGGCTGGCAGGAAGGTGGGAAGGTGGGAAGGTGGGCCGGCAGGAAGGTGGGATGGTGGGAAGGTGGGATGGTGGGAAGGTGGGATGGTGGGAAGGTGGGCCGGCAGGAAGGTGTGATGGTGGGAAGGTGGGCCGGCAGGAAGGTGGGATGGTGGGAAGGTGGGCCGGCAGGAAGGTGGGATGGTGGGAAGGTGGGATGGTGGGAAGGTGGGCCGGCAGGAAGGTGGGATGGCGGGAAGGTGGGATGGTGGGAAGGTGGGATGGTGGGAAGGTGGGATGGTGGGAAGGTGGGCCGGCAGGAAGGTGGGATGGCGGGAAGGTGGGATGGTGGGAAGGTGGGATGGTGGGAAGGTGGGATGGTGGGAAGGTGGACCGGCAGGAAGGTGGGATGGTGGGAAGGTGGGAAGGTGGGCCGGCAGGAAGGTGGGATGGTGGGAAGGTGGGATGGTGGGAAGGTGGGCCGGCAGGAAGGTGGGATGGTGGGAAGGTGGGCCGGCAGGAAGGTGGGATGGTGGGAAGGTGGGCCGGCAGGAAGGTGGGATGGCGGGAAGGTGGGATGGTGGGAAGGTGAGATGGTGGGAAGGTGGGATGGTGGGAAGGTGGGCCGGCAGGAAGGTGGGATGGTGGGAAGGTGGGCCGGCAGGAAGGTGGGATGGTGGGAAGGTGGGCCGGCAGGAAGGTGGGATGGTGGGAAGGTGGGCCGGCAGGAAGGTGGGATGGTGGGAAGGTGGGCCGGCAGGAAGGTGGGATGGTGGGAAGGTGGGCCGGCAGGAAGGTGGGATGGTGGGAAGGTGGGAAGGTGGGAAGGTGGGAAGGAGGGCTGGGCTTCCTGCTGGGGGCCGGGGTCCTGGAACCGACAGTGCACGCACTAGCCCGCGGCCACAGCCCCACAAGGACAAGCTTGGTGGTGTAGGAACTGGGTCTCACAACCATTTTCCAGGTGGACTTTAGGGTTCTCTCTCTTTTTTGGTGGCTGCAGTGCAGTCATTGGCCGGTGAGAGCTGTCCACCTTCCTGAGCTGCGGGTCTTGAACCTGGGGTTCATCTCTTTGCACAGCCAGGCCTCTGCCCTCTCACCTCCCACTGTCTCCTGGGTTCTGGGTCAGGGACCCCATCCCCCCAGCTCTAAGAACACTCTTCAGAGGAGATTCTTTGACCCAAGAGGCTATTTCCCTCATGTGCACCCTAAATTCAGGCTCTCGCTGTGTCAGCCACGTGGGAAACTTGGGCTTCTGGCAAGAAGTGGGAACTCCTACACAAGGGATGGCCTGGCCTTCTGACAGGAGGTCTGGATCTGTCTCCCTTACCAGGGCAGAGGGAGGGGAGCTCCTGCCCAGAATGCTCAGCGGCTGAGCCCTTCTTTGGACCCTGCTCCCTTGGGCCAGGCCCAGTGGGGCTCCGCGCTCTGGTCCTTCCCGCCATCGTATCCCCCTGTCCGACCCGTGATCACATTCTTTTCCAAGGCTCTGACCGCACCCCTCACATGCTCCTGGCCCAGCCACATGCCGGCCTCTCCCGGCACCTTACCCTGAAGTGCCAAGGCTGGAGGAGTTGGCCGCTGCCTTGGCGTTGTGTTGAGAAGTGGGGAGGCCTGCGCTGGGCGAGGAGGGCCTGCTGCTGCTCCCAGGGGAACAGGACGAGGTCACTGAGGATGAGGAGAGGCAAACACAGGGGGTCATGTGGCTGGTCCTAAGGGGACCCCAAAGGGCTCTCGCCCTCTCCCTGCCCCGTGCATCTGCCCAGCCCTGCCATCTTGGCATGAGCGCCCAGACCCAGGAGGTCCCTGCCAGTGCTCTCCTCAAACCAGGCCCTGAGGAGCCGCATGCACGGCTGGTTCTGTACGTCCTAGACTCATGGACACAAGCAGGGTGGAGGCCAGAGCCATCCCCACGCAGGGAAAGCCTGGGGCGGGGGGCATGGCAGCCCCAGCATCAGAGGTGGGAGGGAAACAGGAACCCACAGGAAGGAAGAGGAGGGGGAGGGAAGCAGGGAGCAGGGGAGGAAGAGAGCCGAGAGCACAATCCAAGATCGCCAGCCTCCGGTGCTCCCATAGCCATAAACAAAAGGTCCATGGTCTTCGAGAAAAGCCCAACAGGGAGAGAGGGGAGCAGGCAGTCCCTGTGGTGGGCGACTGGCCTGGCGGCCCTCACACTCCTGTGTCCTCCGTCCAATGGCAGATTTGAGTTAAACTGGGCTCTTGCATTTGAGTTTCCAAACAGCATCCCATGGGTGAGGTGGCACACGTCTCACCACCCAAACGAGGGCTTTGAAGCACTGCTGCTAGTTACGGCGCACCCGACCCATGGCCACCCTACTTCGCTCTCTGAAACGCGACAGGCACTTGCTGAAAAGCAGGCTCTGTGGGGCGTTGGTTTGGAAAACCCTGCCTGCCCCCAGCCCCCCACACGGCTCAGGTAGGAACGTACGATGCACACGAGTGTGAGAAGCACTGCGAGCAAAACAACACGAGAAACACACTGAACCTCGCCTGCTCAGCATCCCACAAGCTTACCTGGTGAGGCCCTCCCTCCACCTAGACTGCATCCCTTAGGAGTTCTGACAGGCCAGTGCCTTTTGGTGCTAACATGGCGTTATTTAGAGGAATTCTGGCACCACTCAGAAGCTGCATTTCAGAGCTCACCTGTTCCAGGCATGGTGCTGTGGACGGGAGGGATGGAGAGGGGGCCCAGAGACCCGGAGGGAGAGACCTGAAAGGCGACACAAGTGTGTAAACGTCCATGTCCCTCCCTCCTCCCAGCTGGTGCTCCCCCAGCATGCTGGGGCCCAGGTTGCAGAGACCAGGTCTTTGCTTTCTTGCCCATTTCCCAGTCCAAACCCACATTCTGTCCCATTTCAGGGACCCTGCCCACCTGCTGTGTGAGCCTGGAAGCTTCCTGGGCACCACCAGATCCCAGCTGTGCTCGAGGCTCAGCAATGGAGGGCACTCCCCATCGGCCCCACTGCTTCATGCTCCGGCTCAGGGGCCTCACCGCCTGCCTCAGGCTGCCCAGTGTGGACCCTCCAGAGGTCACCGGAGGAGCTGGACTTTGGTCTCTGAAGCTTTTAATTCTGCCCAGGAGACTCACAGCATCACCAGTGCTGGGCTTTGGCGGGGACGAAAGATACAGTCTACCCTCCCACACAACTCAGGAGCCCCCCCCCCCCGACTCTCCCAGCACCTGGAACAGGACGGAATCGGTAGAATGGGCTTTGGAGCCCAGCAGATGCAGGAGAAGACCTGGCTCCACCATCGACTGTCCGTGTGACTCTGGGCCAGTTACTTAACCCACTGGGAATTGGTGGCATAGCAGCAACCCTCCCTCACAGTTTCTGTCCATTAACATTTAGTGTGATCATGTCCATGAAACTCCCAACTCAGCACCTGGCAGAGAGTGAGCCTAGTTACACGTCAGCCCTTCCTTCCTGAGGGACCTGGCAGCCGTAATGTCTCTAGCCCAGTGGGTCCCAGCATGGGGCACACGCCCCACAGGGGGGCCATTTGACTTTTAAGGGGGGCATTTCTAGAATGAGTTATTAACAGTGAATTTTTTGCATTTCTAATGGTTCTAGGGGGCCTCATATCCTATGTAATAAAGAGGTAATATGCAAATTAAGCCTCACACCATCATGCCATCACAAGATGGCTGCACCCACAGTGGAGGTGGGGTTCCCATAACAAGCTGTAATGAGCGATCAGCAGGACCTCAGGCCGCACCCTCCCCCCAGGCCAGGGGACCTGAGGGTGGGCCAGGGGACCTGAGGGTGGGCCAGGGGACCTGAGGCTGCGCCCCCTGCCCAGCAGGGCTTGACAGGGGTGGGGCCAGCTGGGTCTGGATCTCACCCAATGGGGGTGGGGCCAGCCGGGTCTGGGTCTTGCGTGATTTTGAGGCGCACATGGGTGGGAGGGGACTTGACTCTGGTTCCTGTAGCATGCCCCAGATTCTGACAGGAGGAAAATTTTCATATACGTTTTACTAATTTTCTTTAATCTCTGACACTTCTATTATAGAGAAAGGGCAAATAGCAATATTAAAATATTTCCTCTAATTAGTTCCTTTTTAATGTGCACAAATTTCATGCACTGGGCCACTAGTCTACACTAATAAAAGACAAAGATGCAAATTGACCATACCTTTGCTATGCCTTAAGCCACGCCCACCAGCCAATCAGAGCGACTGTATGCAAATTAACCCAACCAAGATGGTGGCTGGCAGCCACGGAGCTGGCGCAAGCAGGAGGCTTGGTTGCCCCAATGATGGAGGAAGCCAAGCTTCCCAGCTGGCTGCTGCCTCCTTTCAAGGCAACAAAGTTTCAATTATAGAAGGTAAATAAACCCCAGATACCTGCTTCCAGTCAACCATGGCCACGGAGCTGGAGCGACTAAAAAAAAAAAGGAAAGGCTGGGTGCTTCGGTCACCAGGGGGCTTGGTCAGTCTGAAAACAGCCATCAGCCCCTCACCCAGGCTGGCCAGGCACCCCAGTGGGGACCCCCACCCTGAAGAGAGTGTGGGCAGCCTGAAAATAGCCATCAGCCCCTCACCCAGGCTGGCCAGGCACCCCAGTGGGAACCCCCACCCTGAAGGGGGTGTGGTCAGCCTGAAAACGGCCCTCAGCCCCTCACCCAGGCTGGCCAAGCCCCCATGGGGTGAGGGTCCCCACTGGGGGGCATGACTAGCCTGCAAACACCCATCAGCTCTTCACCCAGGCTGGCCAGGCACCCCAGTGGGACCCCCACCCTGATCCAGGACACCTTTCAGGGCAAACCAGTCGGCCCCCACCCGTGCACCAGGCCTCTATTCTATATAATAAAAGGGTAATATGCAAATTGACCCTAACAGCAGAATGACTGGGAATGACTGTCACTATGACACACACTGACCACCAGGGGGCAGATGCTCAATGCAGGAGCTGCCCCCTGGTGGTCAGTGCACTCCCACAGGGGGAGCTCTGCTCAGCCACAAGCCAGGCTGATGGCTGCCAGCACAGCGGTGGTGGCAGGAGCCTCTCCCGCCTCCTCAGCAGTGCTAAGGATGTCCGACTGCAGCTTAGGTCTGCTCCCTGCTGGTAAGTGGACATCCCCCGAGGGCTGCCGGGCTGCCAGAGGGATGTCTGACAGCTTGGGTCTGATCCCCCAGGGAGTGGGCCTAAGCCAGCAGGTGGACATCCTCCGAGGGGTCCCAGACTGCGAGAGGGCACAGGCCGAGCTGAGGGACCCCCCCGAGTGCACAAATTTTTGTGCACCCGGCCTCTAGTACAGTATATAAATGTATATTGTGACATATTTATGCATTTCAGTTCTCTATTATATGTTTTGAAACTTTATTTGCTATTTTTTCCTATCACTTCATATTACTATTATTACTAGTAGCCCTGCGCACGAATCCATGTGCCAGTAGCTCTCTGTGGGGCCTGGCCACTCCGCACCTGCTGCCCAGAGGCTCTCCATGGCCCAGAGGCCCATCTGCAGCCAGTGGAACACTTGCCTCCTCGCTTTGATGGTGAAGCAAGCATTCTGCCAGGCTGCTCACGCTGCCCGTTCTCAGCGGCTGCCCCCCTGGGACTGGGGGACTCCAGCGGGGCTGAGAGGACTGGGCACCGCTATCTTGTGGCTATGGGTGCCACATCTTTGGGATGGAGTGACGGTTAATTTGAATGTTACCCTTTTATTAGATAGGATTTTAAAAAACAATTTCTTAGTGATTTCTTCCTCACTACTTCACCTGTCCTTTCATTCTTTTATTTTTCTCTTTCATGGATGCCATGTTCTTTGGAAGCTTGTTTAGACCAAGTTCATGGCCATTTAGGCTTCCTCCACGTGAATAGTTCACTTTTTGAATGATGAGAATTCTATGTCACAGTGGCATGAGGTTTTGGAGATGCTCAGTGGGGCATGGCCAAAAGGAGGCTGGGAACCACTGCTCTAGATGCTGTTTTCCTCTTCAGTGAACGGAGGTCTTCATGCCCCGCCCCCATTCTCCTCACGTGGACAGGGGAGCTCTGATGATGCTTTTCAAAGATTTGAAAGAAAGTTCTGCTCAGGGAGCTGCATTTGAAACTCCTCCTCTGACCCCCATTGGTAACACCCGTTCCAGCAGGAGGCAGTGCACGCTCTCTTCCTGATAGGCCAGCACTGGTTCTGCTCCTTGCGTTTGCTGCCTTTGCACAGCAAGCCTCCTCGTCCGCGGGGCCCCCCAGGGGTGGGTGCAGGTACAGCACGGGTCAGCGGGCAAGATGTGTTATCAGGAATCTCTCTTCTCCTCCCTCCCTGCTGCCAAGCCCAACAATCTCATTGTTGTTAAGTAAACAATGCGTTCAGTCACTGTGACCAGCTTCTAAGAAGTTTCCTTTTGGAGACAGCTCACACATGTGCAAACAGACGTATACATGCTTTCCCTTTGAATGTTAAAATTTTAAAATCTTTATTGTTGAGAGTATCGCGATGCCCCCATTGCCCTTTCCACCTGGTTCCCTCCTCGCCAACGACCTTCACTGCACTATTGTCTGTGTCCACAGACCGTGCAAATATGCATATAAGTTCTTACGTTAATCTCTGACCACTGTTCCCTCCCCCTTTCCTCTGAGATCTGTGAGTCTGCTCCATGCACCCATGCCTCTGGAGCTATTTTGTTCCTTAGATTCCACATGTGAGTGAGATCATGTGACCCTTGTCCTTCTCTGACGGGCTTACTTCATTCAGCATCATGCTCTCCAGGCCCCTCCATGCGGCCTCAAAGGGTAAAACCCTTCTTTTTTGCAGCTGCAAATGGTCGCATTCTGCCCACACTGGTCTTCACCATTTTGCCTTTTTTTTTCTGAACTGTATATCTTGGAGATCATTTCATATCAGAGGCGGAGAAACTATGTCCTAATCCCAAAGAGACTGTCCCAATGGGGCCCAAGGAAGACAGAGTCAGACACTTCTCTCTCTGCTTTCTTCAGAACCCACAAGCACTAATGCAAACATTTATTCAGTGTCTCCCTCCCCACTAGGCTGTCACTCATGAGGGCAGGGTGCTCCTGTGCATGTCCTCAGTGTCTGTGCGGTGCTTGCAGGTGCTCGGCAGGAATGTGCTGGATGAAGGATGAGAATAACTCAGGCTCTGTCCAGCTGTCATTACTCAGAGCTGGAGCGTCAACCTACGAACCAGGAGGTCACGGTTCGATTCCTAGTCAGGCACATGTCCAGGTTGCAGGCTCAATCCCAGTAGGGGGCCTGCAGGAGGCAGCTGATCAATGATTCTCTCTCATCATTGATGTTTCTGTCTCTCTCCCTCTCCCTTCCTCTCGGAAATCAATAAAAATATTTAAGGGGGGGGGGAGAGAGAGAGAGAGAGAGAGAGAGAGAGAGAGAGTGAGTCACGCTCTTTCATGCTCCTCCATGCCACCACCACTCTTCTCCGTGCCCGTGTCCTTGGCTGGGATTGAACCAAAGTGAGCACCTGTCTCCCATCTGCTCTAAATAGAGCACCATCTGGAACAGTCCAATGCTGCTGTGACGTGGCCCAGGCTCCTTAACAAGGCCAACCACACCCTACAGCCCCTGCCTCGGCCACATTCTCTCACTCCCTGCGCCCAACCCTCTCCAGCCTTCCCTGATTCCTCTCTCCACACCCCAGTCTCAGGGCCGCTGCGCAGTTTCCTCTGCCTGTACCCTCTCCTCCCTGTCCTCCCAGCTCACACCTTTTCCCCATTAACGTCCCCTCATTCTCTGCTGTCAGTGTGAATATCCTTCCTCAGAGAAGCTGTGACTCCTGCACTAGGTTAGGCCCTCCAATGCCCCACATCTTCTCTGCAGGCTTCAGCACAGGCTTCATGTCGGCTTTCCCTGCTGGCTGTGAGCAGCTCGCAGAGGTCCTGCAGGCCACTGTATCCCAAGGCCAAGCATGCGGGGTCCTCAGGAAATGCGTAAGAAAGGAATGATGACTGAAAGCCACAAGGCTTCCAACTTAAAATTTTAATGGACTCTCGTAGTTTTTAGAGTATTTTGGTATCAAGGCTCGTCATGATCTGGCCCTCGTCAATCTCTCTGACTTAGTCCCAAACCCTTTGCTCCAACCAGACTGAAATGCGTGTGTTTCCCCAAAGATATTATGTTGTTTGGAATTCCATGCCTCTTCACAGACCGCCCTTTTGCCCGCCATGCTCTTCTTCATGCTAACTCCTAATCCGCTCTTCAAATAAACAGGGTGTGGGTCCTCTTGGACCGCATTGGTTTGTGTCTGTCAGTGTTCCGTAGCCCACAGAGCTCCTCACCTCCCCTTCACTTCCCCTGCACCCATCTCACCGCGATTCCTGCTGCTCTGCGTCTCCTTCCCTTCTTCCCCTGACGGTCTCCTTTTGCCAGTCCCTCAAGTGCTGCTTGAAAGGACAGAACGAAACTGATAGCTGTGTCCCTAACTCCTCTTCCAAGAAAAACCCGCTGAATGTATCAGTTACTCAGCCTGCCCTCATCTCAGCCAATGGGAAAGCGAGGGAAACTAGCCCAAAGCCAAAAGTATGCTAGCTACCCCCCCCCCCCCCGTCTTTGTGTAACCAGACCCTAGCTGCACCCTGCCCTTGCATCACTAGCCCCCGGCCCTCACTCAACCAACCAGAATCGGCCAAATCAGTGGTCCGAGTGAGCCCCCATCCCCCGACCCCAAGCCCTATAAATTCTTTGTTCTCTTGGGACTCCGGGCCCTCACGCATCCTACCGCTGTGCCGGTAAAGGAGGCAGAGGGACCAAGCTAGCTTGAATAAAGGCTCTATGCTTTTGCATCGGACTCGGCGCTCCTTGGTGGATCTTTTGGGGGATCTTGAAATCTGGGTATAACATTTGGGGGCTCGTGCAGGATCCCCAAGACCCACGAGGGACCCCAATCCAGAAAGTCTGACCGCAGTGTCTGTGTGTTGTGTGTTCTGTTCTGTGTGTTGTGTGTTCTGTCCTGTGCGAGCTCATTTCTGAAATTCTGCAGTGCCCGAAGTGGTCTAGGTGGACGTACTGCTGAAGGACCATGGGCGGGGAGAGTCGGAAGACGTTCTGATCTCCCTTCAGGAGGGATGCAGAATCCCCTCACTAGGATTTGAGACAAGGTGGGTCGCTCCTGCCATTTGGTTTTGTTTCTGCAGAGTCGGAAGGCTGTTTTTTTTGTTTGTTTTTTGGGGGGTTTTTTGGTTGTCTGTTTTTGTGTTTTTATTCTGTGGACTTACTGGACAGACATTATGGGAAAGACTCAAACTACTCCTTTAAGTATTATGATTGATCATTTCAAAGAGATTAGGGGAGGCTATGGAGCTCCCTCAGGAATTGGGAAATTGTTAGGAATTGGATGGATTGTTTAAACTCTGAATAAATGTCTGATGAAAGTGTGTGAGTGTGGAGGGAGGGGGCCTGCCCTCTCCTCTCCTTTGTGTGTCTCCACGACTTCGGTCAGGCGGGCATCTGAGTGAGGATCTGTGAAAACAGGTCACCCCCTCCCTTGTCTGTCTCTTGTCACTGATCATCATGAGGTCAGGACAAAGTAAACATACTGTTCTTAATTACATGTTAGAAAATTTTAAAGGGATAAGTTCTAGGCTAAAATAAAGGCTGGCTAGGTTCCGAGATTGCTTAGTTCTGAGATTGCTTATAAAAAAGCGAGAGAAGTCTTTTCAAGTTAACTGTTTGCTTAGCAAATTAACAAAGTAGTAAATTTCAAAGAACTTGTTATTTATGGTTTCCGTATCTCTTTGGTGGACACAAAGGGCTTACAGCTCCACAGGGAGGAGAGATTTACTGGCCCTAACCCTGCCTATGATGTGTTTTATTTGACTTGCTGTTTTCAATTATTTATTAGAATTCTCACAGAGGACATAACCTGGTCTTTCCCATCCTCCCTCATCCTGATTCTGAAAGCATCTGTAACTGGATTTCAGATGGTCTCCAGGCTTTCTGTCTGCAAAAAACCTCCCTATGCACCCGTTATCTTTCCAGGCCGACTAAAAGCAATTGGCCTGGGCTGAGAGAAGGGGTGACGGGGGTGTTGGCAGTTATGCTACTGGCTGCAGACCTAACAGGTCTTATCAATGAACTTCAAGGTCACAAAAAGTAACTGTAAGCACAGTTAGACTTTCTCTGCCCTGGTTTATTCTTTTTAACCCTTCCAATGCTAAATTAGACCGATACCTGTTCTTAGTTTTATCACAAAAGGTCTAGATATATATTAAGAATAAAAGTACTTGAAAATGTGTTCATAAATATTAATCTAAAATTGCTGACTGCTCACTTTTGGTAATCATTAAAAGATTAAGGTTTCTAAGAATAAAGAATTCTAATACGTTAAAAACAACTAAACTCCCAGGAGAAAAGTGGAGGAGAAACAAAGCTGCAGATAGAGCTAGCAAAAGCTCCCTGTTTGCAAATGTACTGAAAGGGTTCAGTACTTGTTGCTGCTGGAAGAGGAGGGGCTGATATCCCCTTCCAGTGCACTCCCTTGGAAGAGGCCTGGTTGCTGCTCTGACACAAAGGGGACTGGTGGAAAGACAAGGATAGCGGGGCCCTGTAACTAATAAACAGGGTTAACAAAAGGGCACTCTCCCTAGACCTGGGAGCCATCAGGACTTTGAAATTCTCCAAGAGAGAAGGAGTCTGACTCAGAGACTGGCCTAAACCTCGTTGGGTTAGGAAAACCGGAGGCTGCGAATTGAACTTGTAGACTGCGGTTTTCTGGGCAGAGGTCCAAGCCCAGTTGTATAGGGGTTAAGCTACCTGTATACAGCAAAACAACTTTCTCTTGTGCCAGAATACATTTTAAGGAAATTTGACAGACTGTATTTATAGCTAGAAAGAAGAACTGGCCGCAGTGCACAGCCCTGACAGTGTCCTGCAGAAAACTGTATAATTAACTTAAATGATGCCTGCATCTTCATGGACATGGCTCCAAAAAGACAAGGACAATTTTGCCTTATAAAGGAAGGTCAAGAGTAGACTTTAGTCACCTCCCTAAAATGTTTGTATAGCCCTACCGTATCTCATGTTTAGTAGCAGAAGATTTAGCTGCCTGAAGTGGCCATGGTGCCAATATTATGTTTCATTGTATTAATATGTTGTATTAACCTTCAACTCTCTTACAGGTTTGAATGTAGCTGTAGCTGCTGAGAGGGCAGGTGTCCAACTGGGCAAAGAAGAATACCCATCAGGTTTTGGTCTCTATTGAGAGACAGTTGACAGTTGGCAGCCTGTATACTGTCTTGCAGGCCTGCGTGACCATGCCCATGTCAGGGGTGGTACAAACCTCAACTGTACAAAACTGGAAAAGGCCTGTTTGGAATAGAAGGTCTGAGGCATGGTTATACATTTTTAAAGGACATGGAGGGAAGGTTTAAAGGCTGGTTTGAAAGTATGAAATTTATAAAGGTTGTGTATGTGATAAGAAGGAGAAGAGAAATATTAAAAGGAAATTAATCAAATAGTACAGGCCAGTAAGCCAGACAGAGTAAATAATTTACATTCTGCCTCCCTAAACAGAGGGTAAATAGTTATGCCAAAGTACTTAGGGGGGACTGATAAAAGAAATCCAACAGTTACTATTTTGTTATAACTCTGAAGAATCCATGAAAAGAAACTGGCAAGCAAAATCAGAAAATCTTAGAGCAGATCAGTATGTTTTTCTCCTTATATAATTCCTCTGAAATCTGGCAATGCTAAATAAATCATGGCAATACATTTCTTTGCATAAATTCAGTAAGACTAGTTCCTAATAGTGATTTTATTAATTGAAAAACTTTGGAGTATCATGTTTTAAAGAGACCTGTCTGGACTCTGAAGACTTAAAGCCAATAAGAGTGCCATGGGAAAAGCCTGGTATCCTGCTTGGGAGCCCTGAAGATGGCTGGCGCTGGAGTGTCAGGCCCATGCCCTACCATCACTGGCGGTTGGTCAGAGTAGAAGGGGAGCAATAGGGATGCCTCTGTGTCCCTGCGGAACCCCCACACACTCTGGGCCGCAATGAGTAGGCGGGCTACTGAGATGGGCCTTAAAGCCTAGAGCGTGGGCTCAGGTGGAGTTGCTACAGGTGAGGGATTCACCTAATGCAGGATACTGCAGGCAGGCCTAATGGCAGCTGGATGGCTTGGCTTCCTGGCCCTACGGGACACATTAAGATTCAATCATGAAATTCCAGGAAAGGTAGTCAGTTACCATTCTTGTTATGTTTATGCAAACATCAGGCCAAATTGAATACAGTAGATAAATTAGTCTTGATTTGGCTTTTTGATAGACATAGAAAAATTTTAAGAAGAAAAATCCTATTTCAATAGAGGTTGTTAAAACTAAAATGGTTTCTTTCCCTTCCACCGGACCATTTGTTATAGTTTGTCTCTGCCAGGTCACAAGCCCAGCTCCTTCTGTGCCCAGGACAGCAGGGAGCCTGAGTGGAAGGTGACCTCTAACCAGACACACCCACTGCAGATCACCCTCAAGAAGACAGCGGACCTTACCGGACCCCTTGTAATCCTCCTAATGCTGTTGACTTTCGGCCCTTGCATTATTAACAGACTAGTCCAATTTGTCAAGAAGCGTATGGGGTAGTTCAGTAGATAGTTCTGCGTGCCCACTACAGGCCTCTAGCAATGGTGAAATAGAAATGCAGTCTGTCTCATGATTGAGCCGGAAGTTCCAAGACAAGGGGGGAATAAAAGGACAGAACGGAACTGATAGCTGTGTCCCTAACTCCTCTTCCAAGAAAAAGCAGCTGAATGTATCAGTTACTCAGCCTGCCCTCATCTCAGCCAATGGAAAAGCGAGGGAAACTAGCCCAAGGCCAAGAGTATGCTAGCCACCCCCCTGTCTTTGTGTAACCAGACCCTAGCTGCACCCTGCCCTTGCATCACTAGCCCCCGGCCCTCACTCAACCAACCAGAATCGGCCAAATCAGTGGTCCGAGTGAGCCCCCACCCCCTGACCCCAAGCCCTATAAATTCTTTGTTCTCTTGGGACTCCGGGCCCTCACGCATCCTACCGCTGTGCCGGTAAAGGAGGCAGAGGGACCAAGCTAGCTTGAATAAAGGCTCTATGCTTTTGCATCGGACTCAGCTCTCCTTGGTGGATCTTTGGGGGATCTTGAAATCTGGGCATAACACTGCTGTTCTGCAGGGTTGAGACTGGGCTCTCCTCTTTGCTTCTTCTGTACAGACCCCAAAGGTGAGCTCCTTTCCACCCGGGTTTCAACCACCGTGTGTGCTTACACTGCCGGCCCCCATCTCTCTTCCAGCCTTCTCCCTGACTCCTGACCCACAGTTCTAAGTGCCCATGGACACTGCCACGTGGGTGTCCCACAGGCCTCACTGAACATCATAATAATGGAAAGTACTGAAATGGTCACTCTTTCCAATTCCCAAGCTAGCTCCTCCCCTGCGTTTGCTTGTTCATCAATGGCATCACCATCTACCCAGCCAGCCCAGCCCCAATGCTGGTAGCCATCCCAGAGCAGTCTCTTTCCTCACTACTCTCCATGGCCCCACCCAACTCTCCATTTATTAGCCAACACCTAATGACTCCACTTTCTAATTTTCTCCTGGATCGCTCCATCCCCCTCATTCTTACCACTTGGTTTTGCTTCAGCCTTCATTTCTCTACTGGATAACTCCCAGCCTCTCAGAGCACCTTTTACGCTGACATGAGAATCATCATTAGTCTAAAAAGCAAATATGATCATGCCAGTGTCCTGCTTAAAAATCCTCCCACGTCTTCTCTACGCCTTTAAGGGTTTTAGCATTGCACAGCGGCCCTTCAGCCTGTCCTTTGCTGACCTATCCGGCCTCATCTTTCTACATGCCTCCCCATGGAACCACCTGCAGTCCCATGAATGTGCCACATGTTCTCCCTGACCTGTACCATGTTCTCATACTTCCCCCATCCTTTTTGCCCCTTCATTCCTTTTTGCCTTTTAGACTTAGCCCAGGCAGGAATTATCTCCTCAGGGAAGCCTTCCCTAACCACCACCTCCCAAGGCTTTACTGGCTGTGACTACTACGTTCTCCTGGAGACATTATCATGTGGTTTATCATTTGTTTATTTGACTGTTTCCCGCTAGGCAGTGAGGTCCTCCGGGAGAGGGACACGGACTATTTCTCTGTGTAGATGGTGGTAGACAGTCAATAAGTGTTTGGTGAAGGAATGAACAACGGCCAGTTTTATGAAACAGCTATGCCCCACCGTGGACGAGGCTGAATGTTGTTTGTCTGTGAAAGCTAAAGACTCAAGGGCACCCCCATTATCCCCACGACCTTAACCTTCAACCATCCCCATCCCCAAGGATGGATAAGAACCTTCCCACCCCACCCTCTAGGCATCATCTTTCCTCTGGAGAGAGAAGATGTTTTCTCCTCTCCAAACTGCCACATATGCCTGACCTCCATGTTATTCCTGCCCGACTTCTCCCTGTCTGTCAGGATTACAGATATAACTGTCCACCTGACACTTCCTCTTGGGTGTCTAGGAGTCATGTCCAGCTTACTGTGGCCAACTCTAAATTCTTAGTTTTCCTTCTCACACCTGTTCCTCCTGAGTCTTCATCATCTCAAAAAAGTGGCAGCATCTTCCAACCAGCTACTCAGGCCAAAACCCTGGAAGTCACCTTCACCTCGTTTCTCAGCCCACGTCTGAGTGGTGAGCACCTATTGCTGGTTCCACAGGTGAAGTAGACTCAGAATCCAACCACTTCGCCTCACCACCTCGGCTACCACCCTAGCCCAAGCCTCCAGGCCTCCTAGCCTGCTTATGTCATTCTCCTGGCTGGCCCCCGCTCCCACACATTATTCTCACAGCAGCTCCTGCCGGCTGCTCAGGCTTCTCTGCTCAGAGTTCTCCAGTGGCTTCTTCCACCCAAACTAAAGCCAGGTCCTTCCAATGGCCTGCTTCCTGCTACTTCTCTCACGTCATCTCCTACCTGTGGCCTCCTTCCTTGCCACCCTGGCTACACTGGCACACTCGCTGTTCCTCTAACATGCCAGACGTCTCATTCACTGGTCTTTCTTTCCTTGAAATACTTTCCTTGAGATATTTTGCTTTCAACATTCAGATCTCTGCTCAATTGTCACCTTATCAGAGCATCTGAATCTCTATTAAAAACATCTCCTCACGATCACTTTCTCTCTCCTTACCTTTCGTTCTCCTTCCTGACGTTAGATACGGAATATACAGCATCTCTTTGCTGATTTCTTTACATCACGTACCCAGCAGCCCCGCCCCCTTCTTCCACTCTAGGCATCGTCGCCCTCAGTGCTTGGCACAGCTGGCTCCCGGCCACTCACCAGACGGGACGTGTAGACTGGTGGCTTGATGGGTGTGGCCACAGGACAGTTGATCCGCTTCTCCTTTTGGCGTCGGTTGCAGAACCAGACCCTCACCACCTCCTTCTCCATGGACAGCTGCTCTGCAATCATGGAGATCTCCTCTGAGCTCGGCTTGGGGTTCTACAGAGGCCGAAGGGACAGGGAGTGGTCAGGTGAAGAAAGGAGTGAGGTCAAGAATTGAGGGTGAGGGACAGATGTTCCACAGAAACAGGATAAAACAACAGATGAACCTAAGTTTAGAATCAGACTTAGGATGGAACACTCGCTCATCACTTCTTGTGTGTCCCTAAGAAATGTTCTTAACCTTTCTGAGCCTCAGTCTTATCATCTGTGAAATGAGAATAACAATGACTAAATGGAGGATTATTGTGAGGATTAAATTAGGAAGTGTGTGAGCTGCTGCACACGGGCCTGCCACAGGTCCTTCTCTTGCTCCTTCCTTCAGGGGAAGCTCTGCAAAGATGAGTCCTTGGTGAGTCACGTGGGGACAAGAGCCCAGGTGCCCTCCTCTGTGCTCTGTCCTCACAATCTGGTGTTTCTCTTGTGTCACTGCCTCCTGTCCTGCCCCCAAATAGGGAAGGATCAAGCTAAAACCTGTGCATCCATCAAGACTGTGGAAATTCAGATCACACTTGCCCGGCCAGCGTGGCTAGTGGTTGAGCGTCGACCTATGAACCAGGAGGTCAGAGGTTGGATTCCTGTCAAGGGCACAGGCCCAGGTTGCAGGCTCCATCCGCTGCATGGGACGTGCAGAAGGCAGCCGATCCATGATTCTCTCTCATCACTGATGCTTCTCTCTCTCCCTTCCTCTCTGGAATCAATAAAAATGTATTTTTTAAAATTATATATATATAGATGACACTCTAGTTCTGCCCCCCAACATCCACCTGTCTTTGATCTCTGCCCTCTTCCCTCCCTCCGACACCTTCCCTTAGGCCCCCCCGTTGCTCTGAGAAACCGAATCGGAAGGAAGCAGCCTCCAGCTCCTTGACCAGATGCACTGCAGCCTCTGCCTAAGGGCGGCCGGCTTGGGCCTGGGCCTGGGCCTGCGCGGTGGGTGGAGACCACAGGCATGTCCGCAGGGGCCTGTGTGATGGAGATGCAGGCTCTGGAGCGGTACCTAAGGACGCTGATTAGAAGCTCTTTGGACCAAACCTGTTTTCCTCTCTTCTCTCCCCCAGCTCCCAGGGGGACACAGTTGATATTATTAGCTTCCACATACAGGTTCAAGACTATGCTTTGGCTCCTCGTTAAAATCTGTATGTATGTAATATGATTGCAAGTATTTAAATGTGTGTGGAAAAGAGAAATAGAAGGAAACACATTTAGATGGCATTTGACAATTAATTTTTTTCCTTCTCCATCCCTGTCTTTTCCTAATTGTGTACAATAAGCATTTATTACATTTATAATTCGAAAAATATAAAACAATGCACAGAAAGTAAAGAGTTTCTGTACAATGCCCTGGCTGTGTTCCCTCTACTTCAACTGAACATAGAGCTACACTCTTTTCTGGGAATCCGTATCCCATTTTTAAAAAAATATAGTTTTATTGATTTCAGAGAGGAAGGGAGAAGGAGAGATAGAAACATCAATGATGAGAGAGAATCGTTGATGGGCTGCCTCCTGCACACCCCCTACTGGGGATTGAGCCCACAATCCAGGTGTGTGCCCTTGACTGGAATTGAACCCGGGACTCTTCAGTCTGCAGGCCGATGCTCTATCCATTGAACCACACCAGCCAGGGCAATATTCCATTCTTTAAATCTCCCAGTGGAAGGGGCGATGGGCCCCAAATAGGCATCAGGGCAAGAAGGGTCAGTGGGGGCGGAAGTTCCTGGGATGTGAGATCACAGGCAGACTGTCACTCACACACCTGGGTGACCACAGAGGGGCGTGTGTGCTCTCTGGCCTCTTCCCACAACAGGCGTCTGATGCCCAGGGGTTGGTGCCAAGGGGTTTACATGTGCCGCTCGCCCGCCCACAAGTGCCGCTCAGGCACCCACACGTGCCGCTCGCCCCCCCCCCCCCCCCCCGCCCCAAGGGGCCACTCACATCCTGGAACCTCTTCTCCAGGGTCAGGCGGATGTTGGTCTCAATGCTGGTGCGTTTCTTCCTCTTCCTCCCGAACACTTCGGTGAAGGCGGGGCCGGCGCTGGGGGTGCTCACCGAGGGGTCCGCCGGGGAGGCTTCTGCGGGAGGGAGAGGAGGCCGAGCGGACTGAGGTCCAGCGCCTGTCCTGGCAGCTCTGCGGGGCAGGCTCCGGACAGGCCTCCCCGGCAGGGAGCGGTCGCCCCCAGGCCGCCTCCGCTGGCTCCGGGCGGAGAGCCCCCCGCAGGGCCGCCTGTGGGCGTCCGGCCCAGGGACACCCGGCCGCTCGGCGCGGGTGGGCTGGTGGGCGCAGCCAGAGCTCCGGGAGGAGGCCCCCGAGTTGTCTGGGAGTCGCCTGGCAGGTCGGAGGCCGTTCGCTCTTCTGTGCAGGCGCCGGCCACGGCGTCTCCCTCGGAAGGTTCCGGCTCCAACGGTCCCGTGGAAATGATCGCTGAGGCCCTTCCCCAGGGACCCTCCGGCCCTGTGACCGCAGCCCTCGCCTCGATGCTGCTGTAAACGCTGTGGAGGGGCCATCTGGGGGGAGCGTCCTTGCCCCTCCCACGTTCCAAGCGGAAGAACTGCCAAGGGGGTGGCACCCTGCTGCCCGCCTCCCGGTTTCCACGGTAACCACCACCCTCACTTCCACCAAACAGAGGCCCTGGCCCTGGCTCTGCTTGGTCCCTCAGCCAGACCAGTGGTTCCCAATCAAGGGTGATTTGGTACCCCCGAGACTCCCCAGGGAACCCCGGCAATATCTGGAGACATCTAGTGGGTAGGGAACGAGGCTGGAGCTCAACAGGACGGCCCCCCCAGCACAGGAGCATCTGGCCCCAGCTATTGACGGTGCGTAGCTGAGAAGCTCTGTCCCTGACAACAAAGTCCTCCGCTCATGATTCCAAACTGTCCCGAGGCTTAGGGGCGCCTCCGGCCTCCACTGCAAACCCCACGCCCACTGTAAGGCCTTCCCTACCCGACCTGTGTGCTGTGTGTCTCCTCACCTAGCCCTGCCCTCGGAGAGCCTTCTCAGGATCAGCCAGATAACGACCTCCTGTCCCTGTCAGGCTGCCTCCTCCTCCAGCCCTGACCCAGCCCTGGTCCCGCCAGCGGCCTGGTAGATGTGCCTGCTCGGCAGACCCAGCTCCATCCTGGCCAGCTGTCCTGGGGTCCAGGCTGGGGCCCCAGGTGGGGTGGGGTGGGAGCAGGTGCGCGTTGCCATGGCCGCGGGAGCTGTGAGCCGCCAGCTGGCATGCTCCTCTCCTTGTGCCTGCGTCTCATTTCTCAGTTGGCTCCAGACTCAGGGGAAGGAGGAAGGGGTGTGGGGTATGGGCCGCCTAAAATCCAGCACCGACACGTCGCCCCCTCCCCTGCAGGCTGTCCCAGGGCCCATCCACCTGCACCCCTGAGGGAGGCCTACCGGCATCGCTCAGCCACTTCTCCAGCAGCGGCTTGAGCTTGCACATGTTCTTGAAGCTCAGATTGAGGGCCTCAAACCGTGAGATGGTGGTCTGGCTGAAGTCGTTGCCATACAGCTTCCCCATCGCCAGCCCCACGTCCCCCTGGGGGCAGGGAGGGGGATGAGAGACAGGCCGCTGCTCTGCCAGGTCCACACCCACCACCCGAGCACCACCTGCCCCTCGGCTCCCTTCTAGGTGGCTCCCCCTAAGAGGGGGACTGTCTTATTTCTGAGGGTCTGTGCCCACAGACCTGGCCCTCGCTGGCTCTCATTTCTCTCCCCTCCACCACAATGTCCTCAGGGCCACAGGCGCAGGATGGGCTCGCCCCCAACACGCCCAGCCTCAGGATGCTCTTGAGACCTGGCCTCGAGGAGCCCCGTCTCCTGCGTCTCCCCCACAGAACCGAACCTGTGTGAAGCCCAGCTTGATGCGCCTCTGCTTGAAGGTCTTGGCAAACTTCTCCAGCTCCTCCAGGTCGCTGGGCTCATCAGCGCCCCCAGAACCAGGCAGATGCTTAGGCACCGGGAGATGCTGGGGCACTTCCAGGTGGGGGTCTAAGGAGGGTCCCGGCAGCCCCGGGCGCCCGACTGCCTAGGAGGGAGCACAGGCCAAGCAGACGCAGTCAGCATAGCAACGGCAGTGCCGACGTTTACTAGCAGGCGGCTTAGAGGATGGCTGGTCCTGGCTGACTGAGTGCCTGTACTGGAAAGGGACGTTTATATGAAGGGCGAGCAGTCACCTGGACCAGCGGGGCTGAAGCAGCAAGTGGGCCGGCCATAGTCTGCTGGGTTTCAGTCTGTGACTCGCCGACTTGGGAAATTTATCTCCCTCCTGTGGGTTTTCTAATATAAAAGGAGCCAGCAGGCTTGTCTACAGATTCCAAAGAGAAATCTCAGGACAAGCAAAAGGTTGTTTGCTTTGTCTGTTTTTACCCACAAAGCAAAGTCCTGAGGTGTTCAACAGGCATTAACTGTAGATAACACGGGACATCTGACACTGTTACTTCAATAGAATTCTGTACAATGTCAAACTCCTGTGATTGGCATTTTACCTTCTAAACCACCCATTTTCACTCATTAGAATGCTTTAGTTTTTGCTTTTGTTGTTTTTTTTTTCTTTTTTTTTTTAAATTAAATCTTTATTGTTCAGATTATTACATTTGTTCCTCTTTTTCCCCCCATAACTCCCTCCTCCCAGTTCCCGCCCCACCCTCTGCCCTCACTCCCCACCCACTGTCCTCATCCATAGGTGCACGATTTTTGTCCAGTCTCTTCCCGCATCTCCCACACCCCTTTCCCCCCCAAGAATAGTCAGTCCATTCCCTTTCTATGTCCCTGATTCTATTATAATCACCAGTTCATTCTGTTCATCAGATTATTTATTCACTTGATTCTTAGATTCACTTGTTGATAGATGCATATTTGTTGTTCATAATTTGTATCTTTACCTTTTTCTTCCTCTTCCTCTTCTTAAAGGATACCTTTCAGCATTTCATATAATCCTGGTTTGGTGGTGATGAACTCCTTTAGCTTTTCCTTATCTGTGAAGCTCTTTATCTGACCTTCAATTCTGAATGATAGCTTTGCTGGATAAAGTAATCTTGGTTGTAGGTTCTTGGTATTCATCACTTTGAATATTTCTTGCCACTCCCTTCTGGCCTGCAAAGTTTCTGTTGAGAAATCAGCTGACAGTCGTATGGGTACTCCCTTGTAGGTAACTGAGTTTCTTTCTCTTGCTGCTTTTAAGATTCTCTCTTTGTCTTTGGCTCTTGGCATTTTAATTATGATGTGTCTTGGTGTGGTCCTCTTTGGGTTCCTTTTGTTTGGGGTTCTCCGCGCTTCTTGGACCTGTAAGTCCATTTCTTTCACCAGGTGGGGGAAGTTTTCTGTCATTATTTCTTCAAATAGGTTTTCAATATCTTGCTCTCTCTCATCTTCTGGCACCCCTATAATTCTGATGTTGGTACGCTTGAAGCTGTCCCAGAGGCTCCTTACACTATCCTCGCATTTTTGGATTCTTTTTTCATTTTGCTTTTCCGGTTGGGTGTTTTTTGCTTCCTCGCATTTCAAATCATTGACTTGATTCTTGCGCTCCTCTGGTCTGCTGTCGGGAGTCTGTATAATATTCATTATTTCAGTCCGTGTATGCTTAATTTCTAGTTGGTTCCCCAATATAACATCGAGGGTCTCATTAGTTTTCTTGTAGATCTCATTAAGTTTATCGGCCGCTTCTAAACAGTTCTTGAGAGACCTTAAAAGTGTGGTTCTGAACTCTATATCTTCCATTGACAATTTTGTCCTGTTTCTTTGTCTCCGCATTTTGTTATGCTTCCTTGGTGCACCCCCTAGTGGTCTTTGTTCGAAGTCTTACAGTTAAACCTTGATTGTTGTAGCTAATACCAGGGAGGGTTTGACCTCCAGGCCAAGTGGCTATGAGAATCAGCTGTGTCTGCAGTGAGAGAACTTCTGTCCTCTAGGGAGGTGCTAATCTAGCCTTTGCCTGAGGCTATCCGGCAAATGCCTCTGTGCAGGGCTTGGACGGGGTGGGTCGCACGGGATCAACAGGGTGGGTCGGAGAGAGCAGTTATGGCGGCTCTCAGTCCTGTCCCCCGGGGCTCTGCCTCTCTGAGTCCCAGCACCCGCTGCAAACCTCGGAGAGAAAGCTGCACTCGCTCTGACCGAAGCCAGACAGTCCCGCTTCTCCCGTTTGAGTCTGGGTCCCTAAAGACTCGCCTGTATCTGGAGCTCAGAGTCTGCGACTCCCTCCCGATTGAAAACGCCAACCGCGCCCTCCGCTGCCAGCCTGCTCCGTGCACTCCGCACCTCAGAATTTGACTTCAGCACTGTGCCTCCTCTGAGTGTCCGTATGCGTTTCTCTTTCCTCCTAGTTGTAGGACTTCCACTCAGCCAGCGTTCCTGTGGTTCTGGGTGATGTCCGTTCCGTCTTTTAGTTTCACTTTTGAAGTAGTTGTTCAAAGCAGCAAACTCCGGCGTTAACCTATGCCGCCATCTTGGTTCTCCTGCTTTTGTTGTTGTTTTGTTAATCCTCACCCAAGGATATTTTTCCATTGATTTTAGAGAGTGGAAGGGAGAGGGAGAGTCAGAGTGAAACACTGATGTGAGAGAATCATTGATGTCAATTGGCTGCCTCCCACACGTGCCCTGACCTGGGCCGGGGATCACGCCTGCAACCTATGTACATGCCCTTGAACAGAATCAAATCCAGGACCCTTCATGGGCTCTATCCACTGAGCCAAACTGGCTAGGGCTGCTCTTTTTTTTGTTTTTGTTTTTTATAAATCAAAGGCATTTTAGTGCTCTCTAAATGCACTGAGATCTCATTTGTGGTTGTCAGGAGAACTTTTTTTTCTTTCGTTTATTTTCATAGGAAAATGGATCCTTAATTCTAGAATCCATGTTGTACCCAGGCGCACGTTGGACCTGAAGACATTGATCATCCCCAAGGAGGGAAGGCCAAGGGGCCACTGCAGGGCCACTGCCCATGTGGCCAACGTGGCCTAAGTCCACCCTCTGCTCTCCCCTTCCCAGTTACTCTTCTAGACTGGGGCTAGCTTTCTGCCTTTTGTCATCCAAGACACTCAGGGTTACCATGACGACAGGCGTTGTTCTGATGGGGAAGTAAAGGACCTGAAGGAGGTTGAGGACTCCTCCCCAGCGAAGGGCTGTTGGGATGGAATCATTTTTAAGATGGTGATGGATCTGATCCTGTCGACAGAGACCAGACCCTCAGGACACAGCTCTGTCTTCTTGAGACGTCCTTTTCATTTGTGTATTTGTTCTTGCATCGGACAAATACCAAGTTCTTTGCTAGACCTTCACTTTCCCCCTTCACATCCAATTAGACTCAACTTCCCCAAGCATCTCTCATTCACCCCTCACCTCTATCTCATTGCCATCACCCTAAGCCAGTCATTGTCACACTGTCCAGGATGCTCTCAGAGATGCAAGAGCTGACCTGGAGGAACGCAGGGAGCTTATGCTTCTAGTGTCCCGTTCCCATGGGCCACTAGGTGGCGCTGTCCACCCAGGTGTCCCGTGACTAGTCTCCTAAGCCAGGGCCCTTAGTGATCCTTGGGAATCTTAGCATAGAGAAGGGGGCTTGGGGTTCACTTCTGCAGAACCACCTCAGGCAGCTGTGCAGACAGGAGGAGTGGCAGCCACAGCACAGCCTGGCTACTCTTGCCAAGCGTGCCGCCCCCCACCCATGAGGCCACCTTTGGCCCAGGTACAAGGAAGAGCCACTGGCTTTGTGGTCTCCCCTCGGGGCGTAAGAGCGCCAGGCTGGGCTGGCCATCACGTGGCGTCTGGGGAAGTTAGCTGGCCTCTGGTGTTGAGGTGACTGTGCTGGGGTCTGGCTGGGGGTGGGAGTACCTGCACTGTGGGGCGGGCTAGGCCAGCAGCTGGTCACTAGTCCCCATTCAGCCTCCACCACTGACAGTGGCCCACCCTCCCGGACTGGCTGTCATTCGCCCGCCTACCGTCAGGGCGCATTCCCGGCTACTCCCACTTCCCAGGGAGGCAAGAGCCCAGCTAGGGGCTGAAGGAGGACCAATGGGCTGAGCTCCGTCGCACTCCCGGGGAAAACCAGGGACATGTGGGCTTACCTGGGATGCCAGGCCGGGTCCAGGCTGTGGGAGGAGCAGGGGGCTTTGCTGCTGTGGGAAGGGGAGAAGATTGGGCTGCAGACCTGGTGAGAGGGGGACAAAGGTCAAAGGAATGAAACTCAGGCCACGTGACAAACACCCTCTGCAGCTTTGGAAACATGACAGCTCTCCTTACCCCCCGCTAATGAACCAAGTCCCGCAGCCCACCTCAAGCCCCGTGGAGAGGCTCCATGGGCGCTGCCAGGCATCGCCACACACAGCCCGAGGCAGAGCAGACTCAGGGAGAAGCAGATGTAAACAGCAGTCCCCAGACCAGTCCTGCTGCTCCCCCCAGCCTGCCTGCCTGCCTGTCCGGGGCAGGGCAGAGGCTGAGGGCCAGCAATCTGTCTGAGGTGGACATCAGGGCGAGGGGAGCCCAGAAGGAAAGAGGATGGAGAGACCCCGCAGGCAGGAGGTGCGGGTGTGAGGACTGAGGGTTCCAGCTGCAGCTGAGAATGTCCTGCTGCCTGGACAGCTCCACAGGCCCCGCCGTCTGCGAGGATGTCAGAACACGGGGATGGGCCACTGGCGGGGCCCCAGGCCGGACACTTTACACGGGGGGAAGGCCTGAGAGAAGGGAGAGCAGCCAGGCCTCTGAGACTCTATCTGGTGGTGGGACTCCCCTGCTCATCCGCTTGCCTGCCCTCCCCCGGGCAGGTGTCCCCGCAGGAGTCTCCTGGTTGGTGGTCACGCCAGTGTCTTCCTCAGGGAAGGTCACAGCCAGGCCTCTCGCTGCCACTCGGAGCAGGGCCACCACACCCCACAGCAGAAGGGGGTCACCCCGACCGCTCAGCACAGAGCTCAGCCTCAGGGTCTCTGTGGTGCCCAAGCTGGTTTAGGTCATTGATGCAGAGCATCAGCTGATGTTAAACGTTATGCTCCTCAGTCTAAAAAAACTCAGGACTTGGTTCTGTTTGTTTGTTTGTTTTTGTTAATCCTCACCCAAGGATATTTTTCCATTGATTTTTAGAGAGAGTGGAAGAGAGGGAAAGACAGAGAGAAACAGTGATGTGAGAGAAACACATCGATTGGTTGCCTCCCGCACACCCTGACCAGGGCCCGGGTTCAGATCAACCTGCAAACAAGGTGCGTACCCGTGAGTGAAATCGAACCCAGGACCCTTCAATCCTCAAGCCAATGCCCTATCCACGGAGCCAGTCTGGCCAGGGCAGCGTTTTATTATTAAAATAAGTGGGCAAGAACGCTGGCCGGGGAGTGCTAGCCGTAACCCAGCATTCACGCTGTTTTGAAGTGACGGAAGCCTTTTCACGTGCTTTATTGCAGGCGATCCCATCACCTTGGGAGGTCGAGTTTTACTTTTTTATGGAGGAGGACATAAAACCTCAAAGAGGTTAAGGTAAGTTTCCCGAGAACACACAGCTAGTAATTTTTACCCATGAGCTTTTTGACTCCAGATTTTGAACTGGGCTTTTAATTGTTGGTTGTTTGCGCAGCATTATGTTGGCCTCACTGGCTGTATGCCTGGGCCAAGTTCATATCACTGTCGACCAACAGGACACCGAGTTCAGGAGTGTGATACGTATTATCCTGGCCCCGGATTCTGGAGCTTACACTCCTCCATCCTGTTTGGGCGAGTTGATGGATATAGGAGGCGGAGAGGTGGCAGAGCGGATATAGAAGGTAGAGGGTCAGGAGAAGGGTTTTAGACAGACAATTCTGAAACTTTCTAGGTCACCAGAGGCATAATATGAGTACCCAGTGCACACAGTTATTCTGAAAAATAAATCAGGAAAACCACTCAGCAGAACTCCTGGCACATCATGCTCAAGCGATGTTAGCAATGATGATAAACATTCTGTGTTTTATTTATTTGTTTGTTTGGTCATCCTCACCTGAGGGTATTTTCCCATTGATTTTCAGAGAGAGCAGAAGAGAGAGGGAGAGACAGAAAGAAGCATCGATGTGAGAGAAACATGCAGGGCCTGGGCCAGGGAGGAGCCTGCAACCCAGGCATGTGCCCTTGACCGGAATCGAACCCAGGACCCTTTGGCAGGCTGACGCCCTATCCACTGAGCCAAGCCGGTGAGGGCACAATTGTTGTAAATATGCTAACCCAGGGGTCCTCAAACTACGGCCACATGCGGCCGCCGAAAATGTTTATCCGGCCCACCGAGTGTTTTTGCCGCCGCTGCCTGTTGCTTAGCAGCCAACTAGTTTTTTTTAAAACTATAGTCTGGCCCTCCAACGGTCTGAGGGACAGTGAACTGGCCCCCTGTTTAAAAAGTTTGAGGACTCCTGTTCTAACCCCTTGCTCTTGGCCAGGTTATCTGGAGGTTAAGTTCTGGCCAAAGAAAACCTGGCCGCCTGTGGGTGGCACTGCTGCTCCACCGAGGCCTCCCAGCCCGGCTTCCTGAGGGCCATGGAGAGAACTGGGGCGTCTGCATGGCATTTCCCAGGAGCCACTCCTTCCTGCACTGCCCAGGTCCCGCCCCCTCCCCTTCAGCCTCAAGTGGCCATGAAATCAAAGAAGATGGGAAAGGGAAGAAGAGAAGGTGACGGCCTGGAGGGGCAAGGACAGGGTCCCTGGCGCAGGCCGTGATCGGGAAAAGCTGATCTTAACACCAGCGGGCGGAGCCCCTCGCCCAGATCCCACCGGCTCCCTCGCCCAGCAGCAGCGGGGCCAGCAGCGGGGCCAGCCAGCAGCAGCACCCAGGCCACGCGAGCCGGTCTCACCTTGCTGCCCCGGCTGAGTCTGCGAGAGCAGGAACTGCGAGACGGACTGCAAGTGGCTGGGCACCAGCACGAGCTGCTGGAGGGGATGGAGGGACGGCAGGTCCTGCGGGAGAGAGACACACGTCACGGACGCACGCCAGACCGGCCCACCGCCGCTGCCCATCTGCTCCAGGTCCTCAGACGCGCGAGTGTGCGGCCGCGACCTGGGCTCTGCCCCTGCGTGTCCCCAGTGTCTGGGGCGCAGTTGCTGCTCCGTTGATGCTGATGTCACTACGGTGCAGCCAGGAGGCCTGGCAACCTGCTGTCACTACAGCCTGGCCGTTGTTAACGTGTGTGTCAGTCCCGTCCCCCAGCGAGACTGCAAATGCCCTGGGGCAGAGCCTAAGTATTCTCACCTCTCAGACGTTTACTCTAAAAATGACATGAAGTCCCAACTGTCCAATTTTTGAAATCTCATGGCACTTTATTATGCTAGAAGCCAAGTCTTGGCCGGTTTCTGGGCCCAAACCGTCTTTCCTGGAGGAAGGCAGCAAGTCCTTGGTTCTCAGTAAACCCCACCGGGTTCCATAGAAAGTCCATATCCCGGGGCTCCCCCACCAGCCCAGAACCTGGAAATCCCAGTCCCCAGATTCCTCCCACGCAGAGGAGTGGGTGCACATCCCTTTTTAAATTCGGCCAGAGAAGGGGGGCCTCTCTCCTCCCCGGTGAGCCAGGCCCGACAGGAGCTCCCACATGAACGCCTGCTCACACACACTGTGGGCTGTGTCTGGACACCCCCTTCTTCCCTGGGCCAGGACCCTTCCAGTTTGGCTTTGACGTAAATACTCGGGGGCGGAGGGGGCACCGAGGACAGAAACACCTGTAGCTGCTGCCCTGGCTGCTGTCCCAGGTCCCCAAGCGCGAGCAGGGCCAGGCCCCAGCCCCGCGGCGAGGCCGCTGTTTCTGCAGGATTGCCTCCTCCTCTCCCGGAAAGCAGAAAGCAGACACCTCGCCTTTCCTATAACGAGCTAAGCTGACCTTTGAAAGGCCTGTTCTGGAACCTCACCTCCACCCCAGCTCTCCAGCCTGTTTGCATCCCCTGCAGGGGCTCTTTAGATTAACACGGGTTCACCATGCCCACTGCCCACCAGGAGTGCCAGGGCTCCCCGCAGGGCTGGCGTTTACCCCAGACACTTGGCTTCCAGGCATCATGGCAGGTCCCTGGCTCAGGGGGCATGGCCGGTGCGAGAGTGTCTGCTGCAGGGAGTCGCTGAGGTCCTCGGTTTTAATCTGTAAGTGGAGGCAGGAGGGGAGGCTCAGTCTGGGCCTCCCAGACCCACAGGAAAGGAAACTCAGCGATCAGGGCAGGAGGGAGTGGTAAGTCTGAAAACAAAGAGCCAGCTCAGCCCGCTCAGGGGTTGAACATCGACCTATGAACCAGGAGGTCACGGTTGGATTCCAGTCAAGGGCACAGGCCCGGGTGGCAAGCTCCGTCCCGGGGTGGTGGTGGGTGCATCTGGAGTTTCCTGCGTGTGCGCCCTCAGGCCCGGAGGCTGGGGGGACAGAGGGCGTGGCGCCCGGGCTGTGCTGCTCCTTGTTGAAGTGAGAAAGAATAAGGACACTGCGTGACGGAAACTTCGTTTTGAGCCTGAGAGGATGTCTTCGGGGGAGGGGCGTGAGACTCTTTAATGAGGTGACGGTGACCCTGATGATACCTTAAAGCCCCCTCACGGGGCACATCCGCACCCTTTCCCCGCCTCCCCTCTTCGGATTGTCATTGTCCACAGTCTCCAAATCTGGAGCCACTCATCTGAAGACCGGCCCCCCCTGCAGCTGAGCGCCCCCTGCAGGCGGGAGTGTCCCGCCCCCCGCGGCCCCGCGGCGTTGCAGCCAGAGGCCCGGTGGGCTCCGAGCTTCCTGCAGCCGCTGCTCGAGCCGCAGCCCCGCGCCCGGTGCGGGTCGGCCCGCGGGAGGCCCCTGCGCCCTGCGCCCTGCGGGAGGCCCGTGGCGGGCAGCGCAGCGACGCTGAGTTCAGAGGACTGGGCGAGGGGCCGGGACGAACCACCTCTACCGCCCCGAGTGTCCTCGGGCCGCGCTGGGCTCTCACGGGCGGGCACCCTGGCATCTCTGCTCTGTTTTTGCTGCTTCCGTGGAGCGCACACTCACAGCTGAGCCTGTGGAAAGGTGGCGGGGGCGGGCGGGACGCGCCACGGAGACACAGCCGGGGAGGGAGGTGGCCGCGCACCGACCGGCTCCAGCGTCCGGGACGCGGCGGGGCGGCGCTGTCCGGGCCGGCTCGGAGCTGACCTCCTAGGAACCGCGCGGGCGTGCAGCTCCCCGTCCGTCCGGCACCGGGTCCGACCTGACGCCCCCTCAGGCCTAAGAGAGGAGGACAAGGCCGGTGCCCGGTGCGCACGGCCCGGCCGGCCCCGGGGCTGCAGCCTGAGCCCGGCGCGCAGCGGGAGAGGGCGCCTCCCCACGCGTCTCCCCAGCCCCTCTGCGCCCCGAACCCAAGGAGGCGGGAGGGGGAGCGCGGTGGCGGGCGCGGAGGGGCTTTCCGACAACCAGGGGGGACCCGCCCAGCCCCCCTCAGTCAGGGGGTACCCCCCACACCCCCTCAGTCAGGAGGGACCCGCACAGCCTCCTCCCTCCCCCGCGCCCCTCAGTTCCTCCACCAGCTCCGGCACCCCAATTCTTCCCCACAAATGGAGTTCTCACAGTCTAATCACACAGAAACATTTGTAAAAGCTAGAAATAAATGATAAACGACGTATTTAAAACCAGCACCAGCACACCTTAAGGTTTCTCTGCGAGGAGGTTTTACTGAAGCAAAGCCTCTCGGGCCAGCCCCCTCCCACAGGGCCCTTCTCTCCCCCCTCCCCCACCCCCCCAGCAACGGGGGCCACCGGTGAAGCCGGGAGGGGCGGGTGGGGAGAAGGGGAACCCCGGCGGGCAGTCTGGCCGCGCTCCAGCTGCAGGTCCCGGTGCGCGGGGCAGATAAGAGGCGGCGCTGACGCGGCTGGAAAACACGCGCTGGGCCCGCCCGCGCTCTATCAGTTCGGACCCGCGCCAGCGCCCCCAGCGCCCCCGGCGCCCGCCCCCCGATCCCCACCCCCGCCCCCGGCGCCCGCCCCCCCGATCCCCCCCCGCCCCCGGCGCCCGCCCCCCCGATCCCCACCCCCGCCCCCGGCGCCCGCCCCCCCGATCCCACCCCCGCCCCCGGCGCCCGCCCCCCCGATCCCCCCCCCGCCCCCGGCGCCCGCCCCCCCGATCCCCCCCCCGCCCCCGGCGCCCGCCCCCCGATCCCCCCCCGCCCCCGGCGCCCGCCCCCCGATCCCCACCCCCGCCCCCGGCGCCCGCCCCCCCCATCCCCCCCCGCCCCCGGCGCCCGCCCCCCGATCCCCACCCCCGCCCCCGGCGCCCGCCCCCCCGATCCCCCCCCGCCCCCGGCGCCCGCCCCCCCGATCCCCCCCCCGCCCCCGGCGCCCGCCTCCCGATCCCCCCCCCCGCCCGGGCCTGAGAGCCCCCACCGGCCGCCGGGCCGGCCTCCCAGCCGCGGGCACTGCCCGCCCCCAGCCCGGGAGAAAGCGCCCGTCCATCCCCGCGCTCCTTTGGGCGTCCGTCTGCGCGGGTCCGGCAACCCCGAGCGCTATTCTGAGCTTTTTCTTGGCCAACGTGTTACTTTTCATTTTCGTCAGCCATCGCCCCGCTGGGCATGAGCTGCTCGAGTCGCCCCCGGGAAGACAGCCCCAAGCGCCCCAGGGAGGACGAAGGGGCCCCTCTCCCCGCCAGCCTACAGGCCGCGCCGCGGGCGGGGCATCAGCGCGCACCGCCTCTCCGCCCTCGGGGCTCAGGCGGCAGAGCGGGTCCGCACCGAAGCCCCGCCGCAGGCTGGCGCCCTCCCAGGGGCGGGTGTGGCCGGGCGGAGAGGGGCGGAGAGGCGATAGGGCGCCGCGCGGGGCCACTGGCTTCCCGGGAGGACCGGAGGCGAGTTGGCCGGGACCCACTCTCCCCGGGACTTGTGAGAACCAGCCCGGCCCACAGCCCGCCCGGAGGCCGCCCGGCCCTGCGGCTCTTCTCACGCAAGCGGAGCGTTTGCAGACGCCGCTGGGGGGCGCGATCCCCCGCTCCGGCCGCAGGGGCGCAGCCGCCGGCGTCCTGCCCCCCGCCCCGCCGGGCCTCCGTGCGGCGCCCCCCGCACCGCGCCGCTGGGCAGTGACGGGGTGAGCCGGCTCAGGCTGATGGGCTCCTGGAACCCGAGTGAACTCCCGACACCCCGGCTCCAGGAGGGAGAGCCCTTTCCGCGCTGGGCGTCCCCCGCCAGGAGGGTGGGGACCAGTGTCCACTCCCAGCTCCGGAGGCTGAGAGCTGCCCGGAGGCCCCGAGCCACCGACGAAGTGCCGCAGAGCCCTGGCCGGGCGGCCTCGCCCTCCCGGCGCGCTTTCCGCGAAGCACCCCGCACGGGCCGGGCGGCCGGGAACAGACCGGGGCGGCAGGTGGGCCGGACACACTGCCCTCCTCCTGGCCCTGGGCTGGGGCCGGGGCCTGGGGCCTGGGGCTCCTCCGCCCCTGACATTCCGCAGCCCCCGCCCCAGGGAAGCACAGCCAGCAGGGATGGAGGCACCGCTGGGGATGGAAGTGATCAAAGCTGTTGTCCCAGTTGCATAACTCGTTTGTGGAAAATGTTTCATAAACATTTCACAAGAAGGAGAATTTCAAAGCGCGAACATCTCCCAACCTGCCTTCAATTACAGGCAAGGTGTGTTTTTCTCTCTCTCTCCCCCTTCTATCTTTCTGCCCAGCAGGAGGAAGAGTTTCTGTTTTGTAACTGATTTAGAGAGGGCTGGCAAAGGTTGCTCACGAAAATATCCTAAAAATGTATTCCCAGTGGTGGGGCGGGGAGGCAGGTCATTCATTCAGACGGACAGGCTGGGAGCGCGGGGAGACGGCCTCACCCAGCCCCGGTGTCCAGTCAGACCTGTGGCCGACCGGCCTGGACACACCTCTGCTGGAACCGACGCCCTGACAGCACCACTTCCAGGTAAAGGGGTGCAGCCAGCCAGGAGACACCCTCCATAGGCTCGTGGCTCCTCAGAAGGCAGGGGCCCCTGGGAGCTGCTACCCCCTGGAAAGGAACTTTCCAAAGAAAAGTCCCTGCTTTCCTGGCTCGCCCCCACTCGGGAGATGCAGCTCGCTCCTCGTCCTGTTACTGATGCAATGGCGTCAGTCCTTAGGACACAGCACTGCTAATGCGAACATGTGTGAAACCCCATCATTTTAAGCCCCCTGGCATGTAAGTCCATGAATGCAAGTTTAAAAACTCTGGAAAAGGGGTTGTGCTCATGGAGAACATATTCTCTTGCTTTGGCCTGTTTGGCTCAGTGGGTAGAGCATTGGCCTGTAGACTGAAGGGTCCAGGGTTTCATTACTGGTCAGGGCACATGCCCAGGTTGCGGGCTCGATCCCCAGTAAGGGGTGTGTGTGTGTGCAGGAGGCAGACAATCAATGATTCTCTCTCATCATTGATGTCTCTATCTCTCTGAAGTCAATAAAAATATGTGTGTAGGTTTTGTTTTTTAAAAAATATATTTTATTGATTTTTTACAGAGAGGAAGGAAGAGAGAGAGTTAGAAACATCGATGAGAGAGAAACATCGATCAGCTGCCTCCTGCACATCTCCCACTGGGGATATGCCCGCAACCCAGGCACATGCCCTTGACCGGAATCGAACCTGGGACCCTTCAGCCCGCAGGACGAAGCTCTATCCACTGAGCCAAACCGGCTTCAGCTGTGTGTGTGTGTTTTAAAGAACACATTCTCGCATATGCCATGGTGCCCAGGCCTCGAACAACTGTACCCCTATACTGCCCACCGCCTTCCTCGGACCCCACAGGCCCTGAGGTAGGGGCTGGACTGACAGGTTCTCTCTGGTCCTGGTTCCCTTCAGGTTCTCCTGGGAACCTATCTGGGAGGCAGGCACAGAGCCATGGCTGTCCAGGGAGGAGGATCACACAGGGCTGCTGGTTGGTCCATACAGAGGGCTGCTCTGCCCCCAAACAAGTGCAATGGCAAGAAGTAGGGGCACAGTGGGGGAGGGAAGTAGGGGTATGGAGGGAGAGAAGTAGGGGTATGGAGGGGGAGAAGTAGGGGTATGGAGGGGGAGAGAAGTAAGGGGTATGGAGGGGGAGAGAAAGTAGGGGTATGGAGGGGGAGAGAAGTAGGGGTATGGAGGGGGAGAGAATAGGGGTATGGAGGGGGAGGGAAGTAGGGGTATGGGGGGAGAGAAGTAGGGTATGGAGGGGGAGAGGGTTGGGGGGAGAGAAGTAGGGTATGGGGGGAGGAGTAGGGGTATGTGTATGGAGGGGGGGGGTTGGAGGGGAGAGAAGTAGGGGTATGGAGGGGGAGGGAAGTAGGGTAGGGGTATGGAGGAGGGAGAGAAGTCGGGATTTGTAGGGGGAGAGGAAGTAGGGGTATGGAGGGGGAGGAGAGTATGGGGTATGGAGGGAGAGAAGTAGGGGTATAGGAGGGTAGAGAAGTAGGGGTATGGAGGGGAGAGAAGTAGGGTATGGGAGGGAGATATGTAGGGGTATGGAGGGGGAGAGAAGTAGGGTATGGTGGGGGATGAGAATTACGGGGTTTGGAGGGCGAGAAGTAGGGGATATGGTAGGGGAGAGAAGTAGGGGTATGATGGAGAGAAGTAGGTGAGGGAGAGAGTAGGGGTCTGGCGGGGGAGAGAATTAGGGGTATGGAGGGGGAGAGAAGTCGGGGTATGGCGGGGGAGAGAAGTAGGGGTATGGAGGGGGCGAGAAGTAGGGGATATGGAGGGGGAGATGAAGTCTGGGTATGGAGGGGGGAGAGAAGTAGGGGTATGGAGGGAGAGAAGTAGGGGTAGAGAGGGGGAGGGAGTAGGGGTATGGAGGGAGAGAAGTAGGGGTTTGGAGGGGGAGAGAAGTAGGGGTATGGAGGGGGAGAGAAGTAGGGGTATGGAGGGGGAGAGAAGTAGGGGTATGGAGGGAGAGAAGTAGGGGTATGGAGGGAGAGAAGTAGGGGTATGGAGGGAGAGAAGTAGGGGTATGGAGGGGGAGAAGTAGGGGTGTGGTGGGGAGAGAAGTAGGGGTATGGAGGGGGAGAGAAGTAGGGGTATGGAGGGAGAGAAGTAGGGGTATGGAGGGAGAGAGAGTAGGGGTATGGAGGGAGAGAATGTAGGGGTATGGAGGGGAGAGAAGTAGGGGTATGGAGGGGGAGAGAGTAGGGGTATGGAGGGGGAGAGAAGTAGGGGTATGGAGGGGGAGAGAAGTAGGGGTATGGAGGGGGAGAGAGTAGGGGTATGGAGGGGGAGAGAAGTCGGGGTTTGGAGGGGGAGAGAAGTAGGGATATGGTGGGGGAGGGAAGTAGGGGTATGGAGGGAGGGAAGTAGGGGTATGGAGGGGGAGAGAAGTAGGAGTATGGGTATGGGGGGGAGAGAAGTAGGGGTATGGGGGAGAGAAGTAGGGGTATGGAGGGAGAGAAGTAGGGTATGGAGGGAGAGAAAGTAGGGGTATGGAGGGAGAGAAGTAGGGGTATGGAGGGAGAGAAGTAGGGGTATGGAGGGAGAGAAGTAGGGGTATGGAGGGGGAGAGAAGTAGGGGTATGGAGGGAGAGAAGTAGGGGTATGGAGGGGGAGAGAAGTAGGGGTATGGAGGGAGAGAAGTAGGGGTATGGAGGGAGGGAGAAGTAGGGTTATGGAGGGAGAGAAGTAGGGGTATGGAGGGGAGAGAAGTAGGGGTATGGAGGGGGGGGAGAAGTAGGGGTATGGAGGGGAGAGAAGTCGGGGTTAGGGTATGGAGGGGGAGAGAAGTAGGGGTATGGAGGGGGAGAGAGCAGTAGGGGTATGGAGGGGGAGAGAAGTAGGGGTATGGAGGGGGAGAGAGTAGGGGTGTGGAGGGGGGAGAGAAGTAGGGGTATGGAGGGGGAGAGAAGTAGGGGTATGGAGGGGGAGAGGAAGTAGGGGTATGGAGGGGGAGGGAAGTAGGGGTATGGAGGGGGAGAGAAGTAGGGGTATGGAGGGGGAGAGAAGTAGGGGTGTGGTGGGGAGAGAGAAGTAGGGGTATGGAGGGGGAGAGAAAGTCGGGGTATGGAGGGGGAGAGAAGTAGGGGTATGGAGGGGGAGAGAAGACGAGATAAAGAAGTCGGGGTCTGGAGGGAGAGAAGTAGGGGTATGGAGGGAGGGAAGTAGGGGTATGGAAGGGGAGAGAAGTAGGGGTTGGAGGGAGAGAAGTATGGGTATGGAGGGGGAGGGAAGTAGGGGTATGGAGGGGGAGGGAGTAGGGGTTATGGAGGGGGAGAGAAGTAGGGGTATGGAGGGGGAGAGAAGTAGGGGTATGGAGGGGGAGAAGTAGGGGTATGGAGGGGGAGGGAAGTAGGGGTATGGAGGGGGAGAGAAGTAGGGGTATGGAGGGGGAGAGAAGTAGGGGTATGGAGGGAGAGAAGAAGTAGGGGTATGGAGGGGGAGGGAGTAGGGGTATGGAGGGGAGAGAAGTAGGGGTATGGAGGGGGAGAGAAGTAGGTGTATGGAGGGAGAGAAGTAGGGGTATGGAGGGGGAGAGAAGTAGGGGTATGGAGGGGGAGAAGTCGGGGTATGGCGGGGGGAGAGAAGTAGGGGTATGGCGGGGAGAGACGTAGGGGTATGGAGGGGGGAGAGACGTAGGGGTTATGGAGGGAGGAGAAGTAGGGGTATGGAGGGAGAGAAGTAGGGGTATGGTGGGGGAGAGAAGTAGGGGTAGAGAGGGGGAGGGAGTAGGGGTAGAGAGGGGGGGGAGATGAGGGATTAGGGGGTAGAGGAGGGGGAGGTTGTGTCGGGGTTAGAGCGGGGAGAGTATGAGGGGGGTAGAGAGGGGGAGTGTGTAGGGGTATAGAGAGGGGGAGGGAGTAGGGGTAGAGTGGGGGAGGGAGTAGGGTGTGGTGGGGAGAGAATTAGGGCTAGAGAGGTGCAGGGAGTAGGGGTGTGGTGGGGAGAGAATTAGGGGTAGAGAGGGGAAGGGAGTAGGGTTCGAGGGGGAGTGCGTAGGGTAGCGCGGGGGAGGAGTCGGGGTGTGGTGGGGAGAGAATTACGGGGTAGAGGGGGGAGGGGTAGGGTCGAGGGGGGAGGGAGTAAGGTGGTGTGTGGGGGAGAGAATAGGGGTTGTTCGAGCGGGGGAGGGAGTAGGGGTAGAGGGTGGAGGGGGTAGGAGTGTGGTGGGGAGAGAATTAGGGCTAGAGAGCGGGAAAGGAGTAGGGGTGTGGTGGGGAGAGAATTAGGGCTAGAGAGGGGGAGGGAGTAGGGGTGTGGTGGGGAGAGAATTAGGGGTAGAGGGGGGAGGGAGTAGGGGTAGAGGGTGGAGGGGGTCGGACGGGTGGGTGGGGAGAGGAATTAGGGCTAGAAGAGGGGGGAAAGGAGTAGGGGTGTGGTGGGGAGAGAGTAGGGGTAGAGGGTGGAGGGAGTAGGGGTAGAGAGGGGGAGGGAGTAGGGGTGTTGTGGGGAGAGAATTATGGGTAGAGACGGGGAAGGTGTAGGGGTAGAGAGGGGGCTGAGGGTAGAAGGGGGAGGGAGTAGGGGGGTGGTGGGGAGAGAATTAGGGGTAGAGGGGGGAGGGAGTAGGGGTAGAGAGGGGCAGGGAGTAGGGGTGTGTTGGGGAGAGAATTAGGGGTAGAGGGGGGGAGGGAGTAGGGGTAGAGAGGGGAGGGAGTAGGGGTGTGTTGGGGAGAGAATTAGGGGTAGAGGGGGGAGGGAGTAGGGCTAGAGAGGGGCAGGGAGTAGGGGTGTGGTGGGGAGGGAAGTAGAGGTACAATGCTGAGCGTTCTTGGAATCAAACTCTCAAAACTGTGTCTCAGGCTGTGGCTGGTCTGGGCATCTGGTGAGTAGATGAGTCTGTCCTGTCCCTGGCTCCTGCCAAGAGGGCTCGCGTGTCCTTGCAGAGCAGGGGACCATGACAACAAAAGGCACCCAGCAAACCAGCACAACGCTCACCACCAACCCGGAGACCTGGCTTCGCAGTCCATTCCTGCTTCTAACTCGTCGCAGGGTCTAATATTAAATTAGTCATCTCTGTAGGCCTAGGCTACTCCTCCACGTTACAAAAGAAGTAAACTAGAAAGAATCGACTTGATCCATGTATAATGCATTAAAGAGAGAGTGGGAGCAGACTTGTGAGCCTCTGAGTCTGTGTGTCGTATGACTAGACCCATTTTACAGATGATAAGACTGAGGCTTGGACATGTTAGGAAACTTGTTTAAATACTGCTGATAAGTAATGAGACTGAGATTTCAACCCAAGTCTACCTGTGCCTAGTTCCTGTGCATGGACCTGACTCTCACTCACTGTGTGTGATGGAGTCATGGGAGCATGACTTCCAGGTCGTGTGGGGTGTACAGAGGGCAGCGACCCTTCCAGGTCGCTTCGTGTATAGTGCCGGCTGCAGGGCAGATACTCAGCAGGTGTGACCCCTTCCTTGCCCATTAGGACTGGATGGAGTGTCAATTACCACCTGGTCCAAAAGGTGGAAGTTACAGCTCTGGCTCCTGATGACCAGCGAGGGGAACCACTTGCTCAGGATACACAGCTCGTGCCGCAGGTTGCCAGGCCAGCAAGGACGGTCCTCCCACCTCCCCACCCTCCGTGCAGCCCACTCCCAGCACTATGGCTCCCCTCCTCTGTCCAGCACGCTGAGAGCTGGGCACTGTGGCCCCCCTCCTCTGTCCAGCACGCTGAGAGCTGGGCACTGTGGCCCCCCTCCTCTGTCCAGCACGCTGAGAGCTGGGCACTGTGGCCTGGCCCCCCTCCTCTGTCCAGCACGCTGAGAGCTGGGCACTGTGGCCCCCCTCCTCTGTCCAGCATGCTGAGAGCTGGGCACTGTGGCCTGGCCCCCCTCCTCTGTCCAGCACGCTGAGAGCTGGGCACTGTGGCCTGGCCCCCCTCCTCTGTCCAGCACGCTGAGAGCTGGGCACTGTGGCCTGGCCCCCCTCCTCTGTCCAGCACGCTGAGAGCTGGGCACTGTGGCCTGGCCCCCCTCCTCTGTCCAGCACGCTGAGAGCTGTCGATGCAGGCTCTGTAACTGCTCACAGTAGCCCTGATCCCATTGCTCTAATGAGGTTTAACCTCAGTCAAAAGAAAAGGCGCCACTCAGATTCTCACGCAGTTCTCCTGGGTGAGGTTTGCATACAGACACAACATACATGGAGCTGCTATGACAACAGAATGGACTTGGCCCGAGAGCCAGCATCGTGTGTTTCCTCGACTTTCCCTCCCTCATCATGAGGAAGGTGGTGGAGAGGGGACAGAGAAGGCTCAGTCATGCCCTGACGTCCCCGTCTCAGTGTGTATTTTATTTATTTATTTATGTACTTACTTATTATTTTAAAAACATATTTTTATTGATTTTCAGAGAGGAAGGGAGAGAGAGAGGGAGAGATATCAATGATGAGAGAGAATCATTGACCAGCTGCCCTCTGTACACCCCACACGGTGGATCGAGCCGGCAACCCGGGCATGTGCCCTGCCCAGAAGTGAACCCGGGACCCATCAGTCTGCAGGACGACGCTCTATCCACTGAGTCAAACCAGCCAGAGCTCAGTGTGTCTCATTAATGACAATTTCCAAAGGACACTAATGAAAGCAAGGGGAGACACCCTGCTCCTCACACACACACCAGCTGTGGTTGTGAAGTGCTACGCAGATTGTTCCGTGAGCATCAGCTCAAGAGAGAGAGTAGCATATCTTTAGCACTTTAGAGCTTTACACGCACTTTCAAATGCGCTGTCACGTATTCCTCCAGATAATTCAATGAGAGAAATACCCTATCAAACTGTTCTTACAGATGTAGCAGCCGCGACAAGGAGACGCTAGGAACAGGCCGCAGCCAGGGGAGCGGGCCGACATCCCGCTGGGCTTGGGCCTCCAGACCCTCCCTCTCCTGCCTCTACTAGTCTCGGGCAGTCCCCGCCCCAGGAACTTTCCGCCCAGCAATGTGCTATGGACACATTTCTCCACTGTGCCCGTGTTTTCAGGCGTAGAGCTCACTTGTAGCAAGCGCAGCCTGGGCAGGCACATGTGTGGGACCTACATCGCTACTGAAATCCAGTTCGCAACACGTCTGTGGGATTCCCTTTGGCCTTTCCTGGAGACTGCTGTGACCCGGAGGCCTGGCCCTCAGAGGCTCACACTGGCTAGAAACACAAGTGGGTGGTTTTCTCGGGAATTTTGTCCTTAAGCGGAGATCCCCAGGGAGTCTCTCTGATGGGCTCTGGCCCAGGTGGCATGCTGGGAACACACATTCCTCCCCCGTGACGGTCTTCTTCCCAGTTCAGCTTATTTCATTTTTTAAAAATATATTTTTATTAATTTCCGGGAGGAAGGGAGAGGGAGAGGGAGAGATAGAAACATCAATGATGAGAGAGAATCATGGGTCAGCTGCCTCCTGCATGCCCCACACTGGGGATCGAGCCCACAACCCAGGCATGTACCCTGACTGGGAATTGAACTGTGACCTTCTGGTTCATAGGTCGACACTCAACCACTGAGCCATGCCAGCTGGGCCCAGTTCAATTTAGTTCAACAAAGATTTAGTATGCACCTGCTGTATACCAAGAGAAACTAGGCACACAAAGACGAATAAGAACTTTCCAGATTGATTAGAAGAGGACAAATAGAAAAGCAATCACCATCCTAGCTGGTGTGCTCAGTGGATAGAGCGTGGGCCTGCGGACCGAAGTCCCGGGTTCGATTCCAGTCAAGGGCACATGCCCAGGTTGTGGGCTCCATCCTGATCCCCAGTGGGGGGCGTGCAGGAGGCAGGTGATCCATGATTCTCTCTCATCATTGATGTTTATCTCCCTCTCTTCCTTCCTCTCTGAGATCAATAAAAAATATTTTTTTTTTAAAAAAAAGAAAGAACAGCCATCACCTCCGGCACATGCTGGGAGCAATGAGAAGTGTGCTGGGGCCAGCAGGGAGGCTGTGGCCACTGTGCCGGGCGGACCCTTTCCAGCTCCTCCGAACAGTCCCAAGCAGCCCAGGGCAGGCGCAGGGCCTGGTGGTGGGAGCGTGTGTCGGGTCACAGAGGCGGGAAAGCGCCTTCCGTTCAGGAGGATGGGCGGGTCAGCGGGGGCCCACCACAGAGCCCATGTGCCAGGCAGAGGCACTTACGGGAGGAAATGTGAGTCCAGGGAGCGCCACGGGAGGTTTTGTAGTTCAGTGCTGGTGACAGCTGTGCGCGCTGTACACAGGGAACCAGTTAAGAGCTATTTCCTGCAATTGCCATGTAAGACTGAGGAGGACACGCCCGAGGCCAGGGTAACAGGGTGGAGCAGAGACAGAGGAAGAGTTTCTAGGATAGAAAGTGTATTTCTGCCCCTAAAGGCTCATCCTTTACAACAAAGAAGGACTGTTTCCCTGGGAGTGCTCTGTGGCATGCCTGCAGGACTGGAAGCACACAGGAAACATCTGAAAGCCCCCGCCAGCCAGGCCGCTCGGAGCAGATGGAGGGGTGCACGTGGGGTCTAGAAGGTCTTCACTTTCTAGATCCCACATTTCTGCTATGTTCAATGGCAGAAAGCTAATCATTAATTTTAAAGTGGAAAAAATAAGATTAAAAAATAGTAAGCACTGAAAATGTGATATGTATAGAATTTTTCAGTGTACAACGCGGTGTAGAGTATTTCTTTACATGACATTATCTAAGTAAACACACATGGTCATGCAGCTGTGCAGATATGTACAGTGTGTGTGTGCATGTGTGTTTTTAGCGACAATGGGGATCCAACCTGCTCCCTCCCCTGCTTGTAGCAGCCACACCTGGAAGGTGGCCTGCACACCTCACGCAGATGTTTTTGTGACGCTCTACAGCTTACAGAACACTTTTAAACACATCATTTTGGTTCATTTTCAGAATATTCCCATGAGATTAAAAAGGCAGACAAAAGCATTGGCCTGCAAAACTGAAGGGTCCCGGGTTCAATTCCAGTCAAGGGCATGTACCTAAGTCGCAGGCTTGATCCCTGGCCCTGGTGAGGCATGTGTGGGAGGCAACCAATCAATGTGTCTTTCACATCGATGTTTCTCTCTCTATGTCTCTCCCCCTCTCTTCCACTCTCTGTAAAAATCAATGGAAAAATATCCTTGGGTGAGGATAACAGAAAAAAAAAAAGGCAGACAATGTCGTTACTGTTTACAGAGGAGGAAAACGAGGCTCACAAAAGGGGGGGCGGCATTTATCCACGGCCACTAGCAAGAGAGCTATGATCTGAACCCATGTCATCTTTAAAATTCAACACATCTTTCAAATGCCTAGGCTTTTCTGAGGAAGCCTTCCCAGATAAGTGGGTCTTCAGCCTCGGAAATCTCTCCCGTGTAGCTGCAAGCGCTCTGCCTCAGTGCGGATGCCTGCTGGTTGGTGCCGTGTTGAAGAGCGATCTTGCTCAAAGGGAGTGTATGCAGTTCTGCTTTCCCCTGAAGAGCACCTGAGTGAGAATTCAGGCCACGACTCAGGCCATGACTGGGAGCTCCTTTCAAAAATGCCCAGGCCCGTGGGGTCACTGGCGCGTCTGGCCTCTTCCCTGTGGCCCTAAATTGCTTTTGTGGCAACTCTGTTTTTGCCAGGTTTTTTACTTCTTTCTCACAACCAGGTCTTGCACTTGCTATTGGTGTGCTTGCCGCTAGCATGCCCGTATTCCACCTCAAATTTGCAGCTTTTATTTGCTAAGTAGGGTGGAAAAGTCAGATAAGTAAGCTCTTACAACTGTTTCTAAAATAAAAATTTAAGGCCTGGCTGGCATGGCTCAGTGGTTGAGCATCAACCTATGGACCAGGAGGTCACAGTTTGATTCCCGGTCAGGCTATATGTCTGGGTTATGGACTCGATCCCCAGTGTGGGGTGTGCAGGAGGCAGCCAATCAATGATTCTCTCTCATCACTGATGTTTCTATTTCCCTCCGTCCCTCCCTCCCTCTCCCTTCCTTTCTGAAATCAATAAATATATACACACTTAAAAAATAAAATAAGGGAGAACCAAGATGGCGGTATAGGTTAACGCCAGAGTTTGCTGCCTTGAAAAACTACTTCAAAAGTGAAACTAAAAGACGGAAGGGACATCACCCAGAACCACAGGAACGCTGGCTGAGTGGAAGTCCTACAACTAGGAGGAAAGAGAAACGCATACAGACACTCAGAGGAGGCGCAGTGCTGAGGTCGAATTCTGAGGTGCGGAGTGCGTGGAGCGGGCTGGCGGCAGAGGGTGCGGTTGGCGTTTTCAATCGGGAGGGAGTCGCAGACTCTGAGCTCCAGATACGGGCGAGTCTTTAGGGACCCAGACTCAAACGGGAGAAGTGGGACTGTCTGGCTTCAGTCAGAGCGAGTGCAGCTTTCTCTCCGAGGTTTGCAGCGGGTGCTGGGACTCAGAGAGGCAGAGCCCCGGGGGACAGGACTGAGAGCCGCCATAACTGCTCTCTCCGACCCACCCTGTTGATCCCGTGCGACCCACCCCGTCCAAGCCCTGCACAGAGGCATTTGCCGGATAGCCTCAGGCAAACGCTAGATTAGCACCTCCCTAGAGGACAGACGTTCTCTCACTGCAGACACAGCTGATTCTCACAGCCACTTGGCCTGGAGGTCAAACCCTCCCTGGTATTAGCTACAACAATCAAAGCTTAACTACAAGACTGTGCACAAAGACCACTAGGGGGTGCACCAAGGAAGCATAACAAAATGCGGAGACAAAGAAACAGGACAAAATTGTCAATGGAAGATATAGAGTTCAGAACCACACTTTTAAGGTCTCTCAAGAACTGTTTAGAAGCCGCCGATAAACTTAATGAGATCTACAAGAAAACTAATGAGACCCTCGATGTTATGATGGGGAACCAACTAGAAATTAAGCATACACGGACTGAAATAATGAATATTATACAGACTGCCGACAGCAGACCAGAGGAGCGCAAGAATCAAGTCAATGATTTGAAATGCGAGGAAGCAAAAAACACCCAACCGGAGGGGCGGAATGAAAAAAGAATCCAAAAATGCGAGGATAGTGTAAGGAGCCTCTGGGACAGCTTCAAGCGTACCAACATCAGAATTATAGGGGTGCCAGAAGATGAGAGAGAGCAAGATATTGAAAACCTATTTGAAGAAATAATGACAGAAAACTTCCCCCACCTGGTGAAAGAAATGGACTTACAGGTCCAAGAAGCGCGGAGAACCCCAAACAAAAGGAACCCAAAGAGGACCACACCAAGACACATCATAATTAAAATGCCAAGAGCCAAAGACAAAGAGAGAATCTTAAAAGCAGCAAGAGAAAGAAACTCAGTTACCTACAAGGGAGTACCCATACGACTGTCAGCTGATTTCTCAACAGAAACTTTGCAGGCCAGAAGGGAGTGGCAAGAAATATTCAAAGTGATGAATACCAAGAACCTACAACCAAGATTACTTTATCCAGCAAAGCTATCATTCAGAATTGAAGGTCAGATAAAGAGCTTCACAGATAAGGAAAAGCTAAAGGAGTTCATCACCACCAAACCAGGATTATATGAAATGCTGAAAGGTATCCTTTAAGAAGAGGAAGAGGAAGAAAAAGGTAAAGATACAAATTATGAACAACAAATATGCATCTATCAACAAGTGAATCTAAGAATCAAGTGAATAAATAATCTGATGAACAGAATGAACTGGTGATTATAATAGAATCAGGGACATAGAAAGGGAATGGACTGACTATTCTTGGGGGGGAAAGGGGTGTGGGAGATGCGGGAAGAGACTGGACAAAAATCGTGCACCTATGGATGAGGACAGTGGGTGGGGAGTGAGGGCGGAGGGTGGGGCGGGAACTGGGAGGAGGGGAGTTATGGGGGGAAAAAAGAGGAACAAATGTAATAATCTGAACAGTAAAGATTTAATTAAAAATAAAATAAAATAAAAATGTAAGGCTCTGAGAAAGGGCTTGGCTTAAGGTCTCATTCGCTTCCTCCTGATCCTCGGCTGGGCTCTAGTCGGCAAGGCTGCTGGCTCTCAGGTCAGTGAGGCATGAAACAACTCCCTCTCTCTCTCTCTCTCTCCCTCCCTCTCTCTCTCTCTCTCTCTCTGACAATGGGCTTGCTCTCTGGTTTAATTTCTGGTGAGGGCATTCTGTCCTGTTACCCTCGTTAGCCTGGGACAGGGCTCCAGGCACAATGGTGGGTTAAACCCACACAACTGACAGTGTCAGTTCACTTCTCTATGGCTGGGGAGCAGCTAACGAATGTGTCACCAAAAGCCAAGTGCCCCTGAGCCAAGGGGTTCTCCCAAAGTCTGTTCCTCACGTGTAAAGGGAGCTGACTCCTGAGTCCTTCCCGGGTCTCGGGTGAGGGCTGACTGTCAGAGCGCTTTCCTTTTGTTCAACAACACAATCCGAGATGCTGATTCTGCACATTTACCGCCCGGAAGGCGTGTGCTGCTGATTACACCTGCCACGTAGCCAGTGCCATTAAATATATAGAGAATAACGCGTAACCACATTCAATAATCCTGGAACACAGGAAACTGGGTGTCGAGGGATTTCCCAAAGGCCATTTGGCTAGGAAGTCGCAGAGTTTGAATTTGAACTTGGGTCTGACTGGATCCAGAATTGACTCTTTTACCATATCACACGGACTTAAAAAATGACGACCGACTCATTTCCTTTTAGATGGAGTTCCTGGAAATGAAGACGGGGTGCATGCTGTAATTATTGTCCAGTGTGTGTCTGTATCCTCCCCGGAGGTCAAGGTGGGGCGTTTGAGCGGAGGCCGGGTTGACCAGCATGGCCACTGCCACCTGTGAGAGGCGCGGGGGAAGAGGCAGCGGCTCCGGCTCACGCAGAGAACCTCTGCGCGAGGAGCAGAGCAGCTGGCACCTTGCACAAAGACATCAAATTTTTTTAAGCTTGAAAATATAAAAGGAACAGAAGAAAGTAATAAGATAGAACATAGGAGTCCATGTAAAACTCCTTTACTTACAATGTGAACACTAACTGTTCAAGTGAAGGCAGCAGTTTTATATTTAAAAAGACTTGAGGGCCAGTGTGGCTCCATGGGTAGAGCGTCGGCCTGTGGACCGAAGGGTCCCGGTTCGATTCCAGTTAAGGACCTGCACCTCATTGCAGGTTCCTCTCGGCCTGGGCCCTGGTTGGGGCACGTGCAGGAGGCAGCCAATCTATGTGACTCTCTCACATTGATGTTTCTCTCTGTCTTTCCCTCTCTCTTCTACTCTCTCTAAAAATCAGTGGAAAATGTCCTTGAGTGAAGATTAACAAAATAATAAATAAATGAATAAATGAATGAATAAATGAATGAATAAATGACTGGAGAGGTGCTCACTGACCCTGAGCGAGTGAGCTGAGAGGGTGGTGGGATGATCACTCAGGACCTGCGGCAGAGACGGTGCTCATGGCAGCAGGACCACAGGAGGGTCCCTGAGGAGAGGTCCACTGCGCCCTTCTCTGCTCCGGGCACCACAGGAATCGGGCACAGTAAGAACAGCAAGGAACAGAGGCATGAACAGGTGGTCCCACCGTGCTCTGGGCTCTCCAGGTGCCATCCGAGTATTGAATGTTGTGCGCTTGCGGGTGCTAAAGAGGGTGATTGGTAGCCCGAAACATATGCATATAGAAGGATGTTAAGGCACAAACAAGACTAAGGAGTTCACTGTAGTTTTGTTAAAAATACTTGAGGCAACCTAATGTCCATCGATAGTGCAATTGAAAAGTAAAATTACATTAAAACAATAGGGTAGTATGTAGTCATTCACAAAAATGATACAATTTTCTAGGTTCTGCCATGCAACAATTTATACATGTTATTTGTAAGTTTAAAAAGAAAGTTGCACATTGTTCAATTTATGCATATCCTATATAATAGAAGCTAATATGCTAAGTGTCCAGTTGACCAGTTGGCCTTTCAACCAAACAAAGCATAATATGCTAATGAGATGCTAAGGCTGCTCAACTGCTCGCTATGAGGTGTACTGACCACCAGAGGCCAGACGCTCTGACCGGTAGGTTATCTTGCTGCTGGGGTCTGGCTGGTCGGGACTGAGCCAGAAGGGCTGGATGTGCCCTGGAGTCCTCCAGTGGTCCCTCCCTGGCTGGCCAACCTCCCAAGTCCCTCCCCAGCCCCGATCACGCCCAGTGGGGTCCCCTGGCCTGGCCTGAACCCTTTCACAATACAGGACCCCTTGGGGGATGTTGGAGAGCTGGTTTCGGCCTGATCCCACAGGCCAGGCCGAGGGACCCCACTGGTGCACGAATTCGTGCACCGGGCCTCTAGTATACATATATGTACCTAGATGCATTTTTAAAACTTCACAAACATTTCTACATTTTCATTTGTACCCATATTCCTGTAAGCACAGAGAGAGAAGTCACACACACACACACACACACACACACACACTACTATGATAACAGGAGTGGCCTCGTTCTGAGACTGAACAGGGATCAAAAGTCTGCTTTTTTTTATCTCTGTTGTGACTTTTTCCCACACAAAGAAGCACTCATGTGTCATGTGTATACGTGTACTAAGTGAGGCCTCAGGAGCTTGCTATGCGGACTCATCGAGGAACTCTGGGTATTTATGTAGGTTTGGGTGTGACGGCTCTCCTCACATAGTGAAGGGCCACCCCGTGAAGGGGATGGATGAGGACCTGCCCCAGGAGTGATCACCACAGGGAGGTTAGTCCGGGGCCCACTGGGACAAGCATGGCCCGATATTGCAGCGACTCAGCCCGGAGCAGGCTTCCTCTGGGAGTGAGTGGGATTCCTGGGGGAGCTCTGGCAGAGACAGGGTGTCAGCGGAAGAGCAGATGCACCAGAGGCAGGCTGGGCTGGAATCGCCGGTTCCTAAGATTTTGAGGTTCCTGACAAGTAAATCTTATTTTTTTATTTTCTTTGGAAGTTCAGATAGAATTGTTTTATTTTGCCAAATAAGAATATTTTGAAATATATATATTTTTATTGACTCCAGAGAGGGAGGAAGAGACAGCTAGAAACATCAATGATGAGAGAGAATCATTGGTTGGTTGCCCCCTGCACGCCCCACACTGAGTATCGAGCCTGCAACCCAGGCTCATGCCCTGACTGGGAATCGAACCTGGGTTCTCTTGGTCCATGGGATGACGCTCAATCCACTGAGCCACCACAGCTAGGCCCAAATAAGAATATCAAAGTAACTAATTTCTACTCAGACTATCATTTAATTATGTACAATTAACATTTTAACATTAAAAATAAAAAAATCCCATGTTGTAAAATTGAATATACAAATTTATTAAAAATTGCTATATTTTCTTTTATTTTTTAATGCTTTTATTGATTTTATTTTGAGAGAGAGAGGAAGGGAGAGGGAAAGAAACACCCCTCAGCTGCCTCCTGCATGCCCCCTACCCAGGCATGTGCCCGTCTGGGAATCAAACCGCGATCTCCTAGTTCATGGGACAATGCTCAACCAACTGAACCATCGGCCAGGCCGCTACATTTTCTTTTAAAATGTCACTGCACCTTGTCTGAGGCATTACATTATGAACAGATAAGTGTGTCAATACACAGGGCAGAAGGCGGAGGAGGAAAGCCTTGGGTCAGACACCAAGAGTCTGTGGGGCTGAGAACAGATGGCCTGCGGGACCTTCCCCTGGGAGTCTGCGTGTCTCTGACTCACCCCAGGGTGAGAGGCTCAACCTAAATCTGTCTCCATCGTTTATGAAAAACAAAGTCGCCGTGACACCAGGTGTCATGGGCATCCCGGCCCCTCGTTCCCATTCATTTGGCCCGAGGAGACAGCCCTGGGAAGGCCACCTGCTGAGGCTTCACGGAGCCGCTTGCTGCTGATCTCCCATCCTCGGGGTTTAGAAACCGGGCTGCTCAGAGACCTGTGTGCAGCCGGGACCTGGAGAGGGGCCCGCGCCCTGAGCAACCACTGAGCCAGCGGCTGAGACACTCAGCCAGCAGCTCCTGGCCCGGCAGGAGAGCGGGGGTGGGGATATTTACGCAGGGACTGGCTGGGGCCCTCTGCACACCCTATTTGCATAGACCGACAGGCACACCTGCCTGGGAAGAGGGTGTGTGCAGATCACAGGCCACAGGAAAACAGCAGGGCGTCGAGCAGTGTGAAGAGCAGAAGGCCCGCAGAGCAGAGAGGCGGGCACCCAGGATGGGGGTGGGCGGGTAGGCTCATTCCAACTACCCATCAGGCCGTTGGTTAGGAAACACGTATTGAATGTCCACTCTGTGCCAGGCCCTGCTGCACTAAACAATAAAGTATAGATCTTCCCTCAAACACTTCCCAGCCCGTGGGGAGGCGGACTGCCCGTAGTCCTCACGCTGAGGAAGAGGAGAGCTGGTCTCCCGGGCTGCGTGGAGAGATGAACGAGAGCCTGACAGGAAGATGGGGGCCAGGGGAGGGGGAGGCTGGTGCCCAGGCCCATTCACGCCAGTCAAATGCCTGTCCAGTCCCCTGCTCCAGGCACCGCCATTGTTTCAAAGAGGACTCTCGTTGCTTCTTACGACACCCAGGTGGCACTTGGCAGTCCTTAGGAATGGGGATGCGGGCACCTGGAGGCCTCTTGTGAAGTTGGACTCCCCAGGTCCTGCCCCTGAAAGGCCTGCCTGAGCAGGATGGGCCGCCCCCGAGAATGCTGGGCCCTGGCCAGGTCCCCAGTTCGCAGGCGGAGTCCCACTCCAGGTCCTGCCACCTCGCTCTATGCCAGAAAAGCGTCTCCCAGGCCCCAGGCAAGCCGGGCGCTGGCGCTGCCCCGCCAGCCAGGAGCTGCCCTCTGGGCCGCAGGCTGACGCAGGGGAAGCACCAATCCTCAGGGAGGAAGTTGGTTCTGGTTCAGAGAGAGGAAGTGAGAAGACGCCTCCTCTGGGAAGCTGACCGTCCCCTCCAGGCCTGGCATGAACCCTCTCCTCTCACCAGCATGAGGGGCAAGTCCTCTCCTCGGACCCCCAAAGGAATCACGCTTACCCCTACTGACTGGTGTTCGCCCCTTCCAGGCCCCAGTGCACCAGCTCACATGTGGCCTACGAAACCCACCTCCAGGCCCTCCCATGGTCCGTCCACAGCCACGGGCTCACTCTTAGGGTCCTGGTCAGGTTCACACACTTTCTTTGCGACGATGTCCTCAGGGGGAAGCAGGTGAATATACAGCCCACTGTAAGCCGACCCTACGGATGCCTCTCACTGACCATCAACAGGCGTTCTCTGTCCTCTGGAAAGACGCAGGAGAACATCCCTTTAACTAACAGGCTCTGGTGGTGAAGCAGCGTGGAATTTAGCTGATGGAACTTTGACTTACGCACAACATTTCAAAAACCACTCTTCGGTACAGAGAGGCCTGGTGGTGCACCTGCCCAGACCAGGCCTGCCTGGCTCTAAGCGTTGCTCAGAGCTGGGCTGAGCCAGGGGAAGGCACAGGGAAGGCACTGGCGCCAAGGACAGCGCCGGGAGAGCCTGAGCGGATGCTCTCTAGGAGAAGGCCCCCAGCGCCTCTCAGGGGCCGAGCGGGAGAAAAGGGGGAACAGAGCCACTTCGATGTGAGATGTGAGCGGGCAGCTAAGAGCGATACTGTTGCCATAGCAACACTAGCTGTTTGTAAATGGTTTTAATTTTATTTATTTATTTATTTATTTATTTATTTATTTATTTATTTATTGTTAATCCTCACCCACAGATATTTTTCCATTGATTTTTTAGAGAGAGTGGAAAGGAGAGGGAAACACAGAGAGAAATATCGGTGTGAGAAACACATCAATTGGTTGCCGCCTGTCCACACCCCGACCAGGGCCTGGGCCAGTAAGGAGCCTGCAACTGAGGTAGGTGCCCTTGACCAGAATCAAACCTAGGACCCTTTGGTCCTCAGGCTGATGCTCTCTCCATCGAGCCACACAGGCCTGGGCAACCATAGTTCATGTCAACTGAGCATGTACTATGTCCCAAACACTTTCCATCCAAGATCTTATTGAATTCCCTCCTAAAAGCACTGTGAGGTTGACGCTGTGATTTCTGCCCATTTCACAGATGCAGAAATGGAGGCTGGAGAGGATGAGGGGGCTTACCCAGCTCCTGCTGGTGGAGCCAAAATTCAAGTTCAGGTCTGTCTGTGTGATGCCAGAGCTGGACTCTGACCGCTCTGACCAGGGCACCAGCACAGGCGCCAGGTCCGTCTGTGGGGAGCTCTTCGGGGTGCCAGCTCTGGGGCGGGGCTGCCAAGGAGGAAGCTGAAACAGGATGCGCAGAGGATGCCAGCCGCCTGGGAGGCAGGGATTTCAGTGGCCACAGGGGAGGGGCATCCTGACAGCAGCTCGGGACAGAGCAGCAGAGCTCAGGGGCCGCGTGGGGGCGGGGGCAGCCGTTAGTAGAAGAAACTGGATCTGGAGACCACAGGCCGGCGCGGAACGTGGCGCCTAGGATCGAGTGGGTGGCACCGAATACAGATCCATGGAGTACGTGCCACTGTTACCACCTGCGCCTCTGGTCCTTCATCTGTCCCGGGGGACCTCCACCGCTTCCGCCACTGCGAGAGGAAAGCCAGTGGCTTCGCGCCCGCGAGTCCGCAGGGGCCGCGGGGCGTTGGAGGCCGGGCTGCGAGGGGCAGGGGCGGCGGGCGCCGACCTCCTGGGCCTCCGAGCGGCCTCCACGGCCGGGCTTCACCTTCTTGAGGTGGAAAAAGCTTCTTCTCAGCCGCAGCTGTGGCGCTGGGAGAGCCTCCCGTTCCTGGCGCTGCCCTGCCAGCCCCGCCCTGCCCCGGGCGCACAGGCGGCTCCTGCCCCGGCTTCTCACGCACAGGCCGGGAACCCCCGCCCCGCCCGCTGGCCGCCGGCCGGCTCCGATACCATCTCTGCCAGCCCAGCGCCAGCCCGGGCGGCCGGGAGCCCGAGGAGCCGGCTGGGTGAGGGCCCTGGCAGTGTGGAAAGCACGGGTGTCGGGAGCCAGACCCCCAGGCCGCGCCTCGGGCGCCTCTCCCAGGGCAGGGGCCAGGCAGGCGGCAGGCCACCCCGCACCGCCCTGAGCGGCCGTTTCCGGCCGGGAGCCGGAGGGATGATGCTGGCCTCGCCGCTGGCCTAGGATTAGGTCACATCACATAAGACACAACTTTATGTAAAGTGGCGCGTCCCATCGTCCCTGGCTTGAATCCTGGCTTTACGCAAGTCCCTTGCCCTTTCCCAGCTCAGTGTTCTCTTCTGTAAAATGGGGATTGTAAAATCTCCTGCGAGATGGCCCCTTGTCCCTCCGGCCTGGACGACGTTCCCTCGCCTGGCGAAGGGACCTTGAGGCTCTGACTGAGGGGAGAGCATGGGATGGGGGACTGTCCTGCATTCCGGGGGGGGGGGGGGGGGCAGGCTAACTGCCCGCGTCATTAAAGCCGAGCCTCTCCTGCCTGGCGCTGGTCAGACAGAGGGGACCCAGGAGGGTCACGGGGCGGCGAGGGAGGGCCCTCCACACAGCCCCCAGGAGGGAGGCCGTCCCGCTGACACCGACGTCACCCCAGAGAGCCACAGTCCACATTACACATTTACATTTATAAATATAAAAAAAAAGGAAAACAAACTGCTGCTCGGCGTCAAGCTGAGGGCGTAACTCTCCTGGGATTGTCCCGAGCAGTGAGGTTCCCTTGGGAGCGCCTGAGGGAGGGGCAGAGCCTCTCGGAGTCTGCATCCACCACAGCCAGTTCTGAAACCTCCCAGCCCACCCTGGGCTTCTGCAGAATCAGGAGAGCGTGCAGACACGTTCCTCACCCCCTGCGGCCTCTCTGCTCGTCCCCACGCACCCGGCGGCTCCTGAAGATGCTGGACCTGGAGGAACCGACCCTCGGACCAGAGGGCTGGGTGGTGCTACTTGGGGCCGTCTGCTCCCAGGGCTCACGAAGACAGGCCCTGGAGGGCCCCCAGGGCCCTGCTCCCGTCTCTTCTCCGTCTCCTCTCCCATCTCCTCTCCGTCTCCTCTCCCATCTCCTCTCCGTCTCCTCTCCGTCTCCTCTCCGTCTCCTCTCCCGTCTCCTCTCCGTCTCCTCTCCGTCTCCTCTCCGTCTCCTCTCCGTCTCCTCTCCCATCTCCTCTCCGTCTCCTCTCCGTCTCCTCTCCCGTCTCCTCTCCGTCTCCTCTCCCGTCTCCTCTCCGTCTCCTCTCCCATCTCCTCTCCGTCTCCTCTCCCATCTCCTCTCCGTCTCCTCTCCGTCTCCTCTCCGTCTCCTCTCCGTCTCCTCTCCGTCTCCTCTCCCATCTCCTCTCCGTCTCCTCTCCGTCTCCTCTCCCGTCTCCTCTCCGTCTCCTCTCCCGTCTCCTCTCCGTCTCCTCTCCGTCTCCTCTCCGTCTCCTCTCCCGTCTCCTCTCCGTCTCCTCTCCGTCTCCTCTCCCGTCTCCTCTCCGTCTCCTCTCCCGTCTCCTCTCCGTCTCCTCTCCCGTCTCCTCTCCGTCTCCTCTCCGTCTCCTCTCCGTCTCCTCTCCCGTCTCCTCTCCGTCTCCTCTCCCATCTCCTCTCCGTCTCCTCTCCCGTCTCCTCTCCGTCTCCTCTCCCGTCTCCTCTCCGTCTCCTCTCCGTCTCCTCTCCGTCTCCTCTCCCGTCTCCTCTCCGTCTCCTCTCCCGTCTCCTCTCCGTCTCCTCTCCCGTCTCCTCTCCGTCTCCTCTCCCGTCTCCTCTCCGTCTCCTCTCCGTCTCCTCTCCGTCTCCTCTCCGTCTCCTCTCCGTCTCCTCTCCGTCTCCTCTCCCGTCTCCTCTCCGTCTCCTCTCCGTCTCCTCTCCCGTCTCCTCTCCCGTCTCCTCTCCGTCTCCTCTCCGTCTCCTCTCCGTCTCCTCTCCCGTCTCCTCTCCGTCTCCTCTCCGTGTCTCCTCTCCGTCTCCTCTCCGTCTCCTCTCCCGTCTCCTCTCCGTCTCCTCTCCGTCTCCTCTCCCGTCTCCTCTCCGTCTCCTCTCCGTCTCCTCTCCGTCTCCTCTCCGTCTCTCCGTCTCCTCTCCGTCTCCTCTCCGTCTCCTCTCCGTCTCCTCTCCCGTCTCCTCTCCGTCTCCTCTCCCGTCTCCTCTCCGTCTCCTCTCCGTCTCCTCTCCCGTCTCCTCTCCGTCTCCTCTCCCGTCTCCTCTCCGTCTCCTCTCCATCTCCTCTCCCGTCTCCTCTCCGTCTCCTCTCCATCTCCTCTCCCGTCTTCTCAACAGGCTGGGCCACCCAGCACAGGGACTGTAGCCCCACCACAACCATCTGGGCCTCAGGCCAAAGAGCCAAGGATGGCTGGCAAAGAGGGACAAACTCCCTCCTCTCCAAGAGCAAAGACACTCCTCAACCTACTCATCAACCGCTTCCCACCAGGCTGTGGGGTGGAGGGGGCCTTAGATGGACAGATCATGGATCTCAGAAAACACTCCTTTCTAGTAGCATCTGCCGCCCATCCAAAGGGGTACAAGCCCAGCTTGGCAGCTACACAGGGAGAGAGAGGAAGAAAAATGATGGGCTTTCATTCATCAGAAAACACCAGGAGCTAATGGTTATTGGTTGATCACTGTATATCAGAGACTATTCTAAATTATAGATCTTCATCCTCATTCAGCCTTACACCATGCCTGGGAAGTAGACACAGGCACAATCCCATAAATACAATTGTTGGTATATCATCTAACTATGGGGGAACCAGCTGTGAGAAGGGGCGTATTATCGCACCGGTGACCGGCCTACCGCCATGTGTCTGCCTCTCCCCCAGCAAGCCTGCTCCCCGCGGCAGGAGGCACCTGCTCCACCTGCGCGGACACGTTCAGGAGCGGTGCCCCTGATAGCAATGACATGTTCTGAGGGCAGAGGCCAGGCGTGTTTCCGAGGGCCCTTCCCAGGGCCAGGGCCGCCTCCCTCTCCACTGCCTGGCATTTCTAGGTTCCTGCCTCTGGCAGAAGTGACCTACCTCCCTGGGGTCTGGGGTGACAGCAAGCGGGCATGGCTTCTGAGTCTGGGGGTGGGTTTCTAGCTCTCAGTACTTTGCACTCGCTGGGCCAAGGGCAGGCCCCTGCGATGCAGCATCCTCACCCTTAGGCCTCTCACAGGGACGGCGCCGAGCCTCCTGGCTTCAAACCCACCGCCTGCCGGGCTTCCCTCGCCACACTGAGCGAGCCATGGCCATCGTCAGGGTGCAGGGACCTTCCTGTCCTGCGCGGCCTTCGCCGGGTGCTCTCCCCTGTCTGGGTGCTCTGTGGCCAGGGAACATGCGTGAGTCCCCTCTGACTCCTCACTAACTGGCTCACAGCAGGTCCATGAACTACAGGCAAAGGCCATCAGTTAATTCCTCCCCTGCCCTCTCCCACTCAGCTGCTCAGGGAGCTCTGAGGCTGCTCGTGCGGGGGTGGGGGGGTGAGGTGTGGGGGGGGGGCCTGAGGGCAGAGGGAGCTAACCTGCCAACAGTCAGACCCTCCCCTGCAGCCTGAGGTTCAGGCCGGCCACCCGCTCCTGACTCCCAAGAGCAGCCTCTTCATCGCTTTGAAGTCTCAGAGCCCTTCTCTTAGGCTGAATTCTCTTGATGTTTAGAGAGATCCTATTGCGCCAACTAAACGCTGTGTCAACACATACCACGGGCAGCCAGAGGGCCACAGTAGCTCCCATTTAAAAAAATGAAGGAAAATCCCATCTTATTTATAGCTCAATGCTCTCTGGGGGCACACGAGGGCAACTGTAAGCCTACTTTTGCCCCACCTTGTACCTGTCCTAGGTCATTGTCTAAGAGGTCTCACACTCAGGCTCACTCACTCATTTGACCCTCACAGCAATCCTGTGGGATAAGTGTCGTTATTCTCCCCACTTTACAGATGAGGAGAATAAGGGACAAGAAGCTCAAGTACTTGCCCAAGGTCACCCAGCAGGTGGTGCTAAGCCCAGGCCCACACACAGGCAGTCTAGCTGCAGGCCTGCGCACTTGACCTCGCTGCTAGGATCTCTCTCCTTGGCATGGTCTGCTGCTTCCTACAGCAGCACTGCACAGGCCTCTCTTGCATCAGAGTGAAAGCCTTCAGGGCTGCAGTCTATCCAGCAGCTGGTGGAACTCCCAGTCCCACCGGCTCCCAGTCACACCAACTCTCAGTCACACCAACTCCCAGTCCCCAATTCCCAGTCACACCAACTCCCAGTCCCACCAGCTCCGAGTCCTACTAACTCCCAGTTCCACCAGTCCCACCAGCTCCTAGTCACACCAGCTCTCAGTCACACCAGCTCCCAGTCCCAAACTTCCAGTCACACCAACTCCCAGTCCCCAATTCCAAGTCCCACCTACTCCCAGTCACACCAGCTCCCAGTCACATCAACTCCCAGTCCCCAATTCTCAGTCACACCAACTCCCAGTCCCATCAGCTACCAGTCCCAAACTTCCAGTCACACCAACTCCCAGTCCCCAATTCCAAGTCCCACCTACTCCCAGTCACACCAGCTCCCAGTCACACCGGCTCCCAGTCCCAAAATCCCAGTGCCACCAGTTCCCAGTCCCAAACTCCAAGTCACACCAGCTCCCAGTCACACGACCTCCTAGTCACACCAGCTCCCAGTCCCACCAGCTCCCAGTCCCACCAGCCCCACCAGCTCCCAGTCACACCAGCTTCCTGCTGCCAGGCTTCACCCAGGGCAGCAGCTCATCGTTTGCTCTCCTGTGTCTGCTAACACTCAGGCTGTTCCTACACAACCTCTTTTCCTTCTCCCCACTCCCTCCTCCTCCCATTGCCTCCCAGGCAGTCACCGTGAGGTCACGCTCAGCCTCTCCCTAAAGCTGGTGTAGGGACGGGGCAGGGAGAGGAAGACCCAGCCAGGCTTTGTGGGAAAAGTGGGGAAAATGAGATGAGGGTTCTGGCTCTGACTGCCAGCTGGCCAATTGCGTGCCCTTCAGCCAATTGCTTAACCTTCAATCTTTCACCAGAAAAGGCGGCTGCCTGGGGCAGTGTCCTCGCCTGGGTAAGGGGTGAGGGCAGTGAGGTAAAGCCCGAGAGCAGCCCGCCCGAGCCTGTGCTCAGCAAAGCACTGGTTTTGTCAAAGCCACGGCCTGAGAATCCCCGGGCACCGACCTGTGGGCCCGCAACTGAGCTGGCATGCGTGTTGGCGGGGGTGTCAGCATCTGGGGGCACCCGAGAGATGAGGGAGAGGGAACCTCTGCCCCTCCCAAATCCCCTCTTTACAGAAACCGGTCATGTCTGTTCTCGTCAGTGACAGGAGTCCAAGCCCTTGGCGGGGGAGAGGGGGCAAGTTCTCTCTAGGAAAGCCCCATCCTGGCAGCAGCCAGGAAACTTTCTCCCAACTGGGGGAGAGACCACACCCCAAAAGATGTCCAAAGGCCAGGGACCTCTCTGTGGCTATCCCAGGCCAGAGGGGCTGCCCCAGCCATGTCCAGCGCGTGAGCGTTTCTCAAGAAAGATTGCACTTGCAGCCAAGCCCACGGGGCCTATGACGTGGGCCACCCCTGGGCTGGGCTGTGGGGGCCACATCTTGGTGTGGGTTGGGCTCCCCCCTGTGCATCTCACCCAAGGGCCGGGGCTGGATCCTCAGTCACAGGGCAGGAAGCTCGGGGCACAGGCCCCATCTCCTCTGCGTAGGACTCAGGCAGGATCACAGAATCCGGGGATGGAAGCAGACCTGGCCCAGCTATCCTTTAGATAAGAATCTGTCTCCTATTTAAAGACCGTGAGTGAGAAGCCCAGTGCTATCAGCCAGACCCGCAGGCAGTGTCCCAGCCTCCCTCCTGGTAGCTGTTCCAATGTTTACTGAGCTGCCTGGCTGTGGGTGCTTCCTCCTCGCCCGCCCAGAGGGCTCCAGTGAAGTCTCTCTGTTTCAGGTCTCAAGTGAAGAGGGAGGGGCTGGCCTCCACTCCTCAGCAAACGTCCCCAATGAAAGCAATTGCAGAAGTTGCCTCCAGGAGAGGTTCTGGCTCGGGACTCAGGCTCATTCCTCTCTGACTGTGAGGGACACACCCAGAGTGAAAAGTTTTTCAGGAAACGTTAGCAGTGACATCAAATCCCTCTACAGATGAAGGAGGAAAACATGTCTGCATGTCATCTCCCGCCCCACCCCAGGCTTCCGTCTAAACCTGGACTCAGATGTTCAGCGAGGGAAGAGACCCCAGTGGCCGCCCAATGCATGACCACCTGGGGGCCACCTTCCCTTCCCCACCGACACCCCTCTCCAGTCTACTTTTTTCTGCCTAACAAATGCCTACTTCAGAGCGCGACACAAACATTCCTTCTCCACAAAGCCTGCCCTGAGGTCCCCATGTCTGTCTGACACATGCTTTTTAAGTGTGTGTGTGTGTGTGTGTGTGTGTGTGGGTGTGTGTGTGTGTGTGTGTGTGTGTGTGTGTGTGGGTGTGTGTGTTGATTTCAGAGAGGAAGGGAGAAGGAGAGATAGAAACATTAGTGATGAGAGAGAATCACTGATCGGTTGCCTCCTGCATGCCCCACACTGGGGATCAAGCCTGCAACCTGGGCATGTGCCCTGACCGGGAATCAAACCTCCTCTTTCATAGGTTGACACTCAACCACTGAGCCATACCAGCTGGATGACACCATGCTTTTTACATATCTGTAGTAAGCATAAGACTGTATTATAAGTATTCACTCAAGAGTCTCTATCTCACCCAGCTGGTGTGGTTCAGTGGTTGAGCGTCGGCCTGTGAACCAAGAGATCGCTGGTTTGGTTCCCAGTCAGGGCACATGCCAGGGCTGTGGGCTTGATCCCAGTGGGGGGTGTGCAGGAGGCAGCCGATGGATGATGTTTCCCTCTCATCAATGTTTCTATCTCTCTCTCCCCCTCCCTTCCTCTCTCTTTAAAAATCAATTTTAAAAAACCATACAATTGAAATACTTAAAAATGAAAAAGAGTCTCTAGTTCTCTGTTCCCTGCTCCCTCCCTCCTTCCCTTTCCCTCGCATTCTCCTTCTATCTCTACCCCCCACACTCCATGCTGGACTGTGGACTCCTCCAGGGCAAGAACCATATCTTAATTTTCTTTGTATTCCTACACCTGACATAGCACATCCCCCCAAGCCCCACCCCGAATTTATGAAGTAAATTTATTCTGCAGCTGAGAATTCAGATCAAAACTATGAAGAGACCTGACCCAGATAATCTAGCTGGTTAGTGGCAGGAACAGGACCAAAGCCAGGCTTCCGATTTTGCGCCTGAGCCTTGCCTCCTCTTTCGGACTCACTCCGGGAGCCCCCCAGCGCTGCTCCTGCTTGTCTCAGCTTAGACCTCCTCCCAACAAGCTCCTGCCACATCCCCGTCCCAGCTGCACCCCGGCTTCCCACAGCCGCTAACCCCTCCTCCCTTCTCTTCACACATCCACATCCCTCCACCCTGTGATCCATCCGGCGCTGCCTGACCCCACCCAAGTCCCTCCCTGACTAACTCCAACCCACCAACTCGATTTCTTGCAAAGGCACCAGGCCTGCGCCTACACTGTTCCACTGAGCGTGGCCACTCCCTCCCTCTGAGCTCTTTCTGTGCCCTTTCTCCTTTTGTCCACTATCTACTTCCTGCAAATCAGGAATTCCACGAGGAATGCAGGCACTGCACACTTGGACTTCCGTAAATTCCTCTACACACGGTCAGACGACGTAAACCAATGGGGCCAGGAGGCGGTGCGGGTGAGCGTTGAGGAGGGAGCTGCTGTCTAGATTCTGGGCCACATCTGGCGCAGTCCTTCTCAGAGGGGCTGCGCTGTAGGGCTCTTTTGAGGGGAGAGTGAAAGGGGACCCAGGCGTTGGATGGTGGGTTGGAGGCAGAAGCCCTTTAAATGCCCCTCCAATCGGCAAGTGCAGGGCCCTTGAATAAACACGTAATCTTTTTGGTTTCTCCCACATCTGGCATAGTGCAAATGACCCCCAAATTAATTGAATAAAGGTTTCGTTTTGAAAGTTCTTACCTGCCTGTTGAAATCTAGGCTGTTTCGATCATTTCCTGGAAGAGATAAAACAAATATTAGTTATCAGCAGGATTGGAAGGGACTGAAGGTTAGAGGAAAAACAGGATGTTGAGAGAAGCTTGTCTTTATTTTTAGAAAGAACAGCCACTTCCCCATGACTGGGATCTCCTGCTTATCCTGTTTCCTGGAAAGGCCTTCAGACATTTTCTCCAGAAAGGCTGATAACCAGGGGACCAGGAGGCTGACTGGCCCAGGCCCCAAAGCAGCATAGGATAGAACTTGCCAGACCAGAATGGGGGTCTGTGGCTCTCCCTCAGACAGAAGCTATTACAGCGCGTTAGTGAGTGAGCGCAGATCGGCCAGCCGGGCACCCCAAAGTCCTCCCACATGCTTGCCCCAGGGGAACGCCATCTTAGTCATGCCAGGCAGACAGCAGGCAGCCCTGTTTCTCCCCACCCTCCACTTCCATGTTCATCTTTTCCCTTTCGTACTAAAAGTTAAATATGTGCTGAATAAAGAAAACCTCTGGTACAGAAAAAACCACTCTGCTGAGAAGCAACTGTAATTAATAGTTTTTGTATCTATTATGGTTGTTTTTATGCTTCTTTTTCTCATTGATCAACACTAGTCTGTCTCTATTACTGCCACGAGTTCTCTAATAAGCATCACACACATTTCTCCTGGACCATTGAGGAGCATTAAGAATATTTCCTGTGGCCTGGCCAGCGTGGCCCAGGGGTTGAACATCAGCCTATGAAGCAGGGGGTCACAGTTTGATTCCTGGTCAGGGCACATGCCCAGGTAGCAGGCTTGATCCCCAGTGTGGGGCCTGCAGGAGGCAGCTGATCCATGATTCTCTCTCATCATGGATGTTTCTATCTCTCTCTCACTTTCTCTCTGAAATCAATAAAAATATTTAAAAAAAATATTTAGCTATGCTTGCACATATAATTTTTAATGGCTACCTAATATTCCATTCTGTGGACATACCATAACTTGCTTAAACATCTAGCTATTTTTTGGAAATCATTTCTATTCTTTGCTGTAATCAAGTTTCCATGCACATAGCTTTCTAGTGCAGGAGTAGCCAAACAACCTTCCTTATAAAGGCAAGGAAAATGACTATTTATTCTGGACAAGAAAAAGCTAAAGAACTTTACCATCACTAAGTCAGTGTTAGGAAAAAAAAAGTTAAAAATTAATTTAAGAAGAAAAATTTTAAAAATGAATAATAAAGTGACAATAAGTAGATACCTGTCAATAATTACTTTAAATGTTGGTGAAATAAATGCTCCAATCAAAAGACATCATGGGGCTAACTAGATCAGAAAACAAACCTAATACATTTGTCACCTACAAGAGACCCACTTCAGGTTAAAAGACACTCACAGACTGAAAGTAGAGGGATAAAAAATATTTTTTATGAAAATAGAAAAAAGGACGAGGTAGCAATACTTATATTAGACAAAATAGACTTTAAAACAAAGGCAATAACAAGAGATGAAGGCAGACATTTTATAATGATAATGGTATCAATCCAACAAGAAGATATAACCCTTGTAAATATTTAGGCACCCACCAGAAGAGCACCTAAATACATAAAACAAATGTTGGTGGACACAAAGAGTAAGACAGTAATGGCAGGGGACTTTAACACCCGTTGATGTCCATGGACAGAAAATTAAGAAGGAAAGAGCAGCCTTAAATAACACATTAGACCTGGTGGATTTAATTGATATTATTGGAACATTTCATGCCAAAGTAGTAGATTATAAGTAAATTATTTTCAAGTGCAAAGTTTTCCAGACTAGACACATGTTAGGTCACAAAATATGTCTCAACAAATTTGAGAAGAACAAAATCAGAGTAAGCATCTTTTCCAATCACAATGATATGAAACGAGAAATCAATAACAAAACTGAAAAACACATTGAGGCCAAATAGCATGCTACTAAACAATAAATATGTAAACAACAAGATCAAGGAATAAATCAAAAGATACCTTGAAACAAATGAAAATGAAAACAAAATAACTCAAAACTTATGGGACACAGCCAAAGCAGTTCTAAGAGGGAAAGTCATAGCAATACAGGCTTACCTTAAGAAATAAGAAACATCTCAAATAAACCATGTAACCTTCCACCTACAGGAACTAGAAAAATAATAACAAGCAAAGCCAAAGTGAGTAGGAGAAAAGAGAGAATAAAGGTCAGAGTGGAAATAAAGAAAACAGATTCTAAAGAACAATACAAAAGATCAATGAGGCTGGCCAGTGTTTCCTAGTGGTTGGGCATCTACCTATGAACCAGGAGGTCATGGTGTGATTCCTGGTCAGGGCACATGTCCAGGTTGTGGGCTTGATCCCCATTGTTCAGGAGTCAGCTGAACAATGATTCTCTCTCATCACTGATGTTTCTATCTCTCTCTCTCCTTCTCCCTTCCTCTCTGAAATGGGTAATAATACATATTTTTAAAAATTGTTAAAGAAAGATCAATGAAACCAAGAGCTAGTTCTTTTAAAAGATAAACAAGATTGATATTTATTGAACCAGACTCATCAAGAAAAAGAGAGAAACCAAATAAACAAAATCAGAAATGAAAGAGGAGTAGTAACAACACCACAGAAATACAAAAAACTATAGGAAAACTCTACAAACAATTAAATGCCGACAAACTAGACCAGCAGTTCTCAACCTGTGGGTTGTGACCCCTTTGGGGTCGAACGATCCTTTCACAGGGGTCGCCTAAGACCATCAGAAAATACATATATAATTACATATTGTTTTTGTGATTAATCACTATGCTTTAATTATGTTCAATTTGTAACAATGAAATTGGAGGTCACCACAACATGAGGAACTATATTAAAGGGTCGTGGCATTAGGAAGGTTGAGAACCACTGAACTAGACAATCAAGAAGAAATAGATCAAAAGGAGACATATGTAATACTCTTTGTAATACTTTAAGCAATAAAACAAAATTTAAAAAAATCAATTAAAAAAAGTAGAAGAAGAAATAGATCAATTCCTAGAAACACACAATCTGGCCCTAGCTGGTGGATAGAGTGTCGGCCTGTGGACCGAAGGTCCTGGGTTCAATTATGGTCAATGGCACATACCTTGGTTGTAGATTTGATTCCCCGGCCCTGGCAGGGGCATATGTGGGAGACAACCAATCAATGTGTCTCTCTTTCACTTTGATGTTTCTCTCTCTGTGTCTCTCCCAATCCCTTCCACCCTCTCTAAAAGTCAGTGGAAAAATATCCTCAGGTAAGGGGAAAGAAGAAAGAAAGAAAGAAAGAAAGAAAGAAAGAAAGAAAGAAAGAAGGAAGGAAGGAAGGAAGGAAGGAAGGAAGGAAGGAAGAAAGAACCAATCTGCCAAGACTGAATAAAGAAGTAACAGAAAATCTGAACAGAACAATAACTAGAATATAACTAGAACACTCAAGAACATATGAAATTGAATCAGTAATAATAATAATAATAATAATAATAATAATAATAATAATAAACTCCCAACAAATAAAAGTCCTGGACCAGATGACTTCACAGGGGAATTTTACCAAATAATTGCAAGAAGATTTAACACTTATTCTTCTCAAACTATTCCAAACATTGAAGAGGGGGGAAGGCTCCCAAGCTCATTTTATGAACCCAGCATTACCCTAATTTTAAAGCCAGACAAAGACATACAAAAAAAAGTAGAGAAAAGTATACGCCAATATTCCTGATAAATAGAGATGCAAAAATCCTAAAAAAAAAACACCCACAACAAATTGAATTCAGAAATACATTAAAAAGATTATAGACCATGATCAAGTAGGATTTATTCCTGGGATGCAAGGTTGGTTTAATAACCACAAATCAATTAGCATAATACACCACATACATAAAACAAAGCAAGATAACCATATGACCATAACAATAGTTGCAGAAATAGCATATGACAAAATCCATCCATTTATGATAAAAACTATTATCAAAGTAGGAAGAGAGCAAACATACCTCACCATAATAAAGGTCATAAGTGACAAACCCATAGCCAACATCCTGTGCAATGATGAAAAGCTAAAGACATTTTCCTTAAGATCAGGAAAAAGAAGAAATTGCCCACTTTCAACACTTTTATTCAATACTAGAGGCCCGGTGCACAAAAATTTGTGCACTCGGGGGGGAGGGAGGGTCCCTCAGCCCGGCCTGTGCCCTCTCGCAGCCTGGGACCCCTTGGGAGATAATGACCTGCTGGCTTAGGCCTGCTCCTGGGTGGCAGAGGGCAGGCCCAATCCCTAGGTGCAGCCCCTGGTCGGGCTCAGAGCAGGGCCGATTGGGGAGTTGGGGTGCCACCCCCTGTCATGCACAGAGCAGGGCGGATTGGGAGGTTGCGATGCCACCCTCAGTCACGCTCAGGGTAGGGCTGATTGGGGGGTTGGGGCACCGCCCCCTGTCACACTCAAGACAGGGTCAATGGGGAGGTTGCGGTGCTGCCCCCTGTCACGCACAGAGCAGGGCCCATCAGGGGGGTTGGGGCTCTGTACCGTGTCACGCACAGAGCAGGGCCCATCAGGGGGGTTGGGGCTCTGTACCGTGTCACACACAGAGCAGGGCCCATCAGGGAGTTAGGGAGCTCCCCCCTGTCATGCACAGAGCAGGGCCGATCAGGGGGTTGAGGAGCTCCCCCTGTCACTCACAGAGTAGGGCCGATAGGGGAGTTGGGGCACCGTCCCGTGTCACCCACAGAGCAGGGCCGATCAGGGGGTTGGGGCGCCGCCACTCTCACACTCAGGGCAGGGCCGATGGGGAGGTTATGGCTCTACCCTGTCACACACAGAGCAGGGCCGATCAGGGGGTTGGGGAGCCCCCCCTATCAGGCACAGAGCAGGGCTGATCAGGGGGTTGGGGCGCCTTCCCCTGTCACGAACAGCAGGGCGGATAGGGAGGTTGTGGCCCCGCCCCCTGTCACACACAGAGCCGCAGGGCGATCAGGGGGTTTGGGTGCTGCCCCCTGTCACGCTGATCCCGGTGCCAGGAGACCTCTCAGCTCTGCTGATCCCGGTGCTGGGAGGCATATTACCCTTTTACTATATAGGATAGAGGCCTGGTGCATGGGTGGGGCTGGCTGTTTTGCCCTGAAGGGTGTCCTGGATCAGGGTGGGGGTCCCCACTGGGGTGCCTGGCCAGTCTGGGTGAGGGGATGATGGCTGTTTCCAGCTGGCCACACACCCTTCAGGGTGGGGGTCCCTGGCCAGTCTGGGTGAGGGGCTGAGGGCTGTTTTCAGGCTGGTGGGTGACTGAAGCTCCCAACCGCTCCTTTTTTTCTTTTTTCTTTTTTTTTTACTCTGGGCCAGCTTTAGCTTTGAGGTTTGGCTCCAGCTCTTAGGCCTCTGCTGCTGAAAGCAGGTTTGTGGCCTTTGTTTACCTTCTGTATTTGAAACAAAGTTGCGATCCTGCTGGCTGAAGCCCAGCGACTAAAGCAGGTTTCTGGGGTTTTGTTTAGCTTCTATATTTGTAACATAGTTGCTTAGAGTTGCAGCTCAGAGGCCGGCAGTGGCAGGCGGGGAATGTTGGAGTCCTCCATCACTGAAGCAAGCAAGCCTCATGTTCGCTTCCAGCTGCCTGGCTGCTGGCTGCCATCTTGGCTGGCAGTTAATTTGCATATCGCCCTGATTTGCCAATGGGAAGGGTAGCGGTCTTAAGCTAATTACCATGTTTCTCTTTTATTAGATAGGATAATGGAGGATGTCCTAGACTTAGCAATCAGACAAGAAAAATAAAGAAAAGGCATTCAAATTAGAAAGGTAAAAGTAAAACTCACTATTTGCAGATGACATGCTATTATACATAGAGAACCCTAAAGATTCTACCAAAAGACTACAAGAACTGATAAATGAATTCAGTAAAGTAGCAGGGTAAAAAATTAATAGTTGGATATTGGTTGAATTTTAATCACCAATTATGAACTACTAGAAAGAGAAATTAAGAACATACTCTCCCTCTTTTTCTCCTTGGCTGCTTAAAGATTGGCCACTCTCATGAACAACACACCAACTATCCAGACCTGGAAGTTCATAACCAATAGGCTGTTGAACAGAAACAAATGCTCATTAACATCCTTCAGCCGGGGCATGCAATAGTACCTAAGAGAGAAAGATGGGAAAACTAGCCAAAATGCACAAGCCCACACCTGATGCCATCTTTGTATTTGGATTCAGAAACCACTTTGGTGTTGGCAAGACAACTGGCTTTGCCATGATTTATGATTCCTTCAGTTATGCAAAGAGAAATGAACCCAAACATAGATATGTAGTCATGGCCTGTCTGAGAAGAAGACCTCAAGAACACAGCAAAAGGAATACAAGGACGGAATGAGGAAGGCCAGGAAGGCCCGCTGGTGCTGCAAACAGTGGCTGGAGACTGGACAACACGAGTAAAGGTTCTTCAGCGACTCTATCTGTGGTGACTGCAGATTTCCCATGAGAGGTTTAATAAACTACAAAACCTTTAAGTAAAAAGGAAAAGAAAACAACCCCATTTAAGTACAATTGCATCCAAGGGCCTGTACTCAGAAAACCGTAAGACATTGAAGAAAGAAATTGAAGAAGATGCAAATAAATGGAAGCATGCACCGTAACCATGGATAGGAAGACTTAACATTGATAAAATGTCTATGCCACTCAAAGCAACCTAGAGAGACAATGCAACCCATGTCAAGATACCAGTGGCATTTCTCACAGAACTGCAACCAACAATCCTACTATTGACATGGAACTAAAAGAGACCCCCGGGAGCCAAAGGGATCCTGACGGGAAAGAACACCACCTGACATCAAACCATACCACAGGCCACAGCGCCCACAGCAGCATGGGCTGGCATGGAACAGACACACAGATCAATGCGATGGACACTGAGGCCAGGCGTAAACCAACAGCAATAAGGTCAATTAGTCTAGGACCGTGGTCGGCAAACTGCGGCTCGCGAGCCACATGTGGCTCTTTGGCCCCTTGAGTGTGGCTCTTTCTAAGCCTTAGGAGGACCCTAATTAAGTTAATAACAATGTAGCTACCTATATAGTTTAAGTTTAAAAAATTTGGCTCTCAAAAGAAATTTCAATCGTTGTACTGTTGATATTTGGCTCTGTTGGCTAATGAGTTTGCTGACCACTGGTCTAGGACAACATAGGCAAGACTATGCAATGGGGCAAAGGCAGTCTATTCAATAAATGGTGCTTGGAAAACTGGACAACACATGCAAAAGAATAAAACTGAGTCATTTCCTCATACCACACATAAGAATAAACTCAAAATGGATTTCAGACTTAAACGTAAGACTACAAACCATATCACTCCTAGAAAAAAGCATAGCAGTAAACTCTCCAACGTTGCTCTTAGCAATATTTTTTTTGGTAAGTATCCTCAGTTAAGGGAAATAAAAGTAAAACTGAACAAATGAGACTCCACGGAACTAAACAGATTATACACAGCAAAGGAAACCATCAGCAAAACAAAAAGACAACCTACTGAATACGAGAAGATATTTGCCAATGACACAGCTGATAAGGAGTTAATATCCAACATACATAAGAAACTCAGACAACTTTACCCCAGAAAGACAAATAATCCAATTAAAAATGGGAAGAGGACCTGAATAGACGCTTTTCCAAAGAGGACATGCAAATGGCCAATAGACATCCAAAAAGATGGTCAACATCACTAATCTCCAGGGAAACGCAAGTTAACACCACCATGAGGTATCACCTCACACCTGTCAAATGGCTACCAGCTACAAACAGCAGACAGGTGTTGGCGAGGATGTGGGGAAAGGGAACCCCTGGGAACTGTTGGTGGAATCGTCAATTAGTGCAGCCACTGTTAAAAAACCGTTATGGAGTTTCCTCAAAAAATTAAAAATAGAGCCATTGTATGGCCCACAAATTCCACTTCTGGGTATTTATCTGAAGAAATCCAAAACACTAATTTGAAAAGACATATGCACTCCTGTGCTCATGGCAGCATTAGGTACAATAGCCAAGGTATGGAAGCGCCTACGCACCCGCTGACAGGTGTAGGGACAAAGAAGACGTGGTGCATACATGCAGTGTCATCACTCAGCCATAGAAAAGGGTGAGACCTTCCATTTGTGTCAACACGAACTACATAGGGGGCACCATGCTAAGTGATAAAAGTCACACAAAGAAAGACAAATACCAGAGGGCTTCACTTACATGTGGAATCTAAAAAACAAATAGGAACAAACATAGACACAGAGAGCAAAGCGATCGTTGCCAGAGGGAAGGGGCTTGGAGGACTGGGTGAAAAGGGTGAAGGGCTGACGCAGCACAAACTGGCAATTATAGAACGGTGAGTAACACTGTGATGGCCGTGTACAGGTCAGGGAGCTAGACTTAGCGAGGCGATCATTTCCCAAGTTATGTGTACATGTATACAGTCACTATATTGTACGCTAGACATAATCTAATATTGTGTGTCAACTGTATTTGAAATTTAAAAAAAAGATGACTATTACATACCATACACCCAGAGCCTAGCACTCTGCTTAACAGAGAGCTCAAAATATATTGATTTAATCTATGACAAAGGAGGCAAGAATACGCAATGGGGAAAAGACAGGAGCTCAAAATATCTTGATTTAATGAATGAATTAATGAACAAGTGAATACATTCAGAACTTGCAATCAGAAAATTCTTCTGCTTTTCATTGGACCTTCAAGAGCATTGGAATAAAGTCCACATTTCTTAGAATCGGATGGAATCAGTGCCCCGGGCGATCTGGTTCCTGCTCACCACCTCTGCTTTGTCTTCTGCCGCTCACTGTCCCGCTGCCTTCCTCCCAGGCAGCCCGCACGGCAGCCCATCGAATGCTCACTCATGTCCAACTGCGCACGCTCATGGGCCCACGCCCTCCTGCACGGTCCCGGTTCACATAACCCTCCCTCTGGAGCCAAGCAGCCTCTCCACCAGCGCCGGGGTGCGCATCCTGGGCTCGCTTATTGGTCTGTGTGCTCTTTCTCCCCCTCGGCCAGGGGCTTCTTGAGAACTGGGATGATGACACTCATTCTTATGCCCTCGATGGCCACCACGGGTCCTAACACTGTCAGAGGCTTGAGATAGGCCTGTAGATGAGCAATCCCACCTCTAGGGCGCCCTGCCTTCTCCGACATCAAATCATGTTTCCTCCTACTCTAGGTCAAAAGGTCGTTACTCAATTAAAGATAGTCTTGTGTTACACACACAATGCCTGTAGATGAATGAATTTCTCTAAGACTGCGGTCGCCAACCTTTCGGGCCTCACGGACCACCAGTGGTCCGCAGACCATCGGTTGGCGACCGGTGCTCTAAGAGAATCATCTGGAGTTTTTTTGTTGTTGATGTTAATCCTCACCCGAGGACATTTTCCCATTGATTTTTAGGGAGAGTGGAAGAGAGAGAAAGACAGAGAAACACATCGATTGGTTGCCTTCTGCACACACCCTGACTGGGTCCAGGCGGGGAGGAGCCTGCTACCAAGGTACCTGACCTTGACTGGAACCGAACCTGGGACCCTTTGGTCTGCAGGCCAACGCTCTATCCACTGGGCCACACTGGCTAGGGCTCCTCTGGAGTTTTCACTGAAGCCCTTTTCTCTGCTCTGTTCTAAACAACGGCCAAGCGCGGCCTTTCCTGTAAGGTTGTGAGGCGTTCCCAAGAGCGACGGGGCCAGCCAGGTGAGAGCAGAGGACAGGGGCTACAGGAGCCCCAGAAGGAGGACTACGGAAGGCATCAAGTGAGCTCTGGATAGCAGACCGATCTTGAGATCAACTAAGGCGACATATAAAATCTGGGAGGGGAGATACGTGTGGGAAGGGCCTCACAGACTGAAATTAGCTGCCTTGAAAGGGTCGACTTAAAAGTAAAATTGCTTTTACCTTTAAAAAACCTTTTCACACCATTTTAAACGTGGACTGATAATGAGAAATTTTTAAATTTGACAAAAGATCAAATTCATTCATTCTACAAGTATACATTAAGCATACTCCATATACCAGGCACTGTTCTAGTCACTGGGAATATAATATTGGACAACATAGCCCGGCTGGTGTGGCTCAGGGTTGCGTGTTGACCTATGAACCTGGAGGTCACAGATCGATTCCGGGTCAGGGCACAGGCCCGGGTTGTGGGCTCGATCCTCAGCATGGGGGGCGTGCAGGAGGCGGCCGATCCATGATTCTCTCATCATTGATGTTTCTCTCTCTCTCCCTCTCCCTTCCTCTCTGGAATCAATAAAAACATATTAAAGAAAAATAAAACACAATGAATTCTTATCTGCACTGGTATCTCTGCCTGATTGTCCTTGAACCCTGGGCTAACCACATGGTGGGACCTCCCGGAGACTGAGGCCATGCCCTCCAGGAAGGTGGGGAGGGGCCCGCGGCTCAGCACAGGGCACTTGTAGGGGCTGCGTTCCACACAGCGGTTCCCATGCTGACCTGATCCCGCTGCTCAGGGGGTAGGAGTTTTCTCAGGGGACATGGCTTTTCTCCTGGCCCACAGCCCGTGAGAAGGCGCTCGGAGCACGTGGGGGTCCCAGTGGAGCCTCGGGACCAGGCGAACAGCAGCATTAGCTAACGCGATGCTGACACTGTAGGTTCTTCCTCCAGGTCTGCTGAAACGGAACCACCTCGCCCACGTACTGCCAGTGGCTCTGGCTTTTCTCCCAGGGCCCACTGTCTTGCTCCACCTGCGCCTGCGCCTCTCCACTGTCTACAGGAAAGGCCGGAGGAGGTGCCCGGAGCTCCAGCTCGCCGGGTTCTGCTGCCGCCCTCGTGCTTCCCATCGAGAAGCGGCGGCCAGTGTTCCCAGGCTCTGAAACAGTGAGGCAGGCGCCTCCTTTCCCAGAGGAAGGAAGAGATGCAGTTGCCACATTGTGTGAGACACTGGTCCACGGGGACTTCTGCCCCTGAGAGATGCTACCTGCAGGAGCAGTGAGATGGGCCAGGAAAGAATCCTGCACTTGAAGTCCAAGGATGGGAGTGCCAGCCTTGCCCCCCACCCCCGCCCCAAGGGCAAGGCACGTCATTGTGGAGCCTCAGGTTTTCTCAATGTCAAAATAAGGTCACAATTCCCAATCAGGCCACTTCTCAGGAACCTGGTAAACCTCCGGGGAGATGGAGCTGGTGACCAAGCTTTGGAAGCTGGGAAGCATTGTCGTGGGTTCTGGGCTGTTTCTCTAGGCCGAGCCTCGTCCTAGGCCAGGTGCTTGGCACGTTCTGTCCCCTCTGACTGTACTGCCCTTCTCTCCCTAGAAAACACACAACCACCCTCCAAACCCACTCGAATGCCACATCCCCCTTGAAGCTTCTCCAAGCGCAACAGGGGTTTCCTCCTCTGTGTCCACGTCTCTCGTTTCCGCCTCTTAGAGCCCAGGCCACACTGTGCAGAGTCTGTCTGTTTCCCTCGGGAAAGGGTGAGCCCAGGGCCCCTTTGCATCTCCTTGTATGTGGGTTATTAGGTCTTATTCCTCTTTGCACCTGAGGGCCTGAACCTGTCCAGCACAGCGTAGGCGCTGGATGACTGTGTTTGATCCAAATGGCGGAGGAACGGCCACGGAAGCACCGCCGGAGAGCTGAGAGGTGCAGGCCCTCTCGGTGCCTCTGCAGAAGCCTGAACACATTCCATCTCCAAGCTCTCGCTCCTCTTTGGAAGGCAGTGACCACTTGCAGAAAAACAAGGCAGGACACACCCATGGAGACACAGGGACATTATTTTAAAGTCGAAGAACACTGAGGTCCCGCCCCAGAGGGGCCGCGCCTGGCCCAGGCCACACAGCTCAGAGACCTGCGTCAGCATCAAAACCTGGATTTCTCCATCCTTTACTCACACAACTTTCCCAGTAATTGCACTGCATTCACTGTCCAACACAGAGAAAACCGGGGTTAAACGTTAATGAACAGCTTAGAGGGTGAACAGGATAGAGGGTGGTTGAATTTGGGAGTGATTCAAAGCACAGAGTAAGATTCATACCGAAAACTGGATAATGGAGTCAGGATTAGAAAATATTTTGGTAGATTCTAATCAGGGGCCAAAACCAACAAGATAAAATGTAACAGGAATTAGTGCATTCAGGTTTAAAAAGTCACCTCTATAAAGAAAAGATAGGGAGGGTGAACTGCACACTTAGAAATGGTGAAGATGGCAAAAGTTATGTTTAAATTTTATGTTATGTGTTGTTTTGCCCCCAGTAAAAATTAGAAAGGAAAAAAGGAATCTGAAGGTTTTTCTTTTAATTGGGAACTCTGCTTTGACAAGTACCCTAACCCAGAAATCTACTTTTCTAACTTATATTGGGTAGTAAAATGCAATAGTCAAATTACAGTCTGCTCAATAGGACCCGGCCATCCCACGTCTCGGCATATAGCCAAAGAAGATGCGAACAGGCCATTGAAGAGTTAACTACACTTCCATGTTCATTGTAGCGTTACTCAGCAGCCAAAATACGGACACACCATGTGTCCCTCCTCAGATGAACAGACGAAGAAGGAGTGGTACAGCATACATACAATAAAATATTCTTCCACCATGAAAAGTAAGGAAACCCTTCCATGTGCAACAATATGAATGCACCTTGAGGATATTATGTTATACCAGAGGCCCGATGCACGAAATTCGTGCAAGAGCAGGCCTTCCTCCCCCGGCGGCCAGCACCGGCTTCCCTCTGGCACCCGGGACCCGGCTTCCCGCGCAGAGGGAGGCCCCACCCACCTGCTGCAGCCCACCGGCTGGTGGCCTGGGCCTCCCCCTGTGGAGCAATCATGGGGTGATGGCCGAGCCCCTGACCAATCACATCACACCTGCCTTGGCTGGCCTGGCACCAGTGGGGTCATAGCGGAGTCCCGCTGTTCGGCTGTTCGGTTGATTTGCATATTACGCTTTTGTTATTAGGATGAAATAAGCCACACAGAAAAAGACAACAGTGCCGGCCATGCATGCACAGTGTCACTATGTGTGGAATCTAAAAGAAAAAAGTCAGCCTCATAGAGCAGTGGTAGCCAGGGAGGGATGGGAGAAGCTGGTGAAAGGGTGCTGACTTCCAGTAGAAGTGACTAAATTCTGAGGACGCATGGAGACACAGTGACTAGAGTGGCTAACACTGTGTTGTACCATTGAAACTTGCTAAGAGAGTAGAGCTTAAGTGTCCTCACACTCAGAGAGAAAGATAACGAGTGAGGTGATGCAGGAAATAATAGCTAGACGGGAGGACCCTTTCACCAGGTGCACGGGCGTCACCATGATGTGCACACCTTCTCTCACCTGTCAGGTGCTCTATGACGCTGGGAAGAGGCTGTCTGCTACAACCTGAGTTTCTTCACCAATAACCCACCTCACAGCGGAACTACCAATAGAAATAAGCATCGCTGACACACAAGGTGATTAAAAGGTCAAGTATGCATAGTTTAAGAGACTTGACCATTGAGATATCTATATGCCGCCCTGGCCGGTGTGGCTCAGTGGACAGAGTGTTGGCCTGTAGACTGAAGGGTCCCTGGTTTGATTCCGGTCAAGGGCATGTACCTCAGTTGCAGGCGCCTCCCTGACCTGGGCTCTGGTCAGGGCTCCTGCGGAGGCAACCAATCAATGTGTTTCTCTCACATCGATGTTTCTCTGTCTTTCCCTCTCTCTTCCACTCTCCCTAAAAAAAAAGGCAATGGCAAAATATCCTCCGGTGAGGATTAACAACAACAAAAAAACTAAAAAAAAAAAAAGCTGCCTGCTTGTTGTATTTCACATTTTTAAAGAGGCCAACTCTCCAAGAGAATCTAACGCACTTCCCACCTAAAGGACACAGGGCTGCTTCGCTGCTGCTTAGGGCGGGCGACGTGGAATCAAACACGCTGCACCCCCTGAGGGGAGGGAGGGGGAGCTGGGGCCGGAAACACATGCACAAAAAGAGCTCCTGCTGACCGCTCGGTGCCGGCCTGGCACGTGTGGCAGGCACGTGTGGCAGGCGTGTGCACAGGGCCGCGCGTCCGAGCACCAGCGGGCGTGCGGGTCAGTGCAGGTTCCGCCGACAGCATCAGGCCAGGCCAGGCTCCAGTGTTTAAAAGGCCCCAAGCAACTGGGCAAAGAGCATGAAGACCGAGATGGTAGAGAACCCAGATACCACCCACCAGGCAGAGAGGATGCGCAGCTCAGGGGACACGCGCCTGCAGTCCAAACCCTCTGCGGGGAGTGCTGTGAGCAGGAAATGGGCACTTTTTTTTTTTTTTTTATGTGATCATGCTATTATTGTTAAAGAATGAAATGTCTTAGAGATGCATGCTGCCATACTTAGGACTGACATGCAATAATGTCCATAATGTATAAGAAAATGTTCCAGCAACAAGACTGGCAGAAACCTGATGGTTGTTATGAGTAGGCAATGAGTATATGGGGGTCAGTGTATTTGTCTCTACTTTTGCATGTATTTGAAAATGTCTACAATAAGAAGTTAAAAATAAAGTATTTTGCCCTAACCGGTTTGGCTCAGTGGATAGAGTGTTGGCCTGCAGACTGAAGGGTCCCAGGTTCGATTCTGGTCAAGAGGCATGTACCTTGGTTGAGGTCACATCCCCAGTGGGAGGTGTGCAGGAGGCAGCTGATCGATGTTTCTCTCTCATCGATGTTTCTAACTCTCTATCCCTCTCCCTTCCTCTCTAAGAAATCAATAAAATATATTTTTTTAAATAAATAAAAATAAAGTATTTTGCAAAAATGGATAGAGCAAATAAATGTGCCAAATAATAATTATTAGATTATTAATTATATTTGTGAAACTGTGTTCTCTCTTTCCTGTATGTCTGAATTTTTACTTTTCTGTATTTTTATTTTTCAAAATAAAGGTTTTAAAAAACCACTCAATGAGGAAACACTTGAGATCACGTGGCATGGGGCCTCGGACATAGCACGCGCGTAAAGAAACGCCAGTGGGCTTCTCCTTCCTCCCCAAACACGGCCCGGGAGCCACACGGCCATGCCTGCAGCGCAGAGCAGAGCAGCAGCCACGGGAGACGCCTGAGAAGCAGGCTTCACCTCCTCATGCGGAAAACGTGTTCACACGGAGTGTTCCCATCCACGGAGCTTCCGTTGCGAGGAATAGTGAGCAAAGGTTGCTTCGTTCAGGGGTGTCACTGAAGTGCTTGTTTAATTAAGGGGCAAGTTAGCATCAAGAGGGGGTCTCAGGTGACTTCTGAAACTTCTTCCATCTCGGAAGTCTTTTTTTAATAACTTTTTTTATTATTGATTTCAGAGAGGAAGAGGAGAGAGAGCGAGAGAGAGAGAGAGAACGAGAGAGAGAGAGAGACATCAATGATGAGAGAGAATCCTTGATCGGCTGCCTCCTGCACGCTCCCTACTGGGGATCGAGCCAGCAACATGGGCATGTGCCCTTAGACAGGAATCGAACCCGGGCCCTGTCAGTCCACAGGCCGACGCTCTATCCACTGAGCAACACCAGCCAGAGCGATGAGGCGTTCCTATTCACTCCGTTTTAGGTGAAGAAACGGAGCCTCAGCAAGGGTAGAGATAGGTACAAAGTGGCAGAGCCTTTCACGTCTGGGCGGTTTGGGGAGCGATCATCCCGGGGAGACAAACCCACGCCTCCAACGTGGTGAGAGGTCTTCCTCCCACCCGAGCACGGATCCGCTGCTAGCGCCTGAAGACTCGCCAAAGCCCCCACTTAGCACCCCAACCAGCGCCGCCCTGTCCCGCATGGCTCCGTCCATCTGCACTGAAGAGCCTCCGGAGTGAGAGGCAGGGCGGCCGGGAGAGGTACTCCCTGACCTTAGAAAATGACCGTTAGTGACCGAAAGAGAGGAAAGGCCCCGGAATTAGTGGGAGCCCAGGTGCCTAGATGAGCCTCCTGAGGCCAGGATGGACCTAATGCCCAGCAGAGTCCTGATGACAGAGGCCAAGGATGGCTCCTCAGGAGGTGCCTGGGGGTCAAGAGCAGTGTCCACTCTGCCCTCCACTCTACATCGGCAGGCAGGCTGGGGCTGGAGGGACCCCTGTCCCTGGGGAGACAGGCTGGGGCTGGAAGGGCCCCTGTCCCTGGGGAGAAGGACCCCTGTCCCTGGGGCGACAGGCTGGGGCTGGAGGGACCCCTGTCCCTGGGGAGACAGGCTGGGGCTGGAGGGACCCCTGTCCTTGGGGAGACAGGCTGGGGCTGGAAGGGCCCCTGCTAAGCAGATGCAGGAGTCTCCCTGGCACCAGCCCGGCCCCTCGCCCTCAGCTCGAAGGCCCTGATTTGCATGGCTTTGGCAGCGGGGATGTGAGTTTGCCTGGGGAGTAACTTTCTGGGCAAGGGAGGTGGAAGCACAGGAATGAAGAGCTGAGTGAGCAGGATTGTTCACTTCTGCTGTAAACACTGCAGGGCGCTCACTAGGCAAGGCCAGCCTCTCCGGGCTCTGACGGCCCCTCCTCACCAGCTCCCGCCCAGCAGAGCCCTGTGCCTGCCAGGGACATTCTGTGGCCACCTGGCAACTGCCTGGCGCTTGCTGGGACAGCAGTGACTGAAGTCACCAGATCCTTGGAGACACTGCTGGGCAGCCAGCCACACCCAAGGCCCCCAGTGCGGCCACTCACACCTGTGGACACAGCTGTCCAGGACCCCATGGACATAGTTGCTTTCCTATGACTTGAGAGTCCACCTAGGAGCTGGGAAGTACTGCCCAGTGGTCAGAGCTCTGTAGGACAATACAGGAAAACTTGCTTTCCACACGACTCCGGGCCAGTGGCTTACTTTCGGTGGCCTTCAGTTTCCCTCGAGTATGAAAACACAACAGGGTCTGCATTCCTGCCCCCGAGGGGTGAGGGCCCAGGGAAGCTGAGGAGCAGGACCAGGAGACCCAGGGTGGGCGGCTGCCCGAGGAGCCGGGGGCCTGGGTGTCAGTCCCCACCAGCTGTGTCCTGGCCAGGTCACCTCACCTCCAGGCCGCAGGCAGCAAGGGCACCCAGCAGCCTCCTGCAGCCAGGCCTGGAGGACTCCGGGGACCCGCCCCCTTCCCTTTTCCTTTCCCTAAGCTCAGTGCTCAGTGCTCAGTGCTCAGCGCTCAGTGCTCAGCGCTCAGGCCTTGCTCTCCCTCCTGCCCAGCCTCTCGGCTTCCTCTCCCGCTAGACGGCTGTGGGTTTGGGTGTTCGTGATGTAAAGCCGTGAAAACTGACAGACTCAGGCTTCCCGACACGTGGCCTCTATGAGCGTCCTGGTGACCTTTCCACGTGTTTGGTCACAAGATGGACCTGAGGCCTTGCGTCTCCCACAGAACCGTGTGGTGCAGGCCATGGCGGACAGGGCTCCCGCGCCCCTTTGCTCAGAGGACCCCGCCTCCCCCCAGCACCCCTTCGATACATGGAAGGTACCTCACCACCACCTTCTAAGTTTTTAAGGAAATATGGTCCCTATTCCTCTCCGTCTGAGCTACAGAAGGGACCCTCGGGCTCCCCGCTTGGCCCCCTTCTCTCCGGGGGACACACACTGGCACGCAGTCAGCACAACTGCCCAGGCGCCTCACGGTCAGGGCCGAAGTGAGGAGCATCCTTGGGAGCCGTGCAGGTTCCAGAAAGCGAGGCCCGGGGCCAGGCCACACGCAGCGGATGCGGCAGGAGAGCCATTCCCCACCCCAGTCGGAACTCCTCGTACCCCAAACACCCACCTTCAGCCCGGCCGTGGCTCAGGGGTTGAGTGTCGGCCCAGAACCAAGAGGTCGCTGGTTCAATTCCTGGTCAGGACATACTCCTGGGTTGTGGGCTCGATCCCCAATAGGGGGCGTGCAGGAGGCAGCCGATCATGATTCTCTCTCATCAATGTTCCCATCTCCCTCTCTCTCCCTCTCTCTATAAAATCAATAAAAACAGCCCTAACTTGTTTGGCTTGGTGGGTAGAGCGTCGGCCTGCGGACTGAAAGGTCCCAGGTTCGATTCCGGCCAAGGGCATGTACCTTGGTTATGGGCACATCCCCAGTGGGGGGTGTGCAGGAGGCAGCTGATCAATGTTCCTCTCTCATTGATGTTTCTAACTCTCTATCCCTCTCCCTTCCGCTCTGGGAAAAATCAATAAAAACATTTAAAGAAAAAAAAGAAATCCACCTTCAAAGGAACCTGAGGGGGGCAGGGAGGGGGGCTGCCCCAGCACCCACCCTCAGAGAAGCAGGAACCAATCCCTGAGCTCCACGTCGAGGCCCACCTCCCTCCATAACAGCCCAAGGGCCTTTGGACGGGCAACTTCAGACCAGCACCCCTCTACCCCTTGAGAGAGAAGAGGTTCCAAGGGGTTCAAGGTCAGTAAGAGACCAGCTGCCTGTATCCTCACCTCTTCCCAGGTGCAGTGGGGCAAGCAGAGGGTGCGGGGCGGGAGGCGACGGGGGAGCTCTGGGGCAGGGGCCTGCAGTCAGGCACCCAGATGCCATGTGGCTCCCAGGGGCATGTGTGTAGAAGCTCAGGTGAGAGATGTCAGCTCCCGTTTGCAGAGCAGCCCACACTTGCGCAAGCTGCGCTAACACGGCCTCCTTTCATCATTTCTCGGGCTCCTAGTCTGCAGCTGAGGAAGCCCGCACCGGGCAGGGGGGAGGGAACGTGCCTGGCGCCCAGGACCTGGCCTCGGACGGATGGCAGATGCGCAAGCTTATTCCTCTGCTTTGCACTCTCAGGCCTCACTCCCGGGAGCTCTCTGCAGAGGGCCCTTCCCTCAGTGGAGTGACCACCAGGGTGCCGTCTCCCCGCTCTGGGCCCAGGTGCCTGGGCTGTAGGGGCCACTGCTGAGGGATGAGGGTGAGGAGGGGGAAGCTTTGTCCGCAAACAAAAAACAAAACAAAACAAAGGGTGGAGGGCTCCCTGAGGTGGGGAAGGGCTCCTGGAGGAGCCTCAGCGCCAGCCTCGCCCGCGGTGGCCTTGGGAAAGTCATCCCCCTTTGCTGACCCCACGCTCCTGCCCGTAAACTAGGAGACCAGGCCCAGATCAGAGCATTTTAAAACATTTTGGCAGCAAAACACTGTTTTCAAATAATAAGAACTAATTACTAGCTGACGTGTATTAAGGATTTACTACGCACCACGCTCTGTAGTGAACATTTTACACACATGACAGCATTTATCCTCCCCACCCTGTGAGTAGGTGCCCCATTAACCCCATTACACAGATGAGGAGGCCGGAGCCTCAAAGGGCTCATACCTGCCCAGGGCTACTGATTAGTAAGTCACTGAGTACAGACTGAAAGCCCCTTAATCTCCAAAATATACAGGGAACTCATGCACCTGAACAAAAGGAAGACAAACAATCCAATTAAAAATGGGCAACGGACCTAGATAGATACTTCTCCAAAGAGAACGTACAGAAGGCCAAGAGACACATGTAAAAATACTCAAAGTCCCTGATCATCAGAGAGATGCAAATCAAAACAACCATGAGGTACCATCTCACACCTGTCAGAATGGCTACCATCAACAAATCAACAAATGACAAGTGCTGGGGAGGATGTGGAGAAAAGGGAACCCTCGTGCACTGCTGGTGGGAATGCAGACGGGTGCAGCCACTGTGGAGAACAGTATAGAGTTTCCTCAAAAATTAAATATGGAACTGCTGTTTGACCCAGTGATTCCACTTCTAGGAATATATCCCAAGAAACCAGAAACACCAATCAGAAAGGACATATGCACCCCTATGTTCGTAGCAGCACAATTCACCATAGCTGAGATCTGGAAACAGCCTAAGTGCCCATCAGCAGATGAGTGGATTAAAAAGCTGTGGTACATCTACACAATGGAATACTACGCTGCTGTAAACAAGAAGGATCTACTACCATTTGCAGCAGCATGGAGGGGCCCGGCGAGCATTATGCTGAGGGAAATAAGCCAGTCAAAGGCAAGTATCCCATGATCTCAGTCACATGTGGAATCTAATGAACCCAATAAACTGATGACCAAGAACAGACCCAGAGCCACAGACGCATGAAGAGACTGCTAAACCTCAGAGGGAAGGCAGGGGAGGGCGGGAAGAGCTCAACCAATGAACCTGTATGCATAGGTGACCACCCGTGGACACAGACAATGGGCTGTGGAGGGTGGGGGGTCGGTGCAGGGGATGGGAGCGGCTGGAAGAGGCTAATGGGGGAAAGGAGGGCCTGTGTAATGCTTTCAACAGTAAAGACTTTTTTTTTTTAAAGAAAGAAACTGAAACCCATGTCCACACTACCATGCTATCTCCAAATACCCCTCACCCGGAGTCGCTGCAGAAACTCTGCAGGAGGGGCCTTGGGCCCCCCAGCACTGACACCCCTCTACCCCTCTCCCCCCCACCCCGGCTCCAGAGAGCCTGCCACTCTCAGCACTGGGTCCTGGAGGAGCGGGGGAACTGCTCTCTCCTCCTTCCTGAGAAGGGAAGGCCACTGGGCTCGGATGGGCCCCAGGAGCCCACACTGGCTGAGGGGAAAGACCCCTCCACTGGGGGGCTCCTGGTGGAGTGACCACTAGCTCTGGTAGCAGCTCCTGGAGCCCTTAGCTTCCTGCTCCCACACACAGTGCGGGTGAGTGTGGCCTCGAGCCGAGCGGCGGGCACTATGCTTCCCCACCCACAGCCAGGACGCTGAGCAGGGCTGGGCCTGAGCAGAGCGGCTGGGACCTGAAGGCAGGCTCCGGCCCCAAGGTCCAGGGGCTCAAGGACTGCACCTCGGGCAGCTGAAGTCAGGTGCCCTTCCCCACCAGCAGAGGAGCGGGAGGTGAAGCAGTGCACACCATCACAGTCTTACACATTCCGAGGTGTGTGCCAGGAGCTGCGTGTGCTCGGCAATCGCACACCTGAGAGCTAAAAGGGCCTCAGACACCCTCACGTCAGACCCACGCCCAGTGCCCACCCTCAGGTCCCAAGACGGGACGCTGACTTGTGCACGGGCACAGATTAGCGGGGGAGGTGAACTCAGGATCACCGGTCCTCACACCTCCTCGGCCATTCGAGACTGTCCTAATCCCACAGCCCCCGGGAGGTGGGCCTGAGCCCAGAACTGGAGCTCGCTCCCTCCGTGGTCTTCACGCCCGAGCTCCCTCAGGTCACTGGGAGGTAAAATGAGTCCTGGGACCGGAAGGGATGGAGCCCAGCTGGTTGTTCCTAAGACGCAGCCTCACCTGACCCCCAGCCGGTCTCGGGGCCTCAGAGAGGGCGTGGGGGACCCGCCCAGGGCCGCTTCCCTGTAACAACCCAGCGGGCAGACGTTTGCCAGCGCTTAACCCCGCAGCCCAGGCCGCCCTCCCAGAGAAAACCTTCATCGGGCTCATTTGAATTTCAAAAGACCTCTCCCTCTTCCCCTCTCTGCCCCACAGGCTCGGAGGCAGGAATATGGAAATTCACCCTGAAGTATGGAAATCACCTCCCTATGCAAATCAGCCACAGGCCCCTCTTCGGGGCCACCACTGAACTGCTTCTCTTTCCAGCAGCTCTTGGGGGTCCCTGGCTCCCGCCTGAGCGGGCACCGGAAGGGGCTGGTGGGTGGGAAGAATGTCGGCAGAAGGCAAGCAAGTGGGGTGCCCCTAACCCAGGTGCCCAGCCAGGCCCACATGGGCCAGGCCACCTGCCTGCACACCTGACAAACCTAGACCAGGCCACTCAGGCTCGGCCAAGGGCTGTCCCTCCCCCGCAGGGCGAATCCCAGGCCTGGCTGGTGGGAGAGCAGAGCTGGGGGACATGCCCTCCTCCTGGGGCAGGAGAGGGGAGGCCTGGGGTCTTCCTGGTGCCAGGGCAGGAGGTGACCGCACAGCTGAAACCTGTATGTAAAACGTCATGCAAATGAGCATCTATTATTCTCTGAGTCAATAGCACGGGGCTATTAGCAGAGGCCTGGGGACAAGGCCTGAGCCCCGCCCCCCAGTCTCTCAGGGCCCTGCTGCTACCCAAGGAGGCCCCACCCCCAGCATTCGTCCATGGAGGTGCCAAGGGGGCCTCCGAAGAGCCAGTGGCTGAAGTCCCCAGAAGTGAATTCAGCCTTTGCGGGTCTCTTCGTTCTCTGACCCTGGCCGCCCTCCAGACCCTGAGGTTCCCGTGAGGGGGACGCAGCCTGGGCTGGGCTGGGCTGGGCCGACCTCACCCAGCTGCCCTTTGGAGGGTGCTGAGCTGGCTCTTACCCACGCCTCCCAACCCAACTAGCCCTACCCTAACCGTGGGCATCTGGGCACAGCCCTGGCTGGGGGACACCCTCCACTGGGTGCTGGCTGAGCCTCCAGTCCCATTTCTCTGCCCCTCCGAACCCCTCAGACCTGAGCTGCCTGGACCAGGAGCACTGCCAGTGGGCACCCGAGTTTCCTCCAAGCGTTGTTTTGTTTTGTTTTTTGTTTTTTTTAATCCTCACCTGAGGATATTTTCCCATTGATTTTAGAGAGAGTAGAAGAGAGAGGGAGAGACAGAGAGAAACATAAATGTGAGAGAAACACATTGATTGGTTGCCTCCTGCACGTGCCCTGACCAGGGCCCAGGGCCCAGGCTGGGGAGGAGCCTGCAACAGAGGTACATGCTCTTGACTGGAATCGAACCCGGGACCCTTCAGTCTGCAGGCCAACGCTCTGTGCACAGAGCTAAACCGGCCAGGGCTCCCGAGGGTTCTGATTTTGTGAGTGAGTCTGTGTGTGTCTCTGTCTGTCTGTCTGTCTGTGAGCTTAAAGGAGGGGGCAGAACAAAACAGACGTGCATTTCAGTTGCCTGGATTTGGGCCGTTCCTCATGATCCTGAGATGCACCCTGATTTGGCTGCTCATTTCACTTTAAATTCTTTCCTGCTCTTTTCCACACCAGGGGGTCATCCCCCGCCCCCCCCTTCCCCCCGCACTGTTTCTTGAGGAGGAGGGGGACCCAAGAGACAAGGCATTTACTCAGGGCTGTGGGCGGGTGCAGCCCTGGGCCTAGTGAAGGGCTGGGGCCCTGGCTGCCCTGGCCGCCCTGGCCATGTCTCTGGAAGCTGCTCAACACCTTGTCTCACCTGAGTGTGGGATTGGCACTCCAGCCCTGCCAACAGGATAGCCCGGAGCCCCTCCCCTGTGGGGACCCCCCCTCCCCTGCCGGGACCCCCCCTCCCCTGCCGGGACCACCTCCCCTGCTGACTCCCTCCCCTGCTGACCCTCTCTCCTCACACCAGTGCCCACAGCGGGAGGAAGAGGAATGTTGAGGCCCTCAGATGCACCGGGAAAGGGCTCTCCTTTCTTACTGGTTTAAATTTTATTTCCATCGCCATTTCCCTTCTCTGCCCTCCTCCTCCGCGCCCAGGCCCCTCGCTGCTGTGGAAGGGGCGACTGGGACCCACCTGCTGGCTCCCCGCACCCGCATCCAGGCTGCGCTGCGAGCTGTCTCTCTGGGAAGTGGGACTTAGAAATGGCACGAGCACCCAGTACCAGCTAGTGGCTCTCCCGTGGGTGCAGGGGACCGGTGGGTCCTGTTGAGCAGACGGCGGGTGCAGGCCGCGCGCCAGCGGACCAGGCACTGGGCTCGGACCGCCGGAAGTCAAGCGGCCGGTGCTCCCGGCAGTGCCCGGAGGAAGAAGCCCGCGGAGCTCAGGCTGGTAGGAGAGACGTGGCCGCCCGCCCGGCCCCTGCACTGTTCCTTCCCGTGCTTCTGGGGCCAAAGAGAGGGCAGCCGGGTGCAGGAGGGGCACTGCCTTCCAGAGGCCCCGGGGGAAGAGCCGCTGGTCCCCATGGACGGCCCAGCCCACAGCCCTCTGAGCCACAGGGCCCTGCCTGGTCTGCCCTACGGGCGTCTATGAACGAGAAGTAGAGGTTTGCCCTGGTGGGTGTGGCTCAGTGGATAGAGCGTCGGCTGTGGACTGAAGGGTCCCGAATTCGATTCCAGTCAAGGGCACGTACCTCGGTTGCAGGCACCTCCCCGGCTTGGGCCCTGGTCAGGGTGCGTGCAGGAGGCAGCCCATCGATATGTCGCTCTCACATCGATGTGTCTCTCTTTTTCCATCTCCCATGCTCTCTAAAAATCAATGGGCATGTCCTCAGGCGAGGACTGACAGCAGCAGGGAAGTAGCTGGGAGCTGGGCGGCGCGGAGGGTTCTGCGGCTGGTTTATGGGCTCAGCTCTCTGGGGGCCTCAGGCAGACGGGGCCTGGCTCCCAGGCTGCTCCCGCGTCTCCCGCACACAGGGCTGCACCCGAGGCCTGGGAGGCCAAGGGGCCTCATCTCCGTCACAGGCCCCGGAAACCAGGCGGGAGGAAAGCCCTGGCGTGGGAGGGCGACCCAGAGGCCTGGCTCGTGCTGCAGCAGGAGGGCCTCGGTGAGAGAGGAGAACGACTTCCAGGCCTGAGGAGGATATTGTATAAGAACAGAGGGGATAAATGTGATGGGAAAATAAAATCATAAAAGAACAGAACAGATGGCCAAGAGACACCGCGGCATTAGCTTTTCTTAATAAGCGGGAAACACATAGGGCCCTGCCCGTGATGTACGGTCCCTTTCCACACGGTGGAGAGAAAGCCGGGCCTTGAGTCTGCACCTGCGTATTCCTACACCTTCTCAGTCCTGTGGACGATGACTGAGGAGAAAAACCATGCAGGAAACATCTAGAAAAAGAAAAAGAAAAAGAAAAAGAAAGAAAGAAAAGAAAAGAAAAGAAAAAGAGAAAAAGAAAAGAAAAGAAAAGAAAAAGAGGGAAAAAACAGCCCCAAGAACAGTACATTTTTTCATTTTCCAGGGATGGTTTTGAAATGTCTCCAGAGGAGAGAGAGGTGTGGACAAGATGTCCGCTCAGAATCCCTAACCCCAAGTCTTCGTATCAGCGCCCCCGGCCCACGTCTGCATGGGGCGAAGCTGGCACAGGTCGAGGCACAGGGTCAGTTACCAGGCTCCAACCCCAGGGCCCACCTGGCTCACCCCTCCCTCCTGCTCCTGCAGCCCCTTCGCCTGCCCGCCCACCGCCGGCGAGACACCCAGGCCAGCGCAGCAGGCAGGTCCCACATCTCTCAGCGACGGGGCTGGGCTAGTCTCCTGAATGTTCCTGATAATCACCAGCCTGATGATAGGTCGCATTTGTGCTGCTCTTAATCCTCACCCGAGGGTGTTTCCATTGGGTTTTAGGGAGAGCGGAGAGAGAGACATCGATGTGAGAGAGACACATGGACTGGTTGCCCCCGCACACACCCCAACCAGGGCCTGGGCCGGGAGGAGCATGTGTGTGTGCGTGCACGTGTGTGTGCATGTGTGTGCGTGTGCATGCATGTGTGTGTGCATGTGTGTGCACATGTGTGCCTGCCTGTGCGGGCGCACGTGTGTGTGTGTCTCGCGCGTGCACAGGCCTCCTTAGGAAGAGCTGCCAATAGGAGACCTTTGCACTCCCCCCAGCTCCGCAGGCTCCCAAGGACGCCCTGGGTGTCCCTTGCTGTCAGCCCTCGAAAGGCCTGCTTCCCTGGGCGAGTGGGTGGATGGAGAAGCCACCCTCTCCCCAGCCTCTGCCTGCTCCTGCCACCCCGCCTCTGGGCCCTGAGGAGGCTCCTGGGGACTTGGCAGGGGGAGCGGGGGGGGGGGTGCTGCAGTGCTGGACTGAGAAGGACCTTCTAGTCTTGGGTCAGATGGTCCTTCTCTCCCTGGGACCCTGGAGAATCACCAGCCTCTGGGCTCCCCTACAGCTCCTGGCCGTTTCCTCTTCACACGGAAAGCTCAAGTGTGGAGTGAGGAGACTTTCTGCCCAGATTCCCCAAACAGCTGCTCGCCTGAGTGGCCGGTCCGAGTGTGGGGCAGGCGTCAGTCCCTCTCCCGCACAGACCGGACAAGTGGACAAGGGCCACCTCAGGCATCTGCTCCACTGTCATCTGAGCTGCGGGTGGGCAGGGCTGGTGCCTCGCGAGGCTGGGGCAGGAGAAGAGAAGGGAGAGAGAGTTCTCTCAGGGGCCAGGTCTCACCCTCCACGGAAGGGGAGTGAGTGGCCCAGCCCTGCCCCGTCTCCCCAAGGACCTGGCCCCCCGCGGGCGGGCACTGCCTCTGGAGCGAGACCCGCCCACTTTCCAGGGCTGGACGCCCCTCTCTCCTGTCACTCTCATCTCCCTGCTTCTCTCTCTCTCTCTCTCTCTCTCTCTCTCTCTCTCTCTCTCTCTCTCATCTCCGGTTCCCCCGTGCTAGTCCCCAGTCTTCCCACCACCACCTTTGGCTACAGAGTCCCTAGGAAGACCAGGTTTCCTTTGTCATTTGCTAGGTGTGGGGTCCTGGGGCGGGCGGGCGGGCGGGCGTGTGAAGGGGCTGCAGGAGCAGGAGGGAGTGGTGGGAAAATCACCACCCCACGCCCTCACCTGCCAAGTGGGGACCTCGTCTCCCTGCAGGGGACTGAGCCGACCGTCTCTGTCCTCTCCTCACTGTGCGGGCAGCTGGGACCAGTGTGGTCAGACGAGTGGGCTCGCTGCAGGGGTGCATGGGGCTCAGTCACCTCTGGGAGCTTGTGGAATGCGTTGGGCATCTCCTTACCAAGCACTCCAGTGAGCCCCGATGCAGGGAGCATGCAGCAGGGGGTGTGGGGGTGACGGAGAGGACAGTGCAGAAATCCAGAAACAGCTCGCTCCAGCCTCTGCTGGGGTGGGAAGGACGGACGGGCGGGGCGGGGCCTTCCCTGGCCCTAGAGCTGTCACTCTCTGAGATCTGGGCAGCTGACCCTCCACCTGCGACTCCCAGACAGGCAGGACGAGAGGGAAAAAGACTTGTCTTGCCCCATCCCTTCCAACCAGGCGTCTGTGTCTGGGCCTGGTAGTGCTTGCCCGGGGCCCTGGCCGTCTGGGCCTGTGAGGATGGGGAAAGGCCTCCTCTTCCCAGCTGCCCCCAAACCTGTGCCCTGTGGGGCTTTCACACAGCACAGAAGGCGCCCTGGGGCACAGGGCTTTCTAGGTCACCTCTGTTTATAGTTCCTTTAAACCCAGACACAAACCACCTCTTCCTTCATGCCCTGCTGGGAGGAGGAATCTGCCTCTTAAAACCCCAAAGAAAGCCATTAACCCAGGCTGGTAACCATGGTGACGCATAATAAGCTCCTCTGTAAGAACTGAGTCACAGTGGCTTTCCAGGAAGTGTGGTTGCTTAATTAGTGACCTCTTTTTTCTCGCCCTGGAAAACATGCAGCAATTTGATGATCACCTAATACGGGTGCTCCAGCCGCTGAGCTGGGCCCCGAGGAGGGAAAGGCTCCAAGGGGAAGTGCTGGCAGCGTGGATTCATGGTCTCCTTGGAGTCCAGGAGCCACACACAAACCTTTACTGAAGGTGAAAGGAGAAAGACCACTCTCTGGGGCCGACCTGCTTGGCAGAAATGAAGGGGAGAAGGGCCCCCAGCTGGCCGCAGCCCCAAAGCGCCCGTATTACCGGGTCACAGAATCCCAACAATGCCATTCAGGTAGCGATGGTCTCAGCCGCCATGAGCCGAGCCCGGTGCTAAGGCCTTACACGCCCTCCGCCGGCTCTCAGCCAGTCTTGAGGATGTGCACGAGCTGTCCCTTCACAGGACGGGGAGGCTAAATCCACGTATCGGATCACACACCGAGAAGTGCAGAGCTGCGATTCCCACCCGCTCTGTCCAAGCCTAAGCCCACTGCTCCAGGCCACCTGCTCCTGCCCCCCTGGAGGCACAGTGGCTGGGCTCGGGTCGCACACTGATTGGCAGTAACCCTGAGATGACGTCAGATTCCGAGTCTCAACCTATGTTCAACCTGGATTCTTTCTCCTTCGACTGTCTGTCCCCAGCTCCACAGTCCCCGAGAGGAGGCCAGCCTCGCTCAGACTGTCAACACCTCCTCTGTCCACCCCCACCCCGGGGAGCGGAGCCCTGACTCTCCTAGCCACCCCCCCCCCCCGGTTTTTCTCTAGGACAGTGTTTCAGAGCCAGGACCGTGCCCTTCTCCAGCTGGACTGGCTTTAAGGTCTCGTTGGAGTTCCTGAGGTTGGAAAGAACTGCCTTCTCAATGGGAAAGACGGGTCTCACCCCACAGAACCTCAGGAAATCATACAGCTAGTGAATCACCTGCAAAACAGATGCACGGGCCCGCTCGCCCAGCTCAGCTGTCTCCATACGAAGCCAATGAGCAGCCTCCACGCTGCTGTGCAAACAGACACTGTTTCAGTATGAAATTGGGGGCAGAAATTGAACAGAGAATGCATCCTGCAGATGCCCCGCCCACAAGAACCCCGTTATTTTATCCCTTACCCAGTCTTTTAGCTTCAAGAATGGAACTGGACGGTACCTGGAGACCTGCCTGAAGACTGGGAAGGTATTTCACTCTGGGGTCACCAATTCCTTTCCATTTCTAATGTCTGCATCTCCAATGACCCAGATGAAAGGCTAATTGAAGTCTTGTTGGGATGCTATTAAAGTTATTTGGTGGGGTTACAATTCATACTCATGTTTCTTTAAGTTATTTTTAATTATATGGAGCTTTCAAAGCAAGGCATGAACTAGAGAGTTAAAAGCTGGCAGGTCTGAAACTTTCTTCCCATTCTCCCTGCCTCTCTTTCTTCTTCACACAGCAAAGGCTTCCCTCCGCGAGTCCTCACACCCACAGCTTCACCTTCTCCAGTTCCTGCCTCTGCACACGGGTCTTGAGGACCAATGAGAAATCGGGGTGAGGGGGGAAGGCTCTGGTCTCCATGCTGAAGACAGCACCTGCCGGGAACACGCCTGCTGCCTTAGGGGGCTGGAGTGGAGCATCAAGACATGAACCTCCTCCCTGACTTTTTTGTTTTGTTTTTAAGGGTCTGGCCTTCTTCTAGCCAAGTTCCAGAGGTTCGTCCCACTGCAGATCAAGGTGTACGGTTCAAAGGCTCACCTCGGGTCTTACCCATGTCCCCAGGGAGTGCCTTCGTTCCCTGGGGCCCACCTTCTGGGTCTGATTGGCTAAACGACCAAGTGAGAACAGATACCATGTTGTTGGAAGATTTTCAACAACTCTCTCACACTCTGCTTTCCTGCCCCATCCCCAGAAGAGAAGACCTTCTTACCTGTGTCCACCTGGCTGAGGGCACCGTGACCATCTGTGGAATCGGCTACGTCCCCGCTCATCTTGATATCTGTAGGGAAAGCACAGCTGATTTCAACAACAGGTCATGCTTTCTCTTGCTATGACATATGTGGCTTTAACCAAACAGCAAAAGTGAATGTGTAATTTACAACAAACATCCGACTTTCAGATTCCTGGTTTCTGGACCCACAGCCATTAGAATATTCATAAGGTCCGGGTACACCTCTCCTCCTTCCACACTTGCCGCCCTTCCCTGGCCTCCCTCCCCTTCCTCCCAGGCTCCCAGGGGTTGCTCACCTCATATTATTTATGGTCATTCCCTTCCATCACCAAGCTCCGTGGGAAACATGTAACAAGGGGAGGGGTAGAACGGGGGTGGGAGAGAACTCTTGCCATTCTCCATCCTCATTTGCTTTTGGATTTGGGGAATTTATTTTACTTGTTAAAGTTGCATAAGAAGTAGCCATCTTTCCTTCTCCCCCCGTAATAACCCTCTCCTGCAAGGTAAGAGTACCTTGAACTAAGGCATCACCTTGTCACCTCTCTTCTCCGATTCCTGCCTCTGGACCTCAGAGGTCAGCAGCCACTCCCTAGGAATGAAACCCAGCTCTTTCGGAGTCTCCCTGGAGAGCCTGTCCTTCAAGGTCCTTCCCTTCCCTCCTACACGTCCAGAGCGCCTGGGGACACAGGCCCCACAGGCGGGTCTGGACCTCCCAGGAAGAGAAAGCCTAGCAAGGCCCATCTCAGCTCCCTGGGCTGTGGGTTTGCCTCTCTGTCCTGCTCCATTTCAATAAACTAAACATTAACCCCAAAGACAGCTGCCAGCACCTATGAGGCCCCCAAGTGAACTCCAGAGTCAGGAGAGAGAAGGAAAGAGGCATTTCAGCCTCACTCTCTCAACTACGCTCCTTAGTAAACACCCAGAAGAATCTATAATAATAAAAGTGTAATATGCTAACTAGACCGAACGACCTTCTAGACGAAGCGGGGCTGTGAAGGAAGCCCAGGTCACGGGTGCCTGCCGGCGGTCGGAGGAAGGAAGGCCTACTCTTGCACGAATTTCGTGCATCAGGCCTCTAGTATTTTATACAAATCACGTGGATCCTCACCCCACCTCTTCTCTGGGACAGCATTTTAACTCTTTCAAACCAGATCAAGTCTCCATGAGCCAATTTGCATACCTGCTTCACCAGCCAATCCCAGGTAAGCAGACAGTATTCATTTGCATACCTGGCTCACCAGCCAATCCCAGGTAAGCACACAGTATTCATTTGCATGAGGTCATGAGCAGTTGGCAGTCTGGCCATAATCAGGATGCAGGGGAAAGGGGGACCACTTCTCCAGGGCAAGTGGGAGCAACCTGCTCATTTGAGGGGCAGGAGCAATAATGTGTGTGGCTCTGGCAGACATTTACACTGTGGCCCTGGGGCTGCAGTGACTACAGGCCAGCAGGGTTGACTTCCCTGCCTAGCCAAACAGAGATGGGGAGTCCAGAGGCTCTCCAGCCCTTAGGACATCCCAGAAGCCAGGGAGACCGCAGCCACGCCCTGCCACCTCTCCCGTGCACTGCACTGAGGAGGGCATCTCCTGAGCCCGAGTCCTTTCTGCTGCAGTTGGAACTTCTCCGTCGAGTCTGTTCTGCATGAAGTCGCAGACTGACTAGTGCAGGGCACTTGGGCACATCTGCAAAGGGCTCTGGGCTGCTCGCCTTGGTGCCAAATTGGGCTCTGCTTCACCCCCTAAGCACTGCCCCGGAGCTGGGCCTGGCCTAACAGAGTGCTCAGCCCTTGCCCACCCACAGGGATTCCTTGGCAGCGCTGAGAAAAAGTCGGCGGCTGCTGGGGGGCTGGGGGGAGGCAAGTCCTCCACTTGGTGATTTTTTAAAATATATATATATTTATTGATTGATTTCAGAGAGGAAGGGAGAGGAAGAGAGACTTAGAAACATCAATGATGAGAAAGAATCATTGATTGGCTGCCTCCTGCATGCCCTCACCGGGGATCAAGCCGCAAACCTAAACTTGTGCCCTTGACCCTGGACATGTGCCCTTGACTGTAATCAAACCCGGGACCCTTCAGTCGGCAAGCCGGCACTCTATCCACTGAGCCAAACCAGCCAGGGCCCCTTGGTGACGTTTAATCTGCTTCAGTAGTGCCTGTCATTCAAAGCCTGGGTTTGGGTAGCAGACACACCTGGGTTTAATTCCGGTGCCATCGCATCAAGTTGGGGGATCCTGGCCACATACCAGAACCTCAGTTTTCTCAACTGAAAAATGGGAACAGAGACACTTCCCAGAGTTACTGTGAGGAGCAAATAAAATAGTGCCTGCAGCCTGCCCTGGCACAGAGTGAGCCTGTGACACACCAATGAGCTGAACAGAGGCAGGTTGGGAGGTGAGCCCTCTCCTAGTACAGCCACCAGCTTCACTCCGTCTCAGCTCTGTGATCATCTGGCCGCTACCTGGGGGACCTTTGGCATTCTCCAAATTCTGATTTCGCCTGAAAAATACTCATGTAGACAGGAGTTCAAGATTCAGTAAGGCTGGGCTGACGATCAGAGACCCTGAATCAGCTTATTTCAAACTCCTGACCTTTAAGAAGGGTACTGTTTTTTTTAGCTAAATCATCACTCTATGCCTGTAACCCACCCTGCAGTGCCTTTCAATCCGCCCGAGGCCGCCCTCCTTTCCTGGAGCTTAAGAAGCGGTCCTGCCTGTGTGTGGACAGGATGTGAAGGAGTCACGGGTCCCACACGCACATTGTGGCGCAGCACTGGCCCTCTGGGCTGGACCGGACCTGAGCCTGCCCCTGTGGAGGGGCAGCCTGAGGTGACCTGGGGAGCTCCTCTAAGTCCCACGGGAGACTCCTCTGCTGAGAACCGGTTCCTGCCGGTAGGAGCTGGGGCCGATGGGTGGGACGAGCTCTTGGGTCTCAGCCTAAACATGGGCCAACACCGAAACTCCCCGGGAAGCCGTCACCTTCTCCTGTCAGACAGCTCGCGGGTGAGCGAGCAAGGTGCGGGCGGGCCGGGCTCGCTGCTCTTATCTCAGTTGCAACCAAGCAGGCTCTTTGCCATCACTCCTGCCCCGGGAGGCTCGGCTGCTCTAGGTGAGAGCGCAGATACCAGCAGCGACTTTCAGCCGTCTCTCCGGCACCCCACATGCTGAAGCGGGGGCAGCACGTTGGCGGCCGCCTCGCCCCGCCCTGTGCCTTGGCGTGACCCAGGAGCAGCCCCTCCTGAGGCATCTGTGACCCAGGATGTGTGTGAACCGCAGCAGCCAGGCCCTGGGGCGTCCCCCCCACCCCGCCCCAGCTGCAGGCGGTATCCTCCCTGCCTCGGACTCCGGGGTCCAGCTCCCCCTGACCTCTCACGTGGCACCATGATGGGGCATGTCCACCAGAGGACAGTCAAGGGGCCCAGCCGTTCCATCTGGGGTCGGCCAGGACTCCCTCTCTTCCCTGCAGGAGACTCTCTTCTTCAAGAGAAATCCACTCCCTCGCACGACGGGCCTTCCGACCACAGGGAATCCCCGGCTGTCACTGACCCCTTTCCCAGCCTCAGGGGAGCAGCTCGCAAGGAGAAGGCAGAGAGAGAGACCTGTGGCAGCCGGTGCCCGCCTCTGGCTGCTCCCTGTGCCTCTCTCTCCCCTCCTTCCCTGTCTGTCTGCCTCGCTCCCTCTCACCTCCCCTCTGCCTGGTTTTGGCTTGGGAGCTGGGGTGGGGTGTCCCCAGGTCCGGGGCGTCCACAGGTCTGGGGACTTCATGCCTGCTCCGTGTTCCTGCTCCCACGTGGGAGCTGCTCTCTGAAGTCCGCGCGGCCCCGGCCCCTGGGTGCACGGCTTACACCCAGGTTATCAGAGCAAAAGGAGGGGCTGACTCCGGGCATAGGGCTGTGGCGCTGTCTGAGGGGCTGCGCCTGGGCTGTGTGCTCCTGCTCCCGACCTTCCCCTACTCCACCTGTGCCAGCGAGTCAGGAGGCGGCCCCAAGAGCCCAGGACTCGCGTTCACAGGGCAGTGCTGCTGGCAAGGGGGCAGCAGGGCAGAGGCTACTGGGAGGGGAATAGGGCCCAGAAGACCAAGTTCCCACCAAGAGGCTCCTGGACTGAGAGCCCTAGAGAGGGACCCAGAATGAGCCACGCCACAGAGGGCTGGCCTCACAGCGCAGCCGCCATGCCACTGAGGGCCACAGAGACGGCCTGGCTTGCACGGCCCACCGTGGAGATCAGCAAAGAGAAGCTGCAAGTGCGGGTCCAGGCTGACTCCACAGAAAGCCTCCCTGAGGGGTCCCAAGCACACACAGGGCCCAGCACACACAGGGCCCAGCACACACACAGGGCCCAGCACACACACAGGGCCTAGCACACACACAGGGCCCAGCACACACACAGGGCCCAGCACACACAGGGCCCAGCACACACAGGGCCCAGCACACACACACAGGGCCCAGCACACACAGGGCCCAGCACACACAGGGCCCAGCACACACACAGGGCCCAGCACACACACACAGGGCCCAGCACACACACACAGGGCCCAGCACACACACAGGGCCCAGCACACACACACAGGGCCCAGCACACACACAGGGCCCAGCACACACACACAGGGCCCAGCACACACACAGGGCCCAGCACACACAGGGCCCAGCACACACAGGGCCCAGCACACACACACAGGGCCCAGCACACACACACAGGGCCCAGCACACACACAGGGCCCAGCACACACAGGGCCCAGCACACACAGGGCCCAGCACACACAGGGCCCAGCACACACAGGGCCCAGCACACACACAGGGCCCAGCACACACACACAGGGCCCAGCACACACACACAGGGCCCAGCACACACACACACAGGGCCCAGCACACACAGGGCCCAGCACACACACACACAGGGCCCAGCACACACACACAGGGTCCAGCACACACAGAGGGCCCAGCACACACAGGGCCCAGCACACACAGGGCCCAGCACACACAGGGCCCAGCACACACACACAGGGCCCAGCACACACACACAGGGCCCAGCACACACAGAGGGCCCAGCACACACAGGGCCCAGCACACACAGGGCCCAGCACACACAGGGCCCAGCACACACACAGGGCCCAGCATACACACAGGGCCCAGCACACACACAGGGCCCAGCACACACACACAGGGCCCAGCACACACACACAGGGCCCAGCACACACAGAGGGCCCAGCACACACAGGGCCCAGCACACACAGGGCCCAGCACACACAGGGCCCAGCACACACACAGAGGGCCCAGCACACACAGGGCCCAGCACACACACAGGGCCCAGCACACACAGGGCCCAGCACACACACAGAGGGCCCAGCACACACAGGGCCCAGCACACACACAGGGCCCAGCACACACAGGGCCCAGCACACACACAGAGGGCCCAGCACACACAGGGCCCAGCACACACAGGGCCCAGCACACACAGGGCCCAGCACACACACAGAGGGCCCAGCACACACAGGGCCCAGCACACACACAGGGCCCAGCACACACAGGGCCCAGCACACACACAGAGGGCCCAGCACACACAGGGCCCAGCACACACACAGGGCCCAGCACACACAGGGCCCAGCACACACACAGAGGGCCCAGCACACACAGGGCCCAGCACACACAGGGCCCAGCACACACAGGGCCCAGCACACACACAGAGGGCCCAGCACACACAGGGCCCAGCACACACACAGGGCCCAGCACACACACACAGAGGGCCCAGCACACACACAGAGGGCCCAGCACACACAGGGCCCAGCACACAGGGGGAGCGCAGCCTGAGGAGGAGAGATGACTCAGGTGACCCCGGAGGCGATGAGCCTACCCGAGGATCACCTCCTTAGGGGTTCAGGCTCCCCTCTGGGCCTGGAACTCATGGGGTGAGGGGGTGTCTGGGCCTCCTCCAAGACCAAGGCCTGGGGGCGAGGCCCTCTCCTCCCGTCACTGGCTTTCCTGTTCTCTGCTCCATCCTCTCAGCCTGCAGAGGCCAGGAAGCCGGTCCCAGCTGCCCCACTCCCTCCCCTCCCCCACCCCAGCTGGAGGGGGTGAAACCCCCCAGGAAGTCTCTGATCTTGGCCCTAAAGGACTCGCCTCTGGGGCTGGGGGGGAGGGGGGCCGGGCGGGGGCAGGGGGATTTCTGAAGTCTTGCTCCCATTCCAACCCAGGCCTTCTTGGTGGGGAGTGAAGGAGGACAGGGACTCTGCCCCAGGTCGGCCCAGTCCCTTGTGGTGCCACAGGGTCTGGGAACAGATTTCCCCCAAACACAGGCTGATGGCAGGTGGTTTAGCTTCATCAAGCCCTTCCTGGCAGCTCCTGACACCTGGGGATCCCCTCAGAGTCAACAGCCCTGTTAGCCTGACCTTCACGGGGTCCTGCGTGTCTTCAGGACTGAGACAGGCCATGGGACAGGCCATGGGACAGGCCATAGGACAGGCCATGGGACAGGCCATGAGACAGGCCATGGGACAGGCCAACGGGACAGGCCACGGGACAGGCCATGGGACAGGCCGACGGCACAGGCCGACAGGACAGGCTGACAGCACAGGCCATGGGATAGGCCATGGGACAGACCATGAGACAGGCCGACGGGACAGGCCGACGGGACAGGCCACGGGACAGGTCGATGGGACAGGCCGACGGCGCAGGCCACAGGACAGGCCGACGGGACAGGCCGACGGCACAGGCCATGGGACAGGCCGATTGCACAGGCCATGGGACAGGCCATGGGACAGGCCGATGGGACAGGCCATGGGACAGACCATGGGACAGGCCGATGGGACAGGCCACGGGACAGGCCGATGGGACAGGCCGACGGGACAGGCCATGGGACAGGCCATGGGACAGGCCGACGGGACTGGCTGATGGGACAGGCCGATGGGACAGGCCGACGGCACAGGCCGACAGGACAGGCCACGGGACAGTCCGACGGCACAGGCCGACAGGACAGGCCACGGGACAGGCCACGGGATAGGCCGACGGCACAGGCCACAGGACAGGCCGACGGGACAGGCCATGGGACAGGCCGATTGCACAGGCCATGGGACGGGCCGATGGCACAGGCCGACGGGACAGGCCACGGGACAGGCCGACGGCACAGGCCATGGGACAGGCCGACGGCACAGGCCATGGGACAGGCCGATGGCACAGGCCATAGGACAGGCCGATGGCACAGGCCACGGGACAGGCACCTGCAGCCTGCTCTGCTCGCTGGGGTGGGCTTCCTCATGCCCTGCTCCTTCAGGAAGGAGAGCAGGTCACAACTCTGCCGGCTGCAGTCCTCAGGATCGGCCTTGGCGAGTCAGCTGCTGGTTGGAAATGGCCAAAGAGGCTCTGCTTCCTTGTTTTCTTTGCTCGGATCCTCAGACTCCCATAAGGCCCACTCTACCCCCCAATCCCACCCCTCAGGGACAGTACCTCCTGCCCTACCCCAGCTGGGGAAGGAGGGTCAGCAGGGTGATGGAGAGGCCTTGGCTCACCCCAGGCCCACACTCCACTCCTGAGGGAGACACTGACTCCTGGGAACACACTCTATCAGCTGGGCCCGCCAGAGACAGGAGGGCTCCTGTCTGATCAGGGGCGCGGAGTGGAAGTGCCTCTGCCACGGCCCGCCCAGCCCTGCCAGACGCCGTTGCCCCCACACCCGAGCCCACAGCATTGCCAAGGCCCACAGGCACCCAGCGGGCACACCTTCACCAACTCCCAGCTCACCTGGGGACAGGTGGACTCACCTCTGGTGCACGTGGATACCTGTGGCCGCAGCCCTACTCACAGCTGGGGGCCTGGCATCTGCCAGGGGTGCCTCTGTGACTGCCTGCTGCCGCCTCCCTCCCCCCCCCCCCCGACCACACAGATGCCCACTTTGCCTCCACTTCACATAAATGCCCAGGACACCACACATGTAACATGTGGGTACTAGTATGTTCCTCACTGACACCTCCCAGTCCACACCCCTGTGGCCGAGTGAGTGAGCCACGCCTGCAGTCAGTGGACAGGCGATCCAGGGGCCACAGAGTTCACACACCCACATCAGGAGGGAGGCTTCGGGAGCCCCCCCCCCAACCCCGTAGCCCCACCTGCATGCTTTCCCAAGGTTCCCCAACGTCTACCTCCCCCCCCCCCCCCCCAGCTAGCACACCACCCCTTCTCTCCTGGCCACGGGGAGGGAGACCCAGAAGGTGCCCTCGGACCTCCCCGAGCAGGCACACCTGTCGGCTCACCCCTGCTCCCTACCTGAGTGCATGAGCTCCAGGTTCACCATCCTGCCCCAGGCGGGGCCGAGACCAGCGCCCCCCCAGGCTCCTTGCGTGGGCCCCAGCCGGGCCCCCTGCGAAGCCAGGGTCCCCTCCTCCCGCCTCCACCGCTGCTGCCTGGACGCCTCTGGCCCTGGGCGCTGCTGTCGCGCAACCTCTCCCGCGCGGGCGGCTCTGCGCCGGGACTGCCGCTCGCCAGGTGAGCGCGGGGCGGGACCGGCCACGCCCCTGGCAGCCCGCGCTGGCCCCCCGCCCAGGCAAAGCAGCGATTTGCATAAGGGGAGCCGGGCCTGGGGAGGCAGGTGCCGCGGGCGGGGGTGGGGGGAGGGTGGTCCTGACCCGGCGGGACCCCTGGGCGCCCTGCCTCCCCCCACCGCGCCAGCTCGTGGTGACCGGGACTCCGGATCTAGTGGGCCTTTTAGGAACCCCTCGGGACCCGCCGCCGAGCTGGCGTCGGCTGGACGTGGGACAGACTTGCGAAGCGTGAGGCTGCAAGGAGCGGAGGAGCCGTGTGTGTGGAGAAGCCATGAGTGTCCCGAAAAGAATCTGGCTTGGGAATCGTCTCTCTCAACCCCTGACCCTCTGGGCGACATGAAACATGGCTTTTCACCTCCCTGAACTCAGTTTACATCTGTAAAATGGGGCAGTGCAAACCCTAACTAGCATCTCTCTGTGTGGAGTTAGCAGGTGGCCAAGCTCACCGGCCCCAGTGCATCTGAGAAACATCCTAGGACCGAGATGGGCCCAGCTATGGTCATGGTTTCCAGGTAAAGACACTGCCCCCTGCCTGCCCACCCAGGTTCAGATTGCTCTCAGCTCTAGGAGAGGATGATGGGAAAGCTACCAGGTGTGGGGTGCTGGGGACAGCTGGCTCCCTCATCAACAGTCACACAATTCCCTAGTGACAAATCAAGCCTGGCTGGACCCAGGCCTCTGGACGCATTCTAGTGCTCTTTGCACCCATCATAGTTCTGAGGCCCCCCCGCCCCCGCACGCTTTAGGTTTCAGTAAGGCAAGGGGTCACCTGTCTGGTTAGCACAGAAAGCCCTGTGCCAATAGGAGGGCCAGCCCTTTCTTCCAGACAGGTCTCCCTACCAAGCCATGCTCATCTCCGGCAGATTCCTGCTCACAACGCAGGTCCTGGCCTCCCTGTGCTGTGCGGGGTCCTCTGTGTTTTTCTCCACCTGCGGTGTCTGTCCACCTCCCAGCCGCGCCCAATCACCCCTGTTTTCGTATCCAGCATTGGCTGAACTTCCACTCTGTGCCGGGCACTGTACTAACACTTTAAAGCATCTACCTTGTTTAGTTCACAACTTGTAAGCCCGACTGTTATTATTTCCATTTTACAGATGGGGCAGGTGAGGCTGAGTGCGTGTAACTGGCTCCTATGCTCAAGCTCTGCCCTCTGCTCCCTCTATGCACCGTTCAAAGGCCACCCCCTGTCGGAAGCAGGACGTGGCCTGACCTTTTACTGAATAACCACTTCCTGGGCATGGCCCATTTCTTAGCACCCTCTGGTGGGCTCTGTGCCACTTCTCCTGCCCTCCCTCCTGGTTGCTAAAGGGTTGGTGCCCCCATAGCCCTGACACCGTGCTGAGTCCACAGCTCTCAGGAAGGGCACCCTGGGGGAATAGGAAGAGCTTCAGAACTGCATCTTCAGGGACAGAGACCTCCCTCCCCAGCCACACTGTCTCCTCCCCCGCCCCCACTGTGGGGGAGGAGAAGGGATTCCCCCCATTCTTCCGGCTGGGGAAAGAGATCAAGACTTCTCTGCAGCCCAGTGAGTCCAGGGAGCCCCACTCGACACTTCCCGTCTGTCCATCCCTTCCCTTCCTTTCCCTCCCCTGCTGTCTCCTCTCCTGCCCCTCCCTGCAGGCTGGGCCCCTTCCCTGGGGTCCATTTCTGATCTGCAATTGCACCTCTCCTGCCATCATACTACAAAGCATATGTTTATATACCCCGTGTGCCTGCGACTTCCCTATCTCAATTTGCATATCATTTGCATGGCTGTGTGCAGGGAGGATCTGACTCTGACTCCAGTACCTGGGACCTGGTTCTCTTGTCCACATGCAAAGTTATGCTGTGTCTCTGGGCCCGTGTTTCCCAGAAGCCAGGGGAGCATGTGCCTGATGATACCTCAGGGCCTTCCAGCTCCAGGGCCTAGGATTCTGGGGCCCGGGGGTGGGTCAGGAGCCGGGGAGCTCCGAGGACGGTGCCGTTGGGACAGAGATGGGCCCGGGAGGCTCCCAGTTGGAAGCACAGCCTTGGGTTTCAGCCATGGCATGTGGAAGGGTGGGAGGGGCCGGCATGATCTCACCCCTTTCTTCCCTCATTCCATCCACATTGGCTGTGCACTCCCCTCCCCTCGAAGCCAGGAAGCTGCTACATGCTGGGCATCTTAGCACAGCTTTAGAAGGAAGGGATCTTTTTTTTTTTTTTTTAATCCTCATCTGAGGATATTTTTCCATTGATTTTTAGAGAGAGTGGAAGAGAGAGAAAGGGAGAGAGAAACATTGACTGGTTGCCTCCATCATGCCCCTGACCAGGGCCTGGGCTGGGGAGGAGCCCATAACCCGGGCATGTGTCCTTGACCAGAATCGAACCTGGGAACCTTCGGTCCACAGGCTGACATTCTATCCACTGAGCCACACTGGCAAGGGCAGAAGTTATGATTTTTAGGCTCCTTCTATAGAGGAAACTAAGATTCATGGAGAGCAATGCAGATGGCAGAGGGGAGGGATTTCAACCAGGCTGCCCGCCTCCGCGCCCGGCTCAGTCTCCTCTCTCCTCTCCCTTCCATGACCTTGGAACTTAGGCATCAGCCATACAAGGTCACAGGACAAGTCGCACAGAGGAGGGACCCTTCCACTCTGCTCCTCCTCACCTGCTCCTCCCGGGGCTCAGCAAGGCGGCGGCACACAGTCTCTGTGGGCGTGGAGCAGCAGGGGCAATGCTGAGTCCTCCTCTCGCTGACTTGCTCAATGGCCATTGCAAGGAGATGACCTGGAACAGGAACTCAAACGACCCCCTTTCCCCTCCCTCCTTCCCCACATTGAGTCCCCATGAATTCAGCTTTGTGGGTTACGGGCAGATGAGAGGAGGTGGGGGAGGTGATAGTCCATGTCTGTGCTTCGTTTGGGAGAGGAAAAACCAGGGGGAGAGAGAAGGGGTTGCCTGGGGTCAGACAGGAACATAAGGAAGAAAGGCTGAAAGAAGAGGGACAGGAAATTTCAGAGCCTTTGGACATCAAGGAGGCCTATGCAAATAACATGCAAATGACCTCTCCCTGGGCTGCTTCCCCTACCTCTCAGTAGCTGGAGGACTTTTTCAGGGAGTAACCACAGTCTTACTCCAGGACGCTGTGGTCCCCAAACAGTGGTCAATGTGGACCCCTCCCAGTCCTGGGGTCTCCTTGGCTGCACCTCTAGGAAGTCACTAGCTCCAAGACTCTCTGTCTAGAAACACCCAGGAACCAGGCTTCCCCTTCCAGACACATTGCTGGGCATGGTCTATATAGCCTGGGCCTGGTCTTTATAACCTGGGCATGGTCTATATAGCCTGGGCATGGTCTATATAGCCTGGCATGGTCTTTATACCTGGGCATGGTCTATAGCCTGGGCATGGTCTATATAGCCTGGGCCTGGTCTATATAGCCTGGGCATGGTCTTTAGACCTGGGCATGGTCTATAGCCTGGCATGCCTGGGCATGGTCTTTATAACCTGGGCATGGTCTATATAGCCTGGGCATGGTCTATATAGCCTGGGCATGGTCTATATAGCCTGGGCATGGTCTATATAGCCTGGGCATGGTCTACAGCCTGGGCATGGTCTAGCCTGGGTTTGGTCTACAGCCTGGGCATGGTCTACAGCCTGGGCATGGTCTAGCCTGGGCATGGTCTATATAGCCTGGGCATGGTCTTTATAACCTGGGCATGGTCTATATAGCCTGGGCATGGTCTACAGCCTGGGCATGGTCTAGCCTGGGTTTGGTCTACAGCCTGGGCATGGTCTACAGCCTGGGCATGGTCTAGCCTGGGCATGGTCTACAGCCTGGGCATGGTCTAGCCTGGGCATGGTCTATATAGCCTGGGCATGGTCTATATAGCCTGGGCATGGTCTACAGCCTGGGCATGGTCTAGCCTGGGCATGGTCTAGCCTGGGCATGGTCTACAGCCTGGGCATGGTCTAGCCTGGGCATGGTCTACAGCCTGGGCATGGTCTAGCCTGGGCATGGTCTATATAGCCTGGGCATGGTCTGTATAACCTGGGCATGGTCTATATAGCCTGGGCATGGTCTACAGCCTGGGCATGGTCTAGCCTGGGTTTGGTCTACAGCCTGGGCATGGTCTACAGCCTGGGCATGGTCTAGCCTGGGCATGGTCTACAGCCTGGGCATGGTCTAGCCTGGGCATGGTCTATATAGCCTGGGCATGGTCTATATAACCTGGGCATGGTCTATATAGCCTGGGCATGGTCTACAGCCTGGGCATGGTCTAGCCTGGGCATGGTCTAGCCTGGGCATGGTCTACAGCCTGGGCATGGTCTATATAGCCTGGGCATGGTCTGTATAACCTGGGCATGGTCTATATAGCCTGGGCATGGTCTACAGCCTGGGCATGGTCTAGCCTGGGTCTGGTCTACAGCACCCCAGCCCTGTTTCCCCCTGAAGCAGAGAACTGAGGCCTTCTTGGCTGCAGGCCCTGCTGTGCATTCTCACTTCCTGCCCTGTCAGCGGGATTGAGCTGTCAGACCTGGGAAAAGGGCGGAGAGCGAGGCGCCCTGGAAGGCCACCAAGCAACAAGTCCCTTCTAGCTTCCTCTGCCTGCCAGACGGACTACAGGGCCCGGAGCATGGGGCTGCGTGGCGGGGTCAGCTCCCTGCCTTGGGGCCACCACAGGGATCGAATCCAAGCTCAGCTTCTCCAAAGAGCTGATGGAACAGGCAGAGGCCAGGAAGAACTTGGAGCCCTTTTTAAACGTCACACCTCGGAGTCACGGTGCCAGAGGAGGATTGCAGAATAGGGGTGTGTGTTGGGGGGGGGGGTGTCAGGGTGATGAAGCGAGAGATGCTCTGGGAATCATGATAAAGCCACTGTTTCTGGGGATTTGACTGGAGAGGACATGAGTCAGGACACACAGGCATCACCCCCTGCCTGTGTCCCTGATGCTGAGCCACCCTGCACATCCTACTCCACCTGGGACCCAGCCTCCAGCCACATCCAGGGGAGACACACACAAACTCATCACCCATTTTGCACTTGAAGTTTCCAAATAATAGGACATACTAAAACGTATTTAATGTCAACACGGCATAACAACTCTGTTTTTATTTATTTATTTTAAAAAATATTTTTTATTGATTTCAGAGAGGAAGGGAGAGGGTGAGAGACAGAAATATCAATGATGAAAGAGAACCATTGATTGGCTGCCTACTGCATGCCCCCTACTGGGGATCGAGCCCACAGCCCAGGCATGTGCCCTTGACCGGAATTGAACCCGGAACCCTTCAGTCCACAGGCCGACGCTCTATCCACTGAGACACACCAGCTAGAGCAACTGAGTTTTTAAATGTACATTTTTGAGCTCGGGGCCAGCATTGGGCGGTCTGGCCCCTCTAGTTGCACCTGCAGCGGAGCTATGCCTCCGTCAGGCCTACCTCAGACCAGGGAGGCCGCCAGGTTCACCCTTACGCTCAGGGCAAGTCTAAGTCCACGGCGCCCTCTTGTGGTGAGAGGGGTGTGAGCCTGCCGAGCCGCCTCCCTGCAGGTCTCTGGAGAGGGCCCAGGACCCCCAGCAGGGAGAGCCTGCCTACTGCTGGGCGTGGGGCTGGGGGCCTGGGGGGGGGGGGGGTCACAGGGGAGGGCCCAGTGCCGGGCAGACGGAGACACTGAACTTTAGCTTCAGAATGCTGCTGGTTCTTCAAGTCCCTGCTCCCCAACAAAGGCCAGACTTTACCCTGGAATCCCAGCGGGGTCAGCCAGCCTCTGCCCAGGCGACGAGTGGAAGGAGACCTGGCCTTCTGGGGTGTCCGCCCCGCTGCCGGTCATCTCTGCAGCATCCGCGTACCCCACATGGAGGATGTCAGTGGCATTTGTCCTTCCAGCCACTCGGGGCCTGGATTGAGGACCCACTGCAGCTGCTATGGGCGGGGAGCTGGGAAGGGAAGGCAACCAGACACTCCCTGCCCCCAGGGAGCAGTGACAAGGCGAGTCCCTCACATGCGGACACTGCTAACAGGCCATGGGCATCGGGAAAGGCTGCTCAGAGGAAGGGCCTCTATGTGAGATGCCCCTGGGGAGGGGGGTGGGTATAGGAGCACAAACACGGCGCCCAGAAGGGCAGGCAGCCCTGACAGGCGGGCCAGCTCGCCAGGTCCAGTGACAGACGGCTTGTTGCTGATCACAGGGCTGGGCACCGCTGGCCGTGGGGGGCTCCAGCCAGAAGTCTCACTGGAAGGAACAGGGACAGACGGGACGACGGTAGGGATGTTTTTACTTGTTTTAGTTGGGAGATTTAAATGCTTTCAGGGCTGATGGGAAGAAGGTGGGAAAGAGAAGAGGAAGAGAGGAAGAGAGGAAGAGGAGGGGCTAGGACTCAGAGCAGAAGGGGCGGGTGCCGGGGGTCAGGGTCGGGGTGAAGGGACAGCCCCCATCATGGCAGGAAGGAATTCTAAAGACAGGTGTGGCTGCAGCTGGATGGAGATGTGTCTGCTGCCTGTGATGCAGGAGGGGATTGTCTCTCACCCTGCCCCTCCCGCCCTCAGGGGCCTGGGCACCCCCACAGGCCTGGGCCCTGAGGTAGCCTGTGATTCTCCTTTCCTTGCTGAGGAAGGCCTTCTCCCAAGGGAGTGCATCCCTGCATCCCTGCCCTGCCCCTCCCCCCCAGGGCTCCTGCCCTGCCCCCCCATCCTCCCCTGCTCCCTCCAGGGCTCCTGCCCTGCCGCGTCGCGCCCCCCCCCCCCCCCCGGTTCCTGCTGGGACACTGTGGTCATCAGCCAGGGTCTCTGCCAGGAAACAGAACCACCCGACTGGACGCCTTCAGGAAAGTGTTCTTTATTTATGGAGGCACCAGCCAGGCCCAGGGAGCCCGGCAGAGGGGAGAGGGGAGAGAGGGGAGAGGGGAGAGGGGAGAGGGGAGAGGGCAGAGGGCAGAGGGGAGAGGGCAGAGGGGAGAGGGGAGAGACGCTGAGAGCGAGGGCTGAGGAGGCAAGAGGAGGAAGAGCCGCTAGGCACTGGGGAAGGTGGCCATGGCAGGTGTGGGGCTGAGCAGGAACACCTGTCTGAGTCTCTCTCATCCTGCCCTCAGGTCTCAGACTTCTCACAGGCAGGCGGGCAAGCAGAGGTGCGGGAGCCCAGTGGCCAGGCCCAGAGGTGGGGTCCGTGGGCGCAGGCACGGGAGGGTGGAGGACTATGGGACAGGGGCAGGGGTTGAGCAGGGGACAGCAGCCCAGCTGTTCCCTGGCTGCAGGCAGTGGCTGACACCTGAGAGCAAACCTGATGCTTGATTTCTCCTGGGAATGGTGCCGCCTGGCCGTGTCAAGTGGCGGCAGGTGATGCTCTGTGCCAGCTCGGCAGGCTAGCTGCCCAGGTGTGCTGGTCTAATGCTCCTCTCGAGGCTGCTATCAAGATTTTTTTAAAAAAATCTTCACCAGAAGGTATGTTTATTGATTTGAGAGAGAGAGAGAGAGAGAGAGAGAGAGAGAGAAGGAGGAGGAGGAGGAGGAGGAGGAGGAGGAGGAGGAGGAGGAAGAGAGAGAGAGAGAAGAGAGAGAGAAGGAGAGAGAGAGACATCAGTCTCGATCGGCTGCCTTCTGTATGCACCTCGACCCGAGAGCCCAGGTAAGTGCCCTGAGCGGAACCCGCCCCAGCCATCCGGGCACCCGATGCCCTTCTGCTGAGGGCTGAGGCCCTCAGGCCTGGGCGCCGGCCGGGCAAACACTGAGGCTTTGAAAGGAAAGAGAAGCAATTCTGCCTAGACTGGAGTGAGCGCCTACCTGCGTTCCCAGCTCTGAGCACTCCAGGCCTCCAGACGGTGACCGGTCCTGCCCGGCCGGTGTGGCTCTGTGGATAGAGCGCTGGCCTGTGGACTGAGGAATCCCAGGGTCAATTCGCCAAGGGCACATACCTTGGTGGCAGGCTCCTCCCCGGCCCCATCAATGTGTCTCTCTCACATCGGTGTTTGTCTGTCTTTCCTTCTCTCTTCCACTCTCTCTAAGACTCAATGGAAAAAACCCTCAGGTCCGATTAACAAAAAAAAGCAGACACACAGGGTGGGAGGTGCCTTCTCCAAGTAATGCCTCCCTCACCGAGGAGGGCTGAAGGCTCAGGCCCGAGGCCATATGTGCAGGAGGGGAGGTTGGAGAGTCCGGGAGCAACCCCCACCCCTTTCTTCCCCACCCCCAGCTGCTCCCAGGGCAGCTGAATCTGGTCTTTGCAAACACGTTCAGAGAGAGGAACAGCTGCCTGAGGAGGTCTCCCCACAGGCCCCTAACAATGGCCATGGCCAAGCCTGGCTCGCATTCCCCCTCCAGCCTGCACAGGTTCAGGGCAGCCGTAGCCTGTTCTGGGGTGCTGGGAGCAGAGTGGGGGGGCTGCCCCCGCTCCAAGGCCTGTGAGGAGGCTGACTTCCCTCGTCCTCTCTTCCTGGAGCTGGGATCCCAGGGCTTCCCAGCCCCTGAAGCACAGCCCCCCCACCTTGCCAAACTCTCCCCACCCTTCAGCCTCCACTCACGTCCCCTTGCACCCAGGGCAATTTGGGCAATAAATTCAGGGGTCCGTCCATCCCCTTGGGCGTCCTCCGGCGTCCAGCCCAGCACCACACAGTGACAGCCTCTTCACACAGGCGGGCACTTTCGAAGTGAGGGGCTTCAAGGAGTCTGGCTGGCGGTCTGGGTTACAGATGAGGACATGCCTGCTCCTTTCATGGCAGAAATCCTATCTAACAAGGAGGAAATATGCTACTTGACCCTCACACCGTCACAAAGATGGTGGTGCCCACAGACAATAAGGAGGGAATATGCCAATTGACCGCCCTCAAAAGATGGTGGTGCCCACAGCCAATAAGGAGGGAATATGCTAATTGACTGCCACGCCCTCAAAGATGGCAGCACCCACAGCCACAAGATGGCCAGCAGGGGAGGGCAGTTGTGGGCAATCAGGCCGGCAGGGGAGGGCAGTTAGGGGTGACCAGGCCTGCAGGGGAGGGGAGTTGGGGGTGACTGGGCTGGCAGGGGAAGGCAGTTGGGAGTGATTGGGCCAGCTGAGGAGCACTTAGGTGTCAATCAGGCTGGAGGGGAGTGGTTAGGGGGTGATCAGGCTGGCAGGCAGAAGCAGTTAGGAGCAATCAGGCAGGCACGCAAGCGGTTGGGAGCCAGCAGTTCCGGATTGTGAGAGGGATGCCCGACTGCCATAGGGATCGGGCCTAAACCAGCAGTCGAACATCCCCAGAGGGGTCCCAGATTGGAGAGGGTGCAGGCTGGGCTGAGGGACACCCCCCCCCCAGTGCACGAATTTCATGCACCGGGCCTCTAGTCCTATATAATAAAAGCATAATATGCTAAGTATCCAGTCTTCCAGTCATCCGTTGGACTAATCAAAGCATAATATGCTAATGATATGCTAAGGCTCCTCAACCGCTCGCTATGACGTGCACTGACCACCGGGGGCAGAAACTCCAACTGGTAGGTTAGCTTGCTGCTGGGGTCCAGCCCATCAGGACTGAATGAGACAGGCTGGACACACCCTGGAGCCCTCCTGTGGTCCCTCCCCAGCTGGCCAACCTCCCGCAGTCCCTCCCCAGCCCCGATCCCTTGGCCTGGCCTGCACCCTCTCACAATCCGGGACCCCTCAGGGGATGTTGGAGAGCTGGTTTCGGCCCAATCCCACAGGCCAGGCTGAGGGATCCCACTGGTGCATGAATTCGTGCACCGGGCCTCTAGTGATGTAATAGCAGCGAACACCATGAACATACGTGCTGACATGTGTGAACTCATGTCTCACAATTAAGCTGTTTTTACCGCTGAGAGAGCTGAGGCAGAGAGGGAGAGCAACTTGACCAAGAGTACACAGCAAATAAGAAGCCAGACCCTCAGGATTTGAAGCCTTGAAGTCTGGTTCTGAAATGTTCGTCGTCTCTCTTGACTGAATATACCCTGTACTGCCTGCCACTGTCTGGCTTGCTCACCTGTCTGTCTTTTCTTCCTAGTGCAGGGTTTGTCTGTAACCCCAGTGACACCCGTTCCCCTCCTCGCCCCACCGCACCACTGGTTCAACACCTGGGGCAGCATCAGCCAGGCTGGTCAAGTAGAAATGGAAACGTTTAATTTCTGGTAGAAATGATAAATACTTTGCACTAAAAATCTGGAATTCAAGTTTTCCTCATGCTTCATGCTCCCCCCGTCCCAGAACCCCGCAGACACGATTCTGCTCAGAGAGGAGGTGCCCGCCTGCCCTGTGGCCAGGGCAGTCTGGGGGAAAGGCACAGGTGGCTGATGTGGGGAGGGGTCACAGGAAAAGGCACTTTTTAGGGTCTAAACCTGCAGAGTTCAACAGGAGAATCATAGGCCATGGCATTTTGGCGTCTTGAAATCGGGCGGCTGAAGGAGGGGTGCAGTGTGCCAAGCCCCTTCTCGGTCAGACACAGGGTGGGCGTGGGGCTGCCTTCATGATTACCCCGCACACCACACCCCTCTTCACAGTCATGAGTGACGGACCACAGGCTCTGGGATGAGGGGAGGGGAGGGGGGAGTAAGGTCTCCTGGGGATTGGGGAAGCCTGGTGAGTCCCCCCCCCCACTCCCCAGCTAGGAGTCCTCCTCCCAGGGGCACAGCTGCCGCTGAGGCACGAAGAAGGTGAAGCTGTAGCTCTTCTGGCAGCTGCGGATGCCGCACTTGTAGGGCGCTGGGCGGTCCCGGCTGTGGCAGTACTTGAGCATGCAGGGGTACCAGGCCAGGCTCAGGCCGTAGCGGCAGACACAGGGCGCCCCCCGGTCCCCCGCCTGCCCGCAGCGAGGCAGCGCCTGCTCTGTGTCCGTGGGCAGAGCCTTGAACATGGAACTGTCCACCCCTGGGGGGAGCAGGGGAGAAAGGCAAGGTCAGGGGGAGGTCAAAGGAGGGGCGTCCACTGGCAGAGGGCTCCTCCGTCAGGACTCTGGCCCTTCATCACCCTCAGGAGCTAAGCATCCCTGGCGTTGCCTCCCGGTGAGGAAGCCACTAGGGAGGGTGTCAGTCCCTCACAGCAGGAAGGAGTGGGGACACCCACCCTGCTGGCTTGGGGGGAGCACAAGCAGGAAATCACGAAATGATGCCTCTTCAAGGGAAGGTATCTGAGGAGGACCAGGAGGGAGGGGCAGGGGAGCACCGGGCAGCTCAGGATGCCAGGGCGTGGGGCCGATGGGATGGGCACACGGGGCTGTGGGAGGCGGCAGGGCCCGGGCTCAGCGCAGTGGCCACTGGGGACCAGCCCCTGGGGACAGTGTCAGGCTGGTGCCTCCGTTTGGGGTGCAGCCCATGGGAGGCGTGTGGAGGTGATGGAAGCCAGCCATTTCTAAACCCAGTGTGACCTGGAGGGGTAGGCATTTTGCTAGGGTGAGGCCCGCTGAGCAGAGGGACGGGGCCCTGGGACTGGAATGGCGACACTGCCCTGTGCCTCCCTACAGGGCCCTGCGGGTGGCCTGGGAAAAGGGCCAGGAGCTGACCCGGTGGCGCCACACGCAGGCCAGAAGCCACAGAGAGGAGGGAGGAGGCCTGGGGTCTGGGGGAGGCGTGGCCCAGGGAGGGTGAGAGGAAGGAGAGGCGTGGAGTTCCTGGCGGCGGGGGCAGAGAGGGGCACGTGGGCACGGGAGTCTGCCTCCCCTCCCCCGACCTCGTGCCTGCGCCCATCTGTGCTCATCATCACCAAGATCAGGGGGTGGGACTGGCTGGGAGTGCCCTTCCCGAGCCTGCGAAGCCAGCATTCTGTGCAGGTCCCTCCCCTGAACCCCACACCTCACATGAATCCTATCCCCTCTGATGGGCAGGCAGCGGGCAGACCCAGCGGACCTTGCTCCAGCCAGAACCGGACGTCCTCCTGGCGGGTGTAGATGGCGTCCGTGGCCTCCGCACACACGTTGTGCAGGTGGGGACTCAGCAGGGCCCCCTGGCTGAAGTTCACGGCCATGTCCATGTGCAGCTGCTCCAGGCCCCGCGCCTCCTCCGCCTGACGCACTGCCCGTGGGTTCTTCTGTGGGAGGAGAAGGGCCACTCCCACCAGGTCTCTGGATGTGCTGGTGGTCTTAGCGCCTGGGCCAATCTGAGGGGCATTCAGAATACCCAGCCCCCCTCCAGCTGCAGGGACGCTGATCACCTGCCCACGTCCCCCCTCACCTGCCCACGTCCCCCATCACCTGCCCTTGCCCCCATCACCTGCCCACGTCCCCCCTCACCTGCCCACGTCCCCCATCACCTGCCCTTGCCCCCATCACCTGCCCACGTCCCCCCTCACCTGCCCACGTCCCCCCTCACCTGCCCTTGCCCCCATCACCTGCCCACGTCCCCCCTCACCTGCCCTTGCCCCCATCACCTGCCCACGTCCCCCATCACCTGCCCACGTCCCCCATCACCTGCCCACATCCCCCCTCACCTGCCCACGTCCCCCTCACCTGCCCTTGCCCCCATCACCAAGCCAGACAGTCCCAGGCTGGTGGTCTCAGTGCCTAGGCCAATCTGAGGGAGCATTCAGGAATACCCAGCCCCTCCTCCAGCTGCAGGGACGCTATGCCCAGAGTGCAGCCGTCCCTGCAGCTGCCCCGCCGTCCTCTGCGGCCCCACGAAGCACCCAGTCCTGCTGTCACAGGGACCAGGGGGCAGGCTGTCCGAGGAAATTGGCCTCTGGGACTCCATGCTTCCAGGAGACCGAGTGTCCCTGGGAAGGGCAGGCACAGGGGAAGGCTAGGGCAGGTGGAGGCTCTGAAGGTGGTAACGTGCCCAACACCACCAGAGAGTGAGGGTGGCCCCGGGTCGGAGGCAGATCCCCTCCGAGTGCGAGCACCCAGCCGCACCTTAAGTGGGGGCGCTGACTTTAGGGGCTGGAGGAATGGAAGTGGAGGGCTCAGCACAGATCAGGGATCTGGGGTACAAATTCAGGTGTGGCCAGGGCAGAGTCAGGGTGTTCAGGCCTGGAGGGTGAGGTGGGGTACAGGTCCGAGTGCTAAGGCCAGGTGCTGGCGGGATGCCGAGGTGGGTGCAGGGGTGGGAGCACTGGGGCAGAAGGGGGAGCGCTGGGGCAGAAGGGGGAGTGCTGGGGCAGAAGGGGGGCGCTGGGGCAGAAGGGGGCTGGGGCAGAAGGGGGGGCAGCGGGCGGCCTCACCTGCCGGAGCTTGGCCATGGCCTCGCTGGGGATGATCTCGTGGTCCCGCAGCCGGGTGACGAAGCAGAGGGCCTGGAACTGGCGCTGGCCCTTCTCCAGCTCCCCCAGGACCAGCGCCCGCAGGATCTTCACGTGCTGGGGGAGGGCAGAGGGTGCAGCTGGCTGGAGGGGCTCCAGCGCCCACCCAGCGCTCGGTGCAGCCGTGAGGCCACCACATGGACACAGCCGCTCGGACGCCTCCCTCCTGCAGGTGTAGGAATTGTCTTCCCCATTTAACCCAGCGACGGAAGAGCGAGAACACACGCAGGTGTGCCGTGGCACCGGACACTCCCCCAGGAGCCGCCAGAGAGGCCAGAGCAGCGCCCGGGCGAGCCTCCCACAGGCACCGGGGCATTGCCCACGGCGCTGCCGGGGCACCAGGCCTGCCCACAGGGCCAGAGCGCGGGCAGGGGCTCAGCGCAGAGGCGGAGCTTCTCTGACTGACTCCTTGTTCAGGGTCCCAGAAATGCCTGGGTGTGAGTGCTCCTCCCAATGCCCCCGGCTGCTGCCCCCAGGCTCCTGCGCCCCATCTCAGATGGGTGGGGGCAAGAGCGGTTTCTGGCCGACACCCCCACGAGCCGCCTGCAGCTGTGGCCGCTCCTGGCCTGCGGGAGCTGGGTGGCTCACGGCTCCCTCCCCTCCTCGCTTCCCCTTTCCCTGCTGGCAGGGCTGCTTCCTCTCACTGACCCACTGCGTGTGGGGTGGGATCCCCTTCCTAACTGCCGGCTGAGCCCTGGGCTCAGCCCCCTGCACCGGGGGTGCCCCTGCCCTCACCCCCCTCAGTGCCTTGCTAACGGCCCCCAGGGAGGAGTTCCCAGGTCCCGGCCAGAAGGGGCCTAAATCTCAGGGCCCTGCACTGGCAGGCAGCTCAGTGGTTGGCATGTAGTCCCTCCCGTGCACTGAGGATGGTAGGCTCAATGCTTGGTCAGGACATCTGCCCATTTTGCAGGTTTGAAGCCAGTCGGGCGCATGCGATAGGCAACCTGTCAGTGTTTCTCTCTCACATGGGTGTTTCTCTCCTCCCTCTCCCCTCCTCTCTCTCCGAAATCAATTTAAGAAAACATTGTCAAGGCCCCCTGCCTAGGAGATGCCCTGGTGACCATGACAGTCCTGGTCTGGGAGGGCTGATGGCCCTGCCTGGCACGAGAGGGTGGAGTCTGTGCAGCTCACCTGTCCGCGCCCGCACCCTGGCCTCACGCACTGGCCAGTCCCACAGGGCCTTGCTGACCACCTGCTCTGCGGAAGGGCTCTGAGAGGTCTAGGCCCCGGTCCCCGGTCCCCCAGCGAGGGCCGTGGTTCCGTCCAGCTCTGCGTGTGTTGGCCAGCACCAGGCGCCCCGGCCCCCTCAGCCTCTCTGTAACGCGGGATGAGCGGTGCCGGCAGGGCTGTGGGGAGGACTCCACGGGCGGGCGAGGAGGCACGGCATGCCCGCCCACCGAGGGGCTCAGAGAGGCTGGTCCCCATAAATCCCTGCACAGCTGCGGGTCCCAGGCTCGTGGGGAGGGCGAGTCAGAGCCTGGGTTCACGGCTTCTGCTCAGCAGGAAATCCGTCCTTGGGCCACAGGTCGGGGTCTCCGTGCTCCGCCAGCCGCTGGCCTCCTGCCCCCGGGGTCAGCTGGGGGCACTGGAGGCTGGGGCCCTCGTGCAGCTGCCACTCCGGGCTCAGTGCTGCCCGAGACCACACGGACCCCACTCCGAGCTCAGTGCTGCCCGGAGGCCACACGGGCCCCACTCCGGGCTCAGTGCTGCCCGAGACCACACGGACCCCACTCCGGGCTCAGTGCTGCCCGAGACCACACGGGCCCCACTCCGGGCTCAGTGCTGCCCGAGACCACACGGACCCCACTCCGGGCTCAGTGCTGCCCGAGACCACACGGACCCCACTCCGGGCTCAGTGCTGCCCGAGACCACACGGGCCCCACTCCGGGCTCAGTGCTGCCCGAGACCACACGGACCCCACTCCGGGCTCAGAGCTGCCCGGAGACCACACGGGCCCCACTCCGGGCTCAGTGCTGCCCGGAGACCACACGGACCCCACTCCGGGCTCAGTGCTGCCCGGAGACCACACGGACCCCACTCCGGGCTCAGTGCTGCCCGGAGACCACACGGACCCCACTCCGGGCTCAGTGCTGCCCGGAGACCACACGGGCCCCACTCCGGGCTCAGAGCTGCCCGAGACCACACGGACCCCACTCCGGGCTCAGTGCTGCCCGGAGACCACACGGACCCCACTCCGGGCTCAGAGCTGCCCGGAGACCACACGGACCCCACTCCGGGCTCAGTGCTGCCCGGAGACCACACGGACCCCACTCCGAGCTCAGTGCTGCCCGGAGGCCACACGGACCCCACTCCGGGCTCAGTGCTGCCCGAGACCACACGGACCCCACTCCGAGCTCAGTGCTGCCCGGAGGCCACACGGACCCCACTCCGAGCTCAGTGCTGCCCGAGACCACACGGACCCCACTCCGGGCTCAGTGCTGCCCGGAGGCCACACGGGCCCCACGCCCGGCATTTCAGAGCCAGAGCGCAGCCCACGCCTGCCGACCTGGGGAATCCTCAGCAGCGAAAGGCCGAGGCTGGTCTGGGGCGTCCGGTCTTTCCAGACCACGCCTCCTGCCGGGCTGCGGCTGCTGGCCCCCCGTGAGGGACGGCACCCGCCCACCAGCCACAGAAAGCAAGTGCTGTTGTTGCTGTTAATCCTTATCCGAGAACTGTCCGTACAGACCACGGCTCCATGTTTGAATTGCAGACTGCGGCTGGAGGGGTGCCTGCTCCAGGCCATGGGACCAAGAGGAGCCGCAGCCAGAGCTTAACGGAGGCAGCCTGACCCCGGAGGCCGAGGTCTCCTAACACACGCACCAGCGCTCCCAGGTCCGCGGGTCTGCCTTCCTGGATGCCCGGCCACAGCACCTGACGCGCAGGCCCAGAGAGGTCGTGCTGCCTGCCTGGGCCACACAGCTGGTGGGGAGCAGAGCCAGGAGGAGACCGTCTTCCGGCCGTGCCTGCCCACTGGTCACCTGGCTGGGGATGCGGCAGCCCTCCCCCCCCCCCCCACGCCTCTGGCTGACCAGTGAGCAGCAGCATCTGACACGAATCAGAGCAAGACGAGGCGGAACAACCGTGACCTGCCTGTCCTCCAGCCCCTTTAAACCCTGACCTGTCCCGTCTTCTCTGTCCATTTCTCCTGAAAACCACCTCCCACTCGCTGGTCCCCGGGAGGGGAGGGGCAGCCCTAGTTTCTGGATCTCTCTGACTCTCCCAACCCGACCAGGGGCCCTCCGACCTTCTACTCCCTCTACCCAGGGTCATTACTAAGGTTCCTGGCCCCTTTCCATCCAGCATTGGGGAGGGGGCTGGGGAGAGGACCCTGCTTCAGAGAACATCTGGCCAGATTCCACGCTCAGGCTTCCTCCTCAGGGAGAATGTCCTGGGATGACCCACCCGGATGTGGCCTCGCACCCACGACAGATGGCACAGCTGGCAACGAGCCCACGGCAGGCTTGAAGCAGGGTCCTCGGACCTAGGACTAAGGGTCCCTCTCCCACCAGCTCCTGGAACCTGCGCTCGCCAGGCACGGGCCACCAGGAGGCGGCGTGGTCGCTGGGGCCAGGGGTGAGGTGGGGCTGAGTGGAGGTGGGGCAAGTGGGCCATGGAGAGAGAGCTGCCCAGTCCTGGTGGTCTGTGTGCCACGCAGGGCGGTACATGTGAACAGAGGCCCCGGGGCATCCGGATCTCTGCACCCGAGTCACCACGTCTGTGGAATGACTCTAACCAGCAGCACCCTCCTCGGACGGCGCGAAGGAGGGAGCGAGGTCCCAGGACAGCGGCTGACCTCTATGACCTGCGGCCCTGGCCTGGCCACTGCTGGCTCGACTGCAGAGGCAGGAAGCACGTTTCCGTGGAGACGCACCTGAGACCCGGAGGGCGGGTGCGCTCTGGGCCTGGATGGCACAGCCAGCCGGGAGCCTGCACAGCCGGACGGAGCAGGAGGGCGGGCAGGACTGGGGCGAGGCCCTTCAGAGGCCCCTCTGCCCTGGCACTGGGGTCTGCACACAGCGCCCCGCACCCTCCCGGGGCCCCAAACCCAGGCGCTGGCCCTTCCAGCACCAGCTACAGCAACGCCAGGACCTTCCTGGGCTGCCTCCTCGAAGGACGGCCTGGCCCCACCCGCGCCCGGAGCCCTGAGCCACGTCTTCCTCACACACCTGCTCCCTCCACACACCCACAGGCAGGCTCGCGGCGTCTCAGCAGGGGCCCGGCCCAGGCTCGCCGAGGCTCAGTGCACACCCCACTCCACACGCACACCTGCGCACGCAGCCCCGTCCCTCCCAGCCCCTCCACGGAGCCTCCCTCTCTCCTCCCTCCTGGTCACGGTCACGGGGCAGCCTCCCTCCCAGGCTGTCCTCCCTCAGACCCCCTCCCCTCCCCTCCCCTCCCCGAAGTCACTGTCCCACACACCCCTTCTCCCCAGCCCAGCAGCCTTCCCACCCTGGCACACAGCACCTGTCCCCACACCGTCCCCATGGCTCCTCCTCTGCTCTTCATCCCTCCTGCCTACGCCTTCCCCCCACCAGCTCCAGCTGCCCCCTCTCCGAGAGCCGTCTGCAGAATGCCCACTGGGTGGGCGGTGAGACCTGGCTGTGCCCCCAGCCTCCATCACAAGGGAGCTGAGGACAAAAGGGACAGGATGGGGCCCTGCCCCTTCTTCATGCCCTCCCCCGGCCCAGGCTGGACACCCCCTCTCCCCCGGGGTTCTCATGAAGCAGCTGGCCTCCCTATTCCCCAATTCCTCCCTGCTCTCCACAGCCGGCACCCTCCCCTGGAGCTTCCTGTCCCAGCCTCCTTCCCATCACACACACCAGGGTGCGCAATCCTGAGGCCGGGACTGAGCCAACCTAAATATTGACTCCTCTGCCCCTGGCTGGGCTGCTCAGGCCAGTGAAGAGGGCCAGCTGGGACCCACGCCTCCCAGCCCCGTGCTGGCTGCCCGATGGGGCACAGCCGTCCCTTGGCTGCCCTGCCCAGTGCCCTTGAACACAGGGAGCGGAGTAACCCCCGAGCTGGCCAAGTACTGCCCAGGCTGGTGACCAGGGACATGCCCACCCCCATCAGGAGGTGTGTGCACGCCCTCAGGGCCAGGCTGGGGACAGAACTCTTGTCACAGGGCAGTGCCCACTGCCCACTCCACCTCCACCCCCGGACCACCCTAGGGCTCTGTCAGCCAAATCCCAAAGGTCACCACTGCCCTGACCCCTGACCCCGTGGGGACAATGCCCTGACCCCGCCAGGCCCAACAATCTGCTGACTAGGCTCCTAGGATGGGGCTCAGAGCTGCCTCTCACCCAGATTCCAGCCGGACCCTCCCGCTCCCTCCTTCACTGAGACCCCTGGGGGACAGCAACATAAACCCCTTCAACCTAAAGGACAGAAGCGCCCACCAGTGCGCTGGTCCCTGCGCAGAAGCAGGAGCTGGGACAACCGCTCAGCACGAGGAGAGCGTGGGCCTGGCGGGACCGGCTTCCCGTCACGTCCACCACGTCTGCTGGGCAAAGGCCTCGCCTGCACCTCCCACGACAAGCCCGCAGCCCCGCACTCGGCCTGTTGTGTGCCTACAGGTCTGAGCTTGGGGCTTAGAGAGACTATGGCTGTCAAGCCCCACGGCTGGTGAGGGTGGGAAGGTGCACAGTGCGTGCTCCACAGCATCTGTGGTCCCCACAGCAAGGTGGTCCCCACAGCCTGCCCCGTCTCTCTAGCTATAGAAGGGGGAGGAAGGGACCAGTCTCAGGTGCAAAGATGCCAAGGGGTTGATATTCAAAATTCACCCAGCTAGCCTGGCTGGTGTGGCTCAGTCATTGAGCACTGACTTTTGAACCAGGAGGTCAGGGTTCGATTCCCAGTCAGGACACATGCCCAGCTTGCAGGCTCGACCCCAGATGTGGGGCGTGCAGGAGGCAGCCGATCCATGATTCTCTCTTATCATTGACTAGTAGCCCGGTGCACAAAATTCGTGCACATTGAAAGGGAATTAATTAGAGGAACGTAATTTGGACTCACTATCTAATATCAACAATATGTGAACGTGAGGCAGTCCGCATTTCTGAAATTCAATGACATGAATTTTAGCTATTACTTTGCCAAATAAATGGACTTTACAGATATCATTTAAAAGAGCATTCAGCTTAACATTAAAAACTCTGGCTACCAAGTCAGGTCTGTTTGCAACTTTTTGCCAGCGTTGTAAATTGTTTGCAATACCTTCCCATTTGGGGTTGCATGTCATGGTTACGAATAAATTGGGCTTGCCATACTTCGTTACAATTGCCATAGCATCTTGATATCGCTGCTGCATATTTCTGGGACTACCCTCAGAAAATAATGGAAGTATTATCATTTTACCAATCAGCACATTGTCATTTTCAGATCTAGATTTGAGATAATCCATCAAACCACTATATTTTTCAACTCTCAACTTAGATTGGTTTGCTTTGATGAAATTTATCCGATTGGCCTCCATTTTTGAATACGAATCCACAATAAACTGTTGAGTTAATTTTCCTGCATTTAAAATAGGATTGAAAGTGTCCTGCACAGAGAGATGAAATCCATAATACTGCATTTGTGTGACTCGTGTCCTTACATTTTGTCTAGTATTATTGTTGATTACACTGTTGTCTCTGAGTCTTAATGCAATATCTGTTCCCCAGCCTTGTTCACCATGTGGAAAAGAATAGGATATGTCATTGCATCTAATGTAGGAAACAGGATATGATTTGTTTCATTTTAGTGGCATTTGCATTATTGGGATCTGGTTTACAATGAATGAGCAAGTCCCTTTCAAAAGGAGGTTCTCCATCTTCGTTTCTGAATATGACAGCAACCTCAGTTACACGGGGAGAATTATATCTACCTGGGTCACTGTTACGCTCGTATTTAATCGCCATTGTTACTTCTGTGGGAGCAATACCTTTTGCTGCTGCTTCAGATTGGGCTTCCTTTTCTACCTCATGTAGCATCTTGTACGATTTTGTTAATTCACTTATTTCATGCATGAGGTTGTTGATGTTGATCATGAGTCTTTCTGAGCAGCCCTGGTTTTCTGGCATTGCTAATCTTTTACTTGTAGCTTCGGCTGTATCCAAAATATAGAGTTGAGCAAACTTCCGAGAAACACCATCCGAAGGGTGTAAAGTTCCAGTAGGGTGATAAACTTGTCCGTGTATTCTAAAGCAGTAGGGCCCATATCCTGATGGCAATGCAATACTTGCACCCATGGAAGCAAAAGCAAAAGAACTAATTATGGAATGAATATTTTCCATGAAATTTTTACTGTCAGAATCTTCATTTGTCATCAATCTTTTTAAATATGCTGGGTATTCTGGAAAATGTATATCATTTGGATAGACTTTCCCTTTTTTACAACATCGAGTAAATTTCCCATCGGATGGCTTTTCATCAGAGAAATTTAGTGATGGGCAAAATTCACATTGAACAGTCATTCCACCATGACTATGTTGGAGGATTGCATCCTCATGTACTCCATTTTCGCTGAGAAGGCAGTTCCTACCGGTATGGGCAGTACTTGTTGATGACTGTTCTCTAGACATATTCTGTTGTCGCCACCGCCTTCTTTCAGCTTCGAAGGCGCGTTCGTCTTTAGACATTTTCTGTTGAAGACGCCGCTGTTTTTCGGCTTCAGAGCGGCGTTTTTCCGGTAGCTGCTCAGATACGTCCTGTTGCAGGCGCCGCCTTCTTTGAAGATCAGACGCACGCTGCTCTGCAGACACTTTCTGTCTATAACGCCGGCATCTTTCGGCTGCAGAGCTATGTTGTATCAACAGTTGTTCTTTAGACATAGTCCCACCTCTCTACTGTCACGGTCTGAGATGCAGGTGAATGCGAGTCCTGGCTGTCAGGCCGCTGAGAGCTGTCTGACTAAAGGCTGATTCTGGCTGATTCTGTGGGGGTGGGGCTTCCTCCTCCCTTGCTGTCAGTTTCCACAGCTGTGATGAGGAAGCTGGGGTGACAGAGGGAGCCGCGCCCTCCAAGCTGCCCTCTCTCTCGCTCTGCTCTATGTCCAGCGGTCTCCTGCTCTGCCAAGCCCTCCACCGGCAAGGTCCCAGGAGCTGTGGGTGTGGCAAGGTGCGGGTGGCCTCGGCTCCTGACCTGGGAAAGTCCCGGGAGCCATAGGCGTGGCTACGGACTCACCTCCCAGGGCCGGTGAAAGTCCCGCCAGCCCACAGGTGTGGCTACGGACTCACCTCCCAGGGCCGGCGAAAGTCCCGCCAGCCCACAGGTGTGGCTACGGACTCACCTCCCAGGGCCGGCGAAAGTCCCGCCAGCCCACAGGTGTGGCTACGGACTCACCTCCCAGGGCCGGCGAAAGTCCCGCCAGCCCACAGGTGTGGCTTGTTGCACCTCCCAGAGCTGGCGAAGGTCCCGGGAGCCCGTGGCCGCTGTTGCCACCTGGGGCACTTGACACCTGTGTATGCAAATTAACCGCCATCTTTGCCAGATAATTTGCATAGTCACTGGGATTGGTTGGTGGGCGTGGCTTTGTGGGCGTGGCTTGAGTGTAGCGGAGGGATGGTTAATTTGCATGTTTCTCTCTTATTTTATAGGATGTTTCTATCACTCTCTCCCTTCCTCTCTGAGATCAATGAAAATATGTTTTAAAAATCTCACGTTGGCCCAGCCCATGTCCGCACTGCGGCTCCTCTGTGACTTGTCCCTCTGCACCAGGGGATCTCCCGCCTGCTTCTTCCCTTCCCACTTCCGATTCAGGCCTCTTCAGCTGCCTGAGAGGGCCTACTTAAATTCCACGATACACAGCCAACCGGGTACCGTGGAGGGATCCTTGGGCCCTAATCCTGGACCATAACGCCTGGATCTTGTCGAAGGCACACCATAGCTCCCAGCCTCAGTGTGTACATCTGCGAAACAGGCAGCACTGACTTCCCGCTGCACGGGGAGGGTCAAAGGAGGCCAGAGGTGTGACCGCAGCTGACCGCGTTGACATGAGTGTGAGATCCAGATGCACACAGCTCTTTCTCCAGGCGGCCCTCTGTCTTCCTGAGATCACCCCTCTTCCGCCGCCCACCTCCTCTGTGCAGCTGGCGACCTAGCAGGAAAGAACCCCACTTCTTCGCCTCCCCACTTCTTTCCTGCAGGGCACTCACTCACTCCGGTGGGGTCACCAGGACCTCTTTAAAACACTGCTGCCCGGCTCCCACCTGAGACGTTCTGACGGGATTAGTATGGACAGCAGCTCGGGCATCAGGCGGTCAGTCCCAAAACTCCCCAGGGGATCCTACGTGCAGCCAGTGTGGGAGCCACTGAGCCAAGGCATGACTTTAAGAGCCACAGCTCAGTCTACTTGCTGGGCAGCAGCCTCAGGGCACGCCGCACAGGACGCACCGTGGACACGGGCTGCTCCACGTGCCTGTGGAGTGTGAGCCTGGCCTGGCCTCCGGGTGGTGTGCCCTCAGCAGGCTGAGCGCTGCTCCTGCTTCACCAGCTCAGGCCCAGGGTGGCAGTGGAGGGAGCCAGGCCCTGCTGGAACCTGGCTCTTGGCAGAAGGAGGGGCCACAGAGAGAGGAGCAGGGGGGACAAGACCAGCCAGACTGAAGGTGGCAATGCACCCGGTACGAGGGCCTCGATGCTGCCTGGTGTGCTGGCAGGACAAGGCTGGCTGCCACATGTGCTGAGGGCTGGCTAGAAAGGCCGGCGTGTGGCGATTAATTTCATGTCAACCTGACTGGGTGAAGGGACGCCTAGAGAGCTGATAATACGTTGGTTCTGGGTGAACCTGTGAGACATTTCGAGAAGAGAGTAGCATTTGAATCAGCAGAATCAGTTAATAGAGCCCTCACCAACGTGAGCGGGCATCACCCACTGCGCTGAGGGTGTAAATCGAACAACAAGGTGAAGGAGAGGTGACTCTGCCCTGGCTGAGCTGAGACAGTCATCCCTCTGCCCTTCGACACCGGCTCACCCGGGTCCAGGCCCGCCAGCCCAGCGGGCGACACGAATGGCTGCCGGGGCTTCAAGCCTGCAGGTGGCAGACCGTGGACTGAGCCTCCTTAATGGTGGGAGCAATCCCTCATACAAATCTCTTTCTACTTTCCCATGAGCCTGACTGACGCCTCCCCATCACCAGAAATCCACGAGCCCCACCCTCTGGGCTCCTGGCCCCGCCCTGCTGACTTCTGGGGGCCCTGCCCCACCGAGCTTTGGGCAGAATCCAGGACAGACTGAGTTGTGTGGCTCTGGGCGGGGCCAAGTTCCCCCTGTCACGTCCAACTAGTGCAGAGCCCTCCCTTCACATGGTCAAAGCTTGGTCTGTTTGGACCTGAAAACTCCCCTGGCCTCGCCCTGACCCTCCCTGAGGCCCTGCCCCACCATGAAGGTCTGTGGACCCCGGTGGACAGCAGCTGAACTTGGCGGGCCCAGGGAGTTTTGCTGAGTGGCCTCAGACCCAGCACGGAGCCTGAATGTATTTCCATCTGATGAACACCACTCGCCCCCACCTGGTGGCTCCCTGAGACCCTACCTCATGCAACTCAGACACCACTAGAGGCTCTTTCAGTGACTGAGCCTAACAGGGAGTCGGCAGGAGGAGGCAGGTTTTGGGCTGCCTTGGGAATTTCCCTGACCTGCCCCAGGCTCAGTGCTGGTAAAAGATGGCCTTGGTGCAGCTTGGTCCCTCCTGTGCACACCCCGGCCCAGGACAGGCAGCCACACACTGTGGACGGCTTTGCAGTTCCAAACAGGTTGCCAGGGCCAGTCACAGGCAGCGTCTGACACTGGCCTGCACCAGAGTCCCTACCAAGAGGCCCAGAACCAGCACACCCAGTGGCCAGCTTCAGACAACAGCAGGACACGATCCAATGACCTTCACAAGCGGCACATCCACAGGGCGCTCTCGGCCGGCACCATCCCTGCTGAGGCGAACTCTGCTCCATGTGTTCAGCACCTGCCCAGCAGCTCACAAGCCATAGTCAGGGTGAGCCTCACAGTCGGCCAGCCTGAGGGCTGACCTCACACCGAACAGGCTGACAGCAATCAACACTCAATCAGAACTGGAGGGCCCACATAACTCACGGTAGGGACATTCCTGGAGCACCCAGCTCTGGTGATCAAGGAGACGGCACCACTGGACCCACAGGACACCTACTATGTACGCCACCCACCAAGACTGAGAGGCACCGCGGGCCTGACACACAGAAATAAACACAAAGAGGCAGCCAGAACGGGGAGACAAAGAAACGTGTCCCAACTGAAAGAACAGAAGAAACCTCCAGGAAAAGGGCTCACTGAAATGGAGGAGGCAATTTCCCAGGCATGGAGTTCAAAACATGGCAACAGGGATGCTCAATGAGCTTAATGAAAACTTCAAGGAAGCGATATCAAGCACAGCAAAGAACATATAAACAAACCATAAAAAGATCCAGTCAGAAATGAAGCATACACTAGAAGGAATAACCGATAGGTTAGAAGAAGCAGAGGATCGAAACAGCAATTTGGAAGGCAATGCAGCAGAAAACATCCAATCAGAGCAGCAGAAAGAAAAAAGAATTTAAAAAATGAGGCTAGTTTAAGGGACCTTTGGGAAAACATGAAGCACAATAACATCCACATCATAGGGATACCAGAAGGAGAAGAGAGATAGCAAGGGATTGAGAACCTATTTGAAGAAATAATAACTGAAAAGATTTCATAACTTGGTGAAGGAAAAAGACACACAAGTCCAGGAATTGCAGAGACTCCCAAACAAGATGAACCCAAAGAGGCTCACACCAAAACACATCAAAAATAAATTGGCAAATGTTAAGACAAAGAGAGGATCTTAAAAGCAGCAAGGCAGCTCCCATGGGCCGTCAGCTGATTTCTCAACAGAAACCTTTCAGGCCAGAAGGGATTGGCATGAAATATTCAAAGTGATGAAAAGCAAGAACCTACAACCAAGACTACTGTACAGAGCAAGGTTATCATTTTAAATTGAAAGAGAAAAAAAGAGCTTCCCAGACAAGAAAAAGCTAAAGGGGTTTGTTTTACCAGAAAACCAGCAATACAAGAAATGTTAAAGGGCAAAGAAGAAGAAGGAGGAGAAGGAAGAGTAACACAGTTATAAAGAATTAAAATGACAATAAATAGGTACCTATCAATAATCATTTCAAATGTAAATGGCTAAGTGCTCCAATCAAAAGTCATAGGGAGGTTGAATGAATAAGAATCAAAGACTCATATGCATGCTGTCTCCCAGAAACCCACCTCTGAAAGATACACAAAAACTAAAAGTAAAGGGATGGAAAAAGATATTTCATGCAAAAGGAAATGAAAATAAAATCAAGAGTATTAATACTTACTTAAAACAAAATACACTTCAAAACAAAGGCGATAAAAGAGACAAAGAAGGAAATTACATAATGTTAAAGGGATCAATTTAATAAGAGGATATATCACCCTTGTAAATATTTATGCACACAACATAGGAACACCTGAATTTATAGAGCAAATCTTAATGGACAGAAAGAGAGAGATCTACAGTAAAACAGTCATAGTAGGGGACTTTAACACCCCACAGACATCAATGGATACATCTTCCATACAGAAAATCAATAAGGAAACAGTGACCTTAAATGACACATCAAATCAGATAGATTTAATATCTTCAGAGCATTTCACCCCAAAGCAGCATAATACACATTTTTTTCAAGTGCACCTGGAACATTTTATAGGATAGATCACAGGTTAGGACACAAAGCAAATCTCAATAAATTTAAAAAGACTGAAATCTTAAGCATCTTCTCTAACCATAATGGTATGAAAGTAGAAATCAATCACAAGAACAAAACTGAAAAACACACCATGGAAACTAAATAACATGTTACTAAACAATGAATGGGTTCACAATGAAATAAGGGGAAAATTAAAATACATTGAAACAAATGAAAATGAATACACAACAACTCAAAAACTATGGAACATAGAGAAATCAGTCCTAAGAGGGAAATTCTTAGTATTATTGGCCTACCTCAAGAAACAAGAAAAATCTCAAATAAACCATCTAACTTTACACTCAAAGGAACTTTGAAAAAGGAAACAAACAAAGCGCAAAGTGAGTAGGAGGAGGGAAATAATAAAGATCAGGCCTAAAGAAACACATAGAGGCTAAAACAAGACAAAAGATCAATGAAGCCAAGGGCTGGCTCTCTGAAAAGATAAACAAGACAGGCCTTTAAGAAAAAAAGAGGACCCAAACAAATAAAATCAGGAATGAAAAGGGGAAGTAACAACTGACTCCACAGATATACAGAGGATTGTAAGAAAATATTATGAAAAACTATGTGCCAACAAACTGGACAACCTGGAAGAAATGGACAAATTCATGGAAACATACAATCTTCCAAAACTAAATCAGGAAGAATTAGAAAACCTGAATAGACGATTACAACTAATGAAACTGAAGTAGTAATCCAAAAACTCCCAACAAACCAAAGTCCAGGACCAGATGGCTTCACAGGTGAACTTTATCAAACATTTAAAGAAGAACTAACACCTATCTTTCTCAAACTACTGCAAAATATTCAAGAGGAAGGAAGATTCCCAAGCTCATTCTATGAGGCCAGCATTACCCTAATTCCAAAACCAGATAAAGTCACTACAAAGAAAGAAAACTAGAGGCCAATATCCCTGATGAACATAGATGCTAAAATCCTCAACAAAATATTAGCAAACTGAATCCAGCAATACACTAAAGAAATCATACACCATGATCAAGCGGGATTTATGCCAGGGATGGAAGGTTCATACATGATACACCACCATAAACAAAATGAAGGATAAAAACCACATGATCATATCAATAGATGCAGAAAAAGCATTTGACAAAATCCAGTACCCGTTTAAGATAAAAACCTTCAGCAAAGTGGGAACAGAGGGAACATACTTTAGCATAATAAAAGCCATCTATGACAAACCCACAGCCAACATCACACTCTCAATGAGCAAAAACTAAAAGTGTGTCTCTTAAGACCAGGAACAGGACAGGGATGTCCTCTTTCACCACTCTCCTTCAACACAGTGCTGGAGGTCCTCGCCACAGCAATCAGACAAGCAGGAGAAATCAAAGGCATCCAAATTGGAAAGGAAGAAGCAAAACTGTCATTATTAGAGAACCCTAAAGGTCCCACCAAAAAACTAGCAGAACTGATAACTGAGTTCAGTAAAGTAGCAGGATACAAAATTAATATCCAGAAATTAGTTGCATTTTTATACACCAATAATGAATTATCAGAAAGGAAAACTAAGAAAACAATCCCATTTACAACTGCATGAAAAAAAACAAAACACCTAAGAATAAATTTAACCAAGGGTGTAAAAGACCTGTACTCAGAAAATTATAAGACACTGAAGAAATTGACTATATAAATAAGTGGGAGAATATACTATGTTCATGGATAGAAAGAGTTAGCATCATTAAAATGTCCATACCACCCAAAGCAATCTATAGATTCAATGAAATTTCTATCAAGATACCAATGGCTACTTCACAGAATTAAAACAAATATTGCAAAATTATATATGAAACCATAAAAGACCCCGAACAGCCACAGCAATCTTGAGAAAGAAGGATAAAGTTGGAGAAATCATGCTACCTGATATCAAATTATACTACAGGGCCATAGTAATCAAAACAGCATGGAACTGGCATAAAAACAGACATAGATCAATGGAACAGAATAGAAATCCAGAAGCAAACCCATGCCCATATGGTCAATTAATATTCACCAAAGGAGGCAAGAATACAAATGGGATCAAGATAGTTTATTCAATAAATGGTGTTGGAAAAATTAGACAAATGTGCAAAAAAATGAAATTAGACCACCTTCTTACACCATGCACAAGAATAAACTTAAAATGGATTACAGACTTAAATGTAAGACTTGAAACCATAAAAATCCTAGAAGAAAACATAGGCAGCAAAATCTCAGACATCTCTCCTAGCAATATTTTTGCTGTTCTATCTCCATAGGCAAGGGAAACCGAAGAAAAAATAAACAAATGGGACTACATCAAACTAAAACGTTTTTGCACAGCAAAGGAAACCATCAACAACATGAAAAAACAACCTATGGATGGGAGAGGATATTTGCCAATGTTACATCTGATAAGGGGCTAATATCCAACACTCATAAAGAACTTATGTAACTCAACACCAAAATGACAAACAACCCAATTAAAAAATAGGCAGAGGACCTGAACAGATACTTCTTCTCCAAAGAGGACATGCAGATGGACATACAATAGACAAATGAAAACATGCTCAATGTCACTGATCATCAGAGAGATGCAAATTAAAACCACAATGAGGTATCACCTCACACCTGTCAGAATGACTATCATCAACAAATCAACAAACAACAAGTGCTGGCGAGGATGTGGAGAAAAAGGAGCCCTCCTGCACTGCTGGTGGGAATGCCGACTGGTGCAGCCACTGTGGAGAACAGTATGGAGCTTCCTCAAAAAATTAAAAATGGAGCTGCCTTAATACCCAGCGAATAAAAATTTTTAAAAATGTCATGATATTTTAAAATCTCTTTCTATATCTGTGTGTGCATGTGTGTGTGCGTGTGTGTGTGTGTGCATGTGTGTGTGTGTGCGTGCGTGCGTGCATGTGTTTCTCTTGTTTCCGTCTCCCTGGAGAACTCTGGCACATAGTGCTTCTAAGAGGTCACTGTGAGGGGCTCCAGGCTCGGTGCCGACTTGCTGTGTGACTTTGGGTCTGTCATTCAAGCTCTTTGAGCCCAAGCTTAGCAGAGAGGGTCCGTGCTGAGCCGAACGTGAATGGCTTCTGTTCTTGAGCACTGGGCACAGCAGCCAGCACACGTGAGTATTTTGCATGTGCTCCTGTTTAGTTTTCACAACAGCCACAGGCTTGGAGCATAGTATCCCTTTTTCAGATGGGAAGTGAAGGCTTGCAGAGATCAAGTAGTTTGCCCAGCCTTAAATCTGTCTCATTTCAATCTGGACTATTTCCCAAAGGTGATAAAATGGCAAACATCACCATTCCCAAACACACTAGGGACTTTCCCCAAACGACCCCTAATGGTTTGGCACAGGAAACAAAAGAAACACTATGTCCAGGCATTTTTTCCTACAAGAGAAATAATTACTCTAGACAGAATTTCTTTCGGGAACCGACAACCGGCTATGAGGCCCGAGGCCTGAACACTGGGCGCACGGAGAATGGAAGTGGGGTGGGAGTGAACGCTATTCCATGACACACACCTGGAAGCCGGCTTTCCCCAGCTCCACCCTCGGGCTGACCCAGCACCAGGAGCTGGAGGGGACCTCGGAGAGCGGGTTCCCTTTCTGAGCCGTCCACTCCCCGTGCCCACCCTCGCTGGTGAAACTGGAGATGCCAGTGGCGGTGCACAGCAGCTTCTGGGGCAGAAGCTACCTGAGCAGAAGGGCAGCCGTGTGGAGGTCCGAGCTGCTATGGGAATCAACACGGACTCCTGCAAGCGGCCACGAACAGGTCCCTAACCGGGCAGTCAGCCTCCTGGGACACTCAGCCCCACCCTCAGTCCTCCAAGCCCTGGGGGAGAGCAGGCCCTGCTTCCCGCTGCAGCCAGAGGCTCTACAGCTCAGACCCCTGCTGCCTCCCTCACTGGGGTCCTAGCCACAGCCTGGCTGCTGGGGAGTCCCCTCGGTGAGAGGTCTCTCCGGGTTCCAGCTCACAGAACACTGGGCGCTGGGCAGTGGGCAGGAAGGCAGGGGCTCAGCGCGGCCAGAGGCTCACTCTCCGGCAAAGGCTCCATGGAGGGTGGGAGGGGAAGGCTGGGTCTGTTTCCTGAGGGGTCCAGCCACTGTTTGGATTTTCTAGGAAAAGAGCACATTTGACAACACGGCCCTGGAGTTCAGGTGGGGGAGCAGGAGGTGTCTGGCCCCATCGGCTTCCCTCTGGCACACGCTCATCGGGGCCCTGAAGGAGAACCTAGCTGGGCCCCACATTCCGCGAAGAAAGGGCCACAGAGTCCTACCCGCCCACCCCCACGGCCCACCAGTCACATGCCGATGACAGACCAGTGTCAGGCCTGCCTCTGCTGCCCACTGCGTCTCCGTCCCCAGGCTGTCTGTGGCTGAGTCCCTGGCTGCCTCCCAACTCTGCCCCTTCTCACGCTCCAGACTCTACAAGGGAGAAGAGGCGACTCGGCCCACGGACCTGCAGCCTGACCTTCCCCTGGGGCCCAGCTGTCCACTGGCTCACCTGTCCCCTGCCCTGGAGACACAGAGGAGGGGCTGGGGTGGGTGTAGGAGAGAAGGCTCCCTCTGAGCGCCGACACCTCACCCACCTTTTCATTCAGGACTCCCCTGTGGGGTCATTGTTAGTCACTCATTACCCTTCAGGGCCCTCTGCTGATGACCCCCAGCACCTCCACGCCCCAGGCCCCTACCTGACCCGGGGGAGCCAGGTCCACCTCTGTGCCCTCCACAGCGCACACCCCCTGAGCGGAGGCTGGTCTTTCCTCTCCTCCCACAATCAGGGTCAAGACATGGGGGTAGCAGCCCTCCCTCCCGGCCTGGAAAGGGGTGGCATCTCCCCCAGAGCACAGGGACCTCTCCGGGCCTCGCCCAGGTCAGCCGGCTGCAGGCTTCCCGGCGGCCCAGCCCGAACCAGAGAGGCAGCTCTCCTGGGCCTGCGGGAGGCCCGGGCCAGCGCTGCCCGCACCGCCTCCCCGCTCTCCAGCCCCCCAGCCCCGGAGCGCCGAGCGGGAGGAGGTGGCGCACAGACTCCAAGTCGGGGCTGCAGGGCCTGGAGCCACTCAGTTGTCCAGGCCCCGTGAGAAGGGCGGTCCAGGTCGGACAAGGCCTGGCGCGGAGCACAGCCGGACCGGGCGTCTGACTCCGGCCTGGCTTTCCCGCAGGAGCAGGCGGGACCCCCAGAGGCACAGGGCAGGGCGCGGCCTGGAGCAGGATCCGCACTTGGCGGCTCTGGGCGGGCTGGGAGGTCGGGGAGCGGACGGGGCTGGGCGCACAGGGAGCAGGAGGGGGAGTGGGGGCTCGGAGGAGCAGAGGGGTCCCGGGAGAAGGGGGCCCGTCGGGGCGCTGGGGACCCAGGCCCGGGGGTGGAGAGCAGCCGGCACACACGTGGGAGGCGGCGCCCCTCCCGGCCCGGCCTCAGGCCCGGGCGCGAGTGCGGGGGGTGGGGGCGCGAGGTCCGGGCGCTCACCTTCCTGAAGTCGGCGGTGAGCGAGACGAGGGCGCCGTCGGGCTCGCGCAGCTCCAGGCCGACGCTGTCGCCCGCGCCGTCCGCCTGCAGGCGCTCCTCGGCCACCCGGCCGCCCGGCAGCCGCACGCGCACCCGCAGCTCGGCCCGCGCGCCCCCCGCGCCCGCCAGCAGCGCCAGCAGCGCCAGCAGCAGCGCGCGGGGCGCAGGGGGGACCCCGCGGCCGCCCGGCGGGCGCATCCCCGGCCCGGCTCGCGGCGGGCGGGGCGCTGCCAACTTCGCTCAAAGTTGGAGGAGAGTTTGGGGCGCGCGGGCGCGGGGGGCGCTCCGAGGCGGACCGGCCCTGGGCTCCCGCGGCTCCCGACTCGGGCGCTCGGGGCTCCCCGTGGCACTTTTCATTCAATCCCGCCCCCCGTCACTTCCTTCGGACAACAAACCGCCCGACCTGCCTTAAAGAGGCCGCGCACCTTCCGCCTTAAAGGGCCCGCGAGGCCCGCGCCCGCCGGGCCAGAGGGGAGCGCGGCCGGCTCGCGGGGAGGCCTCCGGGGCTCCCCCTCCCCGCCGGCCTGCCCGCGGCCGCGGTGCCAGGGGCGGGTTCTGGGCAAATCCCGGCCTCCCGGCAGGGGCGGGGCTGGGACTCTCACCCGCCCCCTTTTTGGCTGGTCCGGGTGCCACGTGGATGCAGTCGTGGGGCTGGGAGGGGTAGGGTCTGGTTTGGTCTCTGAGTCTCTGACAAAGCGGATTTGAAAAGGCTCCTGCGAAACCAGACCTCCCCTCGCGGCCGCCTCTCTCTAACCTGGAAGGAGAGGGGCGGAGGCTGCTGCCTGCTCCATGCCCCTCAGGGCGACATCCTGGGAGGTGAGGGCACCCCTGGCCGCAGCCGAGCCCCCCCCCCCCCCATTCGGGGCCTTCCTCCGTCCTGCCCGCTCTGCGACCCCGTTCTCTGTCAGGATGAGCACATCCGGGGAAAGGCTAGATTCCAGGCCACTCTGGAGACTGCCCAGGGACTCAGGGCGCTGGGGCTCCACCATCAGGGGTCTCCACAGCCCCCAAGAAAGCAGGACTGCCCTGCCATGCACCCCAGAATGGACTTGGCGAAGGCTGGGGGCCTGGCTGCCTGCTTCCCCTGATGATCTGTGGTTGGGCCTGGGTGTCCCCTGGGAGGGTGGGTGTGGCTGAGGGCCGCCAGTCCCCCGCAAGAGGAAGCCCCTCAGATGCGTGGACTCTTGTTTCCTGATGTCCATGGATCACTTCTGTTTATTCTGTGTCCCCACTTTTTTTATTTTTAAATTTTTATTGATTTCTGAGAGGAAGGGAGAGAAAGAAACATCAAAGATGAGAGAGAATCACTGATTGGCTGCCTCTTGCAGGTGCCCCAACCAGGGCCAGGGATCCAGCCTGCAACCCAGGCCTGTGCCCTTGACCATAATCAAACCCAGGACCCTTCAGTCCGCAGGCTGACGCTCTATCCACTGAGCCACACGGGTCAGGGCTGTGTCCCCATGTTTTATTCTGAGATCTTGAGTGCAGATAAGCAAACACCCTCTGCCCTGCGCCTCCGTCCCCTCCAGAGCTCACCCAGCACAGGCTCCTGTCAGGACCGAAGATGCCAACGGGCACCCAGAGCAGAGCCCGCTTCCCTGGTCTGCGGGGTCAGTCAGGCCAGAACCGCCGCTCGCCACCCACTCAGGGCTCTTCCCCGACACGCGCTGCCTGCGTTCAGACGGAGGGGCCTCAGGCTTACCTACTAGGGGTTTTCTGAGCTTGCCTCACCTAGAAACTTGCCTCACCAAGAGCATGCGCTGGACGCCTGTTAAAAACCTGGTCCCCGCCCAGCCGACATGGCTCAGTGGTTAAGCGTCGACCTATGAACCAGGCGGTCACGGTTCAATTCCTGGTTAAGGCACATGCCTGGGTTGTGGGCTCCATCCCCAGTGGGGGGCCTGCAGGAGGCAGCTGATCAATGATTCCCTCTCATCATGGATGTTTCTATCTCTCTCCCTCTCCCTTCCTCTCTGAAATCAATAATAAAAATAGATTAAAAAAAAAACCCTGGTCCCAAAATCTAGCTGATTAAACTCCTTGGGGAAAACCCTGAAAATGTGTTTTTAACAAAATCCCCAGTGACACTTGATATAAGGGTTTGAAGGTTGGTACTTGCTGAGGGTTAGGGATGGAGGATATAGAGCAAACATCTTTCCTGGAAAGCGGGCGGCCTGGAGTTCACCTCCACCCAGAGACACGCAGCATCGCAGCCTCCGGGAAGGCTTTTCTCCCAGAGGCCCCCCTGAGCTCGCAGGACTGGAGAGAGACGTCTCACAGGACACCCCTGCCTGACGGCGTACCTGGTGGGAAAACCCTGACGCTACATTTTCCTACGGGAGCCCCCCACTCTCATCAGGGCCTCACCTGTCGGGGACCTCCTCACTCCCCTGTTTCAGGTTCTGTGCCCCTTCCTTCATCAATCAGCTCTGCCCCCCGCCATGTTCCCAAGTCCCTCCCCTTCCCCCCGGTGGGATCCCAGAAGAAGGAAGCAGAGAGCCCCCTGTGTCTGGGTTCCTGTTTAGGTCCCTCCAGCTGTCTCTGTCTCTTTAAATTCTGGGTTTGGAGATAAGGTTCCACTTCCTCTCTTTCTACCACTTCTTCCCCCATAATCAACATCTTATTTAGTTTAACTGCATATCAAACTAGGCTTTTCTTTTAAGTTAGGAAATGTGAAGTGTCACTCCACTGTGTGAACGACCTCTGTCCCTACTCCTTCCGTTGGATTGGACCTGACCAGCTCTTCCCGCCTCTGACTCCAGCAATAACTCCGACAATTGTCATAGCAACGCCCACCCATTGCATCCTTATTGTGTTCAAGTTCTGTGCCAGGCACTTGACGCGTATCGTCTTTTAGAACATGTTCACAGCCACCCTCCAGAGCAGGTTCTATTCTTAGCCTCTCCTTACTGATAGGAAATGCGGTTAAAGGGGTTCAGTAACGTATTCAAGGCCAGCAGGGACTGAAAACACAAGGCCCCTGGCCGCACGCTCTCACTTTTGACCACAGTGGCACCTGCCTGCCCATAGCCCTGCGCTCTGCCTGCCCACGTGGGCACACCCTGTGCTGTCTTCTGTGAGCTAACGGCTGCCTGTGGGCACTCTTGTGCCCGGGGAGGCTGGCAGTCCGTCCCGCAGGCCAGCCCGTGCTGCGAACACAGTGCTGCCCTCACCCCAGCGGACACAGAGGCGTCCATCCATCGTGACCGTGAAGACCCTCAGAGGGAGCGCTCTCCACGCCTGTTGCCCTGACTGCAGCCCAGAGGCCCCCTGTCAGAGGCTCTTTGTGTCTGGCGGCCTCTCCGTAACCAGTTCCCTTGCTTTCTGTTCTGCAGCCCCAGGCGAGCAGCTGCAGGTAGCGCTTCCCCCAGGCGCCTCGGACGGCAGTGCTGGAGCTTGACCACTCACGAGCTGTGGGACTCAGCAGGCCTGTGTCTCCATCTGTGAAAGGGGCACAGAGGTGCCGCCCTCACGGAGTTGTTTGGAAAAGTAAATGAAACATTGACTATGAGGCACTTCACAGCACAGGACGGGCCCTGTGAATGGGCCACCATTACTTAATATTGTTCATTCTTTCCCACTGTGCCACATACTCCATCCTGTGTGGCCTACACACCTTCCCTCCTCCCCTGGCCCACCCTCCACTCACCCGCTCACGCACTCTGTTCTCTCCTGGCCTTCCAGGTCCGGCTGCCCGGAGCCTCTGACACTGGGGAGTGGCAGCCAAGCCTGGGGAGGCAGCTTGCTTTGCCTTTGGGTCTCAGTGTGCGCGAGCTGCAGGAAGAGGGGTGACACCACCCCCAATCCGCGACCCGGAGAGCAGGGGCGGCAGGTCCCCTGGAAGTCGGAAGGCAAGTGACTCTGTTGGGAGGTGGCAGGATGCAATGAGAACCTCGTCTTTCCACTGTGGGAAGAGTTTTTCCAGTTTCTTTTTGTGGCTGGCATTTGGCTTGGGTTCTGCCACGGTCCTGTCACTGCCCCTTGTAGATGGGCTGGTTGCTGTACTTTGCAACAGAGAGGGACTGGGGCTGGGGGTGCTGGGAGTGCTGGGGGTGGGGTGGTGGGGGTAGGGGTGCTGGGAGTGCTGGGGCTGGGAGTGCTGGGGGTAGGGGTGCTGGGGATGCTGGGAAGGGGATACCGGGGGTGCTGGGGCTGGGGGTGCTGGGAGTGCTGGGGGTGGGGTGCTGGGGGTAGGGGTGCTGGGAGTGCTGGGGCTGGGAGTGCTGGGGGTAGGGGTGCTGGGGATGCTGGGAAGGGGATACCGGGGGTGCTGGGGCTGGGGGTGCTGGGAGTGCTGGGGGTGGGGTGTTGGGGGTGGAGGTGCTGGGAATAGGGGTGCTTGGATGGGGTGTTGGGGATGGAGTTCTGGGGATGGGGTGCTGGGGATGGGGTTCTGGGATGGGGGTGCTGGGAATGGGGTGTTGGGGAAGGGGTGCTGGGGATGGGGTGCTGGGAATGGGGGTGCTGGAGATGGGGTGTTGGGGAAGGGGTGCTGGGGATGGGGTTCTGGGGATGGGGTATTGGGGATGGGGTGCTGGGGATGGGGTGTTGGGGATGGGGGTGCTGGAGATGGGGTGCTGGGGATGGAGTGCTGGGGATGGGGGTGTTGGGGATGGGGGTGCTGAGGATGGGGTGTTGGGGTTCTGGAGATGGGGATGCTGGGGATGGGGTGGTAGGGATGGGGTGGTAGGGATGGGGGTGCTTGAGATGGGGTGCTGGGGATGGGGTGCTGGGGAAGGGGTGCTGGGGATGGGGTGTTGGGGAAGGGGTGCTGGGGATGGGGTTCTGGGGATGGGGGTGTTGGTGATGGGGGTGCTGGGGATGGGGTGCTGGGGATGGGGGTGTTGGGGATGGGGGTGCTGGGGATGGGGTGTTGGGGATGGGGGTGCTTGGGATGGGGTGTTGGGGTGCTGGGGATGGGGTGTTGGGGATGGAGTGCTGGGGAAGGGGTGCTGAGGATGGGGTGCTGGGGATGGGGTGTTGGGGTGCTGGTGATGGGGTGCTGGTGATGGGGTTCTGGGGATGGGGTGTTGGGGTGCTGGGGATGGGGTGTTGGGGATGGGGTGGGCACTCTCCTCTGCCCCTCGAGGTCAGCTGCAAGGCTCTGTCGCTTCCCTGCCCCGGGAAGTGCAGGCATCACAGTCACTCAGACACACACATCTGAGGGTGTGGTGGGCGAGGACGCAGGGACAGGGCCTGCGTGGTGAGTGGAACGAAAGAGCAGCTGGGACACCTGGTGGAGCGTTCTCCCCCCTCAGAAAGCCAGGCTGAGGGGACATGGACGGGAGGCTGAAGTGGTGACATAGAAAGGAAAGGAAGGCCCGAATGTTGGGAAGGGCAAGGCGCCTCTCACCTTGTTTATTCCAGGCCTGAGTGTGACTCCTGCTGCAGCTTTTAAATGTGACCATCTCCTTCTCGTGGCTGGTTCTTCCAGGAGGCCTTTCCTGAGCACCCCTGGACACTCAACATCATTCATTCATTCATTCTTCATTCATTCATTCTTCATTCATTCATTCTTCATTCATTCATTCTTCATTCATTCTTCATTCATTCGTTCGTCATTCATTCATTCTTCATTCATTCGTTCGTCATTCATTCATTCATTCTTCATTCATCCATCTGTCACCCAGTCAGTCAGACACTGTGCTAGCTGCTGCTGTTACAGCAGTCAGTCAAGGGAGGCGTGACAATCGCTCATCCTGCAATGAAACCCACAGCAGCACAAAAAGTAAGTGCAAAACCAAATATTGAAATGATGGCTGTAGTGACTGGAACCACGCAGAATCAGAGGAGACGCCGGCCTCGACTGGGAAGCCTGGGAGGCAGCGTGTCCAGGCTGACCTAGAGATGAGTAGGATTGATCAGCAAAGACGACTCCAGGCCAAGGGGGCAGCGTGGGCTTGAGTCTGGGGGCTCCCCAGAAACGGCGCCAACTGCCCGAGGCCTGACGTAGAGAGGGAGCTGCTAGGAATAATGTGGGAGAGTGTGGCGGCCGAGCAGGGCATCGCAGGACGTGGGCTGTGTTTTGTTTGGTTGTCCTAAGAGCAAAGGACAGTCAGTGAGAGGTGTTGTGTAAGGCATGACATGCTCAGACTTACACTTTATATTTTTAATGTTTTTATTGCTTTCAGAGGGGAAGGGAAAGGGAGAGAGAGAGAAACAAGAGTGATGAGAGAGAGTCAGGAATTGAACCCTGACCTCCTGGTTCACAGGTTGATGCTCAACTGAGCCCCGCCGCCTGGGCCCCACAGGAGTTTTTTAAAAACCACAACTTTTTGCTTCCTCCTGAAAGATGGGAATCTGAAAGTCCTTCTCTGTGCTGTGGTTGCCAGAGGAGATCCAGGCAGCTTTCAAATCCAAGGCCTTGGGTGGGTGTGGGCGGAGGGGTGGGTGGAGGGCTGGGTGGGTGCAGGTGGGCTGGGCGGATGGGTGGGTGGAGGGGCGAGGGGTAGGTGGAGGGGTGGGGGGGTGCAGGTGGGCTGGGTGGAGGGGTGGGTGGGGGTTGGGGGGAGGGGGAGGAAGTGGGGGAGGGGTGGGGGTGCAGGTGGGCTGGGGGAGGGGTGGGTGGGGGTTGGGGGGAGGGGGAGGAGGTGGGGAGGGGTGGGGGTGCAGGGGGGCTCGGGGGAGGGGGGTAGAGCGTGTGGCTGTCGGGCTGGTCCAGGCTGTCAGGGTGAGGGTGGAGGGCAGGGATTGGTCCCACTGCCCCTTCAGAAACTCGCATTTCCTACAAATAGCCAAAGGGAAGCTGGGGAGGGGCAGCACAGAGGACAGAGTAGGAGGTGGGCTGCAGGCGCCGAGTCTACCACAGCCCATGGGCAGGAGGGTGCCCTGGCTGTGGCTTTGAGATGTTGGCTCTGCCCGTTGCTGGCTGTGAATTTGGGCCTGAGACCACCCCTACCGGGGTCTCTGCTCCCCAGGGGTCAGGAGGGCACCACGCAGCAGCCAGTTCACAGAGGTCCTTTCCCTCCCCTCCCATCGCTGCCTTTCCTGCCCTGGTGCCCTGGTGATTGTGGAGTCTCAGCTGCCCCCTGGCGGCCGCCCTCTTGAACGACAAAGGCAGCCCCTCCCTTTGAATTAGCCAATCGGGAAAGACTGTGCGCCTGAGCGCCATTAAGAGTGAGGACAGGTCACGTGCATCAGGATTACGAAGCTGAGAGAACCGCCTGCCCAGTGCGCATGCTCCCGGACCGTGTGCGCCCTCCTGCGGGAGGAAAGATGCTGCCTGCTGCCTGGCTCCCCATATGCTTTGTGTTCCACCAGGACCCCTGGATTGGGGGGCTCGCCTTATTTCTTACAATTTGGGGGTGCGTCCGGGACAGCGTTCGTCATAGGGAAATTGGACCCCCTCTCTTAAGAAGGTGCGCCCGGCTGCCAAGTTGTGGCGGCCTTGGTGAGGCGGGACAGCCATCACCCCTGGGCCGACTCCGAGCTCAGGATTGAGAGTCAGCCAGCAACGCAGGGAGGGCCCAAGCAAGACCCGCGGCAATCGGGTGACCTCATGCATGGGCCAAGGTGGGAAATGGACTGAGTACTACATTGGTGATTGCGTGTCCCTGGAGGTCAGGCATATGACTGGGATGTGTCTTGGACATAAAGCGAGTGCAGAGTTCTGATCTGTGGTTCTGTTCTCCTGTGAGGGAAGTGGCCAGAGAGGGACGAAGCAGATCTCGGGGAGTACGAGAAACCTCCAACATGGGGGGTTGAGTACATAGTCATAAGGGACCTGCCGAGGATGGGAAGCAGAAATTCTAGGCTTAGGGAATATATTCCCCTGAAATAGTCCATTGGGGGAATGCTGAGATTCTGGGAGGCAAGTTCCCGAACCAGGGACAGAGACATGGCTTGGCTTTAGTGGTTCTTAATGTCGGGAATTCTGTGGTATAAACTTTTAGTGTACTGTGCGCCTGTATAAGAGTGTTGTTGATGGTTCATGTCTCTTTGTTGCTTGTTTAATTTGTTTAAAAATGGGGCGAGTCCCGCTTTGGGGAAGCCCAGTTATGTGTGGTGAGGCTGAACACGTGACAGAGACTACAGGGACGTCCCAGCAGCTGCCAAGAACCCTTAATCTTGGGGACACTTCCTGCTCTCTCTCTCAGGGTGTTAGCCACCAGAAACTCTTAGCTAGTGATATTTCTGTCTGTGTGTCTATAATGTAATATTGGCTTTCTATCTTTTAGGGATTTTAGTTTGTTCTTCCCTGGTTTATGGATATGGGGAAGTAAGCTATGCAGGCTGGGTTGGGCAACAAGGTTAATGCTTCCATGATAATGGGCAGGTCTTGAATGAGAATGGATCACATTCCAAGGGTGACTCCCAGGTCCCAGGGGTGTGGGACTCCCAGCCAGGTTGGCATGTCCTTTCTTTGAACAGAAAGGGCAATCATGGTTAACAGCATAATTAATGTTTCCCATAACCATAACTAGTCCCCAGTGTTCTGTTTTCCCCATAACCCTGGGAGGAACAGATCTGTAGAAGTACCCTCTAGCTGTGAAGCAGGGGCACTCCTGTTCTTATAGAGAAAAATAAAATGGTACTTTCATACTGAGTTATCCCTCTTACAAAATTGGTCAAGAAAACTGGAAGGATAGAAGTGAGAGATAGAGAACTGGAAGGATAGAAGTGCAGAAGAGTTGTTAAAAAAAAGGCTCAGAAGGTACATAAAGATAAGAAAGGCAGAAACAGAAAGCTAACATAATGCTCACAACTGTAAGACAAGTGGCCCAGGGAAGGGCTGGCCCTGAGGGCCAGAAACAGAGGCCACAGCAGTATCGTCTATACCTTAGAGTGTTACCCTAAGGTAATATGTGGCAGTTTTGAATCTAAGCAGCTGGGGGCCTGGGAATGGGCTGTGGGTCCTACTCCCTTCTCCCCCACCCTTTCTTCCAGCATCTCAGGCCTACACATAATTTTCCAAAGGCTTTGATAACTTAAATGCTTTGGGGCATTGCTGGGTTAAATAATAAACATTTAAATATTTTGAAATAACAGGATACTGAAACATTAAGTAATTTGAGTTAGAGGATGAATTTGAATCTATTAATGAATAAGTTTTTTTAAAATTTTACTTGAAATATCTCTTAAATGTGAATGTATTGCTAATCTGAGGAATATTAATTACTTACATGACACCTAAAAATTAAGGTTCCTAAAAAAAAAAAAAAAAAATTAAGGTTCCTAAGGGTTAAGAAATAAAAAATCATGAAAAAAAAATTATGCTTTTGTATAACAGAGAAAGCATTTGAAGGAGAAAGAAAAAGGTTTCTTAAGCTGGTTATTTCTGAAAGTTGTAAGATTTCTAAAGAAAGATTTGTGAAAGTTATAAAACATTTGTAAAGAAAAATGTTGAGAAGAAGTTAAATAAATGACACAGGCCAGTGAAAGGGCGAGGGCTACGCCCTCCATCTTGCCCCAAGGCGAGGGCTACGCCCTCCATCTTAACCCGGATACTCCATTTTTGGGCAGCAGCCATTAGTCATGTGCTCAGCAAGGAGCTTCTTCCCGGAAGCCCAAGCCTCTGCTAGCCACACCTAGGATTTCTTTAAACTAACCAATGATAATCAAGGGAAGTGTGCGCCATAGATACAACACATCCTGTGTAACAAGACACCGACTTGTGCCCAGCCAATAGGCAGGGCCCACAGTCCTCTCTCCTCCCCTTACTCCAACCCCCCTATAAAACCCCTCTCCACACAGAGCTCGCTCTCTCTCTGCCTCCTGCTGCTGCGTTAGTGAGTGTGGTGGACGGGAGCTCAAGCTAGCTCGAATAAAGACTCTTTGCTTTTGCATTGGACTCGGCTGGCTCCCTGGTGGTCTTTTGGAGATCCTGAAATCTGGGCATACCATTTGGGGGCTCGTCCGAGATCCCCAAGACCCTCGAGGGACCCCGATCCGGAGAGTCTGACTGGCCACGGTAGGTGTCTGTGTGTTGTGTATTCTATTCTGTGTGTTATATGTTCTGTCCTGTGTTGTGTGTTCTGTCCTGTGTGAGCTCACTTCTGAAATTCTGTAGTGCCCAAAGCGGTCTAGGTGGATGCACTGCTGAAGGACCACGGGTGGGGAGAGTCGGAAGACGTTCCACTCTTCAGGAGGGACGTGTATTCCCCTCAAGGATCTGAGATGAGGCGGGTTGCTCCCGCCGGTTGGTGTACGGCCATCGTCTAGCTTTCGGTTTTGCTTCCGCGGAGTCAGAAGGTTGTTTTGGTTTTGCTTCCATGGAGTTGGAAGACTGTACTTTGAGGCCCTTTGGTTGTCTGTGTTTGTGTTTTTTTCTGTTTTATTCTGTGGACTTACTGGACGGACATTATGGGACACACTCAAACTACTCCTTTAAGCATTATGGTCGTTTTAAAATCAAGGGCTGGACCAGGCCTGCCTTGCCAGCCTCAGGTGTGGTTTTCCAGAACTGCTGGAAACTTGAGACCTTGGAGTTTACTGAATCAAATGATTAAAAACTTATACCTAGGTATCTTGAAGTGACATAATACTGAATTAAGTGAGATCTGAGTGTGCTTCATACAAAATCTAGAGGACAGAATTAAATCTGTTGGTTGATTATGTCTTGCATTTTGGAAGTTTATTCTTAAAAATGTTACTGATTGAGAAATGCTGAATATTTGACTTGCCAGCTAAAAGTTTAAGGTTCGGATTGAATTGGGAAAAATTGTGTAGTTGTGGTAGCTAAATGCCTTTGCTTATTGGTCCGATTGAAAAAGAGGATTAATTTTATGACCTCAACTGAAAATTTTTCATACAAAAACCAGTTTAAATTTAATTGATATTCTTTAAGATAATAATAAAAGGAATAAACAGCTAATGAGATTTCAGTTTGTCTGCAATATAATGTTGGCCATCTATCTTTTAGGGATTTTGGTTTGCTCGGTCAAAAAACAGTGTAGACAGCCACCATTTTGGGCTGCATGACTCGGCAGCTGCCATATCAGCCACATGGTTTGCAGTGCCCCTGGGGGCCGCCATCTTGAAACAGCAAAAGGTCCCTCCCTCTGATTTAGCCAAAAGGGAATGTCTGCTCACTGAGGCAGGATGGAATTTCAGGGGTGGAGCTTTAAGGCGGAGTTTTACTACAGAAATGTGGATGGGGCAGAAAGTGTGCCTCACAGATTTATTTAATACTATTTTTAAGCTAATCTCTTAAATCTAGAAAACCCTGCTTTCCTTAAACTAAGGACAATTAAAGGTTATATGTTCCCTCCCTAAACAGAAGTTAAGTAGCTTATGTCAAAGTCTTTAAAAGGGACTGATAGCAGTAATCCAATTTCTAAAGTGAAGTATGGTAAAATTAAGTTGTCATGATATTCTTACATGGTGTTATTCTACAAGTTTCATTAATATTTTTTGATGCTTTATCCCAAACAAACTTATAAATTAATTCTTTGAATGTTTGGCAGCAACTTAAGGACATGAAAGGATTTATTCCCTTCCATTGTGTGGAAGGCCCCCTGGGAAGGCACTTAAGCATTCTGTATTGGCCTCTCTTGACCTTTTTTTTCCCAAGAGGATTCTAATCGTCTACAGTTCAGATAACAGCTCTCCTCTCCATTCTAGCTGAGATCATTAAAAGCTGGTACCATGGATCTGTTTCTTGTCCAATGGCGTAAGCTGGGCCCTCTCTGGAGAAGAAACCTGGGTTCCTCATGATCAAGGCCAGGGCCCCGCCAGCAGGTGAGGGGATCCAAAGGCAGTTGCTGGGCATGGAGGCCAGAGGGACATAGGTTAACAAGGAGACAGAACTGAACCTCACATCACCCATCACTACTTGGCCCAGAGTATGGCTGGTAGTCAATGACGGGTAAGACCCCTCAGGGAGGGGCGACCTAAGACAGGCACAGTCGGGGGGGGGGCCAGTAGGAGAGAACTTGGGGTTCAACAAAGGTGGGGCACAGATCCTCACCCCCCCAATTGTGCAGGGGCTTGAACACTCACTCCTTCTGAGGAAGGACTCCTGTCCCCATGGCTGCTTCTTGCTTCCTATGCCCAGCCCAGATCAGGAACCAAATAACAGAAAGAGATTTGGTCTAGCTGAAATCAGAATCCAGATAAACGGAGGCTTGGCTAACAGACCCTATGTCTAAATCTAGCCTAACAACAGGAATGCTCAGAGCTTTCACAAGGATGTAAATTAAAATTATTGTTAGAATATTAAATTTGACAGTAAAATAGTTGTCAAGTTTTCAAATTAATTAAATTTGGCTAACTTGAAATAGGTAATTATTCAAAAGGTATTAACCAAAATTTTCATTTCGTGGTAAGCTGCTGGAAGACATCTTACCCAGGTATGGTTCTCCTGTTATGATAGGATCCGACAACGGACCAGCCTTTATTTCACAGGTAACACAGGTAGTAGCCAGGGCTATTGGGGCAAATTGGAAATTCTTATAGGCCCCAGAGTTCAGGGCAGGTAGAAAGGATGAACAGAACTCTAAAGAAGACTCTTACCAAATTAACCATGGAGACTGGCGGGGACTGGGTGGCTCTCCCACCGTATGCCCTTTATCGGGTAAGGAACTCCCCTTACACCCTGGGATTTACTCCCTATGAAATCATGTTTGGCAGGACACCCCCTATCATTCCTAACCCTGCCTGTTACGGTGTTTTGTTTGACTTGTTGTTTTCAATTGTTTGTTAGAATTGAACGTGGCCTGCTCTTTCCCTTCCTCCCTCCTCCTGATTCTGAGAGCGTCTATAGCTGGATTTTGGGTGATCTCCAGGCTTTCTGTCTGCAGGAGACCTCCCTATGCACCCGTTGTCTTTCCAGGCTGACTAGGAGTCATATCTCCCCACAGGTTGGATCCCAGCCTGCGGGAGGGAGGACTCTATGGGAGCAGTCTGTATTTTTCTTTGAAACTCCCATTGCTTAAAGGGAGAAAGCAACCAACCTGGGCTGAGACAAGGGGGGCAGGGGTGTTAGCAGTTACCACCTGCAGACCACTAGAAAAGCAGAGGAGGAACAAAGCTGAAGTCACAACACCGCCCAGCTCCTGAACCACCTGCTTGAGTCCATGCCACTGCGAGAGGGCAGTGACTTACGGGATTTGCTGGGGGACGCTCTGGCCGAGCCCCCGGGAGACCCTAGGCGAAGCAGCTGGCTCACAAGGGGGGGTGATGTCCCCTCTGGTGCACTCCCTTGGAGGAGGCCTGGTTACTGCTCTGCCACAAAGGGAACTGGTGGAAAGGCAGGAGAGCGGAGCGCTGTGGCTGATGGGCAGGGTTAGCAAAGGGACACTCTTCCTGGACCTGGAAGCCATCGGGACTTTGAAGTTCTCCAAGAAGAGGAGGAGTCTGACTCAGAGACTGGCCGAAACTTCGTTAGGTTAGGAGAACCGGAGGCTGAATGCTGAGCTTGTAGACTGCAGTTTGCTGGGCAGAGATCCAAGCCCAGTTATATAGGGGTTGAGCTACCTGTGTGCAGCAAAACAACTTTCTCCCATGCCAGAATACATTTTAAGGAAATTGGACAGACTGTGTTTGTCACTAGAAAGAAGAACTGGCCACAGTGCACAGCCCTGACAGTGACCTGCAGAAAACTGTATAATAGACTCAAGTGATGCCTGCATCTTCATGGACATGGCTCCAGAGAGAGAAGGACAATTTTGCCTTATATAGGAGGGTCAGGAGTGGACTTTAGTCACCTCCCTAAGATGTTTGTATAGCCCTGCCATATCTCCTGTTTAGTAGCGGAGGATTTGGCTGCCTGAAGCGGCCATGGTGCCAATATTATGTTTCACTGTATTAATATGTTGTATTAACCTTTGATTCTCTTACAGGTTTAAATGTAGCTGTAGCTGCCAGCAGTTGCTGTAGACCGGTGATGGTCTACAATCCTTGGTAGTCTTTGGGAGTAACTGGCAAGTGTCCAGTCTCCCACACTGAGGGACATTGTCATAGCTATGTATTAGCTGTCCTGGAAGGTGGTCAGTTACCATTCTTGTTGTGTTTAAGTTGTTGAAGCTGAAATGGTTTCTTTCCCTTCCACCGGACCATTTGTTGTAGTTTGTCTCTGCCAGGTCGCAAGCCCAGCTCCTTCTGTGCCCAGGACAGAAGGGAGCCTGAATGGAAGGTGACCTCTGGCCAGACACACCCGCAGATCAACCTTGGGAGGACAGTGGACCTCGCTGGACCCCGTGTAATCCTCCTAATGCTGTTGACTTTCGGCCCTTGCATTATTAACAGACTAGTCCAATTTGTCAAGAAGCGTATAGGGGTGGTTCAGTTGATAGTTCTGCGTACCCAGTATAGGCCTCTAGCAGCAGAAGGTGAAGTAGAAATGCAAACCGACCCATGATTGGGCCTGTAAGTCTCAAGACAAGGGGGGAATGAAAGGGCAAGGGCTACGCCCTCCATCTTGCCCCAGGACGAGGGCTACGCCCTCCATCTTAACCCGGATACTCCATTTTGGGGCAGCAGCCATTAGCAATGTGCTCAGCAAGGAGCTTCTTCCCGGAAGCCCAAGCCTCTGCTAGCCACACCTAGGATTTCTTTAAACTAACCAATGACAATCAAGGGAAGTGTGCGCCATAGATACGACCACATCCTGTGTAACAAGACACTGACTTGCGCCCGGCCAATTGGCAGGGCCCACAGTCCTCTCTCCTCCCCTTACTCCAACCCCCCTATAAAACCCCTCTCCACACAGAGCGCTCTCTCTCTCTCTCTCTCTGCCTTCTGCTGCTGCGTCAGTGAGTGTGGTGGACGGGGAGCTCGAGCTAGCTCGAATAAAGACTCTTTGCTTTTGCATCGGACTCGGCTGGCTCCCTGGTGGTCTTTTGGGAATCCTGAAATCTGGGCATAACACCAGTAAGCCAGAATAAGTAGAATAGGGAAATTGAAATAAATAGCACTTTGGAGCCATCTAATTAATCCTATCTTCTCTAAACCAAGGACACTTAAGAGTAAATGATTTGCATTTTGCCTCCCTAACCATAGAGTAAATAGCTTATATCAATGTGCTCAGGGAGACAGATAGCAAAAATCCAATTAGTATCACTCGCTGACACACCCAAGGACAAATGAAGTTAGAAAATAAACTTTATTTTGGTTAGTCCTTTTCTGAAACAAAAGTTCTATAAATTATTATCCTATACTAGAGTCCCAGTGCACGAATCATACACAGGTGGGGTCCGGCCAGCCCAACCCCAATCGGAGCAGATCTGGGCCAGGCCTGTCAGGAGGAGATGGTGGGAGGTTGGCCAGCCGGCCCCCTGATTGGAGCCCGATAAGGGCTGGGCTGGGGGGAGGGGCCTCAGGTGATTGGCCAGTGGGCCCTGCCCCTGATTGGAGTGGGGGGGCCCACTGGGGGTGGGGCCATCGGCAGGGAGGTGCTGCGGGCCGATCAGGGTGGTGGGGGTTCATCAGGAGTGGGGCCAGGTGGAGGGAGAAGCTGCAGGAGGTTGGCCAGAGGCCCACCCCCTGATCGGGCAGGTTTGCTGGCCACAGTGGGCTTCATAGTGACCAGTCATTACGGCATTCTGGCCGTTGGCTTTTTATATATCCTATCTAATAAAAGAGAAACATGGTAATTGGCGTACGACCGCTACCCTTCCCATTGGCTAATCAGGGCTATATGCAAATTAACTGCCAGCCAAGATGGCGGCCGGCAGCCAGGCAGCTTGAAACTAACATGAGGCTTGCTTCCTTCAGTGACGGAGGACTCCAATGTTCCCTGCCGGCCCCTGCAGGCCTCTGAGCTGCAAGCAACTATGTAACAAACATAGAAGCTAAACAAAGAAGCTAAACAAAACCCCAGAAACCTGCCGGGCTTCAGCCAGCAGGATCGCAACATTGTAAGCAAAGGCCAGAAACCTACTTTCAGCAGTGGAGGCCTAAGAGCTGGAGCCAAGCCTCAAACCTAAAGCTGGCCCAGAATAAAAAAAAAAAAAAAAGAAAAAAAGGAGCGGTTGGGAGCTTCAGTCACCCCCAGCCTGAAAACAGCCCTCATCCCCTCACCCAGGCTGGCCAGGCACCCCAGTGGGGACCCGCACCCTGATCCAGGACACCCTTCAGGGCAAACCAGCCGGCACCCACCCATGCACCAGGCCTCTACCCTATATAGTAAAAGGGTAATATGCCTCCCGGCACCGGGATCAGCGGAGCCGCGAGGCCTCCCGGCACCGGGATCAGCGTGACAGGGGGCAGAGCTCAAACCCCCTGATTGCCCTGCGGCTCTGTGTGTGACAGGGTGCGGCGCCCCAACCCCCCCCCCCCCCCCCCGGCAGGCCCTGCTCTGTGTGTGACGGGGTAGAGCCATAACCTCCCCATCGGCCCTGCCCTGAGTGTGAGAGTGGCGGCACCCCAACCCCCTGATCGGCCCTGCTTTGTGGGTGATAGAGGGTGGTGTCCCACCCCCGATGGGCCCTGCTCTGTGCATGACAGGGTACCGAGCCCCAACCCCCCTGATGGGCCCTGCTCTGTGAGTGACAGGGGGAAATGCCCCAACCCCCTGATTGGCCCTGCTCTGTGCATGATAGGGGGTGGCGCCACAACCTCCCCATCGACCCTGCCTTGAGTGTGACAGGGGATGGTGCCCCAACCCCCCAATCGGCCCTACCCTGAGCGTGACTGAGGGTGGCATCACAACCTCCCGATCGCCCTGCTCTGTGTATGACAGGAGGCGGCGCCCCAACTCCCCAATAGGCCCTGCTCTGAGCCCGACCAGGGGCTGCACCTAGGGATTGGGCCTGCCCTCTGCCACCCAGGAGCAGGCCTAAGCCAGCAGGTTGTTATCTCCCGAGGGGTCCCAGATTGCAAGAGGGCACAGGCCAGGCTGAGGGACCCCCCTCCCCCCCGAGTGCACAAATTTTTGTGCACCGGGCCTCTAGTATAGATAATAAAAACCTAATATTCTAAGTGTCTGGTTGTCCATTCAACCAATCAAAGCATAATATGCTAATGACATGCTAAGGCCACTCAACCACTCACTCTGATGTGCACTGACCACCAGGTGGTAGATAGCCGACCTGTCAACCAGTTGCTATCACATGCACTGCCCACCAGGGGCAGAGGCTCTGACCGGCAGGTTAGCTTGCTGCTGGAGTCTGGCCAATCGGGACTGAGTGAGAAGGGCCGGGCATGCCCTGGAGCCCTCCTGCAGTCCCTCCCTGGCTGACCAACCTCCCCCATCCCTCCCCGGCCCTGATCATGCACCGGTGGGGTCTTTCAGCTTGGCCTGTGCCCTCTCACAATCTGGGACCCCTCGGGGGATGTCGGAGAGCTGGTTTCAGCCCAATCCCTGCAGGCCAGGCTGAGGGACCCCACTGGTGCATGAATTTGTGCATGGGGCCTCTAGTATGTTATATTAATCGAGTATTTAAAAAAAGTAATCTTAGTTGTGGGAACTGAAGTTTTACTAGGTTATGTTTGTGTTTAATACCCTCTTGTCACTTTGAATTTTGTATAATCTTTTGGTAGAATGGGCTTGACAACCTTCCGAGGGTTTGAATTTTAAGAAAAGGTGTTTTGTTTTGATTTTTTACCTGGAGTTGGCTGTAGGTGATTCCAATAGGTCCTGGGATGCCTCGAGATCTTCCTACAATGGAAACTAGGGACCAAATTTCTTAAGATTAATTATATTTACTAAATCAGCAAAGGCTTGTCAACTACACTCGTGAGGCAGCTAAAGGGATAGTGAGCAGCGGGGTGCCAGCAGCAGGGTGCCCGGGAGAGCAGGCCGGCCGTGGGCCTGATTCTGGCAGAAGGAGGAGGAGGTGGGTCGTGCTGGGGCCAGTGCTGCTCATTCGTCCCGGACAGCACGGCGCGCGGACGGTCGCTGAGCCCAAGGCCCGGCAGCTTCAGTGCCGAGTGAGCGGGGCCGGACCGCGGCTCCGTCTCCGATCCCTGGGCGATGGTTGGGAAGGGAAGGCGCGATGGTGCCCGCGTCGCCCCTTTGACTGGGCGCTGCAGTGATGGTGTCGCAGCATCCCGTGTGGGGGGTCTTATCCAAGGGCGAATCGGAACCGCATTGGCCCAACAGCAGTTAGTCTCCTCCTGGACACGGCAGGGCAGGGAAGTCCATGGGTGCCAGCGAGTTTGAAGGAAAAAGTTTAATAAAGAAAAGGGGGAATTGTGAGAAGAAACAAGTCACCTTTCCTGTCAAAGAACAGTTTAGCAGCCGCCACTTTGGCTGCATGGCTTGTAGCCCCCTGGGGGCCGCCCTCTTGAATGGCAAAGGCCAACCCCTCCCTTTGAATTAGCCAATCGGGAAAGACTGTGCGCCTGAGCGCCAATCAGGAGTGAGGGACAGGCCACGGGTATCAGGATTACGAAGCCAGGGACCGCCTGCTCGGCATGCAGGGAGCATGTGCGTGTGCCCCCAGAGCGTGTGCCCCCAGAGCGTGTGCCCCCAGAGCGTGTGCGTGTGCCCCCAGAGCGTGTGCGTGTGCCCCCAGAGCGTGTGCGTGTGCCCCCAGAGTGTGTGCGTGTGCCCCCAGAGCATGTGCCCCCAGAGTGTGTGCGTGTGCCCCCAGAGCGTGTGCCCCCAGAGTGTGTGCGTGTGCCCCCAGAGCGTGTGTGTGTGCCCCCAGAGCGTGTGTGTGTGCCCCCAGAGCGTGTGCGTGTGCCCCCAGAGCGTGTGCTCCCAGAGTGTGTGCGTGTGCCCCCAGAGTGTGTGCGTGTGCCCCCAGAGCGTGTGCCCCCAGAGCGTGTGCCCCCAGAGCGTGTACTCCCAGAGTGTGTGCGTGTGCCCCCAGAGCGTGTGTGTGTGCCCCCAGAGCGTGTGTGTGTGCCCCCAGAGCGTGTGCGTGTGCCCCCAGAGCGTGTGCTCCCAGAGTGTGTGCGTGTGCCCCCAGAGCGTGTGCATGTGCCCCCAGAGCGTGTGTGTGTGCCCCCAGAGCGTGTGCGTGTGCCCCCAGAGCGTGTGTGTGTGCTCCCAGAGCGTGTGCGTGTGCCCCCAGAGCGTGTGCTCCCAGAGCGTGTGCGTGTGCCCCCAGAGCGTGTGCGTGTGCCCCCAGAGCGTGTGTGTGTGCTCCCAGAGCATGTGCACACCCTCCTGCAGGAGGAAGATACGCCTGCTGCCTGGCCCCCCTTGTGCTTCCTGCTCCACCAGGACCCCTAGATGGGGGCTCGCCTTACTTCTTACAGGAGCAAGGAACCCAGCGCCCAAATCTCAACTTTCTGCCCAGGGGGCGGAGCCCTGGCTGCCTTGGCCCATTCCCTGCTGCGACTCAGGGAAGGCAGCCCAGTCAGGACTGAAGATCGAGGGTCCCTAGCCATGGGGAATGCTGGCGCCCAGAGCTCTGACCCACAGGCAAACCTTGGTATGTAGCTGCATTTTCTGGAAATAGAATCCTGAGGGGCCCCGGCTGCTCTGCGCGGATATGGGGGGGGGGGGGGCGACTCTGTGGGGCTTCTCTCCCTGGGCTGGGACTTCCCTTAGACCTTCAGCAGGAACGTGCAGCTTCAGTGAGAGCGTCCTGTCCCAGCTGCAGGAGGGCGGCCTGGAGAGGAAGGCCGGCCTCTCCCCGAGGGAGGGTTCCAGCGGAGGACACTTCGCTCCAGAGCCTGGAGCTGCGGACCACCTCTCCCTCACGCTCCCCACTCCCTCCCTCACTCATTTGTGTATTCCATGATCAGCATTTATTCTGCACCCATCGTGTGCCTGGCCCCGCACTAAATATGTGATATTGGGCATTCAAACATCTGACCAGTGTTTTTTGTTTGTTAATCCTCACCTGAGGATATTTTCCCATTGATTTTAGAGAGTGGAAGAGAGAGGGAAAGACAGAAACATCCATGTGAGAGAGACACATCGATTGGTTGCCTCCTGCACACGCCCCGATCAGGGCCCGGGCCGGGGAGGAGCCTGCAGCTGAAGTACATGCCCTTGACTGGAATTGAACCCGGGACCCATTGGTCCTCCGACACTCTATCCACTGAGCCACACTGGCTAGAGCCAGACCAGTGCTCTTTAGAATGTGGTCCTGCAGTCCAGCCTCACTAACCCTGAGTGTGTGGGACAAGCATAGGCCCTGACCTCAACCACTCAGGTGTGGCCTGGGCTGTGCACTTCACACAGGCTCCCCGGACACAGTGAATGAGTTGAGGGCCATTTCTGGAGAGTGGCAGCTCTCCCCGACCTCAGCATTGGCTGCACTCCCTTTCGTAGGAGATTGCACCCCATTCCTCCCCCTCTCCTGCCTTGCCCCTGCCCTTCCTGAAGGCTAGGCCTGTGAGGGCCAGCAGGGGAGGGGCTGCCTGCCCAGCCACCCACTCCACCTGCTCTGGGGTGAGTCTCGGGCAAAGTGTAACCCCCAGCTCAGAGGCCCTATCGCAGGCTGCAGGCTGCCCAGCGGGCGAAGACCTGGGAGAACCAAGCAGGGTCAGCCACGTTCCCTCCCCACCTCAGTCCCAGGCCTTGCTGTTAACACCTCAGGGTCCCTGCAGACTCTGGAATGCAGGTTTGGGGGGACCTGGGAAACTGAAAGGATCTTTCCACCCACAATGAGCAGCAGGAGGCTGAGGCCAGAGTCAGCAGTGACCCGGGAAGTGGCGTCTAAAACAAGCAGCGAACACCTGTGCACTCGCTACACAGCGGGCTCTGCCCATGCTTTACCTGCTGCCCACGGCCTCCCAGGCTCCGCCTTCCCCGCTTTACCCAGCGGGGCCACCTCCGACCGCCTGCCTCCACAGCATGAGCTCCCACCCTGCTCCCCAGAGCCCTCTGCGCTCACCCACCCCAAGTCCTTCCCAGCCGTGGCCTCTCCCCCAGAGACAAGTATTCATTCCTCATCGGCTCCCACGGAGGGGTTGGCCCAGGGGTGGCCATGAGGCTGCAGCCCTCAGCTCCCTCTCTCCCTCTGGGGCCGGGACCTGGCCATGGACTTCCTGTTCCTGGGCAGGTGGAGGCAACAGGAAGGCAGAGTAGGGCAGGGATGGTCCACTCCCTCTCCAGGCCAGCAGCCTCTCGGAGGATTTACCCCATGTCCTCCTGGAGCCTCGTCTCTCTCCAGCTGCAGGAAGGTGATGCCCCTCCCAGGAGGGCGCCAGGAGGGTGGAGTGGGCTGGGGCGCTGTCCATGTGTGGCCGGCCTGGCCCGGGAGCCTTTCTTTGGGCTCAGTTCTGAGCCTATTTCAGGTTCCTAGGAGTGGGCGGGGGGAGGGTCTTTGGCCATTCAGTGGTCCCCGCAGGCCCATCTTGCTTAAAGAGAAACCAGTGTCCTTGCTCCACGATGGGTAGCATAGCACCGGCAGCAGCGTTACTCAGCCCCAAGCCTGGATGCCACTTTCAGCCGCGTGGCCTTGCACAAGGGACTAAACCTTTAAGGGTCAGAGCCGAGCCCGGCAGGTGTGGCTCAGGGTTGAGCATTGACCTATGAACCAGGAGGTCACGGTTCCTTTACTGGCTGGGACACATGCCCGAGATGCAGGCTCCATCCCCAGTGGGGGGGCGTGCAGGAGGCAGCCGATCAATGATGCTTATCCCTGGTGTTTCTCTCTCTCTTCCCCTCTCTCTTCCACTCTAAAATCAATAAAAATATATTAAAAACAAAAAAGAATCAGAGCCTCAGTTCCTTGCCTGTGCAATGGGTGTAATAGGCCCTCTCGCGGGCGGACGGGAGGATGAGATGGAGGACTGGGTTTCTGCCGTGGCGTGCGGGCCCAGGAAGCCGAGCGGGAGCGGAGCAGGGCTGCAGGTAGGAGGCGCTGCAGGCAGGAGGCGCTGCAGGCAGGAGGCGCTGCAGGCAGGAGGCGCTGCAGGTAGGAGGCGCTGCAGGCAGGAGGCGCTGCAGGTAGGAGGCGCTGCAGGCAGGAGGCGCTGCAGGCAGGAGGCGCTGCAGGCAGGAGGCGCTGCAGGCAGGAGGCGCTGCAGGCAGGAGGCGCTGATTTTCCCGCAGGCGGTGAGCCAGGGGCAGCACCTCCCATTATTCACGGGAGACTGCAAGGCCGACTGCATGACTCTGGCGAACTACAGCGTCGCTGAGAGAGGCAGCCCCTTGACTCATACGCCTAGAAGCTTTTCTTTGGGGCTCCACATCCCCCCTCAGGCTCGTAGACACTGTGGCCCGGTTGGAATTTCTCCAAAAGGGTGCAGACAGCCAGCTCCTGAGCTCCAGCCCCAGGTTTTCTGCAGCCTCACAACACCCTGGGCCTCTGCTCACCCATTGAATAACTTGCTTTTGTGACAGAGGCCACAGGACATGCTTAGACTATTCTAGAAGCTGTAGGACAAAGAACATACCCCATTGACTTCTTGATTCTGACATCTTGAAACTGAGTGTCCCCAGGGCAACCTCAAACCCCACTGATGTAGTCATAGTACTTTAAGGATCTCCTTTGCACGGTTCTTCTGTACTGACTCAAGATGAGTTTTACACTGGGTCAGAGGCACCAAATCCAGAAATGATTTCAGAGCTTCTTGCTCTCCTGCCGGAAGCAGCTTTCCAGCTCCCTTCCCCCTCCCTCCCTTCCTAGGACCACATCTGGATTCAATAGGGAACAACAGGCCTCTGTGAGCGCCTCGGCCCTCCCCCGCCCTCCCTGGCCCGGCCCGGGCCCTACTGGTCAGGACTTTGGTTCTCACGGGGCAGGGGGGGGTGCGGGGCAGGGGAGTGGATGGGGAGCAGGGCTGGGAGAGGGAACACCTCTGCACACACACACACACCCCTTCACTCAGCTCCCCACGGTCCCAGTTTTAAGATCCCTGGTTACCTCAGTTCTTACTGTTCTCAGGACCCACCCAGGAGTTCCCCACACAAGGCGAAGACTGCACTTTTCCACCCTCTGCCCCCTCCCAGGCCCGGAGCACCCCCTCCCAGCCAGGGGAGGGCTGTGGTTGGAATGCGGAGGCCGCAGTGAAGGCAGCTGTAACTCTCATTAAAGTGACATCAGCCCAGGCAAGAGGAGGCTGTAAATCCAGGGGAAGGGGGCGTTCGTCCAGGGAGAACCACAGAAGCAAAGGAAAAACCGTAACTGGGGGAGACACGGTGTCTGGGACTCAGGGGCCCACATGGGACTGGATGTGGGGGGCTGCAGGCCAGGAAGGGATCCTGAGCAGGCCCTTAGCCTCCTGAAGTTCAAGGCACAGCCAAAGACCCTCCCAGGGACCCTCCTCTGTCCTCGCTGGGCTCCTGCTGGGGAAATGTTGGGGACACATTCTGTTCTGGGCTTTCCCAGAGGAGCTGTTGGCTTAGGAGTTTTTCATGGAAGAAATCGACTGTGGGTCAAACTCCCGTCAAACTGCTCCCTGTGTCCAAGCTGTGGACCTTAGGAGACGGCTCCTCCTTTGGGAGCCTCCATCGCGGAAGAAATGGTCCCCTTGCACCTGGCCGTGTGCAGATACCACACAGTGCCTGGCTGCCTGAGGGCTGCTTGTCAGCGACTAAATGAATGAACAAATCCTCTAACCCCAGAAGCTCAGTTCCCTCCTCCCTGAGCCTGAGTCTGGGCTCAGCCACTAGCTTCCGGAGAGCCTGCAGGTGGGACTCGCCTCTCCAGGCTTCGGGCTTTTCCTGGGGATGAAGCGCTTGCAGGAGGTTGATTCTGGGGGACGGTGCTTCCTCCAGCAGGAAGGCCCTCCGCCCTCCGCCCTCCACCATCACGGGCCCTGGGGTGTGCGGAGCAGCTGGGCCTGTAGGGCCCTAGCATCCATGGGCTGCGTGCCAGCACCTTCCCGGGGTGGGGGGTTCGGCTTTCTCCTCACCACTGACTCGGGAACCTGGACACTCTGCCCGGAAGCAGCACCCCTCTTGCCCTTTAGACCTGGTGGCGGCGGGGCGCTGGGGGCAGCCCGGCCCTCCTGAGGCGGAGGGAGGGAGCTGGCTGTGTGCCTTCTTCAGAGCGGCCATAGTCATCCTGCAGAGGGCTGGTCCCCACCCAGAGTTCTGCATCAGTCGGTCTGAGGCAGGGCCTGAGAATTTGTAATCTTTTTAAAAATATGTTTTATTGATTTTTAATATATATATATTTTTTATTGATTTCGGAGAGGAAGGAAGAGGGAGAGACAGAAACATCAATGAGAGAGAACTACTGACTGGCCGCCTCCTGCATGCCCCCTACTGGGGATCAGCACTGACTGGGAATTGAACCGGCAGCCTCTTGGTTCATGGGCCGATGCTCAACCTCTGAGCCACGCGGGCCGGGCAGTCTTGCTGATTTGAGGATGCTTCTGGGGCCCAGCTCCCCTCCTGGAAGGAAGCTGGTGATGGTGGGTGTGGCAGCTCGGCCTTCCTATGGTCCGGAGCAGAGGTGGGCAGGGCGGAGGCTGAGGGCCACCTGCTTCCCCCCCCAGGACATGGTGGCGAAGGCATGCAAACCCCCTGCGCTGCCACCAGCGCTTTCTTGTGGAAGAGCCAGGCCTGAGCCAGACTCCATGGCAGCCTGGGAGGCTTAGGCACCTGCTGCCGCGCCCCCACCCCTCCCGCCTGGCGGCAGCAGCCTTCCCACCAGCCTTGGAGCAGAGAGCACCCCAGCTCAGGCCCTCGGAGGGGCATGGCTATGGCGGCCCCTTTTCCTCACCTCCCAGCCTGACAGGGAGGAGCAAACACACAGAGAGAACCGGGATTAGAACTGGCAGAGTTCATAGTGTGTGTGGCTCAGTGGAATTACAGCACAGTCCTGGCAGGTGTGGCTCAGTGGATAGAGCGATGGCCCGCAGACAGGAGGGTCCCAGGTTCGATTCCGGTTAAGGGCATGTACCTTGCTTGCAGGCTCCTCCCGGGGCCTGGTTGGGGTACATGCAGGAGGCAACCAATCAATGTGTCTCTCTCACATTGATGTTTCTCTCTGTCTCTCCCTCTCCTTTCCCCTCTCCCTAAAAATCAATGGAAAAATATCCTCGACTGAGGATTAACAACAAAATAATAATAATAAAACCAGGGTTTCAGGCACTTCCCAGTTTGCATCATGATGTTTATGCTCCCACCACCGCCCGCAGCCAGTGGATTTGGGCTCTGACAGGAAGATGGCCTCTCGCTCCCAGCGGGCCGGCACCGGGCGGGCGCGGGCATAGCTTGCAGTTTTCTACTCACAGCGGCGCGGACGTGATGTGCACTTTGCATGTGATCTTCCCGGCTGGGGCCGCGGGCCGCGGCTCCCGGGTGAGCGACCAGCCTCCACAGTGCATGGCGTTGCTAGCGTTTGCTGAGTGTTGCGTCTTCATTTTCACACCCGTTGTGGCTACAAAGCGCACAAGCGTGTCTCCTGCTTCCGGTGAGAAGGAGCGAAGGCAGTTACTCTTAAGATGAAGGTCAGGCCCGGCCCGCGGCTCAGGGGCTGAGCGTCACCTCTGAGCCAGGAGGTCACAGTTCAATTCCCCGTCAGGGCACAGGCCCGGGCTGTGGGCTGGTCCCCAGTGGGGGGCATACGGGAGGCAGCCGGTCCATGGTTCTCTCATCATTGATGTCTCTCTCCCTCTCCCTTCCTCTGAAATCCATAAAATAAAATATATTTTTAAGAGAAGAGGAGCGCAGGGTCATTGCCTAGCGACAGGCTGATGCAAGTGCTCCGGGCGCAGTGGGGGTGGCTGGGCCGTGCAGTAAATGCCTTTCCAACTCACAGCGAGTTCATCAGGACGCAGCCCATGGTGTGTCACAGCCTCGGGTGGAGGAGTGGGAGGAGAGGCTGGAGTGCAGGGCCCAGCCCCCTTCAGGCTGGGGAAGCTCACAGCCCTGTTGCCAGGGTGATCCTCAGCTGGATGAGCTCATTGACAAGGTCATGCCCCTCCTGGGAAGGGGCAGCCAGCGCCCAGGGGCAGGTGGATGTGGGGTGGACGGTCTGGTCCCCGCCCCAGGGTGGGACATCGGTGCCGGGCCATTCTAGTCCCATAACTCCGCGGGGTTGGCTGAGGCCTTGGCTGCCACCCATCGAAGTCCAGCTTCTCTCTCACACACTCCTGCGTCCTCACTCCCCACAGAGGGTGGCCCCGGCACCCCGCGAGGGCCCCCCCTCTCAGTGCCTCTCGCGGAGGAAGCAGGGGAGGGGAGCCAACATCAAGAGCAGGTGCTCTAAGACTGTCTGGCTGAACGCGACCCTCTCCAGGCCAGGCGTCTCTCCTCTGCTGCTGGGGAAAAGGGAGAAGTCGCCAAGATCGAAAGTGAGCACCTGGCCAGCTGGGCTCCGGCAGAGACCGCGGACTCGGGGAGAGCGCCGCCGCCCACAGAGCACGGGACAGCCATCGTGGGGAACCGTGCGGTCCACGCGGAAGGAGCTGGGGGGCAAAGACCGCCTCTTGTGCCCCAGTAGAGACGCCGGGGTGCAGATGGAGGCACGCAGGCAGGGAAGCAGCGGCGGTCAGGACAGCTCTCGCGGAGGGAGAACCCAGGCTGACCCCAGGTCCAGGACCAGAGTCGCACACACCGCCAGCCCCCGCCAGAGGCAGCCACCGGGGCAGACTCGCACCCACCGGGCCTGTGCGATGGGAGCGGCCAGCTTGGGTCTCCCTGGGCACGGGGAGGCCACCTGCCCAGCTGCAGCGGAGGAGAGGGCCACGCCCGCCGCCCAGAGCTGCAGCGCCTGCCGCACGCAGTTCCCAGCAGACCTGGGAGTGACCTGGAGGCTCTTCCTGAACTCTGTCTCCTGAGGCCCAGACCGACTTACAGGGGGGCTGATGCTGGAGCAGCCGTCCTGGGGGCAGTGCCCCTGGGCCTGGGTCCGGGCAGCCCTTCGCGCTAAGGTCCCTCCAGCTTTGGCCCGTCCTGTCACTGGGAGGTTCTGAACCCATATGTACAGTTCACAGGCATAGAAACAAGGTAACTCTCCGCTCTCCTGCCAGCCGGCTCCTCACACTGAGCACAGACCCGCCTTCCCTAGGGAGGTGGCCTCAGGGGCCAGGGGCCAGGGTCTGGGACCAGCACCTGCTGGACACGCCCTAAGGAAGGGGAATCGCTTGTTCCTCAAAACGCTCCACGTGTGTGAGCAGAGCCCTCACCTCAGCAGCCGAGATGCAGCCCCGAAAGGAAAGAGCAGCTGGCGGAGCCGGCTCCTCTCCTCGCTCCTCTCCTGCCGCCAGGCGGGCAGACGCTCCCGGGCGGGAGGAGTGTGTCTGCAGCTGCGCCTGCCCCGCTTCCCTCTCTTCCGTGTCTTTGTGAGAACCCTGGGGCTCCGTTCGTTTTCTCTGAGCGGTTCTCTCTGTTGAGTGTTTGCGCGCTGAGCAGCACACACTTATATTTTCCTCCTTCGCAAAAACACTGATCACCACACCAGTGCCTTCTCTCCCATCACTTCCTCTGCCCGCCGCGGACAGGGCGCCAGGCAGCTCCTGCGCTCTCCCAGCAGCCCCACCGCAGGCCTGAGCTCCCGTTCCCACTCGCGGGCGCCGCCTCCCCTCCGCTCCCAGCACCTGGGCTCCCCTCCCAGCCCCTCACATGGTGGGAACCATCGTGCTGTCTCCCACAAGCCCCTGAACGCATTCATGTCTTTGTTTCCAGCACCCGGACTGGTGCCTGGCAGGTGGCAGAAGCAGGTGAATGAGTGAGAACATATTCCCTCACCTCCAGACGTGGCAGCGTGGATCCGTGTTGAGGAGTAATGTCCGTGACAGTGGAAATGTTGGTTCAAATAACTGCCTATGCTTGCCAAAGAAAGGAAGCCCAGCCAGTGTGGCTCAGGGGTTGAGCATCAACCCATGAACCAGGAGGTCACGGTTCGATTCCCGGTCAGGGCACAGGTCCGGGTGGCGGGCTCCGTCCCCAGTGGGGGGCGTGCAGGAGGCAGCTGGTGGGTGATGTTGCTGTCTCGCTATCCTTCTCCCTCCGAGAATCAATAAAACACACAAAGAGACAGAGAAAGGAGGTGTGTGCAGCACAGAAAGCCGATTGCAAAGGAGCCTCCGTGTCTGGCCCGTCTGTGTGAGGAGCAGCTGGAGACCCCATGTAAGTCCTCTGCTGCCTCTGCCATCTCCGTGCCAGATGCGCCTGCTCAGCCGCCAACCAGCGGCCCCTCGCTGCCAGCCACCTCACTCTTCTACAGGCCCCTGGGCAGAGAACAAGACAGAACAGGAGGGAGAACTCTGGAACCTGGGGTGGGGGGAGCAATGAAGAGATGAAGAGCTTAGTGACCATTTGGTACCAACCCCTCCACTCCCAGTTTACAGATCGGGCAGCTGAGGTCCGGGGGGCTGGGTGGCGAATGCAAGGGGACTTGGCTGGTGAGAGTGAGGCTGAGGGTGAGGCTGAGGGTGAGGGTGAGGCTGAGGGTGAGGCTGAGGGTGAGGGTGAGGCTGAGGCTGAGGGTGAGGCTGAGGGTGAGGCTGAGGGTGAGGGTGAGGGTGAGGCTGAGGGTGAGGCTGAGGGTGAGGGTGAGGCTGAGGCTGAGGGTGAGGCTGAGGGTGAGGCTGAGGGTGAGGGTGAGGGTGAGGGTGAGGCTGAGGGTGAGGCTGAGGGTGAGGGTGAGGCTGAGGCTGAGGGTGAGGGTGAGGGTGAGGGTGAGGGTGAGGGTGAGGCTGAGGGTGAGGGTGAGGGTGAGGGTGAGGGTGAGGGTGAGGGTGAGGGTGAGGGTGAGGCTGAGGGTGAGGGTGAGGCTGAGGGTGAGGCTGAGGGTGAGGGTGAGGCTGAGGGTGAGGCTGAGGGTGAGGGTGAGGGTGAGGGTGAGGGTGAGGCTGAGGGTGAGGCTGAGGGTGAGGGTGAGGGTGAGGGTGAGGCTGAGGCTGAGGGTGAGGGTGAGGGTGAGGCTGAGGGTGAGGGTGAGGGTGAGGCTGAGGCTGAGGGTGAGGCTGAGGGTGAGGCTGAGGGTGAGGGTGAGGCTGGGGCTCAGGCTGGCAGCATCCGCCTCCTGATGGATTCGGAGCGCAGGGCCTGTTAGCCTCCCTTTTCCGCGTCCTGTGCCTCCTCCCGTGCACGTGGCACACATTTTTTCCTTCTGCCATCACGCCTGACCGCAGGGCACCGGTTGGAGCAGGCGGCGCGGTGGCAGGCCTGCATGTCCAGGTGCGGAGGCTGGTGCAGGAGCAGCACCGCCGGCCAGGACAGCAGCGGGAGCCGCGGCAGCGTCGGGGCTGGAATGTGGCTGCTGAGCCGGAGGCTGTGCCCTACCCAGGGCTCCGTCTTCCCGAGTGCGGCCCCTTCAGCTGCTCCAAGCGAGACCCAAGGTGCTCTGTCCAGAGGCGTCCCTGGGGGTCAAGGCCACAGGCAGGTCCCTCTTTCCTGCGGCCAGGGCTCTGCCTCTCCACCAGCTCTGCACGCAGCCGTGGGCTCTGAGCGCCAGACCCGGGAGCTGGAGGCTGGCGGTCAGAGACGGCGGCAGGATGGCCGGGCCTGGGGCTCAGCACGCACAGTGCGGCCGCGGACAGGCTCCCGGTGCTGGAGAGCCGCCTGCCCCTGCAGGACCGCAGAGGCAGGCCTCCCCCCACACGGAGAGGGCCTCAGGGAGACCCGCCAGCCTCCCTCCTGCCCAGCTTGGGGGTAGGGCGGGCGGGTAGCTCACAAAAGGATTTCCTTTCAACCCACCTCCCTTGTTTTTTAAAATATATTTTTATTGATTTCAGGAGGAAGGGAGAGAGAGAACATCAAACAACAACGGTGAGAGAGAACCGTGGACCGGCGGCCCCGCGGCCAGCACGGCCCCATCACCGCTTTCCCACTCGCAGGGACAGGGCTCCTGGGGGGCGCGCCGCTGTGGATGCGTTTTCTCGAGGACGAGGACAAGACTTCTGCATCATGACTTGTCTCCGCTCAGCTCGGCCCCCGTCCCCGGGGTGGCTCTGAGGGGCAGCTCAGGGGAGGCTTCTGGAGTCCCTCTTGCCTTTTTTAGGGCCCCTTCGCCCGCCCCACCCCGCCCATGAGGCGCACTCGGACACTCGCCCGGGTTTGCTGTCAACCTGCAATGCCGGAGGCCACACATCTGAACGCCATAGAGAGCTTAGCTGTCAGCTGGCTCCATCAGAGACCCAGACACCCACATTCAGAAGCATTTGCACAGGAGTAGCTGGCCAGGGGAGTGCTGGGCACTCCATAAAACAGGGTGCTGTGCGGAGAATGCTGTGGGGTGGGAGTGCGCCCCGACACCCCCACCGGCAAAAGCTGCCCATGGGTCAGCGCCCACAGCCGCTCCTCCAGAGAGCCCCCCGCCCCCTGCACTCCATCTCCCCACCTGGCCAGGTGTCCCGCGGCCTGAGCACATCCCCCTGCTGACCTGCGAGCTCCCCCAGGGCACAGGAAGCCTCCCTTCAGCTCCGGCAGCACCCTGACCCAGGTAGGCGGGCAGCACCCTGACCCAGGTAAGGGCAGAGTTGCTAGCTCCCTAAGGGCTTGCTGGTGGGTGTGCAAACCCTCCTCCCTAAGGAGTTAGAGAACAAGTGGCGGGGGGGGGGGCCGGGGGGGGGAGAGCGCTTCTTTTCCCCTGGGGGGCCAGGAATGGGCACAGTTGCACAGGGGAGTTTTCCATGGGAGGCTTGTTAGGCCAAATTCTTTTAAACCTTTAAGTAGTTTGCTTTGCCCGGCAGGCATGGCTCAGTGGTTGAGCATCGACCTATGAACCAGGAGGTCATGGTCCATTCCCGGTCAGGGCACAGGCCCGGGTTGTGAGCTCAATCCCCAGTGTGGGGTGTGCAGGAGGCAGCCGATCAGTGATTCTCTTCATCGTTGATGTCTCTCCCTGCCTCTATGAAATCAATAAAAGGGATTAAATAAATAAATAAGTAAATCGTTTGCTTTGACAAGAACCCTAAGAACAGCACGGTGCCTGCTCCTGGCTTGGGAAGGTCCAAGCCGTGTGGAGGCAGCGTCCCAGGTGTGCGGGGTCGCCGTGCTGGTGGGGGTGGACACACTGTCACAGCCCACAGCTAGTCGTGTGTGTGTGTGTGTGTGTGTGTGTGTGTGAATGGGGTGGTGCTGCATGTGTGGTCAGTTGTGTGATGACGGGGCTGTGGGGACTGGAGTGGATGTGGGCACCACCTGGCACGCTGCTGCCCTGGGGTGAGGGATGGGTGTGTGCGGGGTGTTCTCCCAGCAGGCAGCGGGACACTTGCTGAGGGATCCCTGAGGGGCCCCATCCCATCAGAGAGAGGGAGCTGGGGGGACAGGGAGCAGGCGTGGCCCGGGCTCTGGGAGGCCAACACCTCTGGCACCTGGGACCCCAAGGCCCTTGCACCTGGAAGCCACACACAGCCTGCCCCTCTCTGGCCCGGGGCCTTTGAGAGATGGTCCCACCACTTCACCTCCCCTGGGACTCTGTTTGGAAGGTCTACCCCTCCCTCTCTCCCACTGCCCAGAGCAGACACCAAATGTTTCTCGGTTTCCTCTGGAAAAATCCTGGGAGGTCTGTTTACAGCTGCAGCCAACGCCTCCCATCTGTGCTGGCTCAGCCGGGAGAGCGGAAACGCAGGCACTGGAGTTCGCTGGGACTCAGGGCACAGCAGCGCTTCCCGTCTCCGGTCTCCGCACAACTGGCCACCGGAGAGCGAGTTCACGCTCTACAGAGCCCAGTGCCGGTCCCCGTGGGCACAGGTGTGCACAGAAGCAACCCGAGCATGCTTCCTCAGGTACACAGAGCCCACCACGCAAGGACGCCACACACATGTGCCGCCGACGCCCCCAGACACGCAGGAAGCACACTCGGATTCAGCACGCCCACACAGGCATGCAATCCCTCAGGTGGGACTCACTCCGGCCACCACAGAACCCACCGAGCCAGCCAGGCCACACCTGCTTCCAGCAGCCTCGGCACAGCACAGGCCTGCCCTCCCCCTGACGGAGGCTGCCCTCCCCACTCCTTGGCCCCAGCGCTCTGGATGCTCTCCCCATCAGGTGACCTGGAGGTACCCTCAGCACCTGTGTCGCTGCTGTTGGCAGGAGGTCTGTGAGGCCTGTCCGTTCGAACATTCTGGACTCCACGCCTATTTCTCTCGGGCTGCCGGGATTGGGACAGGCCACCTGCATAGGCCTGTAGGCTCAGGCCCGCGGGGGAAGGAGGAACGCCAGGCTCTCTGGGAGGCCTGCCCATGTGAGGAGATGGGACGGACGCCTGTGTTCCAGGCCCTGGCTGGGCAGGCGTAGGACGGCCACCATGTGCTGCGACACTAGGACTTGTGCCTAGAAGGAGAAGACAGGCGTGGCTGAGCCCGGCCAGCGTGGCTCAGTGGCTGAGCATCGACCTATGAACCAGGAGGTCACGGTCCGATTCCGGGTCAGGCACATGCAGGGTTGCAGGCTCCATCCCATGTGGGGTGTGTAGGAGGCAGCCGACCGGTGATTCTCTCTCATCATTGATGTTTGGATCTCTCACTCCCTCTCCCTTTCTCTCTGAAATCAATAAAAATAGTAACAATAATAACAATAATACTATATTAAAAATGGGTGGCTGAAATGGGAGGAGGCTGCCAAGTGTGCAAGGGTTAACCGGGCTGGGGGGTAAGGGGAGGTGGCTCAGACACAGGCCTGGAGAGGGTGTGGCCCTGAGAAGCTCCCCAGTTAGAGGGGCTGCCATGCCTGGCGGGGAGGGGCCCAGGCTACCTATCTGCTGCCCATCATCCCCCCGCCTCAGGCCCTCTTCCCTGCATCTGCTTCCCATGCAGCCACGCCAGGCGTCCTGGAGGCTGAGTGGACTCAGCTGGTGTAGCTGCCACGTGCCCCGCTGGGGGCAGGGCTGGGCACTGGAGTGCCTCCTCTTCTGACCTGCCTCTTCCATTCCTGCACCCCACCTCTCTCATGGGTTCTGGAGCCCCTCCCCTGCAGGAACACATCTGTCCCCATGGCTGGCCCCTCCCTCGCCTCCTTCATTCCTCCAGGCCTCTTCTCCATCTGCAGTGGCTGCCTCTTCTCTTTTTGCAAAACCAGGCGTCCCAGATCCCCACCCAGGTGGTGGGAGGGGAGAGGAGCAGGCAAAGGGGGGAGAGGGCAGATGGGCAATAGACAGCAGAAGGAGCAGTAAGAACTGGCACCTACTCAGGCATGGGAAGGAGGAGGGACCCTTTAGCGTGCTGCAGGGTACCCAAAAAATGAGGCAGGGGTGGGGGGGTGGGAGGGGGGCAGGGACAGAGGTGTGAAGGGAGCAGGGGCAGAGCTCCTGCTTAGCTGCATACCCATTTTAAGGCTCTGCCTAGCCCCCATGGGGACCAGACCTAGGTCCTTGGCCACTCTGGCAATGTACCCCAAAGTTCTGATCTTCTCAGGGCCAGACCAGGATTCTTAGGCCCTTGGAGGGGTGCCCTGGCCTCAGGGCCTCCCCCCTCCACCTGCACATGGGGCTCTCCTGGTCCTAAGGAATATCCAGCCTCCTGGGTCTCCCCAGCTCCCCCCGCCCCCTCTCCCCCCCTCCCCCCTCCAGCTTGCTGCCCTACCCCCTCTCCGCAGCCTGCTGCTTGCTTGTACCTCGCTGGTCCACACTCCTGCTAATCCATGACCTGGTCATAACTGCGCTTGGTCGCACGCCTCAGGGCATAACGGCCAATTAGCATATTCCTCTCTTATGTCGGATGGATTCCAAAGAGGAAGGGAGAGGGAGAGAGAGAGAGAAACATCAATGATGAGAGAAAATCATGGATCGGCTGCCTCCTGCACGCCCCACACTGGGGACCCAGCCTGAAACCTGGGCCTGTGCCCCGACCAGGAATCCAGCTGTGACCTCCTGGTTCACGGTCGACGCTCAACCACGGAGCCACGCTGGCTGGACTGTATCTCAGTTTCTTAGATGCACAATGGAGACCCCTGACCCCCGTAGCACGGTTGTGGGGTCAGTCTGCGGAGTGCCAGCCTGAGGACAGCAGGAGGCCCCTGGCAGACAATTCCCTCTCCTCCCCCCCTCCCTCCTCTAAACTCACGTCAGCCAGAGCGGAGCCAGCTGGCCCCCTGCCCTGGGATGGAGGCACATGGCCTTGACTCAAGGGCAAAGTACCTACAGGAGTTTCTGATTAACTCAGGAACTGCCTCCTCCCAGCAGCCCAGCTGCTGTGGGCGGGGCGGGTGGGGCAAGGAGGGTGGGAGGGGAGGGGGCAGGGAGGCTGCTGAATGGCAGTGCGGGAAGGAGACTGGGAAGCTCAGGAGTCCAGGGAGGGTGTGGGGCCGGGGAAGGCTGAGGCCTTGGCCTCTTCCCACTGCCTCTCTGCAGCCCTGAGCGCTGAGGCCTGCACTGGCTCCGCTGGGCACGCTGGCCCCTGAGCCTCTATGGCAGCGGTTCTCAACCTGTGGGTCGCGACCCCTTTGTCGGTTGAACGACCTTTCACAGGGGTCGCCTAAGACCATCCTGCATATCAGATATTTACATGACAATTCGTAACAGTAGCAACATTACAGTTATGAAGTAGCAGGGAAGATAATTTTATGGCTGGGTCACAACATGAGGAACTGTACTTAAAGGGCCAGAAGGTTGAGAACCACTGCTCTATGGGAGGTTGAATTCCTGAGATTGAAAAGCCTTGGGTGGCCCTGGTTGGTTTGGCTCAGTGGACAGAGCATCAGCACGAGAGCTGAAGGGTCCCGGGTTCGATTCCAGTCAAGGGCATGTACCTCGGTTGCAGGCTCTATCCCAGCCCTGGTTGGGGAGCATGCAGGAGGCAATCAATCAATGTGTCTCTCTCTCTGTGCCCCTTCCACTCTCTCCCTAAAACAAAAAAGCCAATGGAGAACTATCCTCTGGTGAGAAGTGACAAAAACATGCTGGTCTCAGCCCCAACGGACCAGATCCGCCTTTTCCCCAGGAGCAAGGTCGCCCTGGCTCTGGAGGTCAGTGTCCAGAGAGCACTGGGCGGGGCTGTGGGGAGAGGGAGCGTGCTGTTCCCTGAAGCAGCCCGGATGCTCATGATGCTCACATCAGGGTGTCCCTAAGGACCAGGGAGCCCTCAGCCCCTGGGGCAAAGCGCTCCGACCCAGGAGTGACCAGCCTGCACGTCCTCCAGATGAGCCTCCGGGTCGGCACCGGCTCCCACTGCATAACGGTGCTTGCTCAGGACTCTGAGAATTCCTCAGGGTTCAAGGGTCATTCCTGATGTCAAGTGAGAACTTCCCCGCTCCCCACTCAGAGGATCAACCAAACCCTGGGAGGTTCTCAGCTGCTGGTCTCCACCCTCCTCCTCCCCCCCAGTTAGCACTTCCAGCCCGTGAACCAGGCCAGGACTCAGAGGCTATGGGCTGCCAGGGCCTGTGGGCAGCCTGAAGAACCAGCCCTTTGTGCTGCACAAAGCCTTGGGAGAGGAGTACATTTTTGGCATATTTAGAAAGATTTCTTTCTTATAATGAGTCGCAGAGGAGGAGAGGGGAGGGAGGGTGAGACAGAGAGGCCAAAGGCAGGCTTGGGAAGAAAGGAGGAGGCGGTGAGGCCTGGAGGGCCTGCGAGCAGATGGGGAAACGCACATGGCGCCAGAGGTGAGGAGGAGGAGCGGAGAGGAGGGCTCTTAGGGCAGATGGAAACGGTTCTCTCTTGAATGGCATGGGGACTAGAGGTGCTGACTTCCATGTAGTCAGAAACACATGTTTAACTTTTTATATATATATTTATTGATTTCAGAGAGGAAGGGAGAGGGAGAGAGAGAGAAACATCAATGATGAGAGAGAATCATGGATCAGCTGCCTCCTGCACGCCCCACACTAGGGATTGAGCCCACAACCCGGGCACGTGCCCTGACCTGGAATTGTACCTGTGACCTCCTGGTTCATAGGTCAACACTCAACCACTGAGCCACACCAGCCAGGCAGGGCCACGTTTAACTTTTGGCTTCCCCAGCGCTTAACTACCAATAGCCTACTGTGGCTCGGAAACCCGGCGGATAGACGAAAAGTCAATTAACACACATTATGTATGTTATGAGCTATGCGCCGTGTTCTGATAAAAGTGAGCCAGAGAGAAGAACATGGCATTGAGAAAGTCACAAGGAAGAGAAACGGCACACAGGTGTTGTCGGGGAAGCCCATGCATCGCGGCCTCGCAGTCACCTGCGCTGCTCAGGTCGGGTCATGGCGTCGCCTCCGGGCCTCCTGAAGAGGAGGGGCCTGCTGTTGGGAGGCACAGGGGTGGGTGAGAGGAAGATGCTGGGAAAGGCGTTGACTTCCATTTTTCATGCGGGGGAAAAACAAGACTCAGATGCTGGTGAGCCCCAGCTGGTGTTGCTCAGTGGGTAGAGCATCGGCCTGCGGACTGAAGGGTCCCAGGTTCGATTCCAGTCAGGGCACATGCCTGGGTTGTGGGCTGGATCCCCAGTAAGGGCCATGCAGGAGGCAGCCAATCAATGATTCTCCCTCATCATTGATGTTTCTATCTCTCTCTCTCTCTCTCTCCCTTCCTCTCTGAAGTCAACAAAAATATATTTAAATACACAAAAAAATCAATAGTTAATTATTTTGTAATTTACTTGAAAAAGACTTATTGCCTGCCTATTGTGTGCCAGGCACAGAGTTGGGCCAGTGCCGGGAACTCAATAATGACCACCTCGTCGCGACCATGTCTCGAAGCTTCCAGACAAGTGAGAGCCCAGGCCAGGCAGTGACCCCACAGGAGGCGCTGCTATTTTGCAGAGGTCAGGGGCATGCAGAGGTCACAAGGCAGGTGAGGAGGGGACCCTCACCCCTCAGTTCTCAGCCTCTGAGCCTTGCTTTTGTCTCTTGTCGGCCTGGTGCCTGCAGGAGGAAGGGCTGAGGGCGACCTCGCCCGGTGGTGGGGCGGGCGGGCTCCTGCGTCTCCTGGAGAAGGCTCCTCCCAGGCCAGGGGAAGGTCTGTGCTTAGTGCCCTGCTCCCCAGGGAGGGCGGGAAGGCATCTAGGCCCTGAGCACTCGTCTCCTGCCTGCCTGGCGCTAGGCGAGGCTGGCGGGCAGAGTGCCCCCTTCATGTCCTGGCCCCCTTCCTCCCTTCACGTCTTCCGCCTCTGCCTCCTCCTGGTCTGTCCCCCTCCTCATCTTTCCCAGGTCCCCCTCCCGCGCTCCCCAGCTCCATGACTTCCCCTTCTCTTTCTCCCTTTTCCTTTCCCTTCCGTTTCCTCCCACTGTTCCCACCAGTTGGTCTTCCTCCTTCCTCCTCCTCCTTCAGCTTCTTCTCCTTGGAGCTCATTGCTTAAGGGGGGAAGACCAGGTTGACATGTGAAAATGAGGCTCCATCGCCATGGTGATGCTAATTCACGGAGTTCAAAGGAAATGGCTCCCGTTAAAACTAACAAGCTGGAGCAGGGCCCCAGGAGGGCCCAGTGCCAGGAGGGAGGGAGCCCCATCTTCACTGGCTTCTCACACCCCCACTCCGCCCTGGGCTTCCCTGCAGCCTCAGGCCAAGAGGGGCCTGGGAGGGGCCTGGGAGGGGCCAGGAGGGGCCTGGGAGGGGCCTGGGAGAGGCCGGGAGGAGCCGGGAGGGGCCCGGAGGGGCCTGCTGGGCCTGGGAGGGGCCTGCAGGGGCCTGCTCTTGATGCCACCGCCATCTCACACTGGGTGCAGCAGCAATGACCCCCACAGAGGCCTCAGCAGCTCCGCCTGTGGCTCTGGGCTTGAACCACCTGTGCTTCGGGGGTGCTTCCCGTTCACACAAATGCTCTGCTGCATCCTAAGCAGGTGGATGCAAGTCTTGCGGGGTGACCGGCCTCCTGAAGGGCTGCTGGGGCCAGGGCTGCCCCAGACCTCATGCTTATTGGCTCAGAGCCCACGGGCTCCTGGGGCTCCGCTCACCCTACTTCTCAGGGTTCCAGGCATGAGAAAGGGTCCAGGGCAAGAACCCACTTAAGGCCCTGGCCGCTGTGGCTCAGTGGATAGAGCGCCGGCCTGCGGACTGAAGGGTCCCGGGTTTGATTCGGGCCAAGGGCGCACACCTCCGTGGCAGGGTCCCGGCCTCGCTAGGGGCATATGGGAGGCAACCAATCGATGTGGCTCTCTCACATGGGTGTTTCTCTCTGTCTCTCCCTCTCCCTTCCACTCTCTAAAAATCAATGGGAAAATATCCTCGGGTGAGGATTTAAAAAACACACACACCTACTTAGAGATGGATTTGGGCAGAGCTGGGTATGGCTAGTTGAAGGATAACCCCACAGGCCTTGAACCGGGGGCGGATGCCTAGCTCTGGGAAGGGGACGGTCTTGGTTCCAAAGTACAAGTAGGTCAGCGAGGCCCCTGGTCCCCGTGTCAGCGCTTGTCCCGCTCCGCGTGGTCAGCGGCACACGCTTCTTTACTCCGAAGTGGGAGCCACGCCCGGGACTGGCCCGAGTGGGCCAGCTCTCCTCCGCGCGTGGGAACGTGCTGAATGGAGCCCGGCCTGTCCGAAGGAGAGCTGTGAGGTCCGCCAGATGAAGGGGACCCTCACCACCCAGTGAGAAGGCCAACGGAAGACCAGTAGGGGGCGCCTTTCTCAGAGGAGTTTGTGGTTCTAATCCACAGGCAGAGGCCAACACGGGAAGCCTTTCTGTAACCAGACAGCCAGGGGTCCGGCCGCCTGTCACTACCTGAGCCAATTCAGCAGAGGCGGGTGAATCCTATCAGCGTGTGTTCCAGTCCTGCCGGCAGCGTGGAGAGCAGCAGGTCACCCACAGAAAGCTGTCCCCGCCCCCAGCTGCTGTATTGGGTAGAAGGACAGAGATTACAGGGGAAGGAGGCAGAGGGTGTGCCAGATGGACCGTTCACAGGCAATGCGGGCTGGATATGCAAAGGCCTGCGGGTAAGCAAAGGCCTGCGGGTAAGCAAAGGCTGGGGGCCTTGACGGGCTGGGGGCTCTGGTCTCTGCAATGAGGCTGCTCCTCTTTCATGATCACAGGCAGCTCCTGGTGGGGGGATGGGCCGCATTCCCAGGTGAGCCCCCGGGTCCCCCTGCAGCTCCCAGCCAGGTGAGCATGCGCCTCTGCAACCAGAACAGCAATCCCGGCCACAGGGCAGGACTCACCCTCCTCACAGTCACAGCTGGCCCCGCGTTCCGTTTCTGCCCCATCATTTCCTGACAGCTCTCCCCTCTCCCTCTGACCTTCCAGAAGGAGGCCAACTCCCGCTCCTCTGCAGTCCCCTGAAATATCTAGGGAGCCCTCCGGGAAGTAAAGCGGGGCCAGTCGAGCAGGAGAAGAAATTCCTAGAAGGCGGAGCCCAGGCTGGTCTGTTGCCTTCTGATGAAGCAAGCCCAGTGCGGGGAGCTCGGAGGAGAGCCTGGGGTTTCAGGGCGAGTAGCCGTGGCGGCCACCCACAGTCACTTGTGCTGGAGGCTTCAGAGCTGCTCTTCCCCCCGCCCCCGCCCCCCCCGTGGGCCCCGAAGCCTTGGGGGCCTCCCCGCTTGGTCCCGGGTTTTCAATGGTGTTAGGTAGGGGCTCAGGAGGCTGCGTAGGAAATAAGAGTCGAGTGAATCAGAAAAGAAAGAAAGGAAAGGTTTATTCTGCGTCCCGGCGACGCACGGACCGAAAGACAGGGCAGGTGCATCCGCGCCCACAGGGAGGGGCGCTTTTTTATACTGCGGCTGGGGGGTGGGGGGACGTGAGCTGAGGGAATTCCCGCTGCAGGGGGTCTGCAGGGTGTTCAGGAAGGAGTCAGTGTCTGTGTGGGGGCCGCGTGGATTCAGGGAGAAGCCGGTATCTGTGTCTGGCAGGCTGATCGGTTAGACATGCCAGGGAGGGTCCGTTATCTCGTCACGTCTGCATGTGTCCGGTCCTGGGCTCTCCGACCTAACAAATGGACCCAGAGGAGGCCTTCTCTGGGCTGGGCCGTGCGCCTCCCGTGTGTGAGGGGGAGAGCCTAAAGCGCTGAGTGTGTCACCAGCACTGGGACCAGAACACCCCTCCCCTCCCGGGCTGGGCCCTTTGTGGTGAGCTGAAGTCCAGTCCCGCCGGCTCTGCACCCATCGCTGCCCTCACCCCTCGGAGTCGTGTCTCTGGAATGCGGATGTGCAGTGGCCAGGAGAGAGGCAGTGGCTCAGCACCCAGGCTGGGGAGCCCAGGGCCCGGTGTCCCACCCTCAGGCCCGCTGGCTTTTTGCTTTGTGCTCAGCCCAGTGCTTCCATCCCAGCATCTCAGGGCCCTGGCAGCCCTGGGAGTCGGTCATGATCTCAATGACCAGGGAACCCGGGGTCTCCTGGCTGTTTGCAGGGCTGGGGTTTCCCAGAGGGCAGTGAGGGGTGCCCCTCCTCTGGTTGTTGCTGGGGGACACCTGCGGAGCTCAGGCTTCTCCAGTGGGAGGGGGACCGGGCGAGTGCACAGCAGTAATCAGACTCTGGGAATGAGCTCAGCGGGTTTTGGGGCGACCTTTCCTCCTGGAGGAAACATCACCGAGGCCCCAGCCTTCGGGACCCTGAGCTGACCCCGCGGAGCTTCTCCAGCCCCTCCCTTAGCAAGTCAGCCTGGGACTGTGGAGGCGCCCAGGGACCCGCTCCAGCCAGCAGCGTGGCCCTGGGCCTTCCCTCTCACCGCTGCACGTCCCTGCCTCCCAGCTCCTGGGCTCTGTGACTGGAGCTGACATCACAGAGAGCAGCGCCAGAGCCCGCACCCTCTCCAGGAGGAAGCACAGCCCAGGGGCGGCCGGTCCTCGGGAGAAACCTGCAAAGGCTGTCCCTTCTGACCCTCAGGGTTGGAGGTCACGGTTCATTTCGGGTCAGAGCACAGGCCTGGGTTGCGGGCTCGATCCCCAGTGTGGGGAGTGCAGGAGGCAGCCGATCAGTGGTTCTCTCATCATTGATGCTTCTCTCTCGCTCCCTCTCCCTTCCTCTCTGACATCAATAAAAACATATTTTGGATCTATCATTTTTAAAAAAGAAAGAACAAAGGGTGTTGCTTCCTGCCGTCAGGGCGGGAGGGGGGAGGGGGAAGATGCAGGAAGTTGCACAGGAAGATGGAGGGAAGGGTGGCCATTCGAGTGAAGCCACAGCAGAGGAGAGGGCTTGCCCTGTGGACAGAAGGCTGCGGTCCCCGTGGTGCTGCTTCCGGGATCCAGCCCTGGGCCGCATCCCTGGGAACAGAGCGACAGCACCGCTGACACTGGTGCCTCTCCCAGGCCCGCGGGCCGCTGCCTCGGTGTCCCTCGAACCAGCCCCAGCCCTCCTCTCTGAGCGGCTTCCTCCGCCCATGGCTCTATCCGGACCTCTGCCTGGGCTGCTGCCTCTCAGCCGGCGGGGTGACACCCAGGAGCCTCAGTGGCTGGAAAGGGCTGTCCCTCTGTCTCATGGAGGCCATTCCTTCTCTGGGCCTTGGGCCTTCCTGCCTCAGTCCCCCCTGCCCCCCCCCCCCCCCTTCGCCTTGAGCTCGCCCTGCACTCAGCAACGCTTACTAGTATTTGCTCATTAACCTCAGTATCTGACTCAGTTTTGCCCTTGGCCTTTGCAAAGTGAATGCAATGGGCCTGGGCCTCTCTCCACTTTTAGAATCTTGGTCGAGCGTCCACGTGCCCGTCAGCCTCTGCACATGCGAGCCTTCTGTCTCCAGGTGGCTGCGTCTGCAGGGCCTCGGAGGCCCAGCTGGGGCCCAGGCCGCGGCTGCCTCAGGGCTGCCCGTCTGTGCTGAGCACAGGAGCTGCAGGCGAGGTGGAGAGAAGGCCCGTCTGACAGGAGGCAGCAGGGAGGGTCCTCTGGCCAAACCCGGAGGCCAAGTCAGGGCAGTGGAGGACGGAAGTGTTCTTCAGGGAGAGGATCTGGGCTGGGTACCGGCATTGCAAGGAGAAAAGAACTGGATTTTTTTCTGGGTTTTGTGAATTCTAGAGAACGGTTTCTTCAGTGTGACTTCCTGCATCCTTACCCGAGGCTCTCAAACACCTTCCAGGAGGCCCCCCGTCTCCCCTGCTCCCTGTCCCCTTCTCCTCTAGCCTCTGGCTCAACTTTTCCATTCTTTTATTTTAAATACATTTTTATTGGTTTCAGAGAGGAAAGGAGAGGGAGAGAGAGATAGAAACATCGATGATGAGAGAGAATCATGGACCGGCTGCCTCCTGCATGCCCCACACTGGGGACCGAGCCCACAACCCGGCCTGTGCCCCGACCAGAATCCAACCCGGGCCCTTTGAAGCATAGTGGTCCCTCCTTTGGAAAAACTGCTGTTTGAACGCCTCTGTTATTCTTAGACTCTTATTCTGTAGGTCAGCTCTGCTGTTCTCAGACTGTAAAATAACTTTGTTTTTTGCTTGAGTAGAAAAGATAAAATTAATGTCTGACCTTGCAGGCTAGCCATCCAACTGGTACGCTGATATTGATGCCAGGTGCCTGTGTAGATATGTACTCAAGGTTACACATTGTCTACAAAAATAACTTACACAAAGAACTAGAAGGATATAAAAAGGAAATACTCCCTCCTGTGTTTGTTCAGAATTGGACAGAGGAAATCTGCTCTGAACCTGTGGCAATAAAGTAATTGGCTCATTAGGCGTCTTGTCCAGATCACTGATTTGCGATACAACACCTTCAGTCCACAGGCCAACTCTCTGTCCACTGAGCTGAACCAGCTAGGGCTCAACTTCTTTTTTGAATCCTCATGCAAGGAGAGAGAAAAAGAGAGAGAGGGAGAGAGAGAGAGAGAGAGAGAGAGAGAGAGAGAGAGAGAGAGAGAGAGAGAGAGAGGAACATTGATGTGAGAGAGAAACATTGATTGGCTGCCTTCTGCACGTGCTCGAACTCGGGGCTGAGCCTGCACCCGGGCATGTGCCCCGACCCAGAGGGGGTCTAACCAGCAGCTGTGGGCGCACAGATGCCACGCAGACCACCCAGCCACTCTGGCTGCGCTCATTTTGTTTTTTGCTTTTTTAGCTTCAGGCAGTCTTTGGATGGGAATCCCCACATTTTGCTGATGAAAAAATAAAGACTGAGAAAAATCTGGTGATTTACCTACAGATTCATGCAAGCAAGGCCGGAGCTGGGAAACTGACCGGGCCAGTCCCCTGCCCTCACACAGATGTGCTGTGTGGGTGTCTGCCTGCAGCTCAGGACTCTCTGCACGGCCTTGTCTCAGGAGGAGGCAGTGCCTGTCACCCTTCTGGGGGAGCAGCCATCTTGGCACCGATGCTGGCTCCTAGGGTGTGGGAAACAGTTTATTGTCTTCACTACCTGATAAGCGTAGACAGAGATGCCCCCCCCCCCCCCCAGGGTTGGGTGCCTTTGAAGCCCTAGCAAAGATCGGAGCTAGGCGCCACCTCTGTTTGTCCAGACAGTGGTAGCTGAAACGACTCCCCCATTTATTATTATGGAAATCCTTGCTGATGGGCTAGTCTGCCTGTTGCCAGGGGTTGCCTGCCTAAGGGCTATGCTATGGGGGTATCCCAGATCAATAAAAGCTTGGTGAGGCCTGAGCACGGGTGGAAGTCCTTCCCCTTGAGTTGGACCTGCCCGCCTGGCCCCCCAGTATTTCCAAATTATCTCTTGTCTCTTCTCTTTCATTTGTGTGCGGCTCCACTACCAGGTCCTGAACCCTGAACCACGCGGGACGTGGGAAGGAAACACTCAACACTAGGGGAAAAGATAAAGTTTTAAAAAGGCGAGGTGGAGAAAGCAGAGGGTCAGGGGCCTGTGTTCTAGGCTTGACCCAGCCTTTTACCAGTTATGTCTGGGGAGAATAGCACTGTCAACCTCCCAGAAGACATGCTGGGTATTGGCATGAGTGGTAAGCTGTGAAGGGCCACATGACTCCTGTACCAACCCGGGAGTCAGGAATGCTCAGACACATCCCCGCCATCAGCAATGTGTTTACAAGGGGAGGTCGAGGGCCAGCTACGAGGAGAAGGGGACCTCTTCCCATGAGAGCAGGCTGTGTGGGCTCTGGGAAAATAAGACAAAAAACACTGGCGCTCACCATGAGGGGAGATGTGCTTGTTTCTCGGGGAATGAGGCCTCAGCCTCGCTGTCCGCTGTCCGTGGGAGACGAGGGGACCAGGGGGCCCACTGCTGCTCTCCTGAGCCAGCAACTGCACCCAGAGGGAGTCCCCGCGAGCGTCTGGTCAAGTCCAGGGCCATAGATGGGAGGGCTTTCTGTGGGGAGGGAAGGCATAGGGACAGTGGTCCAGGGCACCTGAAAGAGGGACTTTAGCCCTGGCCGGTGTAGCTCAGTGGGTAGGCAGGGGTCCTCACACTACGGCCCGCGGGCCACATGCAAATACAAATATTGTATTTGTTCCCATTTTGTTTTTTTTACTTCAAAATAATATGTGCAGTGTGCATAGGAATTTGTTCATAGTTTTTTTTTAAACTATAGTCCGGCCCTCCAACGGTCTGAGGGACATTGAACTGGCCCCTGTTTAAAAAGTTTGAGGACCCCTGGGATAGAGCGTCGGTCTGCGGACTGATGGGTCCCAGGTTCGATCCAGTCAAGGGCACATGCCTTGGATGCGGGTGGATCCCCCTCCCTGGTTGGGGATGTGTGGGAGGCAACCAATCGATGTGTCTCTCTCACATCAATGTTCCTCCCTGTCTCTCCTCTTCCCTTCCTCTCTCTCTAAAAATCAATGGAAAAATATCCTTGGGTGAAGATTCACAACATACAAAAACCAACCAACAAACAAAAAGGACTTTAGGGAAAGGATAGGAAATTGAAGAGAGAGACAAGAGGAAGGAGACAGAGCTCGGCCTCGGCAGCACCTGTGGGCCTCCTTTCTCTGTTGGCACTTGGAGGTGAACAAGTTCACTTTCCTCCAGCCTTTTATGGCTGCCAAGACCTACCTGACCCTTTAGTGAGTTGAAAATACACGCATGGCACGGCCCCAACTCAGCCTCCGTGTGACTGGGACACACTCCCCGGGATTCAGAAAAGGACAGAACTCGCCCACCCCTCCCTCCAGGGACCTCGCTGAGGTGGACGGAGGAGAGTGGCCCTCGGTGGCTCCCCAGGGACTTGGGCCGGCAGTGCGACCACCGTCCCACCTTCCTGATCTGTGGACAGACTGTCTCCTTGATAGCCATTCACAGGTCAGCAAGGAATAACTTTTTTTTTTTTTTTTTTATTGCTTAAAGTATTACAAAGGGTATTACATATATGTCCTTTTTTTCCCCCCGAGGAAAAACTTTTGAGAAACCTTAGTAACAGCCTATTCTCAGGGTCTAGACTGTTGTGCCCAGATTTCAAGGTTCCCAAAAAGCCCATCAGGGAGCCAGCGAGTCCGATGCAAAAGCAAAGAGTCCTTCATTTCGAACTAGTTCGGCTCCCGACCACACTCACCGATACAACAACGGTAAGCCCAGTGGCCGAAAGAGAGCGAGGCCTGATGGGATTGTGGGTTTTATAGTAAGGGCAGGGGAGGGGACTGTGGGCCCTGCCGATTGGCCAGGCATGAGTCGGGTCTTGTTACACAGGATGTGGTCATCTCTATGGCGCGCACGTCCCTTGATTGTCATTGGTTAGTTTAAAGAAATCCTGGGCGTGGCCAGCAGGGGCCTGGGCTTCCGGGAAGAAGGCACTCTCCTGAGCACATGGCGGCCGCCCCAAAAATGGAGGACCCAGGGCAAGATGGAGGGCCCAGTCCTAGCCCCCCCCCCCCCCCCAGGGCGAGCTGAGCCCGGGCTCCAGGGGCCAGTCTGGTTGCTGGGGGTCCAGCAGATCGACCAGTTCCAGCCCAGACAGGAAGTCCACGTCCTCCGTCTCGTTCCCGGGGGCGCCGGCGATTGCCTCCTCCTCCATCTCCTTGGGTGAGGGCACGCGCCCCGCCCCGCCGCTGCTGCTGCCGAGTGGGTCTGGTCCTGGGGTGGCGGGCGGGTGGCAGCCTGCGCCGGGCTCCCGCCGTGGGCTGGGGAGTTGGTGCCCGAGGCCGCCAGCAGCGTGGTCAGGCCCCTCCACGACTCCTCTTTCATTGAGGAAAAACTTTTGAGAAACCTTAGTAACAGCCTATTCTCAGGGTCTAGATCAGCCGTGGGCAAACTACTGCCCGCAGGCCGGATCCGGCCCGTTTGAAATGAATAAAACTAAAAAAAAAAAAAAAAAGACCGTACCCTTTTATGTAATGATGTTTACTTTGAATTTATATTAGTTCACACAAACACTCCATCCATGCTTTTGTTCCGGCCCTCCGGTCCAGTTTAAGAACCCATTGTGGCCCTCGAGTCAAAAAGTTTGCCCACCCCTGGCCTAGATACTCCTGAACCCTCACGCTAACCCGCTAACCGCAGGTTCTTGGGTTGGAAACAAACCCAGCAGGTTGTGTTGTCCCTCCTCCTGCCTCAGGTTGTTTACTGTTCTCCTGTCTACCACATATTCCCCCACTCATTTACTCATCTACCCATCCCCCGCCCACCCAACCCTCCATTCTTTATGAAAAAAAAATGAGTAATATAGGGAGTCTTTCCTTTAAGAACTCATGGCATAGTCCTTTTGAAAATTATATATTTTTTCTTATTGATTTCAGAGAGGAAGGGAGAGGGAGAGAGAAACATCAATGATGAGAAAGAATCATGGATTGCTGCCTCCTGCATGCCCCACACTGGGGATCGAGCCCACAACCCGGGCCTGTGCCCTGTCTGGGAATCTAACCACCACCTCGTAGTTCATATGTTGACCCTCAACCACTGAGCCACACTGGCTGAGCATGGTATAGTCTTGTCAAGGGTTCCAATGCCTAACCATCAGGAGTATTTTCTCATGTCTAATCTAAGCATCTAATGCCATTTACTGTCTATGTCTAATTTCTCAAGTTCAATCCATGTCTTCCTGTTGTACATAAAGACAAAGCAGGCCACTCACTCCTGTATGTGAGTGCATGCGTAGCCCGCAGGTATTTAGGAGGGGCCTCTGTTTCCGATGGACTGAAGGTGCCCCTGCATTTTGTTTTGTTTTTTTGCTTTTTTAAATTTTATTTTATATTTTTATTGATTTCAGAGAAAAACGGAGAGGGAGGGAGAGATAGAAGCATCAATGATGAGAATCATTGACCAGCTGCCTCCTGCACGCCCCCGCTGGGGACTGAGCCCGCAACCTGGGCATGTCCCCTTGACCGGAATTGAACCCAGGACCCTTCAGTCCACAGGCCGACGCTCTATCCACTGAGCCAAACTGGCCAGGGCTGAACCAGCTTTTAAAACATGGCCCAGTAAGGCTCCTTTGGAGCTATGTGGTAGGGAAACACGGGGCTCCCACAGCTCCTCTGCTTAAGGATTCAAAATATCTAAGAGTGTGACCGATCTGCAGAGGAAACACTGTGTCCTGAGGGCTCGGCCCAGGCGTGGGCAGCCCGGCCTCTCAGCATTTGCCACAGAAGCTTTCTTGGGGAGCAGGGAGAGAGCTGGCCTTTCCAGCCTCTGCTGAGCTGCTCCCAGCCTGTCCCTGGGTCCTCTCAGCTCCAACACTGTCTTCTAGAAGTGGTGCAGGGAGGGCTTTGGCTGCGGGTGGGACAGGAGGCCCACGCTCACCCCCCCTTGACTAATCATAGGGGCCTGGCCCGGGGCGGGAGGAGTGGGAGCAGAGGCGAGAGGGAGAGAGAGCTCCTCACACTTAAGATGCAGAACTCTCGTAATGTTTGGGCCGCCAATAAAAGCCAAATATTCCCCAGAGCAAGTTTGGGAAATCCTGGTGTCTTTGAAGCTTGGTGTTTCACTGCCCCTCCTTCTAGCACTTCACAGGAAACCAAGCCCAGAGCTGGCTGGCCACCGGGCAGTGTCCCTGCTCCCAGCATGTGAGACCCCGCAGCGGCAGGAGGGGGCCTGGTCCTCACAGAGCGAAGGGCAGCTGCCCCAGAGGCGGGCCGGGTGGAAACAGGCCTCAGGCTGGGGTGGGTCAGAGCTGCCTGGGAAGAAAGCAGAGGCGAGACTCTGGGAATTGAAAGGTGGACAGAGTTGAGGAATGTAGCTGAGCCCAAGCTTATTTCCCCTCATTTACCTGGAAGAAATAGCACATGTACAAATGCTAACCTAGGAACAGACTGAGACACCAGTCTCCCACCGGGAGACACTGTTCACAGGGCTTTGTGTGTCATCCATACATTCTATGCTTTGCATGCATTCTTTTTTGCCATCAACAAAAACATATTAGAGCCCTGCTGGTGTGGCTCAGTGGATAGAGCGTTGGCCTGTGGACCAAAGGGTCCCGGGTTTGATTCTGGTCAAGGGCACGTACCTTGGTAGCAAGCTCCTCCCCGGCCTGGGCCCTGGTCGGGGCGTGTGCAGGAGGCAGCCAATGGATGTGTGTCTCTTACATTGATGTTTCTCTCTCTTTCCCTTTCCCTTCTACTCTCTCTAAAATCAATGGGAAAATATCCTCGGGTGAGGATTCACCAAACAAACAAAACCAAAAACATATTATACACACTCTCTCACATGTGACTTGTTCTTAGCACTGTCTTAGAGGCCTTCACAGAAACCTACCTCATTTACATGCACACCTAACCCTGCTTCACCCTTTGCCTGGTGTTAAATAGAATGGATGTGCCCTCACCTATTTACCTCGTTCCCTAACGGCGGACATGGAGGTTGTCTGTGGGCAGCTGCAAGGGGAGCCGTACACGTCTGAGCGGATGCAGCCATGGCCGGCCGCTCGGAGAGGAACCGCCGTGTGGGCGACGCGTCGCGTGAGTGGCGACATGCGGGCTATTTTCTGGCCAAGGTCGCTGCACGGAGCAGTGACTGCCAGCCCTCCCTCCCTGTCTCCCCTCCTCCTCAATCTTGGACGGAGCAGCAGGTGAGTACGCCCCCAGGGGTGCCTAGGGAATCCTCTGTCGATGCGGGGGGGGATGTGGTTTGTCTGTTTGTGGCCGAACAGTCCCTCTTCCTCATGCTGTTTTCTCAGCACTGAGGGGAGACTGTGAGGATCAGGGAGTGCGAGCCAGGCTCCCCTAAAGCAGAGCCCCAGCCAGCCTGTTCACCAAATGGCAGTAAAGCCGCCACCCCCTGCGCCGTGGGTCTAAATGGCGAAGCCTCCTGCAGCTAGTGTCTCACTCTGTTTCCGCTGGGAGAGGGGCAGCGGGTTTGGGTCAGGTGAGGAAGCCCAGCCTCAGATGCGGTCGTGAGCGGGCGCTGGCTCCAGGACTGGGAGTTTAGGGAGCCAGTCAGACCCAGCGGTGGGCCTGAGGCCTCAGGCTCCTGCCGGAGCGGGTGGGAGGGTGCTCACGGGCCCACCGGCGGGCGTGGTTCGTGGTCGGTGTCCTGCAGTTGGCCAGGGGCAGGCGGCGGCTTGTGGTTCGCTGGGCCCAGGGTGGTGCACTGTCTGCAGTGGCTCCAGGCTTGTGCCACATTCAAAAAGCTTTTTAACCCTCACCCGAGGATATGTGCTCACTGGAGTTTAGAGAGAAAGGAAGGGATCCGAGACCAGGGATCGAACCAGCAACCCGGGCGTGTGCCCTGACCAGGAATTATACCCACAACATTGTGATGCACGGGATGATGCCGAGCCATCGGGCCAAGGCTTATACAACATAAAAAAAAATTTAAGACTTTTCTTTTTATTCTATTTATTTATTTTTTAAATTGATTTCTGAGAGGGAGAGAGATAGAAGCATCAATGATGAGAATCATTGATTGGCTGCCTCCTGCACGCCCCATACTGGGGATGGAGCAGCAACCCGGGCATGTGCCCTTGACCAGAATCAAACCCGGGACCCTTCAGTCAATGGGCCAAATCAGTTAGGGCAAATTTTTTTAACTGAATTCATTTAGGTGACATCTATAATAATAAAAGCATAATGCGCTAATTAGACACCCACTGGCGCCAGGCCAGCCAAGGCGGGTGCAATGCAATTGGTCAGGGGCCTGGCCATTGCCCCATGATCACCCCGCAGAGGGAGGCCCAGGCCACTAACCAGCAGGCTATGGTGGGTGGGCAGGGCCTCCCTCTGGGAGGGAAGCTGGTGCTGGCAGCCAGGGAAGGAAGGCTTACTCTTGCATGAATTCCATGCACTGAGCCTCTAGTTGGTTAATAAACTTATATAGGTTTCACGTACACACTTCTAGAACACATGATCTGTGTATTGTATTGTGTGTCAACCCCAAGGTCAAGTCTCCTGCCACCGTGTGTGCACCCCATTTTGCTGTGGTTCAGCAGGGAGAGCAAAGGGGAGGTTCTCTCCTGCAGGTGATGGCACATCCTCCGACTCCCTGGGGGCAGGTGTGTCTGGCCCGTGGAGGGGACACGGTCCTGGGGGCAGGAGGGCAGTGGGCTGCAGCAGATGCAGCTGGTCCAGCTCGACCCCTTCGAGAGGCACCGTGGGGAGAGGCACTGCCCGCCATCTGGAATCCAGGCCCCCTGCTGCCGGCCAGCCCGTCTCAGAGTCTGATTCTCCAGGTGGGTCAGGGCCTGACCACAGCCAGACGTCTTTCTGCCCCACCCCCTCCTGCTGGGCTGTGCACAGCTTCCAGTCTCGATGGCTCCTTGCACCTTCGTCCCTGGCTCCCTGTCTCCCCACCATCTCCGTTCTGATGTCCTTTTTAACATTTATTTTTATTGATTTCAGAGAGGAAAGGAGAGGGAGAGAAAGAGAGAGAATCATCAATGATGAGAGGGAATCATGGATCGGCTGCCTCCTGCACGTCCCACATGGGGGATGGAGTCCACAACCCGGGCTTGTGCCCTGACCAGGAATCGAACCCTGACCTCCTGGTTCACAGGTCGACGCTCCGCCCCTGAGCCACGCGGCCGGGCTGTTCTGATGTCCTTTCAAGCCCTGGAGTGGGTCACACAGAGGAGGCCATCGGAGCCAAGGGTGACTCCTGGGAGAGTCACCAGCTGGGACGGGGCCTGGCTGCCCCGGGGCCCAGGCTGCGCTGTGCGGCTCTGGGGAAACCCTTTCATTCCGTGGGGCCTCCGTTTCCCAGTGTCTTTGGCAGCCGCCATTGATGTTGTCCTAAAGCGCTCACAACAGGCGTTTCACCTGTGGGGCCTCATCTGATTTTCAAAATAGGATAATCATGTCTCTTCCAATGGCCCGCCCAGGCGTTTATGGGTGTGGGTTGTGGAGACTGGGAGGCAATAGGAGGCCCCAATTACTCTGTGGAGGAGCTGGCCGTGCCTGCCTCCAGCCTCCCAGGGCCGCGCAGGGCACAGGTCTAGAAGCTCCTCGAACCCTGCCGCTCGGGGCGCTGCCGAGACTCCTGACAAGACAGGAGAAGCCCCTGCGGTGGTCGTACCATTCCCAGGGCCACAGGGGACCGGGCCACGGGACAAGGACTCCTCTACAGCCACTCGGCTCAGCCCCGCGAGGCAGAGGCCGGCGGTGACAGGCCTTGCACTTGCCAATAGCCAGGGTTCTCCCCTGCCGCCGCCAAGCCCAAGGAAGCAGGAGGAAGCCGGAGGAAACTGGAGGAATTCAGAGGAAGCTGGAGGAATTCAGAGGAAGCCGGAGGAGCCTGACCGGTTTGGCTCAGTGGATAGAGCGTGGGCCTGCGGACTGGAGGGTCCCAGGTTCGATTCTGGTCAAGGGCATATACCTTGGTTGCGGGCACATCCCCAGTGGGGGGTGTGCAGGAGGCAGCTGATCGATGTTTCTCTCTCATCGATGTTTCTAACTCTCTATCCCTCTCCCTTCCTCTCTGTAAAAAATCAGTAACATATATATTTTTAAAAAGGAAGCCAGAGGAAGCCGGAGGAAGCAGGCTGCACGGCAGGGGAGGAGGCAGGCCCCGGGCAGGGCTGTTTCCAGGGTGGCCAGGACAGGGCAGGTGGCGTGGGAGTGTGGAGACACCCTGTGGCGAGAAGCAGGAACCACATCCCGGTTCCCTCAAAGGCCATGGGCCAGTGGATGAGCCTCCTCTGAGTCTGAGTGGCTGGCGCTGCTGGACCGGAGCTGCTGGCAGGTTTGCACGCCTCACAGGGCCTCGGGGTCCGCTGTGCCCGCGCCTCTGTGGGGGATAGAGGCACCGCCCACCTTGTATCCCCACCCCCCGCCGCTGTGCCACCTGGGTTGGCAGGGTTCTGCAAGTCCCCCTCAAAAAAAGCAGTGGAGTTGGGACTGCTGAAGGTTCCATCCCAAGATGACGTTTATTCCCAAGACGGGAAGGGTGTGAGCTGGCTCTCCCTCCGGTGGGGCAGGCCCAGCGCTCCAGGTGGGAAGAGGTGCGGGCTCCCCTGTGTCCCTTCCCCACCCCTCCCCTGGCACCCCCATGACCAGGCACCGAAACAGACGTAGGTGTCTCCCTTCCATTCTAAAGAGGAGAGTATAGCCCGGCCGGCGTGGCTCAGTGGCTGAGTGTCGACCTATGAACCAGGAGGTCACGGTTCCATTCCCAGTCAGGGCACACGCCCGGGTTGTGGGCTCGATCCTCAGTAGGGGGCCTGCAGGAGGCAGCCGATCCGTGATTCTCTCTCATCATTGATGTTTCTATCTCTCTCTCTCTCTCTCCCTTCCTCTCTGAAATCAATCAAAATATATTTTTTAAAAATACAGAGGAGCCGAAACCGGTTTGGCTCAGTGGATAGAGCGTTGGCCTGCGGACTGAAAGGTCCCAGGTTCGATTCCGGTCAAGGGCAGGTACCTGGGTTGCGGGCACATCCCCAGGAGGAGATGTGCAGGAGGCAGCTGATCGATGTTTCTCTCTCATCGATGTTTCTAACTCTCTATCTCTCTCCCTTCCTCTCTGTAAAAAATCAATAAAATATATTTAAAAAAATACAGAGGAGATTATAGGCTTGGCTAACCCAAGTGGCCAGGGCAAGGCTGAACTGGCAAAAGACAGAGTTGAGATTGGGCTGTGGGCTCATTTCTCCCCCCTGAGCTCAAGCACTGCTCAGACCACAGCCCCTCAGGTCTGGATTTGGGGGTGTGATGTGCTTACTCCTCCACGCCCCTCCCTGGACTGGGCTGCTTGCTCACCTCTTCCTCTCACTCTCCCTGCTTCTCCCGGGAGGGCCGCTGGGGACTGTGAGGGCAGGAGGGCAGTGTAGCTGTGTGTCCGAGAGCCACTCTGTGCCCACATGAGAGGGACCGCCGGGTTGGCCCTCCTCTGGAGCCAGCTGGGCCGACCAGGGCCGCCAGGGGCTGAGTCAAGGCTGCTGGCTCTGCTTCAGGCACCTGTGTGGCCCAGACGCGGGGCGGGCCCTCACTCAGAACAGACGGTCGGCCTCGCGAGCAGGCCCCGCCGCTTCCCCGACTCCGCTGCTGGGGCCCTTCAGTCTGAAGGCCGGTTTGTTCTTTAGTAGGTTTTTATTGCTTTCAGTGATGAGAGAGAATCGGATCGGCTGCCTCCTGCACGCCCCTCTCTGGGGATCAAGTCACAACCTGGGCCTGTGCCCTGACCAGGAATTGAACCATGACACCCTGGTTCACAGGTCGATGCTCAGCCCCTGAGCCACACGGGCCCAGGCCACCCCAGCCCTTCTGATTAGCAGTCTTTCTCCAAACAGCGCCCCCTCCAAACAGCCGTGCTTCGTCTCCAGTCGCGCTCGCGGGCAGCCCTGCGCTCCAGGACGTCTGGTGGCTGAGCCTGACCCTGATGTTCCCTCGTCCTTTGGGCTCCATGGTGACGGATGGTCTCCCGCATAGGCCGTGCCTGTCTGCGTTGCTGAACTCTCAGAGGGCTGCTCCTGGCTTCCTGCCGCCCCGGAGCTAGCAGCACCCCCACGCGCTGGCCGTGCTCCCGGCGGCACGTTCACGTGCAGGGGTGGCGGCGAGGACCCGCTTCGTGGCCTCACGGTTTCCCATCTCCATGCTCTTCTCTCTGGTCTTCAGAATGAGGCCCTGCGGCTCGGACCTGCCAGCTGGCTCTCCACAGGCCACGTGAAGTGCAGAGCGAGGCTGGACCTGCACAGACCTCGTCACTGCGACATGGCAGTCAGGGCCGCGCTCACAGGCTCAGTGAGCACCTGCTGGCAGCACCCTCGTCACTGTCGCTGGGCTCGTCCAGCTCCGTGTGGCCAGCAACCACCATCGGGCCAGGTTGTCCTCACAGCTGACGAGGAGCGAAGTCAGCGAAGTGCTTGCACCTCACACAGGTGCAGAGGAAAGCTGTCCGTAGGGCGAGCGGAGGGAAAGAGATGAATGAATTTCAAACAGAAAAAAATCCGAGGAGGCCCCCCCCCGCCACCCCAGCAATCAGCTGGGGCGCAGCTTGGCTATTCAAGCTGATTGATCAGCCGCCATACTTTGGGCCAGTCACATAATTTCTCTGCCTCAGGTTCCTACTGTGTAAGAGGGATTATAAAGTTCAGACTTCCAGTCATGAGAGAACAGCTGTGTAGGGCTCACCTTCCACCCCCACCAGCAGCTGCCGTCTAACATAAATGCAACTGAGTCCGTGAAGGAAGAGAGAGAATGGTCAGAAAAAGCCTTGAAGGCAGCGATGGCTCAGCACTGCACGCTTAGTGAGAGGCCTTCACTGAGAAATCCAGAAAGCTCAGTGAACCCCTAACAAGTGACCATGAAAAACACACCCACGCATACGATGATCAAACTGCTGGAATCCAAAGGAAAGCTTTTCCACTGGAAGCTTCCCGAGGGCAACAGAGAGGAGACAGGGTCACTGCTCACACTCACTCAGTCCGCATGGCCACGGAGAGCACAGTCACTGCGACAGGAGCGAAAGACATGAATACTGGGAAGGAAGAAGTAAAACAGGTGACATGAGAGCTTATGTGGATAAAAACCTTGCTAGAGCTAATAAGTGAATTTAGCAAGGTTGCTGGATACAAGGACAATATATACCATAAACTGTAGTTCTGCACACAAGTAGCAAATGATTGGAAAATAAAAAATTCCACTGAGAATAGTTTCTATAATAATAAAAGTGTAATATGCTAATTAGGCCAGATGTCCTTCTGGACAACCTTCTGAATGAAGCCAGGGCTGCAAGGGAAGCCCGAGTCCCGGGGGCCAGAGGGAAGCCAGTGCTGGCAGCTGGGGGAAGGAAGGCCTACTCTTGCATGAATTTTGTGCATTGGACCTCTAGTTATAAATAATAAAATACTTAGGAAAGTCTTTTTAAAAGGTGCACTAAAATTAATAGCACCCAAAATTACAAAATATTGTGCACTGGAAATTACAAAACTATTGCTAAGTAAAATTTAGAAAGACCTAAATAAATGGAGAGATATACAACACTTATGAACTGGAAAGACTCAACCTTGAAAAGATGTAATTTTTGCCAAAGTAACCTGAAGGTTTAATGCATCCCTAGGAGGCTTTGCTGATAGAATCTTATAGGCTCGTTTTGAAATGTATATGGATGTTCAAAGGACCAAGATAACCCTGCGAAAGCCCATCAAAGCTGAAGAATTTGTACCAGGTACTGTAAGACTTACTACAAAGCGGTAGCAATTGAGACAGTGCTATGGGGACATGAGGATAGACCAACTGATCAATAGAACACAATAGAGGTTATAGAAATAAGCTTGCACTCAAGGAGTGCGTTGGTTTGTAATAGAGAGGTCAAGGTGATTGCATGGAGAGAAGAACATTCTTTAACAAATGGTGCTGAAACCATGGTTCATCTTTATCCAGCAGAAAAGTGAGCCTTGACTCCTGAACTTCGTACTACACCAAAAACAAACAGGAAACAGAAAAACACACAAACAAAAAGTCAGGTCATAGACCTCAATATAGTAACTAAAACTACAAAAACATTTTAAAGCACGCATAGCAGAGAATATTTTTGAGGCCCAAAGGTAGGCAAAGAGGTCTTGAAGAGAAACCCAAAATCAGGTTTTATTAGAAATCAAAATTAGGATTCGGGAAGATGGCGGCGGTATAGGCAGACGCGTCCCAGGTCGTGTCCTGGAGCAAATGGAGTGAGCAGCTGAAACTAGTAACATCCACCCCGAATTGGCGAAATTGCTCAGCTGGTGAGACGGTTTGCAGCCGGGAAGAGCAGAACTCCCCTGGAAAGGTAAAAAAAACCAGGGATTTGGGCAGGAAAGTTTGCCAGACCTCTGAGCCCAGAGAGTCGGAGGGAGACCGCGTGGCAGACAGCCGCGTCCCTTGGGATAGGCACAGCCCCTGACAGGGGAAAGGAGAACCGCGGGATTCCTGGCGCCGCCGGGGGAATTGAGAGCTGGGTTCTGTGATCACAGAGGACTGAGCCAAAAGGGGGCAGCCTGAAGAGCTGACCAGACCATGCAGTCCCTGTAAGAGAAGAAGCTTACAGAAACCAAGCCTTCCCCGTTTCCGTGGCCGGCATTTGTTTGTTTGTTTTCACTGAATCCTGTTCATGGGACATTTCGGATACAGACACTCACCTGTGCTGAAGAGAGGGAGAGGGTGCGGAGGAGTGGAATCTGGGAAGAGACTGAGGAGAGAAGGGGGGCCGGGAGAGGTGGCAGCGAATTGAGTGCTGAGACACCCCTGAGCCCAGGACTGGGGCAGCCATTCTCTCTGGAGAGTGAGACTCCTCCCCCCAGCCCCCAGGCAAGGAGCACAGCCACACCCAGATTCCACCCTGTACGAGGTCAAGGATTAAAATAACCTGATCAGTCCCTGGGAGTTAACAGGGTCTGGCCTATAGAGGGATTTTCAATCCCAGCAACAACACAGCGCTGGTAACTAACTATTATGCAGCCAGCTCTGGGCAGTGAACTTCCACTGGACAGAGAGGCCCTATAGCCTCAGAGGCCAACCCCAGAACACTGCCACCCAGAGACTGACCCACAAACTGACTCTTTGCTAAACACAAAATATGGCAGTCTGGGAAACAAATGCGGCTTGCTTTAAAATAAGGACTGTGGTTTACAACACAGAGGAACAGTGTATCGCAGGGAAACTCAACACTCTCCTGAATACCTGGCAGGTCTAAGGCAAGCCACACTGAAGAATAGAAGAACCGAAGGACCTTCACTACTGCAATTTTTTTTTCACCTTTTAACTAAGAAACCAATTTTTTTTCTTTTCTTTTTTCTTTTCTTCTTCTTCTTCCTTTTTTTTCTTTCTTCTTTTTTCCATCACCTGATTTTACCCTTTTTATTACTACCTTCTTATTTTTAACCAGTATTATTACTGCTACCATTTTACCATTTTTTTAAAAAGTGCCATTTTATTTTCTCTTTATTTTATTTTGGGATTAGTGTTCTCCATTCTATTTTCATCGTTATATTATTGGTTGTTTCTAGTTTGCATTCATCTCCAGGGAGCTGTTGCTGGAATTTGTTGGGATTAATGGCTGTTCTATAGGAGTATTCTCCTCATATAAAAAAGTCTCTTCCCCTCTTCCACTTCATTCTCTCTTTTCGCTCTTTTTTTTTCTTTTCTTTTCTTTTCTCGCTTTTATTTTCCCCCCTCCTTTTTCCCAATTTCATTTTTGCACTCCTTTTTTTGGTCCCTACTTTTCTTTTCTTTTTTCTCTTTTATCTTTTTCTCTTCCTTCTTCCTTATCCCCTAATTCTCTTAATTCAGGTGGTCACCTTTATTTGGGGTTATTAATATCGTGAATATATTTGTGTATAGTGTCTGGTACGTGGTGCCTTGTTGTGTTGTATTTTGTGCCTTTAAATCAATGCAGCAGATCCAAGCAACAGCAACCTCCTGAGCACCACACCCTCTGCTGAGGAACAGCAGCTGTACGTGAAACCTCGCCCCACCAGCCAGAAGAGCCACCACAGCTGTGAACAACACCCACCAGAGGAGCTGCTGCCAACAACCACAACCACCGCAACCACCTGAAGAGCAACCACAGACCAAGGAGTCACTGCCACCAAGGGAGCAACCACTGAACGACTCAACATCTAGATATGTCAGGGAGATCAAACATGGGTAGACAAAGAAACCCCCAAAGGAAAGAGAAGGAGGACTCTCCAGAAAAGCAGCTAAGTAATACAGAGGCATGCAACATGACAGAAAAAGAATTCAGAATAAGGGTCCTAGAGTGCATAAACCGGATGGAGGAAAAAATCGACAACCTCTGCAAGAAGCAAGAAGAAACAGATGAAAAAATCGATAATATATGGAAGAAGCTAGAAGAAACAGATGAAAAAATCAACAACTTAAGTAAGACCCAAGAAGAAATGAAGAGTGATATAGCTGCAATGAAAAACTCCATTGAAAGTATCAACAGTAGACTAGGAGAAGTGGAGGACCGAATTAGTGAATTAGAAGACAAGGAAGCAAAACACACCCAAAATGTACTGCAATTGGAGAAAAAAATTAAAAGACAGGAGGAGAGCCTAAGGGAGCTTTGGGACAACATGAAACGAAACAACATACGAATAATAGGGGTACCAGAACAACAGAAGGATGAACAAGGATTAGAAAACCTATTAGAAGAAATAATATCAGAAAACTTCCCTGAGGTGGGGAAGAAAAAAGTCACACAAGCCCAGAGAGTCACCAAACAAGGTGAATCCGAAAAGACCCACACCAAGACACATCATAATTACCATGGCAAATGTTCAGGACAAAGAGAGAATCTTACAGGCTGCAAGAGAGAGATGGAAAGTTACATACAAGGGATCTCCCATTAGATTGTCAAATGATTTCTCAACAGAAACACATCAGGCCAGAAAAGAATGGACTGAAATTTACAAAGTGATGCAAAGCAAAGGACTGAATCCAAGAATACTCTATCCAGCAAGGCTATCATTCAAACTTGAAGGGGAAATAAGAAGCTTCACAGACAAAAAAAGGCTAAGGGAGTTTATCACCACCAAGCCAGCAATGCAAGGAATGCTAAAGGGACTGGTATAAAAATAAGAAATAAAAAGCTCAGAAAGAAAACAGCCACACAAAAACAGAAATGGCTACAAACAAGTACCTTTCAATAATAACTTTAAACATAAACGGACTAAATGCTCCAAACAAAAGACATCGAGTGGCTGAATGGATAAAAAAACATGACCCATACATCTGCTGTCTACAAGAAACCCACCTCATTAGAAGGGACTCACACAGACTGAAAGTGAAAGGATGGAAAAATATCTTTCAGGCAAATGGAAAGGAAAAGAAAGCTGGGGTAGCAATACTTATATCGGACAAAATAGACCTCAAAGTGAAGGCCATAACAAGAGATAAGGAAGGACACTTCATAATACTAAAGGGATCAATACAACAAGAAGATATAACCCTGGTAAACATATATGCACCCAATGCAGGAGCACCCAAATTCATAAAAAAAACTCCTGGAAGATATCAAAGGAGAGATCAACAACAATGCAATCATAGTAGGGGACTTTAATACACCACTGACAACACTGGATAAGCCCTCTAGACAAACAATCAGCAAAGATACAGCAATCCTAAATGACTCACTAGATCAGATGGACTTAATAGACATCTTCAGAACACTTCACCCCAAAGCCAGGGAATATACATTCTACTCAAATGCTCATAAGACATATTCAAAAATAGACCATATATTGGGTCACAAGCAAAGTATCCCCAAATTCAAGAAGATTGAAATCATAAAAAGTGTCTTCGCAGACCACGATGGCATAATATTAGAAATAAACTACAATAAAAACAGCCCAAAATACTCAACACCTGGAAGCTGAATAGCATGCTATTAAATATTGATTGGGTTACCAATGAAATCAAAGAAGAAATTCAAAACATCCTGGAAACTAATGACAATGAAAACACAACAATCCAAAACCTATGGGACGCAATGATAGCAGTCCTGAGAGGGAAGTTTATAGCTCTCCAGGCCTATCTCAACAAACAAGAAAAAGTGTTAGTAAATCATCTAAATCTACATCTCAAAGAATTAGAAAGAGAGCAATAAGAATAGCCCAGAGTAAGCAGAAGGAAGGAGATAATAAAGATTAGAGCAGAAATAAATGACATAGAGACCAAAAAAACAATACAGAAAATCAATGAAACCAAGAGCTGGTTCTTTGAAAGGATAAACAAGATTGACAAACCTCTAGCCAGACTCACCAAGAAGCAAAGAGAGAGGACCCAAATAAGCAAAATCAGAAATGATAGAGGCGAAATAACAACGGACCCCACAGAAATACAAATGATTGTTAAAAAATACTATGGACAGCTCTACTCCAACAAACTACACAACCTGGAGGAAATGGACAAATTCCTAGAAAAATACAACATTCCAAAACTCAATCAGGAAGAATCTAAAAATCTCAACAGGCCAATAACTATGGAAGAAATTGAAGCAGTCATCAAAAAGCTTCCAGCAAACAAAAGCCCAGGACCAAACGGCTTCACAGGGGAGTTTTACCAAACATTCAAGGAAGAACTAAAACCTATCCTCCTCAGACTACTACAAAAAATTCAAGAGGAGGGAACACTTCCAAGCTCATTCTATGAAGCCAGCATCACCCTAATACCAAAACCAGGTAAAGACAACACAATGAAAGAGAATTACAGGCCAATATCCCTCATGAACATAGATGCCAAAATCCTCAACAAAATCTTAGCAAATCGGATCCAGCAGTACATCAGAAAGATCATACACCATGACCAAGTAGGATTTATCCCAGGGATGCAAGGATGGTACAATATCCGCAAATCAATAAACGTGATACATCACATAAACAAATTGAAAGAAAAAAACCACATGGTCATATCAATTGATGCAGAAAAAGCATTTGACAAAATTCAACACCCATTTTTGATAAAAGCTCTCAGCAAGGTGGGAGTAGAAGGATCATACCTCAACATAATAAAAGCCATATATGACAGGCCCACAGCCAACATCATACTCAATGGACAAAAACTAACACCATTTCCCCTAAGAACAGGAACAAGACAGGGATGCCCCCTCTCACCACTCCTGTTCAACATAGTACTGGAAGTGTTAGCCATTGCAATTCAGCAAGAAGAAGAAATAAAAGGCATCCAAATTGGAAAAGAGGAAGTAAAACTGTCCTTATTTGCAGACGACATGATATTATACATACAAAACCCTAGAGACTCCATCAAAAAGCTACTAGACTTAATACATGAATTTGGCAATGTAGCAGGATACAAAATTAACCCCAAGAAATCTGAGGCATTTCTATACACCAATAGTGAACTTTCAGAAAGAGAGATTATAAAAACAATCTCGTTTACCATCGCACCAAAAAAATTAAGCTACCTAGGAATAAACTTAACTAAAGAGGTAAAAGACCTCTACTCAGAAAACTACAGGACGTTGAAAAAAGATATAGAGGAAGACATAAACAGATGGAAGAACATACCGTGTTCATGGATTGGTAGAATCAACATCATTAAAATGTCCATACTACCCAAAGCAATCTATAAATTCAACGCACTTCCCATTAAAATACCAACGGCATACTTCAGAGATCTAGAACGAACTCTCCAAAAATTCATCTGGAATAAAAAAAGACCCCGAATAGCTGCAGCACTCCTGAAAAAGACCAAAGTAGGTGGGATCTCAATACCAGATATCAAGTTGTATTACAAAGCCACTGTTCTCAAAAGTGCCTGGTACTGGCACAAGAATAGGCATATAGATCAATGGAATAGAATAGAGAGCCCAGAAATTGGCCCGAACCAATATGCTCAATTAATATTTGACAAAGGAGGCAAGAACATACAATGGAGCCAAGATAGTCTCTTCAATAAATGGTGTTGGGAAAATTGGACAGATATATGCAAGAAAATGAAACTAGACCACCAACTTACACCATACACAAAAATAAACTCAAAATGGATAAAGGACTTAAATGTACGGCAGGAAACCATAAAAATTCTAGAAGAATCCAAAGGCAACAAAATCTCAGACATATGCCGAAGCAATTTCTTCACTGATACAGCTCCTAGGGCACTTGAAACTAAAGAGAAAATGAACAAATGGGACTACATCAAAATAAAAAGCTTCTGCACAGCAAAAGAAACCATCAACAAAACAACGAGAAAACCCACTGTGTGGGAAAACATATTTGCCAATGTCATATCTGATAAGGGCCTAATCTCCAAAATTTATAGGGAACTCATACAACTTAACAAAAGGAAGATAAACAATCCAATCAAAAAATGGGCAAAGGACCTAAATAGACACCTTTCAAAAGAGGACATTCAGAAAGCCAAGAGACATATGAAAACATGCTCAAAGTCACTAATCATCCGAGAGATGCAAATCAAAACAACAATGAGGTACCATCTCACACCTGTCAGACTGGCTATCATCAACAAATCAACAAACGACAAGTGCTGGAGAGGATGTGGAGAAAAAGGAACACTTGTGCACTGCTGGTGGGAATGCAGACTGGTGCAGCCACTATGGAAGACAGTATGGAGTTTCCTTAAAAAACTGAAAATGGAACTCCCATTTGACCCTGTGATCCCACTTCTAGGAATATATCCCAAGAAACCAGAAACACCAATCAGAAAGGATATATGCACCCCTATGTTCATAGCAGCACAATTCACCATAGCTAAGATCTGGAAACAGCCTAAGTGCCCATCAATAGATGAATGGATTAGAAAACTGTGGTACATCTACACGATGGAATACTATGCTGCTCTAAAAAGGAAGGAACTCTTACCATTTGCAACATCATGGATGGAACTGGAGAGCATTATGCTAAGTGAAATAAGCCAGTCAATGAAGGAAAAATACCACATGATCTCACTCATTCATGGATAATATAGACCATTATAAACTTTTGAACAATAATAGATACAGAGGCAGAGCTGCCTCAAACAGATTGTCAAACTGCAGCGGGAAGGCCGGGGAGGGTTGGGGGGCAGGAGGTAGGTGGGTAAGAGATCAACTAAAGGACTTGTATGCATGCATATAAGCATAACCAGTGGACATAAGACATTGGGGGATAGGGGAGGCTAGGGGACTGTCTAGGGCGGGGGGATAAAATGGACACATATGTAATACCCTTTGTAATACTTCAAGCAATAAATTAAAAATAATAATAATAAAATAAAAAAAAGTAATAAAAAAAAAAGAAATCAAAATTAGGCTTCATTAAAAACTTTTTAAGAAATCTTTGTTCACCAATAAACACTTTTGCTTTCAAAAGGATGGAGTAACAGGGACCAGACCTACCCTGTCACCTTTAAACAACTAGACAACTGGAATCTATATATATAAAACCCTAATATGCAAATAGACTGAAAAGCAGAACAACCAGTTGCTATGATGTGCACTGACCACCAGGGGGCATCTGTGAAACATGGCGGGCGTCAGCAGCAGGCGGCAGAGCATGGAACATGGCAGGTGTAGGCCACAGCGGGATGGTGGAGCAGGTGAGTGGGGGCGCAGACCAAGGCGGGGCGCCGTTTGCTGTCATTGGGGTGAGCCTCTGGTGGTTACTGAAAATTCTCTGCTCCTGTGCACTTGCACCTGCTGCTGGTGCCAGCCCCGATCGCTTTGCGCTGTCAGCAGGTGTGAGCAGGGCCGGCACCATCAGCATGTGGGAGCAGCGGCAGCGGGAGCAGGGCCGCTGGCAGAGAGGGGACTGGGGGCCATGGCAGAAGGGGCCGGGCAGGGGCGTGGAGGACGGGCCGAGACCCACCCCTATGCCCACCACAGCCTCGCAGCCCACAGTTCCTTTCAAGGTGCACGAGTCTGTGCACTGAGCCCCTAGTCTATATAGAAAACAATGCTTTTCAGATATTAGATAACAGTCGGCACAGAGCTATGATCCTTGGAAGAAGGAGAACAAGTGAGATGAGCCCCACACAGAGCTGACCTGACGGCCTGAAGGCAGTGTCCAGGCCACAGAAGAGCGAGAGAGAAACCAAGCAGAACCTGTGAAGTGAGGAGGAAGTGACTGGCGTTGAGGGGAGTGAGGTGCTGAGCCTGCAGGCAGGCAACAAGAGGCGGGAGCACCCAGGCAGAGGCGGGAGCACCCAGACCGAGGCGGGAGCACCCAGACCGAGGCGGGAGCACCCAGACAGAGGCGGGAGCACCCAGACAGAGGCGGGAGCAACCAGACCGAGGCGGGAGCACCCAGACAGAGGCGGGAGCACCCAGACAGAGGCGGGAGCACCCAGGCAGAGGCGGGAGCACCCAGGCAGAGGCGGGAGCACTCTGGACCCTGAGAGATGTGACTGCGGCTTTGACTGGCTGTGGGTCTACGATATGGGAGAGGAAATGCCCTGAAGCCGGGGGAAGAATCACCAGAAAAGGAGCTGACAGAACAGTTTCTGAGGTTCACACAGAACTGGAAAGTGCGCTCCCACCAGCCAGTTGACAGACGTCCCACCGCTCAGAGGGGCTTGCCTTGGGGTGGAAGCCCAGTGGATTCCAGCCTAATGTGGGCCCGCGTGGAAGAAGCTTAAACACAAGCCGCGCACCAGAGCAAAGCCCCGCACAACACAGAGGCACAGCAAAGCCAGTGCCCGGCGCGTACAATCCAGCGCCCAACACCTAATAAACCTTTACATGTAGGAAATGAATTAGAAAACCATGCCCGTCGCCAGGAGCTAGGCCAGCCAACAGAAAGCCTGATAAAATGAGCAAACAAGAGTGTGAACAGAGCTGTGATAGACAGGCTTCCTGGGCTCAGGAAGGTGGAGGGAAGCATGAACACAGGTGAGCAAACATGGATGGTCCCAAAGACCCGCGTGCAGCTCCTAGCGACGGAATACAGGGTCTGCTGCAACACACGTCGGCAGGCATGCATAGCAGGTGAGGCGCTTCATATAAAAGGGTCAATGAAGCCGAAACCGGTTTGGCTCAGGGGATGGAGCGTCGGCCTGCGGACTGGAAGGTCCCAGGTTCGATTCCGGTCAGGGGCATGTACCTGGGTTGCGGGCACGTCCCCAGTAGGGGATGTGCAGGAGGCGGCTGGTCGATGTTTCTCTCTCATCGATGTTTCTAACTCTCTATCTCTCTCCCTTCCTCTCTGTGGAAAATCAATAAAATATATTTAAAAAAAAATAAATAAATAAAATAAAATAAAATAAAAGGGTCAATGAACTTGAAGATCAGAAATAAAAATTATCCAAAATAAAGCACAGGCAGAAAAATACGGGGAAAATGAATAGAACTCCAGTGACCCCCGGGACAATGTCAGGCAGCCTAACACATACGCAGGTGACCGGGGCCACAGAAGGAGAGAGCAGCGGGGGCAGAAAAAATGACTAAGAGAATTTATAGCTAAAATGTTCTCTATTTTGCTAAAAAGTATAAACCAACAGATTCATGAATCCAATGAACACAAATAGAAAAAAAATTTTTTTTAATGACATCCAGGTACATTATAATCAAATTTCTGAAAACCTGTGACAAAGAACATCTCCAGAGCAGACAGTGAAAAAAGACACATAGAGAACAAAGATAAGAACTTCAGCATACTTCTCACCAGAAGCGTGCTAGCCCGGGTCCAGGACGTGGCATTTAACGTTAGGAAAGACCCCGTGCCATGGGGTTCTACGGCAAGGAAACCGCCTCTCAGAAACGGAGGAAGGGCGGTGCTCGGGCAGACAGCGGGAGCGGGCGCGGGCAGACTGCGCTACAGACACACCCGAAGGGGGCCCCTGGCAGGAGGGACGCAGGTGGGACGTAGACGTGTGGGAGGAACGGAGAGCACGAGATGTGATAGATGTGTAGCCAAGTTAATTTTTTCCTCATTTAAAAATCTTTTAAAAAGTTAATTGCAACAAAAATATCAATGTCTTCTGGGCGTATAGCATACGTGGAAGTAAAGTGTGTGACGAGAATGTCAGGAAGGAGACGGGATAGGAATAATGCATACAGCAGGTCCTCGAATAACACTGTTTTGTGCAACATACTTTTATCACAATGTTGATGGGACGCCTTAGGGACTTCATTCTTGTTTATATCAGTTAGCCTGGGGTAACTTGGTCTTTCACAGCCATTTCCCTGAAAGTTGCAGAGCCTATCAATGCTGTGAAATAGGACTTGCTGTTCTGTTAGAAAGTTTTTACATCAGGAGTTGGCAAACGATGGCTCTAAGATAAATCCAGCCACTACTTCTCCTGTTATTCCACAAGCTAGGACTGGTTTTTACATTTTTTAATGGTTAGGGGGAAAATCTAAAGATGAATAACATCTTGTGACATGTGAAAATTATGTGAAATTCAAATTTTAGTATCCATAAATGCAGTGTTATTGAAACCCAGTCATGCTCCTTCATCTATATGTAGGTGGTGGCAGCTTTTGCTACAACAGGAGAGGTGAGTAGTAACAGACTGCATGGCCCACAAAGCTTAAAATACCTATTCTTTGACCCTTTATTAAAAAGTTTACTGACTCTGCCCTCACTAGTTTGGCCAGTGGATAGCGTCGGCCTGGGGACTGAAGGGTCCCGGGTTTGATTCTGGTCAGGGGCACAGGCCTGGGTTGTGGGCTTGGTCCCTGTGGGGGGTGTGCAGAGGCAGCCAAACAATGATTCTCTCTCATCATTGATGTTTCTATCTCTCTCTCTCTCTCCCTTCCTCTCTGAAATCAATAAAAATATTCTAAAAAGCAAATAGCAAGATGACAGGCTTATACCAAATAATAGTATAATTATATTAAATCTAGCTGGTCTAAATACTCCAATTAAATAGCAGAGATTGTTGGATTGGATAAAAAGTATGACTCAACTATATGCTGTTTATAGAAAACTCTTATTTATATAAGATTTATATAGGTAGGAGGAAGAATAATAATAAGTAGGAAGAATAATAATAAGCTGGTTTTGCTCAGTGGATAGAGCATAAGCCTGTGGATCAAAGAGTCCTGAGTTCAATTCTGGTCAAGGGCATGTATCTCAGTTGCAGGCTCCTCCCCAACCCATGCAGGAAGCAACCAATCGATGTGTCTCTCTCTGTCTTTCCCTCTCTTATCGGTATTTCTGGCTCATAATCATGGCATATCTCAGTAATCGGTATTTCTCTCTGTCTTTCCCGCTCTCTTCCACTTTCTCTAAAAATCAATGGAAAAATATCCTCGGGTGAGGAGTAACAGAATAAAAAACAAAAAAGAAAAAGAAAAGTAAGTAGGAAATCAGCACATCATTTAAACCAGCGGTCGCCAACATTTCGGACCTCACGGACCACCAGTGGTCCCCAGACCACTGGTTGGCGACCACTGATTTAAACTATCTTAAAAGGAAAAAAACACACAATCATGTCAATTAATGCAGAGGAAATTTTTGACAAAATTTAACATAGATTCATAGTAAAATCTTGGCAAACTAGGAATAGGAAAAAATTTACACAACCTGCAAAGGCTGTCTACAAAAAAACCTACTGTTCACATCATACTTAGGGGTGGAAGGCCGAATGTTGTCCTGCTCAGGTCAGGAGAGGCAGGACGTCTGCTAGAACTACCCTGCCCTCCAGGTTTAGAGGTGCGATGGGCATACAGCGTTGTGTGAGTCTAAGGTGTGCACCACCATTACTCGATGAATGTATGTTTGCAAAGATGACTACCACGTGTTTAGTTAACATTCATTGCCTCACATAATTATAATGTTTTTCTTGTGATGAGAACTCCTGAGAGCTACACTTTTAGCAACTTTCAAATATACAAATACCATGTTGTTAGCCAAAGTCGCCATGCCACACATTATAGTCCAGAGCATGTTATACTGGAACTGGAGGGTTGTAGCATTTGGCCACCTTTGCCAAGTCCTCCCCCACCCCGCCATGTTATAACTATTTTTATTCAATATACAATGTCCTGGAGGAGGTCCTAGCCAATGAAGTCATTTAAGAAAAAGAAATAAAAAGTATGTTGTTATAAAGGGAAGATTCAAAAATATTTTTACTTAGAGTCAACATAATTGTCTATCTGGAGAAATCTAAAGCAATCCACAAAAACTCTAGGATACCAGAATAAGTAAGTTTTGCAATGTTTTAGGATTCAAGTTCAGTATACAAAATTAATTTATTTCTACATACTAGTAACTGACACCTGGGAGTTTAAATTAAAAATGAAATGTACAGCCCTGGCCCAGGGCTCAGGGGCCTGGGGCATGGCCCGTGCACTGACAGATGGCAGGCGTGTCCCCAGGCAGGGCTCATGCCTGGTTTCGGGTTGGACTCCCGGGGGGCACACATATAGAAGCAACTGATCGCTGTTTCTCTTACATTGATGTTTCTTTCTTGCTCTATCTCCCTTCCTCTCTCTCTCTAAAATCAATAAGCATGTACTCGATTGAGGATTAAAAAAATAGTAATAACATTTATAATAGCATAAAACCATGAATATGCAGGGACAAATTAGCAAAATTTATACAGCACACTGACACTACAAATTACTGCTGGGAGAAATTAAAGATGAGCTAAATAAACAGAGATATGCCATGTGATGAGCCAGAAGACTTAATATTGTTAAGGTGCTAATTCTCCCCAAACTGATCTCTAGATTTAATGTACTTTCCATCAAAATCCCAGATTTTTTGAGGAATTGACAAGCTGATTTTAAAACTTATATGGCAATGTGAAGGAGTGTAAAAGCAAAAATCCAAAAACAACACACACACAACCTATGACAACAAAGAACAAGGTTGGAAAAGTTAATTCCTGATTTCAAGACTTACAATAAAATTACAGTAATTAAGACAATGCGTTGTGGCATACAATAGACTTTCAGATGCGTGGGACAGAGTGGAGTCCAGAAATAGATCAGCACATACACGGTTAGCTGACTTTTCACAAAGGTGCTAAGGCATTTCGATGAGGAAAATAACAGTCTTTTCCATAAAAAGTGCTGAAACAGTTGGGTGTCTAAATTACATTTTAAAATGACCCTTGTCTCATACCATAAACATTTAACTTAAAGTAGTGGGTCAAAGTCATAAAATCTTTGAAATGTTGGGTTAGTCACGATTTTTTTTAGAGGGGACACAGAAAGCACAACTTCTACAGGGGAAAAAAAATCAATATATTGGACTTAAAAAATGAATGGAACCTTTGCTTTTAAAAAGACATGGTTAAAAAAATAAAAAGGCAAGCCACAATGGGGTAAAAATATTTGCAAAACATTTATCTAATAAAGGCCTTAGATCCAGAATCTATACTAATAAAAGGGTAATATGCTAATTAGACTAGATAGACCGGATGCCTTCTGGACATCCTTCTGGACAAAGCCACAGCGGCTGTGAGGGCCGGCAGTGGCAGCAGCACGGGGGTGATAGGGGTGGCGCCTTCCCCTGATTGGCCCAGTTGCCTCCCGCAAAGGGAGGCCAGACTGTGGCTTTGGCCTGCTCGCTGAGGGGAGCGGGCCTAAGCCATCAGTAGGACATCCCTTGAGGGCTCCTGGACTGTGGAGGGGGCAGGCCGGGCTGAGGGACCACCCCCCCCGCCCCAGTGCATGGATTTTTGTGCATTGGGCCTCTAGTCTATATATATAAACCCTCTTTCCACTCAGCAAGACAGCAAACAACCTGATTAAAAAATGGGCAAAAGCTTTGGAGAGACATCTCACCAATAAATGTAAAAAATGGCAAATAAACACATGAAAAGGAGTTCAACATCTTTAGTTACTAGATAAACACAAATTAAAATCACACTGAGATTCCACTACTACACATACTAGACCTCTAAGAGTTTAAAAAACCAATCCAGCCGTGGGCAAACTATGGCCCGCGGGCTGGATCCGGCCCGTTTGAAATGAATAAAACTAAAAAAAAAAAGACCGTACCCTTTTATGTAATGATGTTTACTTTGAATTTATATTAGTTCACACAAACACTCCATCCATGCTTTTGTTCCGGCCTCCGGTCCAGTTTAAGAACCCATTGTGGCCCTCGAGTCACAAAGTTTGCCCACCCCTGGATTAGACCATGTATTGGCAGGATGAGGAGCAACTGGAAGTTGTATGAGTTGGTGAGAAGGCAAAATGGCAAAGCCACTTTGAAAAACAATTTGTTGTTACTTACAAAGTTATATTGTTATTATATAACCCAACAAACCCACTCTTAGGTATTTGCCAGGGGAAATAAACACACAAAAACATTTATGCACCATCTGCTGGGATTTTGAGTGGAGTACATTAAATCTATAGATCAATTTAGGGAGAATTAACATCTTAACAATATTAAGTCTTCTGGCATATCTCCACTTATTTATCTATATTAGCTGCAACAGAAATGCCCAAATCTCCATTAAGTGGTGAATAGATAATAAAAAAAAGTGTAGATTTATTTGTACAATAAGATACCACTAATTTATTGTACTGGGATCAGATTTTAAAACAGAAATGCAGCCATTTGTACACAGAGGCTTCTCACATCAACCACACTTCAGAGAACCACCTGCCTGCACTGGGTTCCTGCATCTGAGCAGCCCTTATAAAGTTGCTCCTGGAATCCTCCTTCATCCAGTAGGACTGAGGTTTCCCCATCCAATCAGAGCTTTGCAACTATGTTTCATTAGCATCCTCCCTGTTCAATTAGAGCAGCTCCATTTCAACCAACCAGGATAGTACTTTTTAAACCAATGGAACTGCAGAAGGATAGACCAATCAGGCACAAGGGGTGGGGACTTCTTTCTATACAAGCCAGCAGCTCTTTGGGTGCAGCATAATCTATCTATATAAAAGCCTAAGTGACCATTCGAACAGTAGCTATGACATGCACTGACCACCAGGGGGCAGACACTCAATGCACTGGCATGGAAACATGGAACAGGCTGATGAATCTCAGAGGGAAGGGGGGAGGGGGAAGGGCAGGAAGAGATTAACCAAAGGTCTTATATGCATATTAGAGGTCCGGTGCACAGATTCATGCACTGGTGGGGTCCCTCAGCCTGGCCTGTGGGAATTAGACTGAAACCAGCTCTCCAACATCCCCTGAGGGGTCCGGGATTGTGAGAGGACACAGACCAGGCCAAGGGACCCCACTGGTGCTCGTGCACCGGGCCTCTAGTGAATTGATAACTATGTCTATTGCAAAGTGATCACCACGAGTTTAGTGAACACTCATTGCCTCATCTATAATAATAAAATCATAATATGCAAATAGACCAAACGGTTGAACAGTGGAATGACCGTTCAGGCTATGACACCCACTGGCACCAGGCCAGCCAAGGCAGGTGCCATGAGATTAGGCGGGGGCCCAGCCATTGCCCCATGACCACCCTTCAGAGGGAGGCCCAGACCACCAACCATCGGGCTGCAGTGGGTGGGCGGGGCCTCCCTCTGTGAGGGTGATCCATCACAGGGATCCTGGACTGTGAGAGGAAATAGGCCAGGCTGAGGGACCCCCACCCCCAGTGCATGAATTTCGTGCACTGGGCCTCTAGTATCATTATAACTTTCCCTTTGGCTCAGGAAGTGGACACTTTCTTTCAGCCAAAGACCGAGGACTGCATTTCCCCAGAAGTGGAGCCAGCCAGACCTCTGCCCAGGTGGAGGGGGCAGGGCAGAGCTGTCCAGCCGGGGGGGGGGGGGGCGGGCAGGGCAGAGCTGTCCAGCTGGGGGGTGGGCAGAGCTGTCCAGCCAGGTGGAGGGGGCAGGGCAGAGCTGTCCAGCCAGGGTGGGGGGGCAGGCAGGGCAGAGCTGTCCAGCCAGGTGGAGGGGGCAGGGCAGAGTTGTCCAGCCAGGGTGGGGGGGCAGGCAGGGCAGAGCTGTCCAGCCGTGGGGGGGCAGGGCAGAGCTGTCCAGCCGGGGGGGAGGGGCAGGGCAGAGCTGTCCAGCGGGGTGGGGGGGGGGGGTGTCTGCCCAGGCTGCCTCACGGCCTGCTGTTTCCCAGCCTCCTTGTATCACAGTAGAGTTGTTTGTGCTGAATAGTTTCCTTCTCACCACACCTCAGACTGGGGATTCCCGTTGGTGTTGAATTGGCACCATTGGTTGACAATATTATGCCAAGTGCAAGAAGCCAGACATAAAATATTATATACTTGGCCTGGCCAGTTTTGCTCAGTGGATAGAACGTCACCTGTGGATTGAAGGGTCCCGAGTTCGATTTTGATCAAGGGCGCATGCCTGGGTTATGGGCTCCATCCCCAGTGTGGGGTGTGCAGGAGGCAGCCGATCAATGATTCTCTCTCATCATTGATGTTTCTATCTCTCTCTCCCTCTCCTTCCTCTCTAAAGTCAATAAAAATATATTTAAAAAAAAGATTACATACTTCAAGATTCTATTTATATGAAATTCTAGAAAAGGCAAGTGTACAGAGCCAGAAAGCAGGTCAGTGGATACCAGTCCACATTTCTCGGCTCCCGAAGACGGGGCATAGGATTCCCTCGGGGGCACATGGGAGCATTCTGGGGTGGTAGGAATATTCTCTGTCATGCTTCTCACAGTGGATACATGACACTACACACGTGTCCAAAACTCATTGAAATGGGCACTTAAAATTGGTGAAAATATATGAATTATGCCTTCATAAATTTGATTAAAAGGACACTATTAAGAAATGAGCACGCAGGTCTCAAATTTGGAGAAGATATTCAGAAACCTTACATCTGACAAGGGCTTGTTATCAGAATATACAAAGAATTATGACTCAATCATAAAAAGACAAGTGACTTCATGAAAAATGGGCAAAAACTTGAACAGATACTTCACAAAAGATGTGCACATGCCAATAAGCACATGGAACATGGCTTGACATCAGTAGTCGTGAGTGTAAGGACAACCACTAAACAGCCATTCGAGTGGCTCCAGTGGGACAGCCTGACAACGGCCAAATGCTGACAAGACTAGAGCCGGCGAGCTCACACACTGCTGATGGGCCCTGCAGGGCCTGACCGCTTCTTACAAGGTCAGTCAGACGCACAATTCCTCTTAACTCCCAGGTGCTCATCGGGGAGAAGTGAGAGCTTGCCCACAAACACAATGCTCCTAGAAGCGGAGCGCCCAGCAGCCACGCCCTGGCAGAGCCCAGAGGCTCACCCAGCAGAGAGCTGCTGCCCGCCTTCGGACAGTCCACACACGGGAACGCTCGTCAGCGACTGTGAAAGACACTCCTGACACGGCGCCACGGTGGGCGACTCTCCAAAACAAGATAACGAGAGAGAGAGCAAGGGCACCTTCTGTGACCCGTCTGTGTGACATCAGCACAACCAGCCTCGTTAGAAAGGGGCTGCGAGCGGCAGGAGCGCTCCGGTGGGGGCGTGCCATGGTGTGTGAGCGCCTGGATGTAACATCTACCAGCAGCCCGCAGCCAGTGTCTGTACACTGTATTGTCTGCAAATTTCCTAAAAAAATAGCACTGTCAAAAAGTAATAGAAATAGAGTGGATAAAAATACAGCGGAACAAAAATGGCCCAGCGATAACTGTCACAGCGGGTGACGGTGCCTAGGGGTTTAATTTACACTATTTTGCTTACTTTGTGTATGTTTGACGTTTGTTGGTAATAAAAAGTGAAGTAAAATGAAAGGGAAGAACAGGATAATTATACCTCATGGAGCTGCTGTGTGTGCACAGGGACCAGGCGGGAGGGGTGCGAGGCTGGGAGCACCCTGTCCCCACCGCCTCTCTCTCCTTCACTCCCTCCACCTCTGGTTCCTGCTGCCCTTTGGTTCCTCTTCAACTTTCTCGCAGCCCTCTTTCCTCCTTCCTCCCCCCTTCTCCCTCCCCCCCTCCTCCCTCCCCTCCCACCTTCCTCCCCTCCCTCCTTCCTCCCCCCTCTCCTCCCTCCCCTCCCTCCTTCGTCCCCTCCCTCCTTCCTCCCCTCCTTCCTTCTCTCCCTCCCTCCCTCCCTCCTTCTCTCCCTCCCTCCCTCCCTCCCTCCCTCCCTCCCTCCCTCCCTCCCTCCCTTCTGTCTTTTTAAACATATTTTTATTGATTTCAGAGAGGAAGGGAGAGGGAGAGAGATAGAAACATCAATGATGAGAGAGAATTGGCTGCCTCCTGCACGCCCCACATTGGAGGTCGAGCCCAAAACCCGGGTGTGTGCCTTGACCAGGAATCCAACTGTGACCTCCTCGCTCATAGGTCAACGCTCAACCATTGAGCCCCACCGGCCGGGCTCAGCCCTCTTGTCGTCTCCCTTTCTCACCTGCCCAGGTGCCCAGGGCCTCCCTCTCCCCCCTGCCCCGTGCCCTTTGCCCACTGATGGCTCTGCATCAGGGTCAGCAGCAGGAGGCTGGGGGCTGGAGGGCTCTGGCGAGTGGGGAGGGCATTGTCTTGAAGTTGTGAGGACACAGCAGCACGGCTTGGGGAGACCTGGGAAGGCGCTGCCTCTGGCCTTTCTCCTCGCCTCTGGCCGCCCCGCTCTGCTCGGCTCCCTCGCCCGGAGGCGGAGGCGGCAGGGCCTGCTCTGCGCTCCTGCCCTGACACGTCTCCTCGTCTCCTCGCCTGGCTTCCCTGGAAAGTGAGCCAGGGCCCGGCCCTGCACCACCCTCCTTGTTGGAGCCTCCTGCCCACCTCCCTCCCTCTGGGTGATGCCTCACCCTGTCATCAGCCTCGCAGCCCTTGAACCTGACCTGTTCTCGCCAAGACCGGAGCTGGGCACCTGACAGTTTGGGAACCGTGGGCTTGGGGGCAGGACCCATGCCGACAGCCGCCTCTCTTTTGTTCTGTTGTAACCATCCGTCCAGCAACAGGTGTGTCACCACCCACTGTGCCTGGCACGACCTGGAGCACTGGCCACAGATGAGCAGACGTGTGGGCTCGGGCGGGTGTGGAGTAGCTGACGGCTGTGGGCTGACGCAGTGCGACCCAGGCAGCACTGGGGGCCTAGGAGGGATGGGGGGCAGGGAGGGCCACCCAGCCTGGATTGGGGGGTGGGGGGAGGGTCAAGAAGTGATTCTTGGAAGAAGTGCCAACTACGGGAAGACCCACGGTGGGCGGGGCGGCGAGGGCGCAGCTGTGAGACAGGCAGGCGGCTCTTGGCTTTGGGTGCGAGGGCGAGTCTGGCCAGGAGGTGAGGCCTGAAGAGCCCACGCTTCCCTGCCAGGCTGCCAGGCCCAGTCCCCGCCCAGCCCCTGTGCTCCTCTTCCGCAGCGCGGGTGCTCTTGCCAATCAGGGCGACCCAGTGTGGGCGCCCCTTCTCCTGAAGCAGCAGGGCCGGGCCCCTCATGTGTCCGGGTTCCTCCCCTCATCCGCCTGCCTAGAGCCCTCCCGCCGCCCAGCCCCTCTGCCTGTCAGGGTGCTCTGGGTCTGGGTCTGGTTCTGGTTTGGGGTCTGGTTCTGCCTGTGGCTCTGGGTGTGTCTCTGATCCAGGTTTTGGGCTCAGCTGTAGAGACATCACAAAGGTAATGTTAGCCTGTGAGGTCAGTCAGCCTGCTGACTCAGAAGGGAAAGCTGACACTAGGGTTTAAGGACTGAGGAGACTCTTTCTTCAATTTTTATTTATTTATTTAAAAATATTTTTATTGATTTCAGAGAGGAAGGGAGAGGGAGAGGGAGAGAAACATCGAGGATGAGAGAGAATCATGGATCGGCTGCCTCCTGCGTGCCCCCCACTGGGGATTGAGCCCGCAACCTGGGCCTGTGCCCTGACTGGGGATCGAAAAGTGACCGCCTGGTTCATAGGTCGATGCTTAACCATTGAGCAACACTGGCTGGGCTTCTTCTTCTTCTTCTTTTTTTTTTTTTAAAATGTATTTATTGAATTATTCTAGAGAGAGTGAGGGGCACGGAGAGAGAAACATCAATTTGTTGTTGCACTCATTTATGCATCTGTTGGTTGCTCCTTGCATGCACCCTGACCAGGGATCGAACCCGCAACCTTGGCGTATTGGGACAACGCTCTCACCGACTGAGTTACTGGCCAGGGCTGGAAGGAGACTTCTTGAGTCTGGTTATGTCCAGTTCAAAACCCCAACGTGCTTACTAATCATGTGACCGCGGGCAGGTGACTCGACCTCTCTGCCTCAGGTTCTGCTGAAACCCGGGAGAAGGGCAGTGCTTGCCTCCCAGGATCATGGGAGGCTGGGGGTCCGCGATGGGGCTCGGCTGGCCGGCGTGCGTCCCTGCGCCGAGGGCTGAGTGGCTCTTGCCTGCCGCCCCCTGGGGCCTCACAGGGACCCTGCCTCCCCGGGGGGTGAGAGCTGTGGAAGGAGGTGGCCCCCATCGCGCTCATTTCAGGGACGTGTTAGGCTTGGGAGCTGGTGTATGTGCCTCGTTGGCTCGCAATTGAGTGGCTGAGGGTGTGCTGCTCAGCTTGTCCCCATTTCCCATCAGTGAGCGGGGGCGGTGCTCCCCGCCTGGTTAGTGGTGAGGTTTGCGTGCAGGAGCCCAGGTCTGTGTGTGTGTGTGTGGGGGGGGGGGGGGGGCGCCTGCTGAGGCTTTAGGAGCTAGGGCTGCTCTCACAATGCACCCACCTGCTCTCACAATGCACCCACCTGCTCTCACAATGCTCCCACCTGCTCTCACAATGCACCCAGCTGCTCTCACAATGCACCCACCTGCTCTCACAATGCACCCACCTGCTCTCACAATGCTCCCACCTGCTCTCACAATGCTCCCACCTGCTCTCACAATGCACCCAGCTGCTCTCACAATGCTCCCACCTGCTCTCACAATGCACCCAGCTGCTCTCACAATGCACCCACCTGCTCTCACAATGCACCCAGCTGCTCTAACAATGCACCCACCTGCTCTCACAATGCACCCAGCTGCTCTCACAATGCACCCACCTGCTCTCACAATGCACCCAGCTGCTCTCACAATGCACCCAGCTGCTCTCACAATGCACCCAGCTGCTCTCACAATGCACCCACCTGCTCTCACAATGCACCCAGCTGCTCTCACAATGCACCCAGCTGCTCTCACAATGCACCCTGCTGCTCTCACAATGCACCCAGCTGCTCTCACAATGCTCCCACCTGCTCTCACAATGCACCCAGCTGCTCTCACAATGCACCCACCTGCTCTCACAATGCTCCCACCTGCTCTCACAATGCACCCAGCTGCTCTCACAATGCACCCACCTGCTCTCACAATGCACCCACCTGCTCTCACAATGCTCCCAGCTGTTCTCACAATGCACCCACCTGCTCTCATAATGCACCCACCTGCTCTCACAATGCACCCAGCTGCTCTCACAATGCACCCAGCTGCTCTCACAATGCACCCAGCTGCTCTCACAATGCACCCACCTGCTCTCACAATGCTCCCAGCTGCTCTCACAATGCACCCACCTGCTCTCACAATGCACCCAGCTGCTCTCACAATGCACCCAGCTGCTCTCACAATGCTCCCACCTGCTCTCACAATGCTCCCACCTGCTCTCACAATGCACCCAGCTGCTCTCACAATGCACCCACCTGCTCTCACAATGCACCCAGCTGCTCTCACAATGCTCCCAGCTGCTCTCACAATGCTCCCACCTGCTCTCACAATGCACCCACCTGCTCTCACAATGCACCCAGCTGCTCTCACAATGCTCCCAGCTGCTCTCACAATGCTCCCACCTGCTCTCACAATGCACCCACCTGCTCTCACAATGCACCCACCTGCTCTCACAATGCACCCAGCTGCTCTCACAATGCACCCAGCTGCTCTCACAATGCACCCAGCTGCTCTCACAATGCACCCAGCTGCTCTCCCAATGCACCCAGCTGCTCTCACAATGCTCCCACCTGCTCTCACAATGCACCCACCTGCTCTCACAATGCACCCACCTGCTCTCACAATGCACCCAGCTGCTCTCACAATGCACCCAGCTGCTCTCACAATGCTCCCATCTGCTCTCACAATGCACCCAGCTGCTCTCACAATGCACCCAGCTGCTCTCACAATGCACCCAGCTGCTCTCACAATGCACCCAGCTGCTCTCACAATGCACCCACCTGCTCTCACAATGCACCCAGCTGCTCTCACAATGCACCCACCTGCTCTCACAATGCACCCAGCTGCTCTCACAATGCACCCAGCTGCTCTCACAATGCACCCACCTGCTCTCACAATGCACCCAGCTGCTCTCACAATGCTCCCACCTGCTCTCACAATGCACCCAGCTGCTCTCACAATGCACCCACCTGCTCTCACAATGCTCCCACCTGCTCTCACAATGCACCCAGCTGCTCTCACAATGCACCCACCTGCTCTCACAATGCACCCACCTGCTCTCACAATGCTCCCAGCTGTTCTCACAATGCACCCACCTGCTCTCACAATGCACCCACCTGCTCTCACAATGCACCCAGCTGCTCTCACAATGCACCCAGCTGCTCTCACAATGCACCCACCTGCTCTCACAATGCACCCAGCTGCTCTCACAATGCACCCACCTGCTCTCACAATGCACCCAGCTGCTCTCACAATGCACCCAGCTGCTCTCACAATGCACCCACCTGCTCTCACAATGCACCCAGCTGCTCTCACAATGCTCCCACCTGCTCTCACAATGCACCCAGCTGCTCTCACAATGCACCCACCTGCTCTCACAATGCTCCCACCTGCTCTCACAATGCACCCAGCTGCTCTCACAATGCACCCACCTGCTCTCACAATGCACCCACCTGCTCTCACAATGCTCCCAGCTGTTCTCACAATGCACCCACCTGCTCTCACAATGCACCCACCTGCTCTCACAATGCACCCAGCTGCTCTCACAATGCACCCAGCTGCTCTCACAATGCACCCAGCTGCTCTCACAATGCACCCAGCTGCTCTCACAATGCACCCAGCTACTCCGCGTGGCCCGAGCTCGCCGACCCCTCAGCGCCCCCACTCCCCCTGCGGCCTCCGCTGCAGCTGGGGCCGTGGAGCCTGCTGGGCCGCCCACCACCAGTCCGCCTGCCCTCCGTGTCTTTCCCTTCCCTCCGATTCTTTAAAATAGATTCCGGAGAAGAAGGGAGAAGGAGAGAGAGATACAAACATCCATGACGAGAGAGAATCACTGACCGGCTGCCTCCTGAGTGCCCCCCACTGGGGATCGAGCCCACAACCCGGGCCTGTGACCGACCGGGACTCAAAAGTGACCTCCTGGTTCCTAGGTCGGTCCCTTTCCGACCGACCCCCGCTGGCCGGGCCCTTTCCTCCTATTCTTCATAATTCTGGGAAAATTGGTTCTAGAATTCAAACAGCAGAGAGGACACCCGGGGTGTGTAGTCCACGGCCTACGGCGGGCGGCCCTGGCCCGCCTCGCGCTCTCTGACGGCGCGGCCACGCGAGCCTGTGGCTCCCGCCGGGCTCCCCTGGCTGCCTGGAGAGGGGGGAGGGAGACCCCCGCCCGCACTGAGGGTGCCACTAGCCACCCCCCCGCAGGCCAGGCAATCCCCGGCCTCTGTGCTGTCCGGCCCTTCTCTGTGGGGATGCAGCCCTGGAACCAGGGGGCTTCAGCGCTGGAGGCACCCGGGGCCTGAGGTGCAGGGCAAAGCCCAGCCCCAAGGGGAGGACAACCCGCAGCTCCCCGTCAGCACCCCTTCCTCCCAGAGAAGAGCCCTGTTTGTCTCTCTTAAAGGGACGCAGCAAGCAGCCCTCCGGAGCAGGTCCTGGGAGCCAAGACTCAAGAGGTTTTCTCCACTCGCCTACTTCTCCCCTCAGTTCTTCTGCCTCTCCCCTCAGTGCTCCCCCTCTCCCCTCAGTGCTCCCCCCTCTCCCCTCAGTGCTCCCCCTCTCCCCTCAGTGCTCCCCCTCTCCCCTCAGTGCTCCCCCTCTCCCCTCTGTGCTCCCCCTCTCCCCTCAGTGCTTCCCCCTCTCCCCTCAGTGCTCCCCCTCTCCCCTCAGTGCTCCCCCTCTCCCCTCAGTGCTCCCCCTCTCCCCTCAGTGCTCCCCCCTCTCCCCTCAGTGCTCTCCCTCTCCCCTCAGTGCTCCCCCTCTCCCCTCAGTGCTCCCCCTTCTCTCCTCGGTGCTCCCCCTCTCCCCTCGGTGCTCCTCCCCTCAGTGCTCCCCCTTCTCTCCTCGGTGCTCCCCCCTCTGTCCTCGGTGCTCCCCCCTCTCCCCTCGGTGCTCCTGCAGGGGCTGTGACAGCTCCTTTGTAGCAGGAACCTGGGTGGAGTAAGGAGGCAGCTGCCCCATTCACACACCAATGAGTCCCCGGGGCCCCATCTCCGGGCCCAGCTCCCTGCTGCTACTCTCCCCCCTTCCAGTCGCCCCGCCGCCCCCAGAGCCAGTCCCGGCTGTGGACGCCGTGGGACTCAGGCGGGTGTCACCGAGCCCGGACCCAGCGGACGGGTGTTTACTCGCATGGCTTGTCCCCAGGACGCGGTGGATGCGATGCTGGCGCTGAGCTGGGCAGCGGGGCTGGGGTCAGGCAGGAGGGGCGGGAGCTGTTGGAGGCGGATTTTTCTTTCTCCAGGAAAACTCAGTTTTTACTCTCAGGGCCTCACAGCGGACGATGGGGCCCAACCACAGAGGTGGGGCCTCCTTTCCGTCCGCGGCTCTGCTGGCCTCACACCCGACAGGGACCCGCAAGCCACCCACCTGGGGGGAGCCTCCTAGCGGGCACACGCCTCCCCGAGGCTCCCGGCTGGACCCAGGCTGCAGGAGTCGGCCCTCCCTGGCTGGAGCTGCCCGGGCCTCGGTCAGAGCCCTGGTCAGAGTCCTGGTCAGAGCTCTGGTCAGAGCCCTGGTCAGAGTCTGGGTCAGAGCCCTGGTCAGAGCCCTGGTGAGAGCCCTGGGTCAGAGCCCTGGTCAGAGCCCTGGGTCAGAGCCCAGGTCAGAGCCCTGGTCAGAGCCCTGGTCAGAGTCTGGGTCAGAGCCCTGGTCAGAGTCCTGGTCAGAGCCTGGGTCAGAGCCCTGGTCAGAGCCCTGGTCAGAGCCCTGGGTTAGAGCCCTGGTCAGAGCCCTGGTCAGAGCCCTGGGTTAGAGCCCTGGTCAGAGCCCTGGTCAGAGTCTGGGTCAGAGCCCTGGTCAGAGCCCTGGTCAGAGCCCTGGGTTAGAGCCCTGGTCAGAGCCCTGGTCAGAGTCTGGGTCAGAGCCCTGGTCAGAGCCCTGGTCAGAGTCTGGGTCAGAGCCCTGGTCAGAGTCCTGGTCAGAGCCCTGGTCAGAGTCCTGGTCTGAACCCTGATCAGAGCCCTGGTCAGAGTCTGGGTCAGAGCTCTGGTCAGAGCCCTGGTCAGAGCCCTCGGTCAGAGCCCTGGTCAGAGTCCTGGTCAGAGCCCTGGTCAGAGCCCTGGGTTAGAGCCCTGGTCAGAGCCCTGGTCAGAGTCTGGGTCAGAGCCCTGGTCAGAGCCCTGGTCAGAGCCCTGGGTCAGAGCCCTGGTCAGAGCCCTGGTCAGAGTCCGGGTCAGAGCCCTGGTCAGAGCCCTGGTCAGAGCCCTGGGTCAGAGCCCTGGTCAGAGTCCTGGTCAGAGTCCTGGTCTGAGCCCTGATCAGAGCCCTGGTCAGAGTCCTGGTCAGAGTCTGGTCAGAGTCTGGGTAGGAGTCCTGGTCAGAGTCCTGGTCAGAGCCCTGGTCAGAGCCCAGGTCATAGTCCTGGTCAGAGCCCTGATCAGAGCCCTGGTCAGAGCCCTTGTCAGGGACCTGGTCAGAGCCCTGGTCAGAGTCCTGGTCAGAGCCCTGGGTCAGAGACCTGGGCAGAGTCCTGGGTCAGAGCCCTGGTCAGAGCCCTGGTCAGAGTCCTGGTCAGAGCCCTGGTCAGAGTCCTGGTCTGAGCCCTGATCAGAGCCCTGGTCAGAGTCTGGGTCAGAGCTCTGGTCAGAGCCCTGGTCAGAGCCCTCGGTCAGAGCCCTGGTCAGAATCCTGGTCAGAGCCCTGGTCAGAGTCTGGGTCAGAGCCCTGGTCAGAGTCCTGGTCAGAGCCTGGGTCAGAGCCCTGGTCAGAGAGCCCTGGTCAGAGCCCTGGGTTAGAGCCCTGGTCAGAGCCCTGGTCAGAGTCTGGGTCAGAGCCCTGGTCAGAGCCCTGGTCAGAGCCCTGGGTCAGAGCCCTGGTCAGAGCCCTGGTCAGAGTCCGGGTCAGAGCCCTGGTCAGAGCCCTGGTCAGAGCCCTGGGTCAGAGCCCTGGTCAGAGTCCTGGTCAGAGTCCTGGTCTGAGCCCTGATCAGAGCCCTGGTCAGAGTCCTGGTCAGAGTCTGGGTCAGAGCCCTGGTCAGAGCCCTGGTCAGAGACCTGGTCAGAGCCCTGGTCAGAGTCCTGGTCTGAGCCCTGATCAGAGCCCTGGTCAGAGTCTGGGTCAGAGCCCTGGTCAGAGCCCTGGTCAGAGTCTGGGTCAGAGCCTTAGTCAGAGTCCTGGTCAGAGCCCTGATCAGAGCCCTGGTCAGAGTCCTGGTCAGAGTCCTGGTCAGAGCCCTGGTCAGAGTCCTGGTCAGAGCCCTGATCAGAGCCCTGGACTCAGAGTCCTGGTCAGAGCCCTGATCAGAGCCCTGGTCAGAGCCCTGGTCAGAGTCCTGGTCAGAGTCCGGGTCAGAGCCCTGATCAGAGCCCTGGTCAGAGCCCTGGTCAGAGCCCTGGTCAGAGTCCTGGTCAGAGCCCTGGTCAGAGCCCTGGTCAGAGTCCTGGTCAGAGCCCTGGTCAGAGTCCTGGTCAGAGTCTGGTCAGAGTCTGGGTAGGAGTCCTGGTCAGAGTCCTGGTCAGAGCCCTGGGTCAGAGCCCGGGTCATAGTCCTGGTCAGAGCCCTGATCAGAGCCCTGGTCAGAGCCCGGGTCAGAGTCCTGGTCAGAGCCCTGGTCAGAGTCCTGGTCAGAGCCCTTGTCAGAGACCTGGTCAGAGCCCTGGTCAGAGTCCTGGTCAGAGTCTGGTCAGAGTCTGGGTAGGAGTCCTGGTCAGAGTCCTGGTCAGAGCCCTGGTCAGAGTCCTGGTCAGAGCCCTGGGTCAGAGACCTGGTCAGAGTCCTGGGTCAGAGCCCTGGTCAGAGCTCTGGTCAGAGTCCAGGTCAGAGCCCTGGGTCAGAGTCCTGGTCAGAGTCCTGGTCAGAGCCCTCGGTCCGTGTCAGGGAAGTGCCAACAGGGCCAGGCCCTCGCTGCCCACCCTCCTGAGGGTCCTGGGTGGGTTACCCCCCAGGACACGACACAGCCCCGATGCCCTCTCCTTTCGGAGGCTGCCTTGCTCCGTGCGGTGCTCTGGCTCAGACCAAGGCCAGTGGCTGGGAAAAGCCGGGGGGGAGGGGGCAGTGACAGGGCAGGAGGAGGGCTGCTGCCTAAGTCTGGGGGAGCTCGGAAGACAAGAGCCTGGAGGGTGAGCCTGCTGTCGCTGCCGGACTGGGCCTGGGTGCCTGTGGGGGAGGCCACGCTGCCACTTGTGCCCAGCGTGGGGACCCTTAGCCAGAGGTGAGGCATGCCAAGGCCGCTGTTTGGTGTTTGTGGGCCACGGCGAGATGTTAGGAAAGACCGCAGTGCAGGCAAGGCCTGTGGGACAGTGGCTGAAAAACGGGCCAGGCAGGCGAATGGCGTGCGGCCGGTCTCAGGGAACCTGCAGGGAGACCCAGATTTGGCACCTGCCTGGTGCCAAATCTGGGTCTCCCTGTGGACTGGTGCAACTCTCCCATGCCTGTGTTGGGGAAGGCTGGGGGGGGGGGCTGTGTGGGGGAGGGCTGTGTGGGGGAGGGCTTTGGGGGGAGGCCTGTGTGGGGGAGGGCTGTGGGGGGAGGACTGTGGGGGGGAGGGCTGTGGGGGGAGGCCTGTGTGTGGGAGGGACTGTGGGGGGGAGGGCTGTGTATGGGGGGCTGTGGGGGGGAGGGCTGTGTGTGGGAGGGACTGTGGGGGGAGGGCTGTGTGGGGGAGGGCTGTGTGGGGGAGGGCTGTGGGAGAGAGGCTTGTGTAGGGGAGGGCTGTATGGGGGAGGGCTGTGGGGGAGGGCTGTGGGGGAGGGCTGTGGGGGGACTGTGGGGGGGACTGTGGGGGAGGGCTGTGGGGGGGTACTGTGGGGGGGAGGGCTGTGTGGGGGAGGGTTGTGGGGGAGAGGACTGTGTGGGAGGAGGGCTCAGCAAAGGGAGGATGGTGCCAGGCAGCCTTCAGTCCTGCCTGCAGCCCTGGCCCTGAAGCCGGACGATTCTGTTTCTCTGCGGGGTCCCTGGCACCTCTGCAGGCTGCCTCCCCGGAGCTCAGGGCCAGTGTGAGTGAGTGCGTCTGTGCAGAGAAGGCCTGGGTCTGGGCCTCACCTGGGAGGACTCCCCGCTGATCTCTTTTCTTTCTTTTCTTTGCACGGCTCTTTCAGCTTAGTGCATGGGAGAGTTGCACCAGTCCACATGAAAGCAGACCCCACATGTTACATCACACAAGCCCCACTGGCCTGGCTCAGTGGTTGAGCATCGACCTATGAACCAGCAGGTCACAGTTGGATTCCCAGTCAGGGCACATGCCCGGCTTCGGGCTCGATCCCCAATGTGGGGTGTGCAGGAGGCAGCTGACCCGTGACTCTCTCATCATGGATGCTTATCTCCCTCCCTCGCCCTTTCTCTCTGGAACCAATAAAAATATTTTTAAAAATGGAAGAGGTCCTCTGCTCCCAGCCCTCAGCACATGGGTAGGTGGCCTTGGGTCCTTCCTGCCAGTTGGCGTGTGGCACAGTCTCTGCCATCGTCAGGGATTGTCTGCTTGTGGAGCCAGTGCCACTGGATTTGGGTTGGAGGGGCAGGCCCAGGGGATGGACTGAGTGTAGTTGGGCCCTGGATGGCACCCGGGCGGGGCTGAGTGAAGGGCCTGGGGCAGCTCTCAGCCATCGCCTTCCCGCGGTTGGCGCTCAGTGCCAGCTCAGCCCTCACATCTGAGCAGACAGAATCCTTGCTCTTCGACGTGGCCGGCCACAGGCGGGTGGGTGTGAGGGCTCCGTCAGTCCTGGAAGAGCCGGGCTTCCTCTGAGAAGGTCTCTTCAGGCCTTGGGGTCCCCAGGAGCCCCTACCTCCCACCAGGCATTTGGAAGGCTCGGGTCCCCCAAGGGAGGAAGGGGTCAGGGGCCCTGCCCAGGAGGATCAACCGGCATTCAACCAAATACAGATCTGCTGCGTTGAACCCAGGTCCCCTCTGTCTGGCTGGGGGACTCGTCTGTGCTGGGGAGTGAGCCCCCACCCAGCCTGGCGGGAGGCCTCTTAGCACGTCTCCGGCTCCTCCTCCTCCTCCTCTCTGCAGCACAGCCCCTCGCAGAATGCCTCCTTCACTGTTTACTCCAAACTCAAATCATTGACTCCCTGGTTTGTTTTCCCATGGGAGTGTGAGCTCTCCAACTCATTCATGCCGTGTGACCAGCCCCTGGTTAGGGCCTGGCACATAGTAAGATGCTCAAGAAATCTGTGTCCATGAGTGAATCACAACAGTACTGAGCGGTCTGAGCTGAATGCCTCAGAGCGGGACAGACAGGGGTCCAGCGGAAGGAGCCTTCACCGATGGCCTGGGTCAGAGGGAACGCCTGTGGAAGACATAAATCAGCCTTGATTTTCACGGCCTTGAAGTCACTTGAACCTGGGTTCCTTGCTCAGGACAACTGAGGGTGGCATCCTCCAGAATCCATATGTTTTGTCTCCCTCCTACAATCTATCAATCTACCTTGGTTTCCCACCACTCTTCTGTGATAGGCTGGCGCTGGCTCCCAATAGCTCAGGAGAGCCAATCGGGTGCATCTCTTCCCCACACATCTTGCATTGGTAGCTGGAGATTGGTCATGGTAGGAGAAATGGGCTCACTACAAACCAGCACTTTTTCACCCTGGAAGAGCCAGCTGCTAAACTGTTATCAGCACACCCACCGCCTTCTACCTATTCATCTTCATCCATCCTTTCTCTTCCCTTCTCATAACTCTCTCCTTCCCACCTATCTTCCTTTCTCTCTCTATTCCTGTCTTTTTCCTTCCTTTTTTCTCAGTTATTTTATCCAATTTGCAAACTATGTATTCATCCATCCATCCATTTTTTTTGCCCACCCATCATTCTTCACATATATTACCCATCTATTTCCCCACTCAGATTCATCTAACTTTTCTTTCTTCCATCCATCCATCCACCCACCCATCCATTCATCCATCCATCCATGCATGCATCCATACATCCACCCACACACTCACTCATCCATTCATCCATGCATCTATCCATCTATCCATCCATCCATCCATCCACCAACTCATCCATCCATCATCCACGTACCCATCCATTCATCCATCTATGCATCCACCTACCCATCCATCTATCTATCCACTCATTTATTCATCCATACACCCATCCATCCATCCATCCATCCATCCATCCATCCACCCACCCATTCATCCATCCATCCATCCATCCATCCATCCATCCATCCATCCATCCATCCACCAACTCATCCATCCATCCATCCATCCATCCATCCATCCATCCATCCATCCATTCATCCATCTACTCACCCATCCATTCATGCATCCATCAATCCATCCATCCATCCATCCATCCATCCATCCATCCATCCATCCATCCATCCACTTATCCATCCATCCATCCATCCATCCATCCATCCATCCATCCATCCATGCATGCATCCACCTACCCATCCATCTATCTATCCACCTATCCATTCATCCATCCACTCACCCATCCATCCATCCATCCACCAATGTTCTCTGAGCATCTACTCTGTGTCAGCTACTCCCAAGGCTCAGACCCATCCCCCAGACTTGGGATGAAGGTGCATGAGCTCCAAGGACTAGCAGAGCCTCCTAGTGCAGCCCCAGGCTCAGCCCATTGATGGCGGATCCATACTAGAACCCTTTGTTTTTTCTCTTATGCTTCTTGGATTCCCTGCTCTTTCCTCCTTATGTCTGTTCTCACAAGGTTGGGGAGACACTGTGAGGAGAGGGGGCTCTCCCTCCTCACCTTTGGCAAGAGCCCCGTGGAATGGGGACTGAGTTTTTAAGGAAGGGCTCCCCACCCTCAAAGACCCCACGAGCTCTTAGCCAACTTCCTAGTAAGTTCAAACAAGAGGTGGCTCCCGTGGTGCCTGAGAACAGAAGGAATTCCCACTATGGAGCCAGGTCTACACCCCAACACCACTCCACACCTCTTAAAACTCGAGCTGGCTTGTGAAGCAAGCTTGTCTAGGCTCTTTTCCCAGGGATATTATTGCACAGGATTAGCTGCTCAGCCTGGTGAGCCAGCCGGGCGGGACTCCTGAGCTTGACCTGGATTCAAGGGGAGGGAGGGAAACCCACTCTCCTGCATACACACCACCCAGAACATGCCACCCCAGCCGCACCCACCCTGTTCTGTCCCTCCAGCCCCACCCGGGAGAGGCACAGTTATGCACTCGCTGGGGAGGCTCCCAGGACCATGGCAGCGGGTCACAGCCCAGGTGGGGACCAGGTGGCCTGTCTGGCAGGTGCTCCTGCAGGTGGTCGGATAGAGGCCTCTGCCGGCGTAGGCTTCCTCACATCTGGTCCTGGGCTCTGTGCTGAGGGGATATCACACCTGAACAGCCCCCTTCGGGAATAACCTGAGGCCCACCTTCATGGCTTCTTTTAGGAGGCCTGGCTCTGAGGGGGCGGGGGGGCGGGGGGCAGATGTTTTCTGAGTCACACAGCAAACCTGCTGTGGAGACAGTGCGAGGTAAGTGTTCGGGCCCCAGGACCCAGCCCCCTGGCTTGGCATTGCTTGCATTCCCTGCATTACTGTGTCTGCCTTTTAGATCCAAGCAAGTTCTGGCCTGCTCTGCCAGGAACAACCGCAGGGCTGTGTGCACCTGGTTAGGGCTGCCGGACGCACGGCGCTCTGAGGCCGCCTTGCACGGAGGGGCTCAGGTGGCGCTGGGGCCCTTAGCTGAGGAAAGACCTGTGCATCTCTAGGCCTTGGGTTCAGATGCCAGCTCTCCTAGGTGACTTAGGCCAGTGCTTTCTCTTCCTAGAGCTTCCGTTTCCTCGTCTGTTAGCGGGATCATTGAGCAGGTTGCTGGATTGTAATGTAGGGAGGACAGTGCCTGGGCGTGGCCAGGTGAGTTGAATAATTGGCAGCCATTTCATTGCAAACCCCAAATCCCTGGCACCCACCCTTTCCCTTAAGACGAGGAGCAATCCCACCATCCGCACAGGGCCCTCCCCCTGAAGCCAGGCCCACACAGCGCACGGCTGTTTGGCTTGTATGATCCAGTCCACAGCCCTCTGTCCGTGGGCCTCAGCAGACACCTCGGCCTCTGCCCCAGGGGCCTCTCGGCTCAGCAAGCTGGCCCACCTGTGAGGACACGGCTCCCCTTTAAAAGGTGCATCAGAAGGAAGCAGCCCGACTGGTTGCTGAGCTGTAGGAAATAATTAAACGGGGAGAAAAAACACTCCTTCCACAAATCAGGGTGGGTCTGAAGGTGCAGGGTGTGGCCTGGACAAGGAGCTGCTCTGCCTGGAGGCAGCCGTGTGCCGGCTCCTCCCAGCCTGTCCCTCCGCCTCCTCCTCCCTCCCCTCAAGGTGTGTCTCTGGGCTCCACCGCCTCCTGTCCCACTGCCCGGCAGACGCCACCCGAGAGGCCACCACCGCAGCCCCTGACCCTGAGACAGACCCGCCAAACGCCTGCCATGGACGCCACCGACGCCGCCCGGAGCAACGGGGCCAGCCCGGAGGCCAGGGAAGCCCGCAGCCCGCCAGGCCCTGTGGGCAGCCCTGAGAACGGGGCCAAGGCGGACAGTAAGGACGCCAAGACTACCAACGGGCACAGCGGGGAGGCGGCTGAGGGCAAGAGCCCGGGCAGCACCCCGAAGCCAGGGGAGGGGAAGAGCACCCTGTTCCTGGGGGGCGAGTGGCGGCGGCCCATCGTCCAGTTCGTGGAGTCGGTGGACGACAAGGGCCCCAACTACTTCAGCATGGACTCTGGGGACGGCAAGCGGTCCCCCTACGCGGGGCTGCAGCTGGGGGCCGCCAGGAAGCCGCCGGTCACCTTCGCCGAGAAGGGAGAGCTGCGCAAGTCCATCTTCTCGGAGCCCCGCAAGCCCGCCCTGTCCATCGGGGAGCCCGGGGACGCCAGGAGGCACAGCTTCCCCCGGGCGGACCCGGGCAGCCTGCCGCGCGCCAAGCCGGGCGCCGAGGAGGTCCTGTGCGACTCCTGCATCGGCAACAAGCAGAAGGCGGTCAAGTCCTGCCTGGTGTGCCAGGCCTCCTTCTGCGAGCTGCACCTCAAGCCGCACCTGGAGGGCGCCGCCTTCCGCGACCACCCGCTGCTGGAGCCCATCGGCGACTTCGAGGCCCGCAAGTGCCCGCTGCACGGCAAGACCATGGAGCTCTTCTGCCAGACGGACCAGACCTGCATCTGCTACCTGTGCATGTTCCAGGAGCACAAGAACCACAGCACTGTGACCGTGGAGGAGGCCAAGGCCGAGAAGGAGGTACTGCCCCCCCCCCCCCCCGTGCCGTGTCCCTCCCCCCCCCCCCCCCCCCCCGGCCCAGCCGTCCTCCCTCACCGAAGGCGTCTGCCGCCTGCTCTCCTCCACGGGGTCCCTCAGCTTTGGGGCTGCCGCCTCCTCGGTCCCTGGCTCTCTCCTGCCCCACACACCACAGGCTGAGGGTCGGAAGCAGCCCCCAGGCCTCAGGAGACAGGCCTTTCCCTGGAGGAGCAGGTAGAGGCTCAGGAAAGGTCCGGCCTGGCCAAGGGCTCAGGGCCAACCCGCGCCAGACGGAGACGGCACGCAGTCCTGCTCAGTGCCTGGGCGGGCCGTTTCTCCTTTTTATTTAAGGGAGAGTCTTCCATTCCCGCTGAGCAGGGCTCCCCGGGAAAGGGTCCTGGGTGAAGAGGGAATTTGACCTTTAAACGTCCTTCATCTCTGGCTTCAGAGTTTGCATTTAGAGGACAGTGACTTCCAGCTCTATCTGACCACCCCCACCAGCCAGCTGCCTTCCTCCCCCGCCCCCCCTCCCCCCACCCCGCCCGCTCTGGCCACCTTTACCTTCTCTCAGCTGGCCCCGTGTGCTTTGCGTGTGCAGAACCTGCCTAGGCCTGTGGGCGGACACTATTAGTAAGGTCGGCATTTGTGTGTGGGTTGGGTATATACATATGTGTGTGTGTTTCTAGGCGTGTGGGTGTTTATGTTCATTCATGGATTTTGCATGTGTTTGTATGTGTGGGGGGGACGTGTGCTGCGTGGAGTCGGTGTATGCGGCCCTGCCTGTGCTGCTGTGGGGAGCAGCAGGGGCGCGTAGGCTGGGAAACCGGGAGAAGGTCGTGCGTTAAGGGCTCAGCTTCGGCCGAGGCTCCTTCCCCACAGGTTGCCCGCGGACGCCATGCCCAGCCCTCCTGACCAGGAGCGGTGGGTGGCTCTCCCCTGGGCAGGGAGGGGCACGTGGAGATGGGAAAATACCCAGATGCCTCCGGAGCCTCATTTGGCCCAGGAAGGAGGTGCTCCCAGTCCCCCCCACTTTCCCACCCCAGCCTGGCTCCCACCTTCCTACTGGGAGGCCGAGATGTGGGGGGCCACAGAGCCCCCCTCCAGGAGCTGACGGGAAATCACCCAGAATGAGGGGCCGTCATCAGCACCCACGGCAGCCAGGACACGCAGGGCCTCTGCCTGGGCTCCAGGACCGGCCTGGCTCTGCTCCTGGGTTTGACTCTGACCTTCGTGCTCGGGGGCTGGGCTGGATTGTTTCCGCGTGGCCCTCGTGGAACCCGGGGGCCTTGAACATGTCGTCAAGGCCTCAGGGACAAGGAGGGGAGATGAAGCCAAGAGCCGGCCTGGAGGCTCCCCCTTCTGTTACCGGCAGAGAACCCGCTCCGGCTCCTACGCAGGGCGGGGCCCAAACTTCATCTGGAGCGGGGTGTCACCATCTAGGAAAGCAGGTGCCCTGAAGACAGAGGGGCCTGGCCGCTCTCCCCGGAGGCACCAGCTCAACTCGCCTTCCGGTCCCGGGGCCGCTGTGCCCTCCCAGGGGCCGCTGTGGTCTCTGAGGCTCAGGCACAGGCGGGAGGCAGAGCGCACAGCAGCTCCTCTGGGAGCATCCGCCCGACAGCAGCTGCCGGTGCACCAGTCACAGTGGACGGAAGGCCAGGTGCACGGACTGCAGGCTCGTCCTCCCGCTTCACCTGCGGTGGGGACAGGCCCAGGAGGAGGGACCCGTCCAGCTGCCGGGCCTGAGGGACCGCTCCCCACGGTCTTGTCCAGCACGGGGAGCAGCGAGAACAGCCTTGAAGGGCAGGACTCGGGGGAGGTGCTCTCCGGGGAGAGGGTCTGACCCACAGATGTGACTGTGATGGTGGGAGCTTCATGTAGTGTGTGCGCGCCTGTGTGTGTGAGCGTGTGCGCGTGCATGTGTGTGTGCGTGTATGTATGTGAGCGTGTGTGCGTGTGTGCGTGTGTGTGTGTGTGTGTGCGTGTGTGGGTGTGTGGTGCCAGCAGCGTAGACCAGCCCGGGGTGGAGGGAGCAGACAGCCTGCCTGGGCCTGGCTCTGCGGGAGCCTCAGCCATGGCACCGAGCGGAGTGCGTGGGTTAATGGGTCAGAATGAACACGCACATCAACCGGCACCTTTCTGACGCGCCCCCTTCAGACCCAAACACCGGCCCACACTCTGCACAGGGAGCTCTGTCCAGACCTGTCGGACAGGCTAGGGTGGCAGCCCGGGTGAGGTCATCGCAGGCACGTTTCGCTGCCGGTGACATGGCTGTGGGTGTCCATCTGCCCAGGATCCGAGCGGAGGCAGCACGGGGGCAGGGCACTCGGTGGCAACATGACTGCCCTTCTGGGGCACCCGGGGTCGGAACGGTGTCCATGTTACTCTGAATGCCCTGGGGCCCCCCAGGTGTCCACCACCTCGGCTCCGGGGCTCCCCGGGCTGGATCGGCTGACGAGGTGAAAGGAACACACGCACCCCGGCCTCACGCCTCCCTCCGCCAGCCCAGGCCTTCCTGCTGCTGAGCCAGGGCAGCTCCTCCTGGCAGGGCCGCCTGCTCTCAGGAGTGCTCCTCTCACTCAGAGCCCTGCCCCCGCTCAGGCCCCGGCTCCCCACGGAGGCTGAGCTGCTGGCTGAGGGGCTGTGGGGAAGTCATGGCCCCTCAGCCCTGAACACAGGGCTGGTGCGGGCAAGAGCTCTGTGGAGAGAGAACAGAGAAGCCAGGCTCCAGGCCTGGGCATGGCTGAGGGGCAGAACCACTTCCTGGAGGTCGGGGGGACCTTCTGCTCTGGGACCAGCTGGTAGGAAAGGAGGTGGGGTGACCTCTGTGGGTGCTGAGGAGGAAGCAGCAAAATAAGAGGCTCGACCCAGGACGGCAGGGAGAGTGACAGGCAAATGGGCAAGAGGCACACCAGGCTTCAGGGAGCACACCGGTGTGCCAGGACTGGCCCTGCATTCCATGGTTACTCCCGGCAACAGGTCACCCAGTGGGGCTCCGGCACTGACTTTATAGATGAAGACATAGGCTCGCCATGGCCGGTGTGGCGTGGGGGGGGGGGGGGGGGGGGGCGGGGTGCGGGTAGAGCAGCAGCCCGCACATCAAACGGTGGCGGGTTTGATTCCAGGCCCAGTCAGGGTGCATGCAGGAGGCAACCAATCCATGTGTCTCTCTCACATCAATGTTTCTCTTTCTCCCTCCCTCCCTCCCTCCCTTTCACTCTCTCTAAAAATCAATGGGAAAAATATTATTGGGTGAGGAAGGAAGGAAGGAAGGAAGGAAGGGAGGAAGGAAGGAAGAAAGGGAAAGACAGATTTCAAGATGTTAGAGACTTCCCTGAAGTTAATCACAGCCGGAGAGGCAGCGCTGGCTCATCCATTATGGGGCGCAGCCCAGGCTGTCCCATTTCCCCCACTTGCAGGCCCTCCTTGGACTCCCTGAGTCCAGTGGCTTCCAACAGCCGACCTCTGACCCGATGGCCTGATGAATTGTTAGGACACAGATGCCCAGGTGTCCCCCAGGAGGTCCTGCTCAGGGCTCAGGGTCTGGGGTCTTTGCTGATGTGCTGCCGGGTTGGGAATCCCAGCTCTAGTTCAATGTTACCAGGAGGAAACCAAGGCCTGGAGAGTGGGGTGACTTCCCCGAGGGCCACGGCCGTGGCCTGGCCTGGTGATGCTCCCCCTGTCTTGACCCTCCCTGTCCTAATGCCTGAGGGAGCAGAGGAAGGGGATCCCCCGCCAGGCAGACTGGTCGTGGGCTGTTGGCATGAGTGGAAATGGGGAACTGAGCATTTCAGATTGCCATCCGGATAATCACACTGTCGGGGAGTGCGAATTTGGCCATTAATGGCTCCTTTGGCACATGCCTCAGCCCGTGGCCCATGTGGCTGAGGGCGGCAGGGGCCTGATCTCCAGTCGCCCCTTCCCCAAGGGCAGTGGGAGCGTCCAGGTGCGTGGCCAGGTGTGTGGCAGCTGGAGGCTTCCCCAGGCGGGGCACATGCTGAGCTGCTCTCCGTTCTCCAGGAAACCTCTGCTCCCCGAGGCTGGGTGGCCCCACACGGCCAGGCCCAGCCATCAGAGCAAGAGGCACCCAGACGAGGTGGGAGCGGGAACAAAGGAGGCATTTAGGGACAGGCCTGTGCAGGCGAAGGGATGAAATGGGGAGCAGGAGGAAGTCAGGAGGGAGGGGACATGGGAGCTGAGGCCCCGTCAGACATGACTTTAATCACCTTCCAAGGGAGAGAAGGAGAGAGAGCTGGGGCCTCCGGGGCCATAAGGAGGGTGGGGGCAGGTGCCAAGAGGAAGGGGCAGACTCACCAACTGCCCCCTGTGAGGCAGGACAGCCTGCGCGCTGAGGCGGCGGCGAGAAGGGGAGGGAAGTCCCGGACACGGGGACAGCCCAGAGGCCGGGCGGCCGCAGGACAGAGCCGAGTGCTCCTCTGGCCTCACCCCTTTCCAGCTTGAGGCCTCCGGCGAGCTCGGCCGGCTTTCCAGGCCTGGGTTTCTGCATCTTTGTTTATTTTTTTTAAGTTAGAAAATTCATAAACATACATTTTTCAGGAAATACAATTATTCAAGTCCTTATATTTCAATGACCATTCCACCTTATAAGACATTCACAACATGTGTTCTTTAAGTCTTCACCAAGTCGTGCTGACTCCTCCTCAGGTAACCAGGGCCATTTCGCCCATTAAATGCTACAACATGCATTTAGAGTGTAAAGGCACTTGAGCCAAACTACATTAAGTACTTGAACAAATAACTTCCAAACACTTAGAAGACAATAATCTAAGAAAACAGCGCCTTGAATGATCAAACCCCAAAGAACTCAGCCACTGTTACCTAGCAGGCTGCTAATAGGTCCCGTGTCCATGCTGAAACAGCTCGGAAGCGTCAATGACTTTCTCACCTGCAGGTTCTAAACATGGTGTCTGCACCTTTAACACCCCTTTCTTCGCGGGGGCTTGCCGGTGAGAGGAGACGAGCCGGCACGTAAGGGTGCCCAGAGATACAATTGCGCCCCTTCTCCCTCGTGCTGCCGGGAGCCCAGGGCCCAGAGTAGGGGTGTTGACAAGGGGCGCACAGAGGCTGAGTACACCTCCAGGGTCTCACCCCAAGCCCTTCACCCCAGAGCGGAGAAGGGGCCGTTCACGCCGCACAGCCTCCGGTCCAGGCTCCCCCCCGAGAGCCGCTGTGCTCAGGGCCTGGCCCCCGGGACATGCTGCGGGAGCTGTGCTCAGGGGCCTGGCCCCCGGGACGTGCTGCGGGAGCTGTGCACAGTGTACAGCGAGCGTGTCACACTCAAAGGCTGACACCGGCCCAGTAAACAAGGTGTGTGGCCGCAAACAAACAAAAGCTTCGATTTTCATAGAAACGCAGGTTTATTTCGATAGAGACATGCTGAACACAAAGGGCTGACATAAATGAGTCATTAACATAAAATAGTAGGACATTTTATAACAATTAATTTGAACATGAACTTACCAGACACTGAATAACTGCACAGATTAATAAGTGTAACACAAATAAATCTATTTTTCTTGTTCTCCGAAAGTGAAATATTTCCTGTTGTGCACACCAAACAAGTCAGTCCAAGACTAATGACGTGGCCATCGGCTGCTAAAATATTCGCTGCTGGTATTAGTGGAGAGAAATGGTGCGCCTGCGCGTAAGGCTGTAAGGGAAATGGATGCAGCACAATTGTAGTCATCGGTCATTAGCGGACGTTGTAGTTAGTTATTAATAGTTATGTGTGGTGCTCACTTCAGCAGCACATATGCTAAAATGGGAACAATACAGAGAAGATTAGTACGGCCCTGAGCAAGGATGACACGCAAATTGTGAAGCGTTCCATATTTTTAAAAGAAAAAAATAATTATTATGTATAACAGGATATTGCAAAACTTAAGTCGTGACATTTTTATTCATACCATTATATTGGCTGGGCCACAAAAACATTCATGGTGGGCTGCATGCGGCCCACGGGCTGCGAGTTTGACATGCTTGATGTACAGCTTCCTAGTGTCCCAGAGAGATGAGATGGCCTCTGCACCAGCTGATGCTCCCGCCCACGGCTGCGGACAGCACATCCCCACTTCTGTCTCTACCCTTTCACGGTTCAAGGCCAGCCACCCCCGTCCCCAGGGCTGGCAGACACCCCTCTGCACCTCAGCGAGCCCCACGGCCCCGCTCCCCCTCAATGACAGGTGGGCTCCCCGAGGCGGGCTCCCTCTGCCCTTGGCCTAGGCTTTTTTTTTTAATAGTTTGTTATTGATTCCAGAGAGGAAGGGAGAGGGAGAGACATCAATGATGAGAGGCAATCATGGATCGGCTGCCTCCTGCACACCCCACCCTGGGGGTCGAGCCTGCAGTCCAGGCATGTGCCCTGACTGGGAATCAAACCCTGACCTCCTGGTTCATAGGTCGACGCGCCACCCCTGAGCCACGTGGGCCGGGGGCCCTAGGCTTGTTTACACATTTTCTTAGCCTCATCGGACCCTCCTTCCTCTGTGGTCAGTGCCTCCTTCCTGCTCTTGGCCGTGAGTCCACACTGTCCTTGCCTCACCTGCAGGCCTCGGCACAGCCTCGTCCCCCCTTGCCCCCGAGGCCCCGCCACTGCTCCCTCCAGACACTGGGCTCCTCGGGCCTCTGCCTTCTCTGGTCAAATTGCCTCCCACTCACCCCTTTTCCCACCTCCATTCTGGTGTCTCCCGTATCCTCCAAGCCTCCACGATCTATTTTGCATCTTTAATCTAAAGAGTGGTCGCCAGCCAGTGGCCTGTGGGCCGCTGATGGCCCGTGAGGTCCGAAAGGCTGGTGATCGCTGCTCTAAAGTGGTGGCCTCCCGGCCTGTCTGTGCACTTCGCTCTGTGTCCAGGCAGTGTCCATGCGCACCTGGAGCCGGTCCGCCCACACAGGCTGGCTCACCGCGATGTCACCTGACCATGGTGCCCACGGCCCTCGCTCATGGTGCCCGCTGGCCTGCCTGGCTCACTGTCCATGGAAGGTGCCCTGGCACCTGCCGAGAGCTTCCCTTTCCTGATCCCGGGACCCCACAGCCCCTGGAGGCAGCCCTCTACCCGCCTCCATGAAAGGTGGGGTGTGTGCCAGGGGAGCTGCGAGGGCCCTGCCTGCAGGTGACAGGGCCTGGATTTAAGTCTTCCGATGCCTGTCCCGTGCTCTGGGCGGGCCCCTCCTGGATGCCCAGGCTCCAGGCTGAGTGCACGCTGCTTGCACTTTTATTCTCTGCTCTCCTGTCTGTCAGGCCTGTGTGGGGGTGGAGGGGGAGAAACTCAAGGCCAGCTCCTCCATTCCTGAGCCAGCAACAACGCTCTGCGCCGTGGGGCAGGCCTCCCCTGCCCCTTCAGCCTGGTACAGACAGGAATTCTCCAGGGGTGGGAAGCCGCCTGGGACGGGCCCCGTCCAACCTCATGGTCCCTTCCTCCCAGCTCGGTCTGCCCACCAGGCCCAGACTCCATGGGGTCTCCAGGCCAGGGCTCGGCAAGCTCCACCCCTGAGAGCATGAGGGCTGAGCCTGCTGTGCACGGGCTCGGCCTGGGCCCCCGCTGGGCCTGTGTGAGGCCGCTCCCTGGGCTCTGTCTTCCTGCCTCTGTGTCTGTGGCAGTGGCTTCCCCACAGCTTTTCTCCAGACCCCAGCCAAACCCTGCACTCCCCTCCCCTTACTTGCCTCCTCCCGCAACCACGCCGGCCCTGGTGAGCGTGTCCCTGCCCCGGGGTCTCCAGCGCATCGCTGGCTGGGCAGGTGCGTTCTGAGAGGAACTAGAGTCGCAGCTGGAAAGCCCAGCCCTCGGGCACCCTTTCCAGACCACCCGGGAGCGCTCCCCACCTCGGCCCACGGCCGGTGTCTGCAGTGGTTCCCGGCAGCACCGCTCGGTGCGGGGAGCGTCCAGGTGTGACGTGTGGAGGTCGTGGCTGCTCAGACTCCAGCCGATAGAGACACATTCCCGGCCGTTTGTGGCGACTTCATGCTCCTCAGAGAGATGGCTGCAGAAGGGGTGGCTCTGCATGTAACGCCCAGGGACGGGGGACCGGGTGTACCCCAAGCTTTCAGGTGCCTGTTCCTTCTGCCTGCCTGCCGGGTGGGGACCAGCCACCTACCCCCAAGCAGGAGGGGCTTGGAGAGCATCCTGGGAAGCCCTCGGGCCCGCCAGCTGCCCGTTGGCTCAGCTGAATGGGGCCGGCCTTGCTCCAAGCCTCCCCTTCTGTCTTGGTTGTAGCTGCTTTTCAAAGTGAGATCTCTTTTCCCAAAGGGAAGGGACGTATGGGTAGGAGAGCTCATGTCCCAGCACATTCCCGATACATCCTCTTCCCAGCGCACCCCCGATCTCAACAGCCTTGATCTCCCCCTGGTCAGGGGCCCCTGGAACCTCTCCTGTTCCCTCCACCCGCCCACCACTGCCTCACACACGAGCCTCTTCCTGCCCAGAATCAAGTTTCTATCTTGTCCACAGGCAGACGGCACCCCCTTGCCCGTGAGCAGGGCCACAGCTGTGCCTGCCGCCAGCAGCGGGTCTGGCTCCCGCTCACAGCGCAGGCCCATGTCAGGCCCTGAGAATGTGCCGCCTGCTGTGCCCTGGACTCCCTGGACTGGGCTGGGTCCCCACCTCCCCGTAGCTCTCCTCCCTCTTCTTATGGCCCCAGGCCCACTGGCAGGAGTGGGGACTCCATATCTGGGCCTCCCTCCTGCTCACCTTGGCTGGAGGGCCTTGCAGAAGCTTAGCCCTGTGAAGACAGGGCTGGGATGCTCGACCCCACAGACCCGGGTGTTTGGAGCGTGTTTCTGGATCCTTGGCCAGGTCTGGGTGCTGGTTTGCTGAACGAAGGACTGGATGGGTGAGGAGTGAGCCTGTTGAGTTTGCTCCCCGGGCGGGCCCGCTCCCCACTTCTCCCACCACCCCCTGACGTCTCCTCCCACCCGGCCCTCCCTGCAGACAGAGCTGTCCCTGCAGAAGGAGCAGCTGCAGCTCAAGGTCATCGAGCTCGAGGACGAAGCAGACAAGTGGCAGAAGGAGAAGGACCGCATCAAGGTGAGCCGCCCGGCGCCGCTGCCTCTCCCTTCCCCGGCGGAGGCGGCCTCTGTGGGCGGCCTCAGCCCTACACGGACTCCCCACATTGGGTTTTTCCCGATTTCCCCACTCCCTTTGGCGTTCTCGCCAATTCCTCTTCTCAGTCGGGGTCAGGGGTACAAGTGGGTCTGACCCATCACCTGACACTCACGTGACATCATTCCAGGACAGACAGGCTCTCGAACCACCCACCTTCCAATGTCCCATTGTCTGCTCAGGCCACCAGCTGCCAAAGGCTTGCCATTCCCCGTTCACTGTGCCGGGGAGGTTAGATGCCCATGTGCCACGGTCTGAGTCATTGCAGACCACATCTGACCCATGACCCTGCCACATACACATCCATCAGTTCACTTTCTGGTGGTGCTGGGTCCTGGTTGAGGTTCCAGGGAGCGCAGCCTGACTCACGGGCACTCTGGGGCCCGCAGCATTGCCCACCGAGGCGGGGAGGAACGATGGTGGCGGTGGGGCCACCGGTGGATCAGGAACAGCGGCTGTAAACACTGGCCACCTCCGTCAGAACTGGCCTTTCTCCAAGAGGCCTCCAGGGAGCTTCTGGGCCAACCAGGCTCTCGGGTGGGAGCGACCGGACTCTGTGTTGGAACCTAAAGGCCCAGGGAGGTGTCAGTGACTGATGCCTCCTCCCTTGGCGCCCTCGCTCTGCCCCCAGAGCTTCACCACCAACGAGAAGGCCATCTTGGAGCAGAGCTTCCGGGAGCTGGTGCGGGACCTGGAGAAGCAGAAGGAGGAGGTGCGGGCCGCGCTGGAGCAGCGGGAGCAGGATGCCGTGGGCCAGGTGAAGGTGATCGTGGATGCCCTGGACCAGCGGGCCCAGGTGCTGCAGGAGGACAAGCAGACCCGGGAGCAGCTGCACAGCATCAGCGACTCGGTGCTCTTCCTGCAGGTGCCAGGAGCCCCCATCTGCCCTCTCCTCTCCCCCCCTTCTAGGCCTCACTGGTCATCCATCCACCTTCCCATGCATCCGTCACTCATCCATCCACGCTCCAGCCCACCTCTCCCCTTAATTCTCCCACCCAAGCCCTTTCACTGCCGAATCCAAGGATGGCACCCAGTGCCGCCTGGCACCCTTGAGCAGTGCCCCCGTCCAGCAGGAAGGAGCTCGGTGATGGATTAGTGATGCCTGCTTGGGCTGTGGATTGTGGCAGAGAAGTGTTGCACAGTTGTTGTCCTGGATCTTTCTTTAAAAATTTTTATTATAAAATATATTTTTATTGATTTCAGAGAAGAAGGGAGAGAGAGACAGAAACATCAATGATGAGAGAGAATCATTGATCAGCTGCCTCCTGCACTCCCCCCACTGGGAATTGTGCCCTGACCAGAATCAAACCCAGGACCCTTCAGTCCACAGGCCGACTCTCTATCCACGGAGCCACACTGGCCAGGGCCAAACTCTTCCATTTCCCGGAAGAGAAATGGGCTGTTTAATAGCAGCGCTGGGTCTAACCCCGGCTCTTCTTGCTCCGGTGTGGGACCTGCCAGCTTCACTGTGACAGCCCCTGAGAGGGCTCCCCCCACTTCCAAGACTCTTCCCCCCTCCCCCCCTAAGGGCTGCTTTCCCTCCTTGCAGGAATTTGGCGCTTTGATGAGCAATTACTCCCTGCCCCCGCCCCTGCCCAGCTACCGTGTGCTGCTGGAGGGGGAGGGCCTGGGGCAGGCGCTAGGCAACTGCAGGGACGACCTGCTGAACGTGTGCATGCGCCACGTGGAGAAGATGTGCAAGGCCGACCTGAGCCGCAGCTTCATCGAGAGGAGCCACGCGGAGAACGGTGGGTCCCTCGCGGGCAACCCGCGGCCGTGGGCACTTTCCTCCCAGTCAGTCCTGGCTGCCTGTGCGGCTGGCACCCACCGATGGCCCTTGTTGCCCCCAGCCACCACTGCACCTGTGGTATTGGTACTAGATGCCGGGAGTGCAGTCCCCTTTGAACTTGCTGCCAAAGGTGGGCAGCCTCTGCAAGGGGTCTCCGGGCAGGGGCCTCTGCTGCCAGCCCCGTCCAGCAGCTGGGTGGGTGCTGCCCTTCTTTTTTAAAAACTATTTTATTGATGCAGAGAGGAAGGGAGAGGGAGAGAGAAACATCAATGATGAGAGGGAGTCATGGGTTGGCTGCCTCCTGCACGGCCCCCACTGGGGACCGGATCCACGACCCGGGCATGAGCCCTGACTGGGATCGAACTATGACCTCCTGGTTCGTAAGTCGACGCTCAACCCCTGAGCCATGCCGGGTGGGCTGTGCTGATGCTTGTAAGGGCTCTGCAGACCTCAGGAGGTGGGCCTAGAGCCGCACCTGGGCTGGAGAGAGAGCCTGCCCGTCACCTGTGCCGAGTCCTCCGCGCTCAGAGGCTGGGCTGGGCCTGGGGGCCAGCGGGACACAGCATGTCCTGGTGACTCACAGCTCTCCTGACGGCAGCGTCTCTTCTGAATCATGCTCCACCCACAGAGGCCACTGAATAACCTTCCAGAAAGCCCCGACCCTGAGAACTACTCTGCCGAGACCCCCTCACCCCCCCCCCCCCCCCCCGCTTCCCGCACCCCCATCCCAGCCCCGTCGCTTTAGGGCCCGACGCCTGGGCACTTTCCCCAGAGCCCCGTCTGGTCCTGGGCCTGGCCCGGCCTGGGGACACTGCCTGACGAACGGCCTCTGGCCCCAGGCGCCCGAGGAGGCGCCAGGCGCAGCGTGTGCGGTGTGGGGTGTGCAGAGGGGCCAGGCCCGCGGGGCCCTGCGTGTCTGGGTGGTGGCATCCCACGGTGTCCCTCTGAGGACTGGTGAACCATGGCAGCGAGACGAGCACTTGGCTTTGGTGGCACTCGGTCCCGAAACCCTCCTGCTAGTGATGATGGCGATGTCACCAGTGGTGACGGCGGGAGACTGAGGGCCTCCGCCTGCTCGCCACCCCCAGCATCTGAGCTCCGGGCAGCTGTGTGCGTCTCCCAGGCCAGGGCCGAGGCTCAGGGAGCAGCTTCTCACAGGCGCCCGCTCCGCAGGCAGCCAGCTCTCCGCTCTGACCCACTCCCCCCTCATCTCCTCCGAGAAGGGCTGCGGGCACCACGCGGAGGGCGGGAGCGTGTGGTGGCCACAGCCCCGGGTGCCCGCTTCGGGGAGGTGAAGTTGGCCTGATGGACCCAGTGGCCTGCCACCCACCCACTGGCCATTACTAGGTCACGGTTGTGTCGGCCACGGCCTCTGTGCAGGTGTGGCCTGTGCCCCCTGCGGGTGTGGAGGGGCGGCTCCCGGGAGCAGCGACGGAGCCTCTGACGTCAGCAGCCTGCACCTGTGCCCGGGGCCCTGGCCTCCGTGTTGGTGCTTGTTGCGGCCACAGTGTTGCTGGGAACGTGTTCGGCTGTGGGAGGTGGGGAGACCCTAGTGACCGTCCTCCTGCCTGAGGCCGGCCGCCCACAGGCCAGGGTCTCATTCTGCCGTCAGAGGCCTGCGGGCTGCGGGCACCAGCCATCTTCATCCTGGGCTTGGGGAAGGGCTGAGCCACACCCAGGGGTTGTCATGGATGCCCCCTGCGTGCCAGGGCTGCTGGGCACAGGTGACAGGTGCAGAATGAGGGACGAGCCACTCTTCCCTCTGCCCAGGATGGAGGCCACGGGAAGGGCAGGGGGACATGGGAGAGGGAAGGAGTGAGAAGAGGGAGTGGGAAGGAGGGGGCTGGGAGGCAAGCAGGAGCCACACATTGGCTTCGGTTTGAGGAGGGAGGGGCGGGCTGGCGGGCAGGGAGGCATCATGCCCATTCCGAGAGCTCGCTCTGCACACAGCTCAGGCCCAGCCGGGGACCAGCCAGGGCATCAGCCCGCCCCAGCCAGCAGCCAGCAGCCAGCAGCCAGTGAGTGAGCGGCAGCAGGGGGAGGCTGGGCTCGCCCCCCTCTGTCCTCACTGGCCCAGACATATGGAGCAAGTGACGTCCTGAGCCCAGGTCCTCACCCACCACCTGCGGAGGGGAGGGGGCCCAGGGCCGCGGTGCCTGTCGGATGGGGAGGGGAGCTGGCAGCACCTGGCAGATGCAGGTCTGTGCACCGAGGCCCCTGCCCCCAGCAGAGGGGGTGCGGCAGGTGTTACCTTCTCTGATGCTGGGGAGCCCCGCCTCCCCGGGGACAGCGGTGGCAGGGCACGGCCTCAGCAAGGCTGGGGTGCCCCTGGGCAGCTGCTCCCCACAGCCCCTCCGCTGACCGACCTTGCTCCTTCCTTCCAGGGGTTGACCATCGCTACATGAGCAACTACACCAGCAGCTACGCCAGCGACTGGAGCACGCCCGACACCATGAAGCGGTATTCCATGTACCTCACGCCCAAGGGTAAGGCACCCGCTGCTTCCTGGAAGGACTCGCAGGCTCCCTGGGTGGGCGAGGGCACTTCCTGTTTGCCTGGGACCATCTCAGCATGTGCCTCCTGTTCGGATGACCTATGACCTGGCACCCTGTTCCTCAGGGGCTTCCCTCCTCAGGACCCAGGGGTCCCCACCTTCCCTCACCGCCAGCCCCCACCCTTCCTCTCGCTCCTCCAGCAGGTTCCTGGCTGCTGGTCTCCCCTCCCCCTGCCAGGCCTCGCTGTGTGGGATTCTGCCTGGGTGTTTGCAGTTTGCATCATCCCGCTCCTCAGGGCATGGAGACAGGGTTGCTCTCCCTCCCTCTGTGGGCCCAGCCCTACCCAGGCCCTGAGAGGTGGTGCCGCTGGGTGGGGTGCAGACCAGTGCCTGCCTGTCCTTGCCCTGTGGGAGCCTGTCACATTCTTTGGCACCACAACAATGCCCATTACGTAAGGTGGGTGTGGCCTGCCAGCCTCAGAGGGAGGGGTGCAGGCATGTGTGGGGGAGGGTGTGCAGGCATGGGAGGGGGAGGGGTGCAGGCATGTGTGTGGGAGGGGTGCAGGCATGTGTGGGGGAGGGGTGCAGGCATGGGAGGGGGAGGGGTGCAGGCATGTGAGGGGGAGGGGTGCAGGCATGTGTGTGGGAGGGGTGCAGGCATGTGAGGGGGAGGGGTGCAGGCATGTGAGAGGGAGGGGTACAAGCATGGGAGGGGGAGGGGGCGCAGGCATGTAAGGGGGAGGGGTGCAGGCATGGGAGAGGGAGGGGTGCAGGCATGGGAAGGGGTGCAGGCGTGTGTGGGGGAGGGGGTGCAGGTATGTGAGGGGGAGGGGTGTGCAGGCACATGTTGGGGGAGAATACATGTGGGGAGAGGCAGAAAGGATGCGTGGAGGAGGCCTCAGCCCTGCACTGACTCACCCGCTGGGACACACACTGGGTGGGGTGCAGGGGTGGGAGGGATGAGCTCAGTTCAGAGTAGCCACCCCACCCAATGAAAAAACAGCACCTGGACTTCAGGTGGAGGCCTGGCGAGGCAGCCGCACCTGACCCCACCCCCACAGTCCTGGTGTGGACAGCTAGTCCTGCCCCCCGAACCCCCAACCCCGATGCTGCCCTTTGGGCACAACTCTGAGATGCCAGCTCCCCACCTGGCCTCTCTCCTCGCTCCCCGGGCCTCTGGGCATTGAGCCCCGAGTTGCCCCTGCTCTGCCCCCCCATTCTGTGGACAACGGTGGGGAGGGCAGCTCCCCGCAGGCTGCGAGGAGGAGGGCAGTGATGGGGAGGGAGGGCAGAGCACCCCACCGTGTCCCCTGACAGCCTGACTGTCACCACCCTTCTGTCCCTGTCTGAGAAGAGAGGAGCCGGGAGGGATCCTCTTGGCCCTGTGCATGAGGCTGGGCATCTGCCGGGGAGAAGCAGGTGCCCCCCAACCTCCGACCCCGTGCCCAGCCCCGCCTGCCCTGGAACAGGAGGAGATGTGCCCTCTGGGCCAAGGAGGGTCAGAGACTCAGGAGGCATGGTCCCCGGAGGGCTGCCCGCTGGAGTCTGGGGGCTCCAGGCAGTGGGCTGGTCAGTCAGGCTCCCAGGAGGGGCGGTCTCCAGGGCCCGGCAGAGGCAGTGGGCTCAGGGCAGAGGGCCTGGCGTGAAGGCCGAGGGCCCTGGAGAGAGGTGCGAGCACTGCAGGTGGGAGGGTCGGAGGGAGGACCAGCAGGGGCTGGGCAGGGGCTGGGCAGGGACTGGGCAGGGACTGGGCAGGGGCTGGGCAGGGGCTGGGCAGGGGCTGGAACCCGACAGGCGGGCTCTGCAGAGGGAGGGCCCACAGAAGGACCTGAGCGTGCTTTCTTTTTTAAAAAAATATATTTTATTGATTTCAGAGAGGAAGGGAGAGAGAGAAACATCCATGATGAGAGAGAATCATGATCGGCTGCCTCCTGCACGCCCCACCCTGGGGATCGAGCCCACAGCCCAGGCCTGTGCCCTGACTGGGAATGGAACCCTGACCTCCTGGTTCCTAGGCCGACTCAGCCACCGAGCCCCCCGGCCAGGCAGGGGTGTGTTCTTTCGTCTGTAAAGGGGTGTATGTCCCAGTCCGCCTCCCTCTCCAGACTGATGCCAGAGGCCACATCGGGGTGGGGGGCAGAGGACCCTCTCCTGGCCCGGGGCCTCCGTCCAGCACCTCACAGTCCCCGTGGCCACCCGTCCTCACAGGAGCCGGTGTCCCAGCCTCGGGGTGGCAGCCATAGGGGACTGGCCCGGGTGGCATGTGGGCCTCTCCAGCCCCTGGTGACCCTCAGCCTCGAGCAGGTGGCCAGATGCATCCCTGTGTCCAGGGCTGGCCAGCCACACCTGGTGCTCTTGGCACGGTTAGGAAAGTGTCCCGGCTTGGGGCTCGGGGGTAAATGACATATCACTTTATTCCAGCCCCCAATGAGCTGTCGTAGTGGCATCTGGGCCCGGGGACAGGCGCTGGGGGCCCTTCAGGTCAGAGGTGCCGCCCTGAGTAAGCCGCCCCACCTTCTGCGATGACAGCTCTTCCCCTTTGCTTCCCAGGGGGCGCCAGGACGTCGTACCAGCCTGTGTCCCCCAGCCGCCTCCCCAAGGACATCAACCAGAAGAACTTCAGTAATCTCTATGGCACCAAAGGTAGGGGCGGGACTAAGGGCAAGGTGGGCGGGGCTCAGGGCGAGGTGGGCAGTGTCCTGGGCTTCCCAATCCAAGGTGAAGGAGGATTGGGGAGGGGTTGTGAGCTCAGAGGTGGACCAGAGGGTCCTGCTGAGGGTAAAGGGTGAGTGTGCCTGTGTGAGACACTGTGACTCAGGCTGCAGGGAGCAGGGGCCTCCCTGGGAACCCTGAGTCCGGGGCCTTCTGCTTGGGGACAAGCAGGGGAACTGGGGCCTGTATGGGTGTGGGGACGCCCTTCAGCGCGGATTGGGGCACAGGGACCTTGCGAATCTGCGTGAAGCCCAACTCCTGTTGCTGTAAGTGGCAGGGTGGCACGGGGAGGAGTGGGCCCGCCCAGGCGTCAGGGAGGTACCCTGCCATGAGAGGGGAGGGTGGCATGCCCTTCGGCCCAGGAGAGACGAGATGGAACGGAGCCCTGGCCTCCCGGGGACAGCCAGGTGCCAAGCCTCTGCCCAGGTGCCGCGGTGGACCTCATGCCGAGGGCGGGCAGTGGGCTTGGAGGGGCCCAGCTGGGAGGCCTGGTGCCTCCTGGGGCCCCTGGTGCTGCCCAGCCCCGTGCAGAGGGCGTGGGGGAGACTGAGCCAGCTCCCAGCCCCCGGCACAGAGCCAGGCTGCTGAGGCCAGTCGGGGCCTCTTCAGAGAAAGCGAGTCCTGGAGATCTGGAGGCAGGCCCCCTGGACGGGGCAGCGCCCGGGCTCACGTCCAGGACTGGCCCCCATTGCACCATCGCGCACACAGCAGACTGTGAGGCCAAGCTCGGTCTGGCTGTCACGGCTGCCACCTCGGCCCGAAGGGACTCGGGGCGGGGGGTGGGGAGAAAGAGAGAGAGAGAGAGAGAGAGAGAGAGAGAGAGAGAGAGAACAGATGAGTGAGGGAATGACGGGCCAGGCCCATGGGCCTGAGAGCCTTGGGCGGACGTGCTGGCTGAGGGCCAGACTGCAGACTTCCTGGGCACCCTGTGGGCGGGGCTCACCTACAGCAGGTGGACAGCCAGCCCCTCTGACTGCTGAGCCCCAGACCCCCCTTCAGGCAACAGTGGGAAATCTCAGGACTGGGACCCTGCGTGCTGGATGGGAGGGGCCAGAGGAGGGGGCCTTTTCCAGAGGGGCTGAGAACCCCCACTGTCCTGCATGTCCCCCACTGCCTCCTTCTCTCCAGGCTGCAGGGACATGCTCGCAGATGGACACGTGTCAGCTGCCCCACCTGGCGCGCAGAGTGCCGGGAGGTGTAGCAGCTGCTCTGTCTCTGAAGTTTAGCCCGTGTTTGCATTTATTTGTTCATTTCATCTGTCAGCCATCCAAGGAGCCCCTTCGGGGACCAGGCTCTGTGCCGGGCACGGGTGCCATGCTGCCCTCGGAGCCCAGTGGGGAGACAGACAGCTGACACCAGCAGGCGGGTGGTGAGGGGGGCGTGGCTGAGCTCACACGGACTGGGGAGGTGACATGGAAGACCAACACATGGATTTGCTGAGAGTGGGGTGCATGGGGAGTACCCCAGGCCTGTTCTGTGCAAAAAGCTAGGGCAAGAGGGAGCCTGCAGTGTATGAGGAACGCCGAGTGCAGAGGTGGAGTGATGAGCGATGGAGAGGGCACGAGGGGGAGCCAGGAGGTGGAGGCGGTGGTGAGAGGTGGGCAGCAGCCGGGAGAACGGCAGGCCGTGTAGCGTGGGCTTTGCACCTTCACCGGAAAGCCGGACAGCCGGGGGCCTGCGGGGACAGCAGGGCGCAGCACTTCCCAGTTCAGAAGGACAGCTTTGACTGGCAGGAGGTGAGTGGGCCCAGCATCCTCCTGACTTGAGACACGGCGAGGACTGGACAGGCACAGGAATGGCCTCGTCCTGGCTCTGGCCCCGGGCCGACCGCTGTGGCCTGACCCTTCCCTTTGCCGCCCAGGTAACTACACGTCTCGAGTCTGGGAGTACTCCTCCACCGTGCAGGGCCCCGAGGACCTGCCCCTGCCCGGGGTCCAAGGCAGCTCCTCCTTCTCTCTGAAAGGTGAGCTGAGCCCTGCTCCCGCCTCCCCCGCCACAGGTAGCCCTGCACCCACCCTGCTCCTCACTCGCCAGGCCCTCGCCTCCCAGGGCCTGAGCCCCTCTCCCTCCCCACCGCCAGGCAGCTGGCCAGGCAGCGTTCTGGGGACTGTTTAATCGCACTGTCCCCTGTGGGGCGATGGGGCCAGGTCACACCCTCCACACCCCTCCTCCCCCCATCCCAGGTGTGTGGGGGCTGAGCCCCACGTCTCCCTACTGCAGAGCGCTGCCTTCCCTATGCTCACCCGTGACCCCTGCTGGGCGAGCTGAGTCCTGTGGCCAGGCGGCACCTGGTGCCGGTCCGCAGAGCCAAAGCCCGCGAGCTGCGTTGGGGAAAGTGGGCACGAGGACCTCCAGGGCCTCCATTTCTGATTTGCTCCCCGGGCTCCACACGGCTGCACAGTCAGCCCTCCGGCCCCTGGAGGCAGGTCGCTTTGAGGGGAGGCTCGTGCCAAACCCCTCACAATGGGCCCAGGCCCTTGCGTCTCTGGCGATGTTCAGGCTTGGTGAGCCCTGGTGCAGGGAGCCCACCCCCTGTCCGCACCGAGGATGCCTGGCCTGGAAGACAGGATGGCGGATGGGGGGGCGGGGCTCTAGGGGGGCGGGAGGCGAGGATCGCAGGGTGGGCACACATCCAGGCAGCGGCCTCTGAAGGCAGCTCCATCCTCCAGCCCCCTCTTCCAGGAGCGATCAGCCAGGTGAAGGGTCCCCGCCGGCAGGAGCTGGGGAACTGGGGTCCCTGTGGCCTGTCTGGCTTCTAACGGGTCCCTCCCTGCTCTGCGGTCAGGCCCAGTCACAGGCTGCCCGGCAGGTGTCAGGTGGGGTGTCCTGCTCCCCAGTGTCTCCTCACCTGCCCACAGAGCCTCCGGTCGGCCTGACCTCAGGGGAGCCCCCTCCCATGCACTGTGTCCTCCAGGAAACCTGGGACACCTGCGTCACCTCCACAGATCAGCTCACCAGCCCCCTGGGAAGGCCCTGGAGGGAGGCAGGGCTGCCTGTGAGCAAGGAGACCCCGCCCAGGACCAGCCCCGCCCGCAGCTGGCGCAGCAGCTCAGGAGGCAGAGAGCTTGGGCTGTGGAAGGCGGCCCCTGAAACGCCCGCTGCTAATGTCTCTCTCTCCCAGCAGGCCCCGGGCGGCCCCCCTACCACTTCCCCACCTTGGGACAGGCCACCTCAGAGTTCCCCAAGCCGGCGGACACCAATGAGCTGTTTAAAATTAGTCCCGGTACCTGTCCGTCCCGCCCCTCTCTCCCACACGGGAGAGCGTGGGTGCCCACTGTCCCCCTGCTGCCCTACGCCTCCTGCGCCCCGGCCCCCTCTCCCGGCTGGTGCGGGGTTTTCTTCCTGGTAACGGCTCCCGCTCAGGGTCAGCAGGACCCTCTCTTTGCAAGGCTGTCCCGCCCCAGGTGCAGGCGGAGCCTAGGGTCTCTGCTTCGTCTCTGCCCTCACCCAGTGCCCGCCAAGGAAGGGCAGCTGGCTAGCATCCTGCCGGTGCTGCCGGTGGCTTCTGGGTCTGACCAGCTTTTGTCCCTTCGAACAGCCTGAGGGCTCTCGGTGGCCTTCGCCAGGGACAGACGTGATTTCTTTTTTTTTAATTTTTAATGTTTTGTGTTTTTTTTTATTGATTTTAGAGAGGAAGGGAGAAGGAGAGAGAGAAACATCAATGATCGGCCGCCTCCTGCACACCCCACAGTGGGGATCGAGCCCGCAGCCCGGGCCTGTGCCCTGACCGGGAATTGAACTGTGACCTCCTGGTTCATAGGTCACTGCTCAACCCCTGAGCCACACGGGCCAGGCTTTCTTTCTTTTTTAATTGTTTGGCCTCATGAATCCCACACTATAAACATCACGCAAAGTTACGTTTATTGATTTTTAGAGAGAAGGGGAGAGAGAGCAAGAAAGAGAAACATCAATGTGAGAGAAACCTTAATCAGTTGCCTCCCACACATGCCCTGATCAGGGGTAGAACCTGCAACCTAGGTATGTGCCCCAAAGAGGAATCGAACCCACAACCCTTTGGTGCCCGGGATGAGGCTCACCTGCTGAGCCCCCGGCCAGGCAGGGCCTGCTGACTTCCTGAGTCCCTTCGCTTCCAGGCCTCAGCCTGGTCTTTCTCTGGCTCTGCTCCTGCCAGGCGCACAGAGATAGGGCGGGCTCAGTGAGGCCCACGGAGCCCAGTGGGCCAATCAGTGAGGGCACATCCGTCTCCGTGCAGCACGGGCTGGGGGCCTCCTGTGGAGCCCGGCAGGCTGTGCTCTGAAGAGGCTTTCCTGGGCTCTGGGGGGGGGGGGGGGTGAGGCTTCAGGACGGGGGTGGGGGGATGGGGGAGGGGGAGAAAATTCCCACAGAGTGGGGTGACCCTGACCTGGATTGGGGGGACACTCCCCTGCTGCCTGGCCCAGCCCACCTCGCCTGCTCCTTCTCTTTCTGTCTGCCTTGGGCCCCCTCCCTTTGGCCAGCCTCCCAGGTTTCCCCAGCGGGCCCCCGGGGGTGCACACCTCCTCAGGTGGCTCTCCTTGGTAACGGGCTGGGTGGAGCTTGGCGGTCTCTCTGGAGATGGGTCCGTGCCCTGGGGGCTCCCAGCGTGCAGGGCCTCCTCTGACCACAGCCTCTGTCTTCCCAGGCTACCCCTCCCTCATGCGGAGCCAGAGCCCCAAGGTCCAGCCCCAGACTTGGAAATCTGGCAAACAGACTTTGCTGGTGAGTGAGGAGCCCTGCGGAGAGCCGTCCGGGCCAGACATGGCCAGATGGGGTGCTAAATGGGGCTCCCCAGTGACAGCTCGTCACTTGCCTGGGGCCTGTGGGGGGACGGTGGCATCTCCAGGCCATGGGCGGGAGGAGGCAGCAGTGGCCGAGGACCTGCACACAGCAAAGGGCAGTAGGAACCCAGGGCTCACAGGCGGGGACGGAAGTCAGCATGGACTTGCTGAGCCTCAGTTTTCTCATCTGTAAAACGGGCGGCCTTGGCTGATATTTGGCAGATGGCTGCTGGGCACCCGTGCTTGCTGAATGGCGGCTTTGCTGCCAGCTCTGGGAGTGACATGCTCAGCCTGGGACGGGCATCCTGGCAAGGCAGTGGGAGAGCTGAGGCAGCGTCTGCAAACTTAGGAACAGATGTGTTTAGGTTTCGGTAGCAGACATGCCGGGCCCTGCACAGACCTCAGCGATCAGACCTTCAAACGCTGTGCACGTCTCCACAGGCTTCTCCATGGAGGCCAGGCCAGCCCTGCAGGGGTCAGCCCGCTGCCCTGGGAGTTGGGCGCACCTGCTGAGGACAGGCTGCTTCTGCTGCCTTTGCACAGGGAGGTCAGAGCACGGGGCGGGCGGACCTGGGCCACAGGAGGGAAGAGGCTGGTTAGTTGGGAGGGAGGCCCTTGAACTTCCTGGCCATTGGAGCTGAGTGACGGTGCATGTGCCGTAGAGCCGGGCCCAGGCCACTGCCGCAGTAGGTGCCCAAAGCAAGTGAGGGGAAGTCGAAGCCCCTGTTCCTGGGCCCAGCCCCCATCCCCCCTCCCCGTCCCCCATGTCCCAGAGCCGCATCTCAGTGGAGGGGGCTCATGGCACCTCCAGATGCCGGGCTGGGCTGGGTCCTGGTGCCTGCAGCTGCGCCCAGAGCTGGGAGAAGAGGCGGGTAATTCTACACCCAGGGAAGGGGCTGGGCGGCCTGGCAGCTGGCCCCAGGCCTCTCACCACCTGCCATGTGACCTCATGGGAGCCACTCTTCCTCGGTGCCTTAGTCTCCCCATCTGTAACATGAGTCAGATGCTGGGATGATGTCATAGCTCTTCCAACCCTCACAGGCTGTGACTGCGACCCAGAGAGGGAATGGGGGTGCGGGGGGAGCACACCCTGCCGGGTGCCTGGGCTGTGTGTCTCCACCACCCCCGCTCGGGGCTACAGAGACAGCACTGTTCACTGACCGCGGCCCGTCTTACTGACCCGCCTCCCTGAACGGCGCAGCCACGGCCAGGCCATTCCCTTTGCTGTATTGAAGGCTTGGGGTCCAGTGGGCACCTGGGGGTCCAGAGACCTGGTCCAGACGCTGTAGCTCAGTGGCTGTGTGCCTTGCCTGTCATCCCCTCCCTGGCCTCCATCTCTTCCCTTGCCTATAGATGGGGTCCCTGAGGCACGAGCCGAGGCCTCAGCCCCGCATTCCCCAGGCCCCAGGCCTGCTGGGGACCGGGCTCAGCAAGGAGTCCGAGGAAATACAGGGTCTAAGCTGGCAAGGCCAAGGACAGGCCTGGGGGCACCTGGTGTCTCCCGGGCCAGGGTCAGGGTCAGGGTCCCAGTGCTTGCCAGGGCCTAGGAAGCGAGGGTGGCGCTGACGATGTGAAGTCGCTGCTGGATGTCACGCACAGACCTGGCCGGAGAGGGTCCCTGGCTCTGTCCTGAGAGGTGCTTCCTGAGTCCTGAGGAGGAGCCAGGATGGAAGAGGAGGGGCTGAGACGGGCCGTGGTCCCTGCTGGGCTGGGGCGGGTGCAGGCCTCTCTCTACCGCCTCTGTCAGGAGATCCAGGCAAAGCCCTCGAGACCCGGGAGTGGTTTGGAGAAATGGGTGGGGACGGTGGGTGCACGGACCGGCCTGCTGGGCCTGGCGACCTGGTTCCACTTACCAGCTGTGACCGGGCAAAGCGCTCAGCCTGGCAGCGCCTCGGTTTGTTCCCCTGGAGGGTGGGCGTGAGAGCAGTAGCCCAGGTAACGGGCGGCGGCGGCAATCCCACAAGTCCGTGTGTGAGCAGCGCCTGTGGCTCTGCTGAGTAGAGAGCCCTGCAATGGCTGGGAGGCCCTGGGCCATGCAGGGAATTGGACGAGGGGCTGAAGTTCAAGCTCACCAACCAATGGAGGGAAATAAACTCTAATTAGGATTTGAGCCTGGAAACTGACATGGGCGCCCGATCCTGATCACAGCATAGATCGAGCTTGCAGGTTAGGCCACAGCTCATAGGATTGTTGGGGTTCAGACCACTGCTGCTTCCTGGGGTTAGGGTGGGGTGGGTCTGGCTAATGGGGTCCCCGCCATGTGCACCCCTAACTACTCTTGTTCCCGCAGTCTCACCACCGGCCATTCTACGTCAACAAAGGCAACGGGGTTGGCTCCAACGAGGCCCCGTGAGCTCCAGAGGGAACGAGGCACCCCCTCCCGCTGACCCTGCTGCTCTTGCTACTGTCGCGGCTGCAGGAAGGCTGGTGCTGTGCCTGCCGTCCCCAGCCCTCTGCCCGCCCCCAGGGCCATCCTGGCCACCCCCCCCTTCCCCTTGGCCACACTCCACCCAGGCCGCTCTCCCACTTCCGGTTTCTAATGGTCACGGTCTTCGTTCTGCTCAGAAGCCAAGCATCACGGGGGTGGGAGACAAGTGAGCTTCTCTCCCCGACCCCCACCTTTCTCTTCAGTGGGACTAGAGATGGCTGCCACATGGGACCAGCCTGCCTCCTATCAGGCCCTGCTGCCCTCAGGATGGGCCCTGCTCTCCAAGCCCTGGCCCCATGCTGCGAGCAGTGGGTGCCTGGCCCAGCCCTCACTTCCCACCCGCGGGGGCCCATCCAGGAGAGACTGTTGCTGTGCCCTGCCCTGGCCCTCCCTGTCCAGGCCCAATCTGGCAGACCTTCAGCCCGTGGCCATGACAGAGGGAGGCTTCTTAGGGTCTTGGCATCGTCCCTGGGCTCCCACACCCACTCTGGGTCTGCAGTCCCGCAGGGCGGCTCTCCTGGCTGGCGGGACTTGAGCCAGAACATTCTCTCTCTGAGATGTGCAATTCCCTGACAATGGAGTCCCAGGCCCAGCTGCCCTGCAGAACACCATTTACCTGCAGAGCCCGTTAGTTCTGTAATTTTGAATCCCCTGGCGATGGGTAGTCAGCGCCAGGGGGGTGGAGGGTGGGGGGGGAGTGTGCTGGGCGGGAAGACCACGCTATTCAATGAGGTGCCTCTACGCTGCCTACTGCCCGCACACCCCCCCACTCCCAATCCCCACCCCCCATCCCTCTTACCCCCTACCCCCTACCCAGCACAGTCTCCCTCTCCACCGATGCCTCCCCAACGCGTGCTGCCATGGCTAGGGGTCTGGAGAGGAGACCAAACCGGGGGCAGCAAGTGGGGTCATTCTTCTCACAGCCCCTCCCTCCTCCGGGGGAGGCTGGGCCCTGGCAGGAGGGGGAGGGGCAGACATTCAGCTCAGGCCGCCACTCAAGCCACTCAATAAACCGCTAATCGCTACTCCTCTTGTGTTGAACAAGCGCATCCCTGGGTGGAGAGGAAGACAGGAGATGCCCTGAGGCGCTTCAGGGAGGAGAGGGATGCATCAGGGCTGGGCGCTTTGCCATCCGGGCCTCCCCTAGGCCGTGGGGGGGGGGTGGGCTGCAGCTCCGTGAGCGTGAGCGTGGGGGGGGGGGGGGAGCCCTGAGGAGGGCTCGGCACCCAGCAGCCCATCTCCATGGGCCACCCTGCAGGCCTGTGGCCCTGAGTGTGGTCAGGGGCTGCACTGCTGGCCTCCAGGGACGCCTAGATTCTCAGAGACAGGTCCTGGCCGCCACACCTTGGGTCCCTCCCTGAGCCCTTCAGCCCCAGAGGAGGGGAGTGGACAGGAACCCAGGTCTGTCTGAGTTCTCTGGGCTGACAGCCATGGGGGCAGCTGGTCCCTGCCTGTCCCAGGCCTGGGCCTCACCAGGAGGGTGGAGGCCGGGAGGTGAGAAGACAAAACAGCCATGTTGACGGGACCCTCCCAAGCCCTACCGACTCCATCCATGCTGGAATTGTGGCGATAAAGCAATCAGAGAAGGGGAGGCGGGGCAAGGGGCATCTCCCCCGAATCGGGAGGCACAGAGAAGCAAACACACTTCCATCCTCTTTCCTCAGGCCCAGCAAGTCCTGTCCACGCTGACCTGTGCCATGGCCTCCCCTGGCGGGGGGTGGGGAGCTCCCCTCCTGGCTGGTCACTTGAGCTGTGTGAGCTGGGCAGGCTGCCTGCCCTCTCTGGCTTGCCCTTCCCCATGCAGAACACGAGGCACTTACACTGGGTCATTACGAGGCCCCTCCCAGCTCGAATGGAAGGGACTGGAAAACTGAGTGTGGTCCCAGGCTGGGGCACCCTGATTAGGATGGGGTGACGGCCAGATGGATGGGACTCCCACATCCCCAGGGTCCCACTGCCCAGCCCACCAGTCAGGGACTCAGGCCCTATCCAGCTCCGCTCTGGTGCTGGGCTGACCAGCAGACCTGAGCGATGGATGAGTGATGACTCCGACGCATGTTTCTGTGAAAGAGAGGGCTAAGGGGCTGCCTGGCTAAAGGAACCAGACAGCCCCATTCGCCTGCCTCCTTGGGCTTTTATTGTAGCAACAGCTTGAACTAAAATTAGCTATTAGATACTATCAGCAGGGTGAGCATCCTTGAGAAGACACATGCGTCTGCAGTGTTTTGTTTTGTTTTTAAATTAAATCTTTATTGTTCAGATTATTACATGTGTTCCTCTTTTTTCCCCCCCATAACTCCCCTCCTCCCAGTTCCCACCCCACCCTCCGCCCTCACTCCCCACCCACTGTCCTCATCCATAGGTGCACGATTTTTGTCCAATCTCTTCCCTCACCCCTACACTCCTCCCCCCCCCCCCAAGAATAGTCAGTCCACTCCCTTTCTATGCTCCTGATTCTATTATAATCACCAGTTCATTCTGTTCATCAGATTATTTATTCACTTGATTTTTAGATTCACTTGTTGATAGATGCGTATTTGTTGTTCATAATTTGTATCTTTACCTTCTTCTTCTTCTTCCTCCTCTTCTTAAAGGATACCTTTCAGCATTTCATATAATCCTGGTTTGGTGGTGATGAACTCCGTTAGCTTTTCCTTATCTGTGAAGCTCTTTATCTGACCTTCAATTCTGAATGATAGTTTTGCTGGATAAAGTAATCTTGGTTGTAGGTTCTTGGTATTCATCACTTTGAATATTTCTTGCCACTCCCTTCTGGCCTGCAAAGTTTCTGTTGAGAAATCCGCTGACAGTCGTATGGGTACTCCCTTGTGGGTAACTGACTGTCTTTTTCTTGCTGCTTTTAAGATTCTCTCTGTGTCTTTTGCTCTTGGCATTTTAATTATGATGTGTCTTGGTGTGGTCCTCTTTGGATTCCTTTTGTTTGGGGTTCTCTGCGCTTCCTGGACTTGGAAGTCTATTTCTTTCACCAGGTAGGGGAAGTTTTCTGTCATTATTTCTTCAAATAGGTTTTCAATATCTTGCTCTCTCTCATCTTCTGGCACCCCTATAATTCAGATGTTGGTAAGCTTGAAGCTGTCCCAGAGGCTCCTTACACTATCTTCGTATTTTCAGATTCTTTTTTCATTTTGCTTTTCCGGTTGGGTGTTTTTTGCTTCTTCACATTTCAAATCTTTGACTTGATTCTTGCGCTCCTCTGGTCTGCTGTTTGGAGCCTGTATAATATTCTTTATTTCAGTCAGTGTATGCTTAATTTCTAGTTGGTCCTTTATTACAACATCGAGGGTCTCATTAGATTTCTTGAGGATCTCACTATATTTATCGGCGGTCTCACCAGTCTTTTTGAGGGCCTTACTAAATTTATTGGCGGCTTCTAGACAGTTCTTGAGAGACCTTAAAAGTGTGGTTTTGAACTCTATATCCAGCATTTTGCTTTCTTCCATTTCTGTCATTTGTGTCCTGTTTCTTTGTCTCCGCATTTTTTATGCTTTCTTGGTGCACCCCCTAGTGGTCTTCATGCGCAGTCTTGTTGTAGTTAAGCCTTGATTGTTGTAGGTAACACTGGGGGGGATTTGACCTCCAGGCCAAGTGGCTGTGAGAATCAGCTGTGTCTGCAGTGGGAGAACTTCTGTCCTCTAGGGAGGTGCTAATCTAGCCTTTGCCTGAGGCTATCCAGCAAATGCCTCTGTGCAGGACTTGGGCAGGGCGGGTCGCACGGGATCAACAGGGCGGGCCGAGCAAGCAGTTATGGCTGCTCTCAGTCTCGTCCCCAGAGGCTCTGCCTCTCAGTGTCCCAGCAACCGCTGCAAGCCCCTCGGAGAGAAAACTGCCCTCGAGTTCCGACCAATGCCAGACAGTCCCGCTTCTCCCGTATGAGTCTGCGTCCCCAGAGACTCGCCCGAAACTGGAGCCAAGAGCCTGAGACTCCCGATTGAAAACGACAACCGCGCCCTCAGCCACCAGCCCGCTCCGCATGCACCTCCGCACCTTAGTATTTTACTTCCTCACCGCACCTTCTCTGAGTCTCGGTATGCTTTTCTCTTTCCTTCTAGTTGTAGAATTTCCCCTCAGCCAGCCTTCCTGTGGTTCTGGGTGATGTCCGTTCTGTCTTTAATTGTATTTTTGAAGTGGTTGTGCAAGGCAGCAATCTCCGGTGTTTACCTATGCCGCCATCTTGGTTTCCCTCTGCAGTGTTTTTTAAGCAAGGACACTTTGAAGTCTAAATATAAAGATTCTAGTAAAACACTGGGGTTGGGGGTTGGGGAGGAAGGTTCATACTTGATTGGAAAAGTCAAGGCAGGGGCTGCTGCCTTCAGCAAAGTCCCCCTCGAGGCCCCCGACCTTCCAGAGATGCCTCCTGACAGACCTTCCAACCAAGTCCCGTGCTGCCCCACATGCTGGACCCGGGTCTTCCAGGCCCGCCTACCACAAGACACCTGTGTGTACGGGGCTACTGGGTCCTCTTCTTAGAATAGTGCAGGGGTGTGGGCAGGGCTTCTCGCCTCCACTTGGGGAAAGATGGTGGGAGTGGAGGGTGAAGCAGACAAAAGGGGACATGGGGAGATGCCCCGCAAGGGGCATCAGGGTATCTTGTCGTGTGGGCTTTGGAGCAGGGAGCAGCGCTTGGGACTGATGGCCTGAGTCAGAGCACAAGGGGGCGACTCACCAGCGTGACCGTGGGCTCACCAGTGCGACCGTGGGCTCACCAGTGTGGCCTTGGACTCACCAGTGCGACCGTGGGCAGCGGCTCAGCCTGCAGGAGGGTAACGGCGTCTGAAAGGACCTCGGAAGAGCCCACACAGTGTGTGAAGCCCCAGCACGCCAATATTGTGACGGCTGTCGGATCATCATCAGCAACAATGACAACATCTCCCCCTGCAGCCAAGCTTGATTTTTAACCTTCTGCACTTGGACAGGAGATGTAACCAGACAAACATCGGGTCTGTGCCCGTCACTACCTGAGCCAAGTCGGCAGAAACGGTGAATCCTATGAGCGTGTGTTCCAGTCCTGCCGGCAGCTGGAGAGCAGCAGGTCACCCACAGAAATCTGCCCGCCCCCCCCCCACTCTCCCCCAGTTGCTGTATTGGGTAGAAGGACAGAGATTACAGGGGAAGGAGGCAGAGGGTGTGCCAGATGGGCCGTTCACAGGCAATGCGGGCTGGATATGCAAAGGCCTGTGGGTAAGCAAAGGCCTGTGAGTAAGCAAAGGCTGGGGCCTTGACGGGCTGGGGGCTCTGGTCTCTGCAATGAGGCTGCTCGTCTTTCATGATCACGGGCAGCTCCTGGTGGGGGGGGGATGGGTCCCACTGCAGCTCCCAGCCAGGTGAGCATGCGCCTCTGCAACCAGAACAGCAATCCCGGCCACAGAGCAGGACTCGCCTTCCTCGCAGTCACAGCTGGCCCCGCGTTCCGTTTCTGCCCCTGTCAGAGGGACCCAGTGGGGGCAGCTGGGTAGTTTCCCACCGTTTTTTTGTGGGTTTTTTTTTTTCCCATCCAGGGAATCCGCCAAAGGCTCTCTGCATTTCAGGGATGTGGCCAGAAGGTGGCAGAATTTCACTGCCGTTGAATGGGCACTAAGCCTCCCTCCCCAGTCAGGCCTGGCCACACCCCCTTCACAAGGGGTGGCCCTTCCCTCTTTCTGCATGAACTGCAGGGGCCTTATCCGAGGCTGTGGAATGTGACCACAGGATGACAGGCCCCCAGCTGAGTAGGGACAAGGGGCTTGCTGCTCACCCCAACCCAGCACGGGAGCTGCCGGGTCCCCTCCATGTGGGCGCTGAGCCCTCGCTGTGGATGGGAGGGTGGGCCTGCAGGAGAGGTTGGGTGGGCTCGGCAGGCTCCGTCCTGAAGCCTCTGATGTGGGAGGGATGGGGTTATGGACAAGGCAGGCCACCAGGTAAGGGTGGGGTGGAAAGGCCGTCCTCAGAATCAGGTGCCTGAGGGCTGCAGCCTGCAGAGCCCTGACTTCTATCATCCTCCTTCTCCCACCCACAGAGCAAAGGCATCTACTTGCCGTCTGATTGACAACGCAGAGCTCTGAAGGGGGCCCAGGAATAACTGCCCAGAGGGGGCGGGCAGAGGTGTGGGTCCAGCACCGCCCCCCCTCACTCCCCACTGAACCCTCCCTGGGGGAAGAGGCGCTGCCGGGCTTCCTCCTGGCGGGTGTGGGGCAGAGGGAGGGCTGAGCCCTCAGATCCTCCAGCCAGAAAGGCGCGTCCTGTTGGGGGTCGGGGTTCGGAGGACAGGTCTGCAGGCTGCAGCACCGTGGCCCTGTCGCCTCTGTACCCCCAGGCGAGGCTGTGACCCCACCAATGTGACCTGGGGCCGAGCCCAGGTGAAGGCAGCACAGGTCTGAAGGGAGCCGTCCGGCCTCAGGCTTCCGGTCAACAGCCTGGGTGGTGAGTCCCCCTCACTGGGCTGCCCAGGGCAAAGGTCGATGCTGGCGAAAAGCATCTGGTAAGAGTTTAAAGAATGGGTAGGAACCGAGCTGAGTAGATGGTCAGGTATGACTGTGCCCATTTCACAGGTAAAGAAACAGAGGCCGTGTGTCTCGGTGACCCACTGAAGGATGCGTTGCTGAGATAAGGTGGAGCGGACGCTGCCTCCAGGACACCCTCCTGCCCCCGCCCTCCTCATCGCCCCGCCCCCTCCTCGCCCCGCCCCCTCCTCTCCCCTGGCCACGCAGCCTTCCAGACTCCGGGGTGCAGCAGGCTGGCGGCCTTCCTCTCAGGAGAGCTGGTGGGTGTTGAGGATGGAGGAGGCTGGAGATGGTCCATGCAGGTGAGCGAGGGGCCCTGGCGTCCCCTTCAGTGGGACCAGGGGTCTCTGCACCCAGGGGTGCCTGCCCGTCAAACATACACACACCTGATGAGCAGCAGGTAGTCCCGCCCCCAGGATTCACCGCACACCAGGCAGCTGGGCAGAGCCAAGCACAGAGCAGCTAACTCACCCTTCCTGGGGGAGCGCCCCCCCGCCTGCTGCAGGGGATGCCCTGTGGGGCAAGCAGGTCTGGGGGCCCTGGAGGAGGCTCGGGAACCAGGCCGGGAGGCAGCCTTCCGGGAGACAGTGCAGCCTGAGGTGGCAGCGAGGTGGGTGTGAAAGGCGGGGCAGCTGCCAGGCCAGAGGTAAGCTCGGTGCAGCCGCCCGTGCGGCCAGGAGACCCGCCCCGGATCATTCCCACAGAAAGGGGAACAGGTCCTCCGAGGGTTAGGGGAGACATTTGCAGAGTGAGCTGCGTCAGCGCCCCTTCCCTCGGCTTCCCCTCTGGCCTCAGCCTCCCTCTGTCTGTGCCTCTCACCCCTGTTTCTCCCGAGGTTCCCACTCTCACGGGTGCCCCTCCCCAAGGTGCCCAAGGCCCCTCGGGCCTGGTTTCACTCCTGTCCAGGACGAAGGTGCTGAGCTGAGCTGTCTCCTGCAGCTGGGAGTCTGAGGGCAAGCAGGGTGCGGGCAGCACAAGGAGGCTCCCCTTCTCACCCCGCCCACCCTCCCCCCATCCGGGCAGCCTGCTCCCTGCTGGCCCAGGCGACTCCCTGCATGGAAAGGTAGAGAGGGGCCTAGAGGCCGGACGCTATGTCACTTGCTTGGGTTCAGTAACCTGGTCAATGGCAGAACCGAGGCTGTGGGACTCCCAGGCCAGCGGGCACCAGGCCCGGGCAGAGCTGACTCAGGGCCACGCAGACCCGCCGGCATGAGGGTGAGCTCGGACCCAGATCCCAAGTCCTCCTGGGAGGGAGACCCCCGGGAGGGAGCCCTGGGCCAGGAGTCGGGGCAGGCCTCAGAGGGGCTCTCTCTCTTTTTAATGTTCTAGAAGCTTTATTTATTTATTTTCCTGTTTTGTGGGGTTGTTTGGTTTTTTAATTAAATTGGGGTGGCGTTGGTCCACATGAACATACAGGTTTCGGGTGTGGGTTTCTGTGTGGCAGGATCTGTGTATTGCACCGCGTGCCCACCTCCCAGAGTCAGATCCCCTCCTGTCACCTCATAGTAGGCCCCCTTCTCCTCATCCCCCCTCCGGCCCCACCACGTGCTGTTAGTGTCGGCGCTGTCCCTTTTATACCCACACAAGGGTGAGGTCATAGGGTCTCCGCTGGTTCTGTCCGAGGGGCGCTTTGACTTGCCGAATGGATTCAGAAAAGACCGCTCTGGGCTGGGCGGGCTGCCTCCTGTGCCAAAGCTGGGGGCGGGCTGCTCTCCGACCCAACTGCCCCTTCCCTGCGGACCCATCCCTGCTCCTCTCCCGCGGCCCCGCCCCTCACGGCATCTGAGCCTCAGGGTCAGCTCCTGAGTGAGGCCACGTTCAGAGTTGCACAAAAGGTCGCCACTCAGCCCCCTGGTGCTTAGGACTCTGCACGGCCCCTCCCACTGCACTGGGCCTGGGAGGCGGGGGTCCTGTAGCTCCTTTCCGGGAGCCAGAGGCCAGCAGGCATGTAGGGTGCACTGGCAAGTGGAAGAGGACTTGGGAAATGGAAACAGGACTCCAGGGCCCCAGGGGCCGAGGCAGCTTTCCCAACAGAGAGCAGTGCTATGTCAGGGTGTCTTCGACCTTCGGGTTCCCAGCTCCTGTCTCTCAACCCTCTCTTGCCTTTTTCCTAAATTCTTTTTTTTTTAATATATATTTTTTTGTTGATTACAGAGAGGAAGGGAGAGGGAGAGAGATAGAAACATCCATGATGAGAGAGAATCCCTGATCAGCTGCCTCCTGCACGCCCCACACTGGGGATCGAGCCCACAACCCAGGCATGTGCCCTGACTGGGAATCGAACCGTGACCTCCTGGTTCATAGGTCAATGCTCAACCCCTGAGCCACGCCGGCGGGCCCTTTTCCTAAATTCTGAGACGATGAAACACAACTGCATTTGGCCAACAGGGCCTGACTCCCTGTGACCAGCTTCACTACGTGCTGACGGACAGGCCCGGCCCAGGAGCCTGGCACTGACCATTCTTCCGTCCTGTGGGCAAACTTGTTATTTACATTCTTTGGTGTGTGATTTGCACCTTGGTGTGGCCGCCTCTCTGTGAAGACCTGTGGCTCTCATCCTGAGGGCCGGCCCGGGCAGGCCGGGTCACCAGTGCTGGCAATGTGGGCGTGGGTTTCAGTATCCCTTACATGCAACCTCTGTCCACCCTCACTGCCCTGGTATGAAACTCCCTCTGGCTCTCTCAGCTCCACAGCCCTCCTCTCACTCCACAGCAGACACCCCCCCAGCCATCCTTGTTCTAGGACATGAGCCTCAGTGTCCCCCTTTTTTGGGAGAGGAAGCTACCAGACCTCGGTTGGGAGAGTGGAGGTGTCTGTGAGCGTTGCCCAGTGGTGGGTGTGAGAGCTGGCTGGTGTTGGCTCCTAAGAGTCAGTGGTTAAATTCTCAGTGGCTTTGCAAGCTTGTGGATCAACACAGTATTATATAAAACTAAATTATATAAACTTACAATTAAATCAGTTCTATTCAACACAAAGGGAATAAATTCTCAAAACTCATTACTTCTGAATTATTTTACTACTAGTGACCTGGTGCATGAAATTTGTGCACATTAAAAGGGAATTAATTAGAGGAAATATTTTAATATTGCTATTTGCCCTTTCTCTATAATATAAGTATCAGCGATGAAAGAAAATTAGTAAAATGTATATGAAAATCTTCCTCCTGTCAACGTCTGGGGCACGCCGTGGGACCCAGAGTCAAGTCCCCGCCCACCCACGTGCACCTCAAAATCGCGCGAGACCCAGACCCGGCCGGCCCCACCCCCATTGGGCTCAGGGGTGGGCAAACTTTTTGACTCGAGGGCCACAATGGGTTCTTAAACTGGACCGGAGGGCCGGAACAAAAGCATGGATGGAAGGTTGTGTGAACTAATATAAATTCAAAGTAAACATCATTACATAAAAGGGTACGGTCTTTTTTTTTTTAGTTTTATTCATTTCAAATGGGCCGTAGTTTGCCCACGGCTGGGCTAGATCCAGATGCGGCCGACCCCACCCCTGACAAGCTCCACTAGGTGGGGGGCAGGGCCTGAGGTCCCCATCAAGCCCCGCTGGGTGGGGGGTGTGGCCGGAGGTCCCCCATTGCTAGAAATAAGGCGAGCCCCTGAGTCAGGGGTCCTGGTGGAACACAAGTCATAGTTGGAGCCAGGCAGCAGGCGGACATCTGTGCTTCTACGCAGAAGGGTGCACACATGGTCTGGGAGCGCGCACACCCAGCGGGCGGCCTGTTTGGCTTTATAACCCCTGACGTGTGACCTGTCCCTTGCTCCTGATTGGTGCTCAGGCGCACAGTTTTTCCCGATTGGCTAATTCAAAGGGAGGGGTTGGCCTTTGCTGTTTCAAGATGGTGGCCCCCAGGGGAGCTGCAAGCCATGCGGCCAACAGGGCGGCTGCCAAGTGACACAGCCTAAATGGCGGCTGACCACACTGTTCTTTGACAGAAGAGATGACTGGCTCATTCTCACACCATCAAGCTCCACATGGCAGGGAGCGTGACCTCAGGTCCTCCGGCCCAGGGATGGAGCAGGGGTGCGGCCTGAGGTCCCTGCTGATTGCTCGTTAAGGCTCATTTCGGGAACTCGGCCTCCACTGTGGGCACAGCCATCTTGACTGTTAGGGTGTGATGGTCAATTTGCAAATTCCCTCTTTATTAGATAAGATTATCCACGCTCTTGAGGCAATTTCTGTCAATGGTGTCTGTGTGTTGGACATGCTACCTGGGGGCTCACTGCTAAGCATCTTCCCAAACCAGCTCAGTAATGCCACCCGCAAGTGAGTAGGTGGGAGGATTCACACCATGAAAACTAGCAAATGCTGAAAGTCAGGACTTTATTTATAGTTTATTTATTTAGACTTAAAATAGTGATGGGAACATCTTAATAATGCAGATTAAACCTATAGGTGTGTTTTATGTGTAGTTATTACATTTTACATAGCACAACAAATGGAGGAAATGCTCTTGCAGTCATTGAAAATGATTATCTCATGCAGCAAAGAAGTCGCTCATGTCATGGATGGACAAAGAAGTTTCAACAAACATCTTTGTTGTTTTGAATTCTTTTGACCCATTAATATAGATGCAAATATTAACAACATTCATGTGGGAACTACACTCGCTTGTCAATTGCAACCATAGGTTGGCAACAGTCATAAAAGTTCTGCAAAACCCATCAGAATTGCCCGGCTGGCATGGCTCAGTGGTTGAGCATTGACCTATGAACCAGGAGGTCACAGTTCAATTCCAGGTCAGAGCTCATGCCTGGGTTGTGGGTTTGATCCCCAGTAGGGGGCATGCAGGAGGCAGCTGATCAATGATTCTCTCTCACCATGGATGTTTCTCTCTCTCTCCCTCTCCTTTCCTCTCTGAAATCAATAAAAATATATTTTAAAAATCAACAAAGTCATTCTGTCGGAACCAATTAGCTACACAGAATCCTATATAATAAAAACATAATATGCAAATGGACAGAATGGCAGAATGACCAGTAGGTGGGGGGCAGAGCCAGTGAGTAGGTGGCACCAGGCCAGCCAAGGTGCATGCCAGCAGGCAGAGGGAGGGGACAGCAAAGGGGTGGGTAGGGACGGTGGCAACCAGCAGTGGGCGATGGGGGCCGGCGCCATCCCCTGATTGCCTGCCTAATCACTTCCCACAGAGGGAGGCCAGAGCAGGCTTAAGCTATCAGTTGGACATCCCCTGAGGGCTCCTGGACTCTGAGAGGGCACAGGCCAGGCTGAGGGACACCACCCTGCCAGTGCATGAATTTTCATGCACTGGGCCTCTAGTCCTATCTAATAAAAGAGAAACATGGTAATTAGCCATACATCCGCTACCCTTCCCATTGGCTAATCAGGGCTATATGCAAATTAACTGCCAGCCAAGATGGCGGCCGGCAGCCAGGCAGCTTGAAGCGAACATGAGGCTTGCTTGCTTCAGTGACGGAGGACTCCAACGTTCCCCACCTGCCTTGCTGGCCTCTGAGCTTGCAGTTTGAAACATTGTTACAAATATAGAAGCTAAACAAAACCCCAGAAACCTGCTTTCAGCCAGCCGGGATCTCAGAGCTGGAGTTGAAACAGTGTTTCGAGTATAGAACCCAAACAAACCAGATACCTGCTTTCAGCAGCAGAGGCCTAAGAGCTGGAGCCAAGCCTCAGAGCTAAAGCTGGCCCAGAATTTTTAAAAAAAAGAAAAAAAGGAGTGGTTGGGAGCTTCAGTCACCCGCCAGCCTGAAAACAGCCCTCAGCCTCTCATCCAGACTGGCCAGGCACCCCAGTGGGGACCCCCACCCTGATCCAGGACACCCTTCAGGGCAAACCAGCTGGCCCCCACCTGTGCACCAGGCCTCTATCCTATATAGTAAAAGGGTAATATGCCTCCCAGCACCAGGATCAGCAGAGCTGGGAGGCCTCCCGGCACCGGGATCAGCATGACAGGGGGCAGCGCCCAAACCCCCTGATCGCCCTGCGGCTCTGTGTGTGACAGGGGGCGGGGCCACAACCTCCCTATCCGCCCTGCTCTGTTAGTGACAGGGGAAGGTGCCCCAACCCCCTGATCATCCCTGCTCTGTGCCTGATAGGGGGGAGCTCCCCAACCCCCTGATCGCCCTGCGGCTCTGTGTGTGATAGGCTGCGGTGCCCCAACCCCCTGATCGGCCCTGCTCTGTGTGTGACAGGATACGGCGCCCCAACCCCCCCCCCCCCCCCCCACACACACACACAGGCCCTGCTCTGTGTGTGACAGGGTAGAGCCATAACCTCCCCATCGGCCCTGCCCTGAGTGTGACAGGGTGCAGTGCCCCAACCCTCTGATCCGCCCTGCTCTGTGCATGACAGGGTACGGAGCCCCAACCCCCTTGATGGGTCCTGCTCTGTGAGTGACAGGTGGCAGCTCCTCAACCCCCCAATCGGCCCTACCCTGAGCGTGACTGAGGGTGGCATTGCAACCTCCTGATCTGCCCTGCTCTGTGCATGACAGGGGGCGGTGCCCCAACTCCCCAATCAGCCCTGCTCTGAGCCCGACCATGGGCTGCACCTAGGGATTGGGCCTGCCCTCTGCCACCCAGGAGCAGGCCTAAGCCAGCAGGTCATTATCTCCCGAGGGGTCCCAGACTGCGAGAGGGCACAGGCCAGGCTGAGGGACCCCCCCCCCCCCCCGAGTGCACAAATTTTTGTGCACGGGGCCTCTAGCCTATATATATAAAAGCCTAAGCAACTGGCTGATTGGCCAGTAGCTATGACATGCACTGACCACCAGGGGGCAAATGGTGAACACAGAAGCTGCTGAGCTGCAGTGACTTGGCAGCTGCAGTTCTTGGTGATACACCAAGAACCAGAGAGGAGGGAGCCCGATTCTGGGGTGCCGTTACCTGAGAACCACCCTCTTGCAATCTGGGACCCCTGGGGGCATATTGGAGAGCCAGTTTCGCTCAATCCTCACAGTCCAAGCTGAAGGACCCCACTGGTGCAGGAATTCATGTACCGGACCTCTAGTTTATAATAAAGGATATTGTGTATTTTATTATTATTTACAAAATACATGCAAAATAGCCTTTATATCAGTAAGTTACACACACATTTCCCCAGTAGTTAAGCCTTTACCAGCACATCCTTTCCTGAACTAATGGGGGAGATACTCCTCCCTACCATCTGCCCCCACGCCAGCTCTAGGGTGCATATGATGTCATCATCTTTAATGGCAGCTCTGGACGGGGAAAGGTATTGGCCTTCCCCCTCCTCCTCAGCCCTCCACGTAGACTGTCCCCAGTCATGACCCAGCACTGCTCCAGGGGGTCCCAGGGGAGGGGGTGTCCTCAGGGCACATCCCTGGGCAGAGAGAAGAAGCACACTCTGGGGGGCCTCTTCCCCTGCTGCTCACTCCACCTGGCATCCGACCAGCTCGCCGGGCTCCTGTCCCTGGCCCCTTGGCAATCTCTTCTCAATAGAGAGCCAATGAAGTCCTCTTTATTCATGTATTTACTTATTTACTTTTTTGTTAATCCTCACTCGAGGATATTTTCATTGATTTTTAGAGAGAGTGAAAGACAGAGAGAAACATTGATGTGAGAGAAACACCACAATTCGTTGCCTCCTGCTCACGCCCCAACCAGAGGAGAAGCCCGCAACCAAAGTATATGCCCTTGATCAGAACCGAACCCAGGACCCTTGGGTCCGCAGGCCGATGCTCTACCCACTGAGCCAAGCCGGCCAGGGCCAAACAAATCCTTTTTAAACCTACCTCAGATGGCGCCCTCCTCTGCTGGGAGGTCCTGCCTGGTTTGCTTTTCATGTCTCGCCCTCTGTGATCCCATCCGGCCTCCTGCTGCCGCCTCCTTCCCACTCCCGCTCCCGTGCCAGCACCTGACCCTCTGCAGCTGCCGCTCACCAGGCAGCTCTCCCCAGGGTCTGTGTGCTGGCTGCTCTGCCTGGCATCTCTTCCTCCAGCATCTAGCGCTCCCTCCTGCACTTCCTTCACCTCCTGCTCACCCTCCCACTGAGGCATGGCTAGTTTCCCTTTCAGCGCGTCACTACGCCCACCCTGATGCACTCCACCTTCCTGACCCGGATCCATTTCTTATTTTCCAGAGTATTCCTCACCTTCAATACACTAATGTCCATGGCAATGGTGAGTCCGGAGGCCGGGACCTTCTATTCACTGCTCTACCTGTATTGTCAGAACACGCCTCTGCCACACGCGTCCATAGAGACTGTGAAGCAAAGCTTTCTGCCCAGCCGCGTGGCTCAGGGGCTGAGTGTCAGCTCAGGAACCAGGAGGTCAGGTGTCGATTCCCGGTCAGGGCACATGCCCGGGTTGTGGGCTCCATCCCCAGTGGGGGGTGTGCAGGAGGCAGTGGGGTTCCATGATTCCCTCTGATCATTGATGTTTCTCTCTCCCTCTCCCTTCCTCTCTGAGATCAATAAAAATATAGAAAAGAAGAAAGAAAGAAAGCAAGAAAGAGAGAGAGAGAGAGAGAGAGAGAGAGAGAGAGAGAGAGAGAGAGAGAAAGAAAGAAAGAAAGAAAGAAAGAAAGAAAGAAAGAAAGAAAAAAAGAAAGAGAGAGAGAAAGGGAAAAGAAATGCTTTGTGAGAGAAAAGGGACCTTCTGAGGAGGCGTCTGCTGGAGCCGGGTCGGGGGGCCGCCGCCTCCGCTCAGCCTGGCTTCCCCGTCCTCCCCAGCCGGAGCCTGTCAGGGGCCCTGGGTTAGTCAGGCTTCTCCAGGGACACAGAGCCAATGGGTATAAGCGGACAAATAGTCGTAGAAAGAGGGCGATTCTAAGGAACTGGCTCCGGCGCTTGTGGCGGCTAACCCGCCCGAGGGCAGCGTGCAGCGGGAGCCTGGCTCAGTCCCCGGCGGCAGGAGGCTCGCTGCCCCACCTGCCCGGCGGCAGTGCGGTTTGCTCTTCCTCGGCCTTGAATGCTCTTTCGCTCCTCGCTCCTCGGTGTGCATGGGCCCTCGCACACTAGGAGGCCACCTGCTTCCCCAGTGCCTGGTTCAGGTTCACTCACCAGCAGCTCCCTCCCGACTCGCCTGGAGCCTGTGGCCAGTCAGGTCGGCACGACATGTACAATTAGTCACCACAGGCCGTCTACCTGTCCCCACCCTCACGGAGCAGGCGGACAGCAGTGTAGCCAGACAGCCAGGGTCCAGCTGCCCGTCACTACCTGAGCCGATTCGCCAGAGGCGGTGAATCCTGTGAGCGTGTGTGTTCCAGTCCTGCCGGCAGCGTGGAGAGCAGCAGGTCACCCAGAGACATCTGCCCCCGCACCCCCACTCCCCCCCAGCTGCTGTATGGGTAGAAGGACAGAGATTACAGGGGAAGGAGGGAAAGCGTGTGCCAAATGGGCCGTTTATATCGGTAAATTACACACACATTTCCCCAGAAGGGTTAGTGATATGCAAAGGGCTGTGGGTTCTGGTTCCTGCCACAAGGTTGTTAATCTCTCCATGATAATCTGCATCTCCACGTGCAGCTCCCACCAGGTGAGCATGCCCCTCCTGTAATGCGAACAAGACAATCCCGGCCACCGAGCAGCAGTCACACTCCTGACTTTCATAGCTGGTCCCACATGCCAGCTGCCCCTGTCAGGACTGGTCCACTCCCTCATTCTCACCCAGTGGCATTTACTGAGCACCTGCTCTGGGCTCCTGTTCGGCTGCCGCGGACGCGGGCCCGGGGGCAGGCAGGAGGGCTGGCTCTCCTGTCACGGAGCCTGCAGTCCAGTTGGGAGACACCTGCGCACTTGTGAGCGAGTGCAGAGGGCGACTTGGGGAAAGCACAGAAGGGCACAGCCGAGCCCACGGCTCAGACAGGCGCCTGTGCACAGGGCGCATCACTGTTATTATTAATGCATGCCCAGAAATGGACACGGGGAAAACACTTTTCTTTTTTTCAGTGAAGTGAGGCCTGGAAGAGGTTCTACCCAGCATCACAGCCTTTAGCCGGCGAGGCATCAATTCAGCCAAGTCCACAGTCTCTAACAAGTGGCTTTCCCATGGGTGGGCCAGATGGTGACTGAGCCAACTGGCTGCTCTAATTGGGCAAAGCCATTTACTGCCTGGCAGGTGACCTCACCCAAGACTGGTCACGATTGGCCCGAGGCCCCAGGTGCTTTCTCTTTCACAATGAACCTTTGGCCTGCTTTCATCCTCATTTTATGACAGTTAAAATCATGTGACGGAGCAGTGAACACACACGCACACACACACATGCACACACGCACACACACGCACACGCACTAACATGCAGAAGCTAAGCCAAGTCAGGATTATCTCTGCTGAGTTGGGACCAAGAGCCCAGACTTTGCATTTTGCCAACAGCTTTTACCTCTTCTCAGCCAATTACTTTTTTTCCCAGAGCAGAAGCCAAAGAGCCAAATGGCACAGTCTGAGCTGGTCACTTGCTTGCCAGCCACCGGGCAGGGCCCTGGCTGTGGGCACACAGCTCAGCTGACCACTGTGAGGAGCACCAGTCACCTGGCCTGGAGGGGGCGCTGGCACTGCCTGGCGTGTGGGTGTTCCCAGGAGGAGGCAGAAGGTGCTGAGTGCTGGGCGCTTTATGTCCAGACAGAGAATGTTGAGGAAGAGCCTGCCCAGCAAGGCCAGCCTGGCTGCGTGGTGCCACCCACGGAAACACAGTTCCTTCTCGGCAGAGAACGTGGCACATCTCAGAGGCAAATTTTAAAAAATATATTTTTATTGGTTTCAGAGAGGAAGGGAGGGATAGAAACATCAATGATGAGAGAGAACCACTGATCCGCTGCCTCCTGCAGGCCCCATCCAGGTGACGGAGCCTGCAACCCGGGCATGTGACCTCCTGGTTCAGGGGTCGTCGCTCAGCCACTGAGCCCCGCCGACCGGGCTCTGAGGCAAATCCGTGGGAAGTGGGGTCAGGAGAAGCCCTGCATGATGATGCCCCCATCATCTGGGGTTCCTTCTCTCCCTCCTGCCTACTGCGTGGGAACCTACCTTTCCGGAGTGTTCTCTGCAGGCACAGTAATGCCACGTCAGACTGTTGGGAACCGTAAACTGGGCTAGTTCTGAGGTCCTCTCCAGGCTGTGTGAGCCTTGTCTCCGCCTCCCCAAGCCCCGAGGAAGGCCCAGGACTCTGGTTTCGTTTTCTGGAGACAGACTGCTGAGCGGGCACCTGTCTCACGGCTGGCACGTGGAGCCAGAGCAGGGTTCCAGGGTCCAACTACCTTTTACAAGCCAGGACCCTGACAAGTGGCTTAACTTCCCTAGGATCCGGTTGACAGGGGCAGAAACGGAACCGGGGCCAGCTGTGACTGTGAGGAAGGTGAGTCCTGCTCTGTGGCCGGGATTGCTGTTCTGGTTGCAGAGGCGCATGCTCACCTGGCTGGGAGCTGCAGTGGGACCCGGGGGCTCACCTGGGAATGCGGCCCATCCCCCCACCAGGAGCTGCCCGTGATCATGAAAGACGAGCAGCCTCATTGCAGAGACCAGAGCCCCCAGCCCGTCAAGGCCCCCAGTCTTTGCTTACCCGCAGCCTTTGCTTATCCACAGGCCTTTGCTTACCCGCAGGCCTTTGCTTACCCCCAGCCTTTGCTTACCCACAGCTTTTGCTTATCCACAGGCCTTTGCTTACCCGCAGGCCTTTGCTTACCCCCAGCCTTTGCTTACCCGCAGGCCTTTGACCCTTTTGCCTATTCCCCCCTGTACTGCTTGTCCTTCTACCCAATATAAGACCCTGGTGCGATGGGGAGGAGGCAGAGCAGATTTCTGTGGGTGACCTGCTGCTCTCCCACGCTGCCGGCAGGATTGGAGCACACGCTCATGTGATTCACCCCTGCCTCTGCTTAACTGGCTCAGGTAGTGACAGGCGGCCCAGACCCCTGGGCTGTCCGGCTACAAACGCACAGCCCCTGTGGCATCCCACCCACCCTCCACCTCTGCTGGCCTCAGGCCCAGAGCCCAGACCCCAACCACACCCGCAGAGCTGAGCACCAGGAAGAGAGTAGCAGATGCCCCAGGCCTCACCGCAGCTTTAAAAAATGCGTGCTGTTATTTATATTTAATAGCAGCTTTCAAAAATGTTGCAAATCCTAGGACTCGGCAAACATGTAAATGATAATTGATTGTTATTCCTCCAGAAACTTAGAATTCAAAAGTTTAATCATCCTTATTAGTCTACTTTGGCGACTTCAGTCCATAACTTGGCCTTGGAGTTGATGATGTATGTGATAGATCCTCCCTTCCCCCAACTGGTGGGTGGAGTATGACGTAACCTGCAGCCCGGAAATACCTGCGTGACTAACCATGAACCTTATATGGACTATACATTGAACCACCCATCCACACCTGCCAAATCCCCTAAGCCTTGTCCTATATGGACCATGCAGTGAGCCACCAATCAGTGCGCACCAAGTACACTCAGCCCCCACCCCTTCCCATTCCGCCCCTCAAAGGCGTTTGTTAATCTAGTTCTGTTGAGTTTAATCCTGTCTAGGTTAATCTCTGTGTTCCATTATAAGGGCTATTCCAAGGTCACTGCTCTACTGATAAGCTACAAGGAAGTGACTGAAGGAGATTATCCTGCCCAGTAAAGGTTATGTCCTCCTAGCCCAGGGGTGGGCAAACTTTTTGATTCGAGGGCCACAATGGGTTCTTAAACTGGACTGGAGGGCCGGAACAAAAGCATGGATGGAGTGTTTGTATGAACTAATACATGTTAACACTGCTGCTGGTGAAGGAGTGGAGGGGAGAGCAAGAGAACCCTCCGCTCTTTCGGCTCCACGGGCTGGATAGAACAACCGAACGGGCCGGATCCGGCCCGCGGGCCGTAGTTTGCCCACGGCTGTCCTAGCCTCACTGCTTGCCTTCCCTGGGACTGCCCTGTGTTGGTGAGTCTCCAGGGGGATAGGCTTTGGTGCTTTCCCTGGTGGGCAGACCCCTGGGGATGTGGGCCCAACAAGTCCCAAATTTATTGCCAACAGTCTTAGTCCAAGTTCTTCATAAGTAGTACATGGGGGGGTTCACTGATTTATTCTCTTCCTTAGTCCTGTTAATCCCTAACTCCAGGGGAAAAAAAATCCTCACCTGGGGAAACAACCTTTCTTGGTGAGGTGGTCTTGTTTAAAACACATAGCGCTAAGAGGGGGAGCAAACATATTAAGAACAGTATGCCATATACGCCAGGTCCCTTGAAACATATGCTGTGCAGATGTTTCTTTCTTGCAGTGACTGTGTCAAGCAGCAAGGATGGACCAGCTTCCGGCAATGACAACCCACACATGTCTTTGTCCGAGCCGATGCCATGGCAAAGGTGTGTGAGGAGCAAGCTGGGTCCTGGCTCACCTGCCCGACAGGTGGGGATGCATCCCTGCTTGTGGCTGCTCCCTTCTCTCCTCTGTGCACAGGGGCTTTTATTCTCTGTACCTCGTACCCAGTAGTTGCCTCTGAAAAGGGTCTCCTTTCAGCTGAATGTGGCCCAGGGTGACTGGGAGCATTGCACAGCCCGGACTTGTTTCCTGGTCGGCATTCCTGCGGCCTCCTCACTCCAGGTTCTAGACCTGTCTGACCTCTGGCGGTCCTGGGGGCGGCGGGGGCGGGGGAAATATGCTTGCTTCTGTTAACATAAAAACATTCAATCCTGGAAAGAATTCTGTGAGTTTATTTGAGCCAAACTGTTAACAATGCTGGGAAGCAGAACCTCAACATATTGAGATAATGCTCCGGAGAAGGTGGGTTACAGCTGTACACACTGCAATCAAAGGAGGGACGGAGGTGGGTGACCTGAAACCCATTGGCGATAGACTAGGGAGGCGGGAGAAAGCAAAGCAGGGGGGGTGGGGCCTGGGATTGGATAAAAGGTAAAATGATGGACACATACTTAGGTGGGTGCAGGATCAATGAACATGATAACAATGAAGGAATCTGTGGTCTCTGTCCTGGCGCCCAGCACATTAGGTTGTGCCCCAAGGGGTCCAGAAAAGGGAAGTTACAAGTTACCCAGACACTTCAAGGGTGTGTTATCATAGAGGCAAAAAGACAGGCAGGCTCAGTGAAGGGAAAGGCTGACCTGGTCAGTGAAGATACCCGCCTAGGAGGTGACCGGGTGTCCTGGAGGTGACTGCCCACCATCACTGCTTTTAGTTCAAGTGTAATTTCAGACCATCCTTGTGGTGACTTTAGGTCTGAGTTTGCAAGCCCGCCATGCGGCCTCCCCTGAGCTGTCAGGTCAGCATGTGGCCCCTTCCGACCACACTTCACACTCAGCATCTTGTGAGAATGAGCAAGTCATCTCTCTGTCAAAGAACAGTGTAGGCCAGTGATGGTGAACCTATGACACGTGTGTCAGAGGAGACACGCGAACTCATTTTTTTGGTTGATTTTTCTTTGTTAAATGGCATTTAAATATATAAAATAAATATAAAAAATATAAATCTTTGTTTTACTATGGTTGCAAATATCAAAAAATTTCTCTATGTGACACGGTACCAGAGTTAAGTTAGGGTTTTCAAAACGCTGACACGCCGAGCTCAAGAGGTTCGCCATCACTGGTGTAGGCAGCCGCCATGTTGGCCGCATGGCTTGCAGCCCCCTGGGGGCCACCATCTTGAAACAGCAAAGGCCAACCCCTCCCTTTGAATTAGCCAATCGGGAAAGACTGTGCGCCTGAGCACCAATCAGGAGCAAGGGACAGGTCACACGTCAGGGGTTATAAAGCCAAACAGGCCGCCCGCTCGTGTGCGCGCTCCCAGACCACGTGTGCACCCTTCTGCGTAGAAGCACAGATGTCCGCCTGCTGCCTGGCTCCAACTATGACTTGTGTTCCCCAGGACCCCTGACTCGGGGGCTCGCCTTATTTCTAGCAATCCTAAGCAAGGCCCCTTAAAGGTCCTGCTCCCACAGCTCGGTGCGTTTTTTAAAATCAGAACTCTTTTTATTTCCTTAAAAAGATGATTGTATTCACTTCCTAGCCATAACGTATTGCCACAAACTAGGTGCTTATGACGGAAATGCGTTCTCTCACAGACCCCGAGAGACCAGAAACCCAAAGTCAGGCGTCAGCAGGACCACGCTCCCCAGGCTCCAGCGGGGAGCCTCCCTGAGCTCCTCCTGTTTATGGGGGCCCTGCTGTTACAGAATTTACCAGGCGACCAGAAAATACACACAGGAGTAGTTGGAGACACAGGAAAAACCCGTTATTTCCAGATGTATTAGCACCGTGACTCAGGGGAGCCTGTTTCCAAATCCTGAGCCCCAAATATGGAGCAAGCTCTCCCTTTATACCCTTTGGTTTCCTTGTCCCCCAAATATGGATCAGATTTCTGGACCTTTCACGGGCTTTGCAAAAAGCCCCGTGTGTTGGGATGGGGGCTGTGAGACCACACCTAAAGGCCTGGCCAGGCGCCAGTGCTGAGAACCCCTCCAGGGGTTGTGTATGGTTCATGGTTTATGGCCTCTGTAAAATGGGAGCATTTAGGTAAATAGCTCTTGCAAGACCAGATAATTAAGGAAGGGGCAGTGACTAGACTATAGGCTAACAAGAATGTACATTAGGGATACTGATCAGTCAGGCTGCTTCCCCCCCCCCCCCCAAATGTCTTCTTTCCCTCATCATCGCTCTCCCTGGCTCAGAGTGAGGAACCCCAACCTCTGCCTCCTTCCCCAGGTTCTCCTTGGTATGTCCCTTGTAAGGACACTTGCCATTGAATCTGGGGCCCTCCCTCCCAGATAATCGAGGGTGCTTTCCCTTGAGATCCTTCAACTTCATTCTTTCTCCAGATGAGGCCCCTCACAGGTTCTGGTCACCAGGACGTAGACTGGTCCTTCGGCGCACCTGCTCAAACCCACCCACCATCCTATCGAAAACCCCGCCATACTGCTCGGGGTCTGAAACAGCCAACAGCCAAGCATCGTCCCCTGTCCTTCCCCCCCACCCTTCTCCCCCTGCCCACCATAGGACCTCTCCGAGGAAGATGCCCAGAGCCCCTGCCACTGCCCGTGTGGCTGCACCCCACTGTGGCCTCACTCTCCACACAGCTCCTAAAGGGCCCAAAGGGCCAGGATTAAGCTCCGCTCACCACCATCTCCTCACACCGGCCACCACAGCTCCTGAGCTGGTGGGCATGTGCCCCTGAACCCCGTGTTGCTGAAGGAGCCCTGTCCTGATGGCACAATCCCAGCCCTGCTTGCACCTGCCTCCGGAGAGCAGGGGTGTGGGCAGAAGGAGGATGAAGTCCAGTGCACAGGGGCCTGGGGTGGGGGTGGGGGGCTGGAAACAGCCTGTGGGAGCCCTGGGGGGCTGGGATCTGGAAGCTCAGATCTCAGGCTAGGTCTCAGCCAGTGGGCAAGGGAATCCCACCCTGGGGGATGCAGGGGGCTGTCTGAGCACGCAGCAGAGGCTATGCACGAGGCTAGTGCTCTGAGATGCTCTGAAATGCTCTGACTCTGGGCAGAGCTTGGTAAGGGGGTCCTGAGAGATGGAGGAGATGGAGAAGCCATGAGAGGCTGTGGGTTTATAAGGATGAGTCCTTATTGCAGGAGCCAGTGGCCACACAGCCGTCAGAGAGAACACTCCCCACAGTCAAGTCCACGGAGGCAGGCAGCAGACACCGGCTGGTGAGCATACCTCTTTCCCATAAAGCAGCATCCATCCCTGCACCCACATCTTCAGCTGAGCAGCCACATGCTGCCTCCGAGACTCACATCTTAGCAGAACCTGAGCTCCAGCTGAGCAGCTACTCCACTCTCCATTCCACCTGCTCTCTCCAGCAGAATTCTTCTCCCCCCCATCCCAGCTGCTCTCTCCAGCAGACTTCTCCCCCCATCCCAGCTGCTCTCTCCAGCAGACTTCTTCTCCCCCCATCGAGCTGCTCTCTCCAGCAGACTTCTCCCCCCATCCCAGCTGCTCTCTCCAGCAGACTTCTCCCTCCATCCCAGCTGCTCTCTCCAGCAGACTTCTTCTCCCCATCCCAGCTGCTCTCTCCAGCAGACTTCTCCCCCCATCCCAGCTGCTCTCTCCAGCAGACTTCTCCCTCCATCCCAGCTGCTCTCTCCAGCAGACTTCTTCTCCCTCCATCCCAGCTGCTCTCTCCAGCAGACTTCTTCTCCCTCCATCCCAGCTGCTCTCTCCAGCAGACTTCTCCCCCCATCCCAGCTGCTCTCTCCAGCAGACTTCTCCCTCCATCCCAGCTGCTCTCTCCAGCAGACTTCTTCTCCCCCCATCGAGCTGCTCTCTCCAGCAGACTTCTCCCCCCATCCCAGCTGCTCTCTCCAGCAGACTTCTCCCTCCATCCCAGCTGCTCTCTCCAGCAGACTTCTTTTCCCTCCATCCCAGCTGCTCTCTCCAGCAGACTTCTTCTCCCTCCATCCCAGCTGCTCTCTCCAGCAGACTTCTCCCCCCATCCCAGCTGCTCTCTCCAGCAGACTTCTCCCTCCATCCCAGCTGCTCTCTCCAGCAGACTTCTCCCCCCATCCCAGCTGCTCTCTCCAGCAGACTTCTCCCTCCATCCCAGCTGCTCTCTCCAGCAGACTTCTTCTCCCTCCATCCCAGCTGCTCTCTCCAGCAGACTTCTTCTCCACCATCCCAGCTGCTCTCTCCAGCAGACTTCTTCTCCACCATCCCAGCTGCTCTCTCCAGCAGACTTCTTCTCCACCATCCCAGCTGCTCTCTCCAGCAGACTTCTTCTCCACCATCCCAGCTGCTCTCTCCAGCAGACTTCTTCTCCCTCCATCCCAGCTGCTCTCTCCAGCAGACTTCTTCTCCCTCCATTACAGCTACTCTCTCCAGCAGACTTCTTCTCCCTCCATTACAGCTGCTCTCTCCAACAGACTTCTTCTTCCCCCATCCCAGCTGCTCTCTCCAACAGACTTCTTCTCCCTCCATCCCAGCTGCTCTCTCCAGCAGACTTCTTCTCCCTCCATCCCAGCTGCTCTCTCCAACAGACTTCTCCCCCCATCCCAGCTGCTCTCTCCAGCAGACTTCTCCCTCCATCCCAGCTACTCTCTCCAGCAGACTTCTTCTCCCTCCATCCCAGCTGCTCTCTCCAGCAGACTTCTTCTCCCTCCATCACATCTGCTCTCTCCAGCAGACTTCTCCCCCCATCCTAGCTGCTCTCTCCAGCAGACTTCTCCCTTCATCCCAGCTGCTCTCTCCAGCAGACTTCTTCTCCCTCCATTCCAGCTGCTCTCTCCAGCAGACGTCTCCCCCCATCCCAGCTGCTCTCTCCAGCAGACTTCTCCCTCCATCCCAGGTGCTCTCTCCAGCAGACTTCTCCCCCCATCCCAGCTGCTCTCTCCAGCAGACTTCCCCCTCCATCCCAGCTGCTCTCTCCAGCAGACTTCTTCTCCCCCCATCCCAGCTGCTCTCTCCAGCAGACTTCTCACTCCATCCCAGCTGCTCTCTCCAGCAGACTTCTCCCCCCATCCCAGCTGCTCTCTCCAGCAGACTTCTCCCTCCATCCCAGCTGCTCTCTCCAGCAGACTTCTTCTCCCTCCATCCCAGCTGCTCTCTCCAGCAGACTTCTTCTCCACCATCCCAGCTGCTCTCTCCAGCAGACTTCTTCTCCACCATCCCAGCTGCTCTCTCCAGCAGACTTCTTCTCCACCATCCCAGCTGCTCTCTCCAGCAGACTTCTTCTCCCTCCATCCCAGCTGCTCTCTCCAGCAGACTTCTTCTCCCTCCATTACAGCTGCTCTCTCCAGCAGACTTCTTCTCCACCATCCCAGCTGCTCTCTCCAGCAGACTTCTTCTCCCTCCATCCCAGCTGCTCTCTCCAACAGACTTCTTCTCCTCCTACCCAGATGCTCTCTCCAGCAGACTTCTCCCTCCATCCCAGCTGCTCTCTCCAACAGACTTCTTCTTCCCCCATCCCAGCTGCTCTCTCCAACAGACTTCTTCTCCCTCCATCCCAGCTGCTCTGTCCAGCAGACTTCTTCTCCCTCCATCCCAGCTGCTCTCTCCAGCAGACTTCTCCCTCCATCCCAGCTGCTCTCTCCAGCAGACTTCTCCCCCCATCCCAGCTGCTCTCTCCAGCAGACTTCTCCCTCCATCCCAGCTGCTCTCTCCAGCAGAATTCTTCTCCCTCCATCCCAGCTGCTCTCTCCAGCAGACTTCTTCTCCACCATCCCAGCTGCTCTCTCCAGCAGACTTCTCCCTCCATCCCAGCTGCTCTCTCCAGCAGACTTCTCCCTCCATCCCAGCTGCTCTCTCCAGCAGACTTCTCCCTCCATCCCAGCTGCTCTCTCCAGCAGACTTCTTCTCCCCCCATCCCATCTGCTCTCTCCAGGAGACTTCTCCCTCCATCCCAGCTGCTCTCTCCAGCAGACTTCTCCCTCCATCCCAGCTGCTCTCTCCAGCAGACTTCTCCCTCCATCCCAGCTGCTTTCTCCAGCAGACTTCTCCCTCCATCCCAGCTGCTCTCTCCAGCAGACTTCTTCTCCCTCCATCCCAGCTGCTCTCTCCAGCAGACTTCTTCTCCCTCCATCCCAGCTGCTCTCTCCAGCAGACTTCTTCTCCCTCCATCCCAGCTGCTCTCTCCAGCAGACTTCTTCTCCCTCTATCCCAGCTGCTCTCTCCAGCAGACTTCTTCTCCACCATCCCAGCTGCTCTCTCCAGCAGACTTCTCCCTCCATCCCAGCTGCTCTCTCCATCAGACTTCTTCTCCCTCCATCCCTGCTGCTCTCTCCAGGAGACTTCTCCCTCCATCCCAGCTACTCTCTCCAGCAGACTTCTTCTCCCTCCATCCCAGCTGCTCTCTCCAGCAGACTTCTTCTCCACCATCCCAGCTGCTCTCTCCAGCAGACTTCTCACTCCATCCCAGCTGCTCTCTCCAGCAGACTTCTTCTCCCTCCATCCCTGCTGCTCTCTCCAGCAGACTTCTCCCCCCATCCCAGCTGCTCTCTCCAGCAGACTTCTTCTCCCTCCATCCCAGCTGCTCTCTCCAGCAGACTTCTTCTCCCTCCATCCCAGCTGCTCTCTCCAGCAGACTTCTTCTCCCTCTATCCCAGCTGCTCTCTCCAGCAGACTTCTTCTCCACCATCCCAGCTGCTCTCTCCAGCAGACTTCTCCCTCCATCCCAGCTGCTCTCTCCATCAGACTTCTTCTCCCTCCATCCCTGCTGCTCTCTCCAGGAGACTTCTCCCTCCATCCCAGCTACTCTCTCCAGCAGACTTCTTCTCCCTCCATCCCAGCTGCTCTCTCCAGCAGACTTCTCCCCCCATCCCAGCTGCTCTCTCCAGCAGACTTCTCCCTCCATCCCAGCTGCTCTCTCCAGCAGACTTCTTCTCCCTCCATCCCAGCTGCTCTCTCCAGCAGACTTCTCCCCCCATCCCAGCTGCTCTCTCCAGCAGACTTCTCCCTCCATCCCAGCTGCTCTCTCCAGCAGACTTCTTCTCCCTCCATCCCAGCTGCTCTCTCCAGCAGACTTCTTCTCCACCATCCCAGCTGCTCTCTCCAGCAGACTTCTTCTCCACCATCCCAGCTGCTCTCTCCAGCAGACTTCTTCTCCACCATCCCAGCTGCTCTCTCCAGCAGACTTCTTCTCCACCATCCCAGCTGCTCTCTCCAGCAGACTTCTTCTCCCTCCATCCCAGCTGCTCTCTCCAGCAGACTTCTTCTCCCTCCATTACAGCTGCTCTCTCCAGCAGACTTCTTCTCCCTCCATTACAGCTGCTCTCTCCAACAGACTTCTTCTTCCCCCATCCCAGCTGCTCTCTCCAACAGACTTCTTCTCCCTCCATCCCAGCTGCTCTCTCCAGCAGACTTCTTCTCCCTCCATCCCAGCTGCTCTCTCCAACAGACTTCTCCCCCCATCCCAGCTGCTCTCTCCAGCAGACTTCTCCCTCCATCCCAGCTACTCTCTCCAGCAGACTTCTTCTCCCTCCATCCCAGCTGGTCTCTCCAGCAGACTTCTTCTCCCTCCATCACAGCTGCTCTCTCCAGCAGACTTCTCCCCCCATCCTAGCTGCTCTCTCCAGCAGACTTCTCCCTTCATCCCAGCTGCTCTCTCCAGCAGACTTCTTCTCCCTCCATTCCAGCTGCTCTCTCCAGCAGACGTCTCCCCCCATCCCAGCTGCTCTCTCCAGCAGACTTCTCCCTCCATCCCAGGTGCTCTCTCCAGCAGACTTCTCCCCCCATCCCAGCTGCTCTCTCCAGCAGACTTCCCCCTCCATCCCAGCTGCTCTCTCCAGCAGACTTCTTCTCCCCCCATCCCAGCTGCTCTCTCCAGCAGACTTCTCCCTCCATCCCAGCTGCTCTCTCCAGCAGACTTCTCCCCCCATCCCAGCTGCTCTCTCCAGCAGACTTCTCCCTCCATCCCAGCTGCTCTCTCCAGCAGACTTCTTCTCCCTCCATCCCAGCTGCTCTCTCCAGCAGACTTCTTCTCCACCATCCCAGCTGCTCTCTCCAGCAGACTTCTTCTCCACCATCCCAGCTGCTCTCTCCAGCAGACTTCTTCTCCACCATCCCAGCTGCTCTCTCCAGCAGACTTCTTCTCCCTCCATCCCAGCTGCTCTCTCCAGCAGACTTCTTCTCCCTCCATTACAGCTGCTCTCTCCAGCAGACTTCTTCTCCACCATCCCAGCTGCTCTCTCCAGCAGACTTCTTCTCCCTCCATCCCAGCTGCTCTCTCCAGCAGACTTCTTCTCCCTCCATTACAGCTGCTCTCTCCAGCTGACTTCTTCTCCACCATCCCAGCTGCTCTCTCCAGCAGACTTCTTCTCCCTCCATCCCAGCTGCTCTCTCCAACAGACTTCTTCTCCCCCCATCCCAGCTGCTCTCTCCAGCAGACTTCTCCCTCCATCCCAGCTGCTCTCTCCAGCAGACTTCTCCCCCCATCCCAGCTGCTCTCTCCAGCAGACTTCTCCCTCCATCCCAGCTGCTCTCTCCAGCAGACTTCTTCTCCCTCCATCCCAGCTGCTCTCTCCAGCAGACTTCTTCTCCACCATCCCAGCTGCTCTCTCCAGCAGACTTCTCCCTCCATCCCAGCTGCTCTCTCCAGCAGACTTCTCCCTCCATCCCAACTGCTCTCTCCAGCAGACTTCTCCCTCCATCCCAGCTGCTCTCTCCAGCAGACTTCTTCTCCCCCATCCCATCTGCTCTCTCCAGGAGACTTCTCCCTCCATCCCAGCTGCTCTCTCCAGCAGACTTCTCCCTCCATCCCAGCTGCTCTCTCCAGCAGACTTCTCCCTCCATCCCAGCTGCTCTCTCCAGCAGACTTCTCCCTCCATCCCAGCTGCTCTCTCCAGCAGACTTCTTCTCCCTCCATCCCAGCTGCTCTCTCCAGCAGACTTCTTCTCCCTCCATCCCAGCTGCTCTCTCCAGCAGACTTCTTCTCCCTCCATCCCAGCTGCTCTCTCCAGCAGACTTCTTCTCCCTCTATCCCAGCTGCTCTCTCCAGCAGACTTCTTCTCCACCATCCCAGCTGCTCTCTCCAGCAGACTTCTCCCTCCATCCCAGCTGCTCTCTCCATCAGACTTCTTCTCCCTCCATCCCTGCTGCTCTCTCCAGGAGACTTCTCCCTCCATCCCAGCTACTCTCTCCAGCAGACTTCTTCTCCCTCCATCCCAGCTGCTCTCTCCAGCAGACTTCTTCTCCACCATCCCAGCTGCTCTCTCCAGCAGACTTCTCCCTCCATCCCAGCTGCTCTCTCCATCAGACTTCTTCTCCCTCCATCCCTGCTGCTCTCTCCAGGAGACTTCTCCCTCCAACCAGCTGCTGTCTCCAGCAGACTTCTCCCTCCATCCCAGCTGCTCTCTCCAGCAGACTTCTTCTCCCCCCATCCCAGCTGCTCTCTCCAGGAGACTTCTCCCCCCATCCCAGCTGCTCTCTCCAGCAGACTTCTCCCTCCATCCCAGCTGCTCTCTCCATCAGACTTCTTCTCCCTCCATCCCTGCTGCTCTCTCCAGGAGACTTCTCCCTCCAACCAGCTGCTGTCTCCAGCAGACTTCTCCCTCCATCCTAGCTGCTCTCTCCAACAGACTTCTTCTCCTTCCATCCCAGCTGCTCTCTCCAGCAGACTTCTCACTCCAGCCGACTAGCTGGTCAGTAACCCACTTTTACACCATTTAGACACTGAAGGCTTGGTGCCAACAGTGACATCAATCATACTGGCTACTGAAGGGCACAGTGTGCCTTGTGTCCTTGCACCTGCTCATGGTATCTTGGCCTGATGAGGATTCCCAGGCTCAGAGTCCTTGGACATCCGTTTAGGCACACGCCCAGCGCAGCCTGTGGCCATCCTGGTGTGTTGATAACATGGCCTCTGTGCTCCCACCGGCCTTGGCTGTCCAGGGACCTGGCGTGGTTCCCAATGAGCACTATGAAAGCGGGTTCTGTGTGAGGTGCTGGGATTATCAAACACCTGAGGCAGCAGGCAGAGCCCCGCCCACAGCCACTCCTGTCCATATGTGCATGTAGCGTGGCCTTTCCAGCTCAGAGCCCCTCTTCCTCCTCTGTCAGATAAAGGCAGAAACAGCACCTTCACAGAGGAGTGTGTGGTGCCCCAGCAAGGTGAAGCCTGGCCTGGCCGCATGGCTCAGGGGCTGAGCGTCGACCTATGGACCAGGAGGTCAGGGTTCCATTCTGGTCAGGGCACATGCCCGGCGGGCTAGATCCCCAGTGTGGGGCGTGCAGGAGGGAGCCGATCCATGACTCTCTCATCATTGAGGTTTCTTTCTCTCTCTCCCTCTCCCTTCCTCTCTGAAAGCAATAAACATATATTTAAAAAAGAAAGACTGTAAAAAGATTCCGTCCATCCATCTGGAGGTACCAGTGGGAAGGGGAAAGCCAGCCCCCGCTCCTCGACGAGCAGGAGGGACCCACAGCGGGTACACAGGGCCTGGGACTCAGCGTGCAGGTGGGTGGGAGTGTCAGAGAAGGGGGGAGCGGGGGTGCCCCCTAGGAGGAGGCCCAGGGCCCTGCTTTTGGAGCAGAGCTTCCTCTCCCAGCAAGTGCAGCACGGGAGCCAGTCCTGCTCTCGTGCCCAGCAGCGCTGGCACCCGGGCTGAGCCCAACTGACAGAGGCTGGGTGGGCTCTGGCCATGGCCCCACCAGAAGGTGCTAATTGGGCTGATTAATTGAGCCAAAGACCTTGGCTGCTGGGACCATCCAAGGCTGCAGGGCAGGCGCCAGGCCCGCGGCAGGGCCCAGGATGGAGGCCCTGGGTGCCCACTGCAGCCGGCTGAGACCGCCCAGCGCCGCAGGTCCAGGACAGACCCCTGTAGGAGGGTGGGCTGAGGCGGCTGTGGGGACCCCAGGACGGGAGGGGGTGCAGCAGGCTCCGTGAACAGGAAAATGAACCGCCTTCCCCTGCTGCGCCTCCTGCTAATCTTGGAGCCTGGAGGTGCGAGCCTGAGAGCGAGCGGAGTCTTCGCCTGCAGCACCAGCACCGGGTGGGGGCCACGCGAACCCCTCCCCGTGTGGGCGGCGCATCCCGGCGGCCAGTTTACCCATGAGGAAGAAGGGGCTGGGGCGGCCCCACAGGGGGCACCGGGAAACCTCTCCTCTCTGCTGGGGCCAGGCTCCACCCAGGGCCAAGGCAGCTAAGGCCAGCCCCTCGGTCCTCGTGGGGAGGGAGCTGGGAGTCGCCAGCTGGGCAACAAGTCTCCTCCCGGCTGTGCCCCCCCCCTCCCCCCCCCCCCCCCCCCCCCCCGCCCAACACTGGGACTCCCCTCAACTCGCAACCATTTCCCGCCTCCACGCCTGCTCCTTCCCAGCTGTCTCCATGCAGACAGGCCTGATCCTCACTCATTTTTCTTTCTGTTGTTGGTTTTGGGGTGGGGTTTTTTGTGTGTTTTTGTTTGTTTGTTTGTTTTGCAAATGATATGTCTTTACTGGGGTAACAGACAGGACAAAAAAGTGCTTTGTAAAAAAATCAACTTTATTGATATGATTTCCATAAAACAACATGCACTCATTGAATTTAGGTGATGAGTTTTGACAAACATACACCTGTGTACCCACCACCACGTTTCCCTCCTGTTCCTGTCCAGGCAGCCCCGCCCTCCCCCACCTCCCCCTGAGCAATCTGGTTCCTAGCGCTTATTTAGCCTTTCCTAGAATTTCCTACAAACCCACACAGTCCACACTCGTCAGTGTCAGGCTTCTTTCACTCAAAATAGTATTTTCAGGATTCACCCCCATCCCTGGCGCGAGTCCTGCCTAAATCAGACCAATCGCAGGGCCGCGGGCTAGCGCGCCTGTGGCTGCCGGTGGTCACCCCCTCGCACCGCCGGCAGCTGCGCACCCTCCCCGGTGCGTGGGTGCTCGGGTTGTGCCCAGTTTGGGGCTGTTATCAGTAAAGCCGCTATGAGTATTTCATACACGTTGTTTTAGATGTGCGCGTTTTATTCCTTTGGGGGTAAATATGGCAATTGAATAGAATTGCTGGATAAAATAAGTACATGTCACATTTAGTGCATAAGAAACTGCACAACTGGCCATTAGGATGAATTTTGAACTTCTTTAGCCTGACCCTCCCCCCAGGCCCTGGCTCCTCCTCTCCGCCCAGCCCTCAGCTTCTCTCCCCCCCTGCTTACTTCCTGCCAGCCGCTCGGTGGCTGTCCTCAGAGCGCCCACCGCTGACGCAGCACCTGCCACGGGCGGGCGGGCTCCTCTCCCTGGAAGGCGTTACCCACTTTTCTGTTCTACAGCCCTCATCCTTTTTTTTTTTTTAACTTTTTTTTTCAGAGCCAGGAAGAGGAATATCAATCAGCTGCCTCCTGCACGCCCCCTACTGGGGATCAGCCCTGACTGGGAATATCAACTGGCAACCTTTAAGCCATGGGCTGACTCTCAACCTACGGAGCCACACCCCTGCGCTTCAGGCCCCATCTTACTAGTTACTCCTCAGGGGCCTTCCAACCGCCCCTGACCCCAATCTCATGCCTTCGCCAGCTTCCTGTACATTCTCCTCATAACACACAGCACAGTGCTAATTAAATATGATCACGTGTACGTCGTCTACTTTTGTGTCTAATATTCCCCTCCTCGCTGTGAGGGCAGGAATCATCCCCTGTGTGCCTCCCCCGCACCTGAGTGCCTCCCCCGCACCTGAGTGCCTCCCCCGCACCTGAGTGCCTCCCCCGCACCGGTGTGCCTCCCCCGCACGGGTGTGCCTCCCCTGCACCTGAGTGCCTCCCCCGCACCTGAGTGCCTCCCCCGCACCTGTGTGCCTCCCCCGCACGGGTGTGCCTCCCCTGCACGTGTGTGCCTCCCCCGCACCTGAGTGCCTCCCCCGCACCTGTGTGCCTCCCCCGCACCTGTGTGCCACACCCGCACCTGTGTGCCTCGCCCATGCCTGGCTCCGAGGAGCACTCTACTTTCAGGAGAGTCACTGAAGGAGGCTGAGCTCCACAGCCGCGGGTGGGGCTTGCAGACGCTGCTGAGGAACTGGAGCCCAACTCGCAGAGGCCAGCCCCATGGAGGACCCGGTGAGAGAGGAAGGGAGGGCAGCGAAGGCAGGAGAGGAGAGAGGAGGACTCACTGTCGGAGACACGCTGGGGAGAGGAAAGTGCGAGTCAGCAGCCTCGTGGCCTGCCTGTTGTGTGGAGACAAATGCGTCAGCCCCGTGAGCAGGGGTGGCAAGTAGGTGCTCCCGGATCCAGGGAAAAGCACCTGCCTGGGCCTGTGAGCAATAAATAGCGAGAGATTTCTCACGTTCAGAGAAAAGGCACGCTGCCCTGCCCGCACCCCCAGCCTCCGCCACGGCCCCCTGGTCCCCAGCCCCCAGCAGTGGCTGCCCCCCCGCACCCCAGAGGCTGTGTGTAGCTCAGAGGCTGGGAGAGAACAGCTGGAAAGAGTGGTTTCTCTCCCAGAAAGATCACGCAAAGCAAAGGAACCTTCCTTTTCAACAGGCAGAGGGGCTGCATGGCCCGGTCAGGGACCACGGGCTCACTGGCTCGAGCTCCAAGATCCAGGATGAGGCTGGGTGCCCCAGCACCTCGGAGGAGGGAAAAAAAGTCCCGCCCTGGCCGTGTGCTGCGTGGCTGGGCGCCGCCCCGCCACTGAAGGGCTGCCGGTTCCGTCCCGGTCAGGCCAGCCGCGGGCCTCGGCTGCAGGTTCCGGCCCTGGTCATGGCTCAGGAGGCCGCCGAGCGGCGGTTCACGCTCATCCATGCTCTCTCTCCTCCTTCCTCTCCAATATCAGTACCAACAGCTTTGCACACGCACAGGAGAAGCGCTCCTGGCGGCTGGCTGGACCGCACTTTACCCAGCAGAGCCCTCGCCCCATTTCTCCGCGGCCCCTCACCCACACGGCACCCCACGGGAAGCTGCGCTGGCCGCCGGGGCTCCCCCGCTCCGCGCCAGTCCTTAGGAAGCAGCACCCAGAATCCTATTTCCACCAATAGGATGAGGCTTTCCTCATCCAATCAGAGCTGCACAGCGCTGGCCAATCAGAACAGCTCTATTCTAGCCAAGCAGGACAGTGCCTTTGGACCAATCAAACTTTGAGAATTTGGAGTCCTCATTTGCTTAGGGACAGACCAATCAGGGACCAGGGGCAGGGACTTCTCTCTATGCAAGCCAGCTCCTCCCTGGGGGCGCACACCCCTTCCACCCAAGATGGAGGCCGCTGCCTATGCCTGAGCTGTAGCCTTGAGCTGTTCCAGGGCTGTGCTGTGTCATGACTGGGCTGTTTTCACTGAGTCACGTTTTCTTCACTGCACCCCACACTGCACCCCACACTGCACCCCACACTGCACCCCACACTGCAGACTCTTGTTAGCAATGAATTGGCACCAATGACCATCATCGCCTGGGTGCTGCCCACTCCTGGCCACGGGCTGCCCTGCCTGCCACTGAGGGCTCCATCCCTGGCCTGTGTGGGTCACAGGAACATGGCTGGTACCCTCTTGGCAATGCCCATGCCTACCGACAGGAAACTACCTGCCATGGCATCTTGGCTGGCCCAGGGGCACCCCTCAGGTCACCAAGGTGAAGGCTGGCTGCCTGGCCCAGCTCCCCAGCTAGCACACCTGCTCCCTCGGGGTCCTGAGAAGGCAGCACCAGCCGCGCCTCCCCTCCCTGCCTGCTGGGCTCACGCAATGAGATAAAACAGGGACACCCGACCCAGCAGGAGTCGCGTCATTGGCTGACCAACAGCCAATCGGAGACTCCCTCAGAAGACTGGATGGGGGTCCCAGAGCCTGGGAGTCGCGCTGGGGCTGGGGCTGGGGCTGGGGCTCAGGCCGACAGAGCAGCTTAGCGGGGACTGGAGCCACTATGTTAGGAGCCACTATGTTAGGACGCAAGCAAAGAAAGTCGGTCAGAAGGAAAAGGCAGGAAGACGGCGCACAGAGCAGCCCAGATGCGACCAGATGGCATCAAATTAGCAGGAAGGGCAGTCTTCTGGGCTCTGGGTGGCTCTCAACTCTCCCAAGACCTGGGCATTCTGGCTGCAGCCCATGAGACGGTCTTCATGTTTATGATAAATTTCCTGTTCCTGAAGCAAGCCTGGTGGTTTCTGTCAGGCAGTCAGAGAATCTGCCTAGGACCTGACAGAGGTGGAGACGGGACTATGGTCCCTGCGACTCATCAGTAATAGTGCCAAGTCCATGCACACGGGAATCCAGAGAGACAAACACGACATTCACATTGACCGATGTTCTCCTTCGTCCGCTGTCTCCCTTTCTCCTCGCCCTCCCTGTGGCAGGTGCAGCAGCCGCAGGAATGCGTTTGCCCCAGGGCAGATGACTTCCCTCTCAGTCCCCTGGGCCAGGTGAGCAGGAAACGTAGCGGTCACAGAGCAGGTGGCCTCCGTAGGCTGGCCTTGGCCCCGGCGTTGGCCGTGGCCCTGGCGCTGATGGCCGCTGGGATGGAGAACACGAGAATCTGCTTCAGTCCTTCATGGGCCCTCCTGCCCTGAAGCCGTGGGAATTCCTGCAACACGAACAACAGTCACTTTCAGTGCAAGCGCAGCCGAGTGGATTGTGAGTTATTCAACAAACATTCACCGAGCCCTTCCTATGGGCCACGCCCTGAGCTGGGTTCACTTGAAATCAGTGCAACCCCCATCCTCAGAGAGCATGCAGTCCCCGTGGCCGTGTGGGAGGTGGGATCCCCATGGCCGTGTGGGAGGTGGGACTCTGTGGCCGTGTGGGAGGTGGGACCCTGTGGCCGTGTGGGAGGGGGGATCCCTGGGGCCGTGTGGGAGGTGGGACCCCGGGGCCGTGTGGGAGGTGGGACCCTGTGGCCGTGTGGGAGGTGGGACCCCGGGGCCGTGTGGGAGGGGGGACCCCGGGGCCGTGTGGGAGGTGGGATCCCTGGGGCCGTGTGGGAGGTGGGACCCCGGGGCCGTGTGGGAGGTGGGACCCGGTGGCCGTGTGGGAGGGGGGACCCCGGGGCCGTGTGGGAGGTGGGACCCCGGGGCCCTGTGGGAGGGGGGACCCCGGGGCCGTGTGGGAGGTGGGACCCCGTGGCCGTGTGGGAGGTGGGACCCTGTGGCCGTGTGGGAGGTGGGATCCCTGTGGCCGTGCGGGAGGTGGGACCCCAGGGCCCTGTGGGAGGTGGGATCCCTGTGGCCCTGTGGGAGGTGGGATCCCGTGGCCCTGTGGGAGGTGGGATCCCTGTGGCCGTGCGGGAGGTGGGACCCCGTGGCCCTGTGGGAGGTGGGATCCCTGGGGCCGTGTGGGAGGTGGGACCCCGGGGCCATGTGGGAGGTGGGATCTCTGGGGCCGTGTGGGAGGTGGGATCCCTGTGGCCGTGTGGGAGGTGGGACCCCGTGGCCCTGTGGGAGGTGGGATCCCTGTGGCCGTGTGGGAGGTGGGATCCCCATGGCCGTGTGGGAGGGGGGACCCCGGGGCCGTGTGGGAGGGGGGACCCCGGGGCCCTGTGGGAGGTGGGATCCCTGGGGCCGTGTGGGAGGTGGGACCCCGGGGCCCTGTGGGAGGTGGGATCCCTGGGGCCGTGTGGGAGGTGGGACCCCGGGGCCGTGTGGGAGGTGGGACCCTGTGGCCGTGTGGGAGGGGGGACCCCGGGGCCGTGTGGGAGGTGGGATCCCGGGGCCGTGTGGGAGGTGGGACCCCGGGGCCGTGTGGGAGGTGGGATCCCTGGGGCCGTGTGGGAGGTGGGACCCCGTGGTTGTGTGGGAGGTGGGACCCCGTGGCCGTGTGGGAGGTGGGACCCCGTGGCCCTGTGGGAGGTGGGATCCCGTGGCCGTGTGGGAGGGGGGACCCGTGGCCGTGTGGGAGGGGGGACCCGTGGCCGTGTGGGAGGGGGGACCCGTGGCCGTGTGGGAGGGGGGATCCCCATGGCCGTGTGGGAAGGGGGACCCGGGGCCGTGTGGGAGGGGGGATCCCCATGGCCGTGTGGGAGGGGGGATCCCCATGGCCGTGTGGGAGGTGGGACCCCGGGGCCGTGTGGGAGGGCGGACCCGTGGCCGTGTGGGAGGGGGGACCTGGGGCTGTGTGGGAGGGGGGACCCGGGGCCGTGTGGGAGGGGGGACCCCGGGGCCGTGTGGGAGGGGGGACCCGGGGCCGTGTGGGAGGAGGATCCCTATGGCCGTGTGGGAGGGGGGACTCGTGGCCGTGTGGGAGGGGGGATCCCCATGGCCGTGTGGGAGGGGTGATCCCCATGGCCGTGTGGGAGGGGGTACCCTGTGGCCGTGTGGGAGGTGGGACCCCGGGGCCGTTTGGGAGGTGGATCCCCATGGCCGTGTGGGAGGGGGGACCCGTGGCCGTGTGGGAGGGGGGATCCCCATGGCCGTGTGGGAGGGGGGACCCCGGGGCCGTGTGGGAGGTGGGACCCTGTGGCCGTGTGGGAGGTGGGACCCCGGGGCCGTGTGGGAGGTGGGATCCCTGTGGCCATGTGGGAGGTGGGACCCTGTGGCCCTGTGAGAGGTGGGATCCCTGTGGCCATGTGGGAGGTGGGACCCCGGGGCCCTGTGGGAGGTGGGATCCCTGTGGCCCTGTGGGAGGTGGGATCCCGTGGCCCTGTGGGAGGTGGGATCCCTGGGGCCGTGTGGGAGGTGGGACCCAGGGGCCGTGTGGGAGGTGGGATCCCTGGGGCCGTGTGGGAGGTGGGACCCCGGGGCCGTGTGGGAGGTGGGACCCTGTGGCCGTGTGGGAGGTGGGACCCCGGGGCCGTGTGGGAGGTGGGACCCTGTGGCCGTGTGGGAGGTGGGACCCCGGGGCCGTATGGGAGGTGGGATCCCTGTGGCCCTGTGGGAGGTGGGACCCCGGGGCCCTGTGAGAGGTGGGATCCCTGTGGCCGTGCGGGAGGTGGGACCCCGGGGCCCTGTGGGAGGTGGGATCCCTGTGGCCATGTGGGAGGTGGGATCCCGTGGCCCTGTGGGAGGTGGGATCCCTGTAGCCGTGCAAGAGGTGGGACCCCGTGGCCCTGTGGGAGGTGGGATCCCTGTGGCCGTGTGGGAGGTGGGACCCCGGGGCCGTGTGGGAGGTGGGATCCCCATGGCCGTGTGGGAGGGGGGACCCCGGTGCCGTGTGGGAGGGGGGACCCCGGGGCCCTGTGGGAGGTGGGATCCCGGGGCCGTGTGGGAGGTGGGACCCCGGGGCCCTGTGGGAGGTGGGATCCCTGGGGCCGTGTGGGAGGTGGGACCCCGGGGCCGTGTGGGAGGTGGGACCCTGTGGCCGTGTGGGAGGGGGGACCCCGGGGTCGTGTGGGAGGGGGGACCCCGGGGCTCTGTGGGAGGTGGGACCCCGGGGCCGTGTGGGAGGTGGGACCCGGGGGCCGTGTGGGAGGTGGGACCCCGGGGCCCTGTGGGAGGTGGGACCCCGTGGCCCTGTGGGAGGTGGGATCCCTGTGGCCGTGTGGGAGGTGGGACCCCGGGGCCGTGTGGGAGGTGGGATCCCGGGGCCGTGTGGGAGGTGGGATCCCGGGGCCGTGTGGGAGGTGGGATCCCGGGGCCGTGTGGGAGGTGGGATCCCGGGGCCGTGTGGGAGGTGGGACCCCGGGGCCGTGTGGGAGGTGGGACCCCGGGGCCGTGTGGGAGGTGGGACCCTGTGGCCGTGTGGGAGGGGCGACCCCGGGGCCGTGTGGGAGGGGGGACCCCGGGGCTCTGTGGGAGGTGGGACCCCGGGGCCGTGTGGGAGGTGGGACCCCGGGGCCGTGTGGGAGGTGGATCCCTGTGGCCGTGTGGGAGGTGGGACCCCGGGGCCGTGTGGGAGGTGGATCCCCGTGGCCGTGTGGGAGGGGGGACCCGTGGCTGTGTGGGAGGGGGGACCCGTGGCCGTGTGGGAGGGGGGATCCCCATGGCCGTGTGGGAGGGGGGACCCGGGGCCGTGTGGGAGGGGGGACCCGTGGCCGTGTGGGAGGGGGGACCCGGGGCCGTGTGGGAGGGGGGACCCCCGGGCCGTGTGGGAGGGGGGACCCGTGGCCGTGTGGGAGGGGGGACCCGGGGCCGTGTGGGAGGGGGGACCCCGGGGCCGTGTGGGAGGGGGGACCCGTGGCCGTGTGGGAGGGGGGATCCCCATGGCCGTGTGGGAGGGGGGATCCCCATGGCCGTGTGGGAGGGGGGACCCGTGGCCGTGTGGGAGGGGGGACCATGTGGCCGTGTGGGAGGGGGGACCCGGGGCCGTGTGGGAGGTGGATCCCCATGGCCGTGTGGGAGGGGGGACCCCGGGGTCGTGTGGGAGGGGGGACCCGTGGCCGTGTGGGAGGGGGGACCCGTGGCCGTGTGGGAGGGGGGACCCGGGGCCGTGTGGGAGGTGGGACCCCGGGGCCGTGTCGGAGGGGGGATCCCCATGGCCGTGTGGGAGGGGGGATCCCCAGGGCCGTGTGGGAGGGGGGACCCGGGGCCGTGTGGGAGGTGGTACCCCGGGGCCGTGTGGGAGGGGGGATCCCCATGGCCGTGTGGGAGGGGGGATCCCCATGGCCGTGTGGGAGGGGGGACCCGGGGCCGTGTGGGAGGTGGGATCCCGGGGCCGTGTGGGAGGTGGGATCCCGTGCCCGTGTGGGAGGGGGGACCCGAGGCCGTGTGGGAAGGGGGATCCCCATGGCCGTGTGGGAGGGGGGACCCGGGGCCGTGTGGGAGGTGGGATCCCGTGCCCGTGTGGGAGGGGGGACCCGTGGCCGTGTGGGAAGGGGGATCCCCATGGCCGTGTGGGAGGGGGGACCCGGGGCCGTGTGGGAGGGGGGACCCGGGGCCGTGTGGGAGGTGGGACCCCGGGGCCGTGTGGGAGGGGGGATCCCCATGGCCGTGTGGGAGGGGGGATCCCCATGGCCGTGTGGGAGTGGGGATCCCCATGGCCGTGTGGGAGGGGGGACCCCGGGGCCGTGTGGGAGGGGGGACCCGTGGCCGTGTGGGAGGGGGGATCCCCATGGCCGTGTGGGAGGGGGGACCCCGGGGCCGTGTGGGAGGGGGGACCCGTGGCCGTGTGGGAGGGGGGACCCGGGGCCGTGTGGGAGGTGGAGCACTCATTAAGTGGCGCTGGAAGGGCCGTAGTCGCTCCGGGAAAGCCGGTCAGGCCTTGAGGCAGGGCAGGCGCTCCCCTGGGGGAAGGCTGCTCTGGGGAGGGGTGGCAGGCGGTGGCGGCTGGGGCTGGGGGCACCGGAACATCCGAGGTTGCAGTTCTCGTTCCGTCGTGGACTCAGGCAGCCTCCGCCCTCTCAGGCCTCAGTTTCCCTCAGTCATGCAGGAAGGTGGCAGCAGCAGCTTTGGCATCAAGTCTCTGGGGCAGGTGCTGGGGCAGGAGGAGGTGGGGAGTGGGGTTTTTACAGGTTAATATTGCTCAATGGTTTTTTAAACAGCTTGCCTGGGCCAGGCGGGCAGCTGCCCCTAGGCCAGCCCAGGGCACCCCTTTCGGGAAGCCTGGCCCTCCCTCTCTGTGAATGCATCACTACTCCAGCCGGGGAGGTCCTGGGGGCAGCCCTCAGACAAGGGTCCGGGAGTGAGGCTGCAGCCCTCGGGAAGGGCATCCTGGCTCCAAACTGCCCAGTGAGGCCACGCACTGGGTGTGAGGGCAAAGGCACCAGGGCACTGATCACTGTTTTGTGCCACAGCTCGCTTCTAGGCTAAGGGCCGTACACGTTGTAATTATGTTCATCTACAATTCACCCAAAATGGTTTGACGTCAGCCTCCCACTGACAGACCGCCTTAGGGAAACCGAGGCAAGATGACCCTGGGACTTGTACCAGGAACAGCGACTAGCCAGGCATGACCTGTACTGAGGATGCTGTTGAGGTTGGATCATGGAGGGTCTTACCTGCTGGGCTGAGGAGGTGAGTTTCAGAGTGGAAGATGCCTTAGGAGAGATGAGCTTAGGAACATATCCTGACAGTGATGAGTGACACAGACCAGTGCCAGGGGGTTGGGGGGTGGGAGGACTCCTAGAAGCTGGGAGAGCACTGGGACAGGCAGGCTAGAGCCTGAGCCATGCAGGGAGAGTGGCATGGAAGGGAGCAGGAGCGGCAGACGGGAGAGATTGTGCAGGAGGGAGGGTGCCCAGGACTTGGCCACTGAGGAGGGAAGGATGGAGGCGGGAGCCTGGGAAAGTTGCAGCCTTCCTTCCCAGCACAGACCCCGAAAGTCACACACCCAGCATCACAAAACACCACGAGACGGTGGCTAATGGCACAAAACCCACAAACAAAACATTCGGAAAGTCACCGAGGCCATCTGCTCCCCGAGTCTCTGGAGAGCATTCTGCTTCTGTGTAGATGCTTGCACAAGGCCTGGGAGTGCTAGGCTGCTCTGCCCCTGTCCTCAGCACCGCCCCCCCCCCCCAGACAGGGAGCAAAGACACCCCCACACACACCAGGGTGCTGGGCAAAGGGAGACACGCCCTGCTTTCACCCCAAACCACGGGGAGTTTTTAGCACAGCCCTCAGGAGCGAGGCCGCCCTGGGCGGGCTCAGGCAGCCTGGGTGCACAGCTCACACGGCAATCAATTGGTGTGGTGGGCGAGGGGCACCCCCAGGGCAGCAGCGGTGGCATCTGGAACCACTGGCCGCCGCGGGGCAGGGGGATCTGGCAGAGGCCGGGGGCCGGCAGGGAGCAGCCTCCAGAGGGGCTGTCCCACACCCAGGACACCCTGAGCATCCAGGATTCACGCCCCAACTGAATGTGCTGTCTCTGCCCCAGCCCATACGCGAGCCAGGAGCACCCACCCTGCTTTCTCCCTGCAGGGCCCAGCTCGGCCTGGGACCCAATTCAGCCTGGGGCCTGGGACCCAACCCGGCCTGGGGCGAAAGGCAGAAGGAGCACAGGCCGTGCTGCCTGGGGCTGAGGATGGGGAGCAGCGCGGAGCGGGATAGAAAGGCTGCCTGCTGCCCTGCTGTCCAGGCTCACTGCTGGCAGGAGGCAGAGCCCTGCACGAGGTACCCCCCCCCCCGCCCCGCCCCCCACCATGTCCCTCCAGGCTGGATGGCAGTGGGCAGCCTGGGGGTGCCGGCGTGCCACGCTGAGACCCGGCAGGGCCACTGTCCCCCTGGGACAGCTTTAGGCCTCCCTTCTCCGGCCTCACGTCTTGGTCTGTAAATGGCGCGGCTGGAACAGAACAGACATCCCAGGTGCCCTGAGACCCAGCAGCCGAGCATGAGCATCCCAGGCAGGGCCAGGTCCGCCTCTGCGTCCTCCCCCATCCCGCTGCTGCAAGCGCCCCTCCCATCAGGGTCCCAGAACCCCGTTCACCACCAGCCCCTCAGCCTCCCAGAAGGGCTGCAGGGCGGGGCATGGCAGGGGCCTGTAGGGGTGGGGCGGGCATGGCAGGGGACCTGTAGGGGAGGGGCGGGCATAGCAGGGGGTGTGACAGGGTGGTGCGTGGCAGGGGGTGTGGTGGGGTGGGTGTAACGGGCTAGGTGAGGCGGGGCAGGGGCAGGGCGGGGTGGGGCATTGCAGGGGTATGGCAGGCGTGGCAGGGGTGGGGGCGGGCGTGGCAGGGGCATGGCAGGAGGTGTGGTGGGGGCGAGCATGGCAGGGGTGGGGCAGGGGACAGGGCGCCTGTTGGATCCTGGGAAGCACAGGTCTACACCTGCCTCAGAGTGGGCGCTGCACGCAGCTCTGCTCTGGATGCTCTGCGGCCGGGACAGGCCGTGGCCCACGGGCCCTCACAGGAGGGGCGCTCTGCGGTCACTCCTAGCATCCCGCCTCCCTCCCTGGCCGCCAGCCTCCTCAACGAGATGCAGATGTGTGGACCAGTATCTCCATAGCTGTTGCCCTGCAGGTGGTCAGAGCTGGTCAAGGCCCGGCCATGCGGGGGGAGTGCCCTGCCCCTCCCCACAGGCCAGGCTGAGCCCACCTGCTGCCCAGTGACAGGAGGACACGTGGGTCTCTGGCTGCCCTGCAGGCACCCTGTCCTCTCACCCAGAGGGCAGGGCCCACACGGAGGGTGGAGCCTACAGCGCCCCCTGGTGGGCACATGGCAGACCTATGTGGTGGTCGCCAGGTGTGGGTGTTGCTGCATCTAGTCTCCCTGACCCTTGACCCTCAACCCTAGGAAGGCAGAGTGAGAACCCGCAGTGTGAGTGTCTCAGGCCCCCCTGAAGGTCGGGTCGCACCCCTAACTCTGCAGGAGGCTGGGCTGAGCTGGGGGTGGGGTCGGCTTTCTCGCTGCTGCTGCTCAGGCTGGAAGACCAGCAAGCCCCCTTCCAAGAGCAGAAGGGAGAGCCGCCGCCTCCCTCTCCAGGGACCTGCTGGCCGCGGGGCCTGGCCACTGCCCTCCCTGAGTCTGGGACGCTCTTAGCTGAGGCTCAGAGCCCCTGAAGCTTTTGACTGCGGGACCCCTAGAGGGGCTGGTGGGGACCCAGTGGAGGGCAGAGAGAAGGAAAGTGCATGAAAAAGGAGAGCAGAAAGATGGCGTCTTCCACCACGCCCCCGGGAGGCAGGGGTGCCTGTGCTCTGAGCCCAGGAAGCATCCTGGCAGCGCCAGGCAACCAAGAGTGGTGTGTGTGTGTGGGGGGTGATGCCAGCCGCTTTCTACAGCACGCACACACGCACACACATGCACACACACACACGCACACACGCGCACGCACACTCCTGGTCTCATCTCTGCCTGCTCCTGGAGGAAAGGCTCTGCTTGACAGATGGGGAAGCTGAGGCTCAGAGAAGTCGGGTGACTCGGCCACCACCTCACGGCTCGTACTGGGACCTAGAAGGAAACCTGTGCCTGGTTTGGGTGTGAAATCTCAGTCCCCACAGACCTGAGTCCACACCGGACCCTCCAGGAGCCCGGCTCAGGCGCCAGTGTCGGGGCCTCTGTGGTTGAGGGGTCGTCCCTGCCCTGGGCCCTGGCTGTGAGGCTCCAGGGAGAAGGCATCTTGAAGGTCTGTGGGGGACAGACAGCAGGAGGGGATCTCAGAGGAGCCGCAGAGCAAGCGTGATTCCTGTGCAATCTTGTTGGCAGTGCCCATGGGGCCTGCCCCTCCCAGCTTCAGAGCCCTCACTGCACAGCCAGGGACAGACCAGGGAGACCGGCCCGCCCAGCCGCCGCGGGGACTGGGAAGGAAGGAACACAGGGCTCCGTCCCTGACCACTCCCTCCACCCCCCCACCCGTCTCTTGTGCCATCTGTCCGTCTGAGGGCCTGGGGCCCTGCCTGTGAGGCTTGCATTCCTCTCTGTGTATTTCTCAGGCTCCTCTGCCTTCCCCTGTGTCCCCTCCCTGTGCCAGCACCAACGAGGATGCTGAGTGGGAGTCCTCCCTGGGCTGATGGCCGCCTCTTAGAGAGGAGAGGCTGAGAAAGCACACTCAGTAGTGCAGACAGCGGAAGGGAGCACGAGGCGCCTGCCTGCTCCCTGGGGGGTGGGTTCCCTATTTAATGTTGGAGACAGAGGCCCCCGGGAAGGGAAGAGGGAGCTCAGACTGGCCCGAGCCCAGGGACAGGCCAGCAGCTGGGAAGAAGGAGGGAAGACAGGCAAAGTGTTTGCTCTAAAGCTCTGGAGACCAGGCCCACGCCCAGGCACAGCAGCATCAAATGCCAGAAATTAAAGACAGAATCCCGACGGCAGCAAGAGGAAGGCAAGCTGTCACGTACACAGGGGCTCCCCTAGGCTGTCAGCTGCTTCCTCATCAGAAACGACAGGCCAGACGGGAATGGAGAGCAAGGATCTGAGACCAAGATGACTATATCAGCAAGGCTCTCACTCAAAGTGGACGGTCGGATAAAGAGGCTCCCGGGCTGACGGAGCTCCTCACCCCCAAGCCAGCCTGCTAAGATCTGGAGACCAGGTGCGCTCACAAGACACCAGGCCAGACACTCCTGGGCGAGGCATGGCTGACACACAGCCTCTGGAAAAGCCTTCTGGAAAAGGCCGGAAAGACTCGGACCACAAGGCACAGGGAGGGCGTGAGCCAGGCCCATGCTCTCGGCACCCGCCCTCCGTGTCCCCTCCCCGCCAGAGGCCAGTGCACACTGTGGGGCCAGGAGTTCCCAAAAGGAGAGAAGCCGTCCACACGGCCAACACGAGCACCCGGGTCCTGCAAAGACCTGGCCAGGCCGGGCCCAGAGGCCACCCCACAGGAGCAGGTGGAGGGTAGGGCGGCTCTGTTCGGAGTCCGGCTGCACGAGCACAGGGTGGGGAGCAGCCATTTCTCAGCAGCCTGTGGAAAACAGACCCAGGACTCAGCTAAAGACCTGCTTGAGATGTGATAGGAAGGTGATCCCGGCCGGCCTGGCTCAGGGGTTGAGGACTCACCCATGAACCAGGAGGTCACAGTTCAATTCCCCGTCAGGACACAGGCCCGGGTTGCAGGCTCGATCCCCAGTGTGGGGTGTGCAGGAGGCAGCCAATCATTGATGTTTCTATCTCCCTCTCCCTCTCCCTTTCTCTCTGAAATCAATAAAAATATATCTTTGAAAAAGGTAAGAAGATGATGAGGCCACTGTAATCTCTGATGTCTGTGCCGTGGGCCAGGCTACACTCCTAGAGCAACAGGCAGAGGAGGTCGGTCGGACCCAGTTCTCTGGAGACTGCTCAGTCCTGGGCCTCCATCTCGAAGGCCACGCTGACAACCAAGGCCCCTCAGAGGACAATCGGTGTGTGTGTGTGCGGGGGCGGGGGGGGGGGGGTCCGTGTCATGTATTTAACGTTACAGAAGCTCATACAGCGCCGTGTCCGCAGTGCCCTCGGGCCCCAGCACTGCTCTCAGCTCCGTACATCCTCACGAGGACTCTGTGAGGCGGGTGCTTCTTTAAACCTATTTCTATTGATTTCAGAGGAAGGGAGAGGGAGAGAGAAACATCAGTGATGAGAGAACCATCGATCGGCCGCCTCCTGCACGCCCCACACTGGGGACTGAGCCCACAACCCGGGCACGTGCCCTGACGGGATTGAACCGTGACCTCAACCGCTGGGCCACGCGGGCCGGGCCAGGCCAGGCCCCTCCCTTTCCCAGAGAGCTCCTGCGTGTGTCTCACCGTCAGCGGTGCCGCAGACGTCTCCTCAGAGCTCCACTGTCTGCTTCCACTGCAGGCGCCGGAGGGCACCATGGAGCCGTGACTTGGGGCTGGCTCCCTGTGGCCCTCCGGCTCCTCTCCCGCCTCATGCGGAACTCCCGTCCTGGCCTCACCCGCTGCAGGAGCACACTGGCCGCGGCCACCTCTAGGGAAGGAGGGCTCAGTGCCAGGTGAGGCGCCGATGCCAGCAGTGGGCAGACAGTCCCACTAAAATGAGAGCTTCTCGCCCGGCCAGTGTGGCTCCGTGGATGGAGCATCGGCCTGTGGACTGAAGGGTCCTGGGTTCAATTCCCATCAGGCACAGGCCCGGGTTGCGGGCTCGATCCCCAGTGGGGGGCGTGCAGGAGGCAGCCGATCCATGCTTCTCTCTCATCATTGATGTTTCTCTCTCCCTCTCCCTCCCTTCCTCTCTGAAATCAATAACAATATATTTTTAAAAACAAGAGCCCCTCTATCTAGGACAGCTGGTGGCGGGTGTGTGGGAGGAGGGAAAGGTGATGCGGAGCGGAGTGTGGGGCCGTATAGGAAACAGCACCTCTATTTGTGGGGAACCTGCGAGAGCAGCTGGCGCCTCTGGCGCTCCTGCCAGGAAGCTGGGTGAGCCCCCTTCACAGGGGCAGGTGAGGGACACAGAGGACCCGCCCGACCACAGCCACAGAGCGGAGGACCGGAGGGAGGGAGCAGGAGCCCTGGCTCTCAGGGGCTCTCCCACCTGCTGACACCGCAGAGAAGGAGAAGGCCCACACAGGATGCGCTGTGTGCACCCAGGGACCGTGCTCAGCACCAGACGCCGCTCAACCTGCTGTCACACACCCCCCCCCCCCCCCGGGGCCGCTGGGCACGGGGCCTGCCCTGCTGTGGGAGGGGATGGGCTCAGAACACACCATGGAGCTCTGAAAAGAAGAATGGGAAATATTTCACTCATATTTTTTAAACATGCCAACGTAATGCTGTGGGATCACATAAAATATATTCGTCATTTGTTTAACTTTTTAAACGATGACATCCCAATATGGGCCCAAGACAAATATGTGTAAAATGCAAAATCCTTGCCAGTGTAAGGGGGAGGGGAGGCACCGGGGAGGAGAATGTAGGGCGATGTGGGGAGAGTCGTGGGGAGAACTGGGGCCTGCGCTCAGGAGCGAGCTGGTGGCGGGTGAGATAAGTGTCAGCGACGGGTGGGGTGGTGGCCGTGGGAGAGGCATGGAGGGTGGACTAGAGGTGAGAACGTGTCAAGAGAAGAGAATGGCCTGGTGTAGAGAAGGGGTGCCCGGAGCACTGGGGTGAGGAGGGGTGGGCAGAGCAAGGACAGGGCTGGGAAGCCGCCTCCCTACAGAGGACCACCCAGGCCCTCTCGGTTTCCCCGCCCACCCCCCTGCTCGCCTCCACCCTGTGACCTTCCTCAAAGTTCCATCGAGAATTAATCATCATCCCGGCTGCCTGACTCAGGGGTTGAGCATTGACCTATGAACCAGGAGGTCACAGTTCGATTCCGGTCAGGGCATGTGCTGGGGGTGTGGGCTCGAGCTCCTGTGGGGGGCATGCAGGAGGCAGCCAATCAATGATTCTCATCATTGATGTTTCCATCTCTCTCTTCCTCTCTGAAATCAATTTTTTTTTAAATAGCACCTACCTCGTGCCAGTCGCTCTGTCAGCTGCCAGGGCACAGCAGTGACAGAGGTGCTCTGTGCCTGGCCTCCGGGCACGCAGTGCTGGGCCGTCACCGGGAGGGATGTGACCATGCTGCCCGCTGGCCTCCTCCAGCTCAGCTCCAGCGACCACTTCCTGGCAGCAAGCCCTCCGTCTCCCGGACGGAGCAGCCCAGCCTGTGCCCCTGGGGCTGGCTGGCCAGCCCTAGGCCGCTCCCAAAAGGCCAGTCATGCCAGCCCTGCCCGCCCACCAGCTTGGGGCAGAGGTGGGTGCACGGGCACCATGCCCACAGGCCCGCAGGGGGCGCCCCAAAGCAAGCAGAGCCCTCCCGCTAGCGTGACCCTGGCGTGGCCCTGTCCGTGGTGCTGAACCCAGGGGCGGCCTGGCCTCCCCAAAAGGAGTGCCCAACCAGACACTCCTGATGAAAACACCAAAACCCACAAAACAGAATGACCAGCACAGGGCCTGTGGGACTCCAGGGGGTGCTCAGGCCTGTCTCCATGACCTAGTTTCTCCTCCGCCAAGTTCACCCAAGGTCCGGGCTGTAGGAAGCAGGACGATGGGGGTCTCCCAAGCCCCAGACTGGCCCAAAGGGAGCAGACAGCCAGGAAAAGCATCCCGGGCCTCCTCGTCCACCCCCCCCCCCCCGCCCCTCACCCCCGTGTGAACCCGGGCCTCCCTCTCACACAGTGAAGGCTGGGACCCACTGCCCATCACACAAATCCGAACTTCAGCATAAAGGTCTGTGTGCCTTGCCGAGTGAACTAAGTCAGTCAGAGAAAGAGAAGTGTCACTGATCTCACTCACATGTGGAATCTAAGGAACAAAATAAACTGATGGACGGAGGGGACCCAGAGACATGGACGCAGGGAACAGAGTGCGGGATCTCGGAGGGAAGGCGGGGAGGGCGGGTGGGTGGGAGGTGATCAACCAAAGACCTTGTATGCATCTCTGCATGGCCCATGGACACAGACAGTGGGTGGTGAGGGCCTGGGGTGGGGGCAGGGTGGAGGGGTCAATGGGGGAAAGGACATATGTAACACTTTCAACAGTAAAGGCTTATTTTAAAAAAGTTCTGTAACCTATTGGTATGAATATATATATATATATATATATATATATATATATATATATATATATATATAAAATAAAAAGAAAGAAAAAGTTCTGCATGCCTCACCGTCTGCACCCCCCCGCCCCCCCCCCCCCACACACACGGACAGAATGAAGAGCTCGAGGGACACGGTCCACTGTGTGAGCTCCTTGTGCAGGAGGCTGTCGCGTCCCACTCCAGTCGCTACGGAAACAAGGAAGGAGCTGGGGCAGCTCGCAGAGGCGGGTGTCGGCAGAGGCCGCCCAGCCGGAAGCCCCGGGCACTCAGGCTGGTGCCCTTCCCTCCCCTGCACCTGCAGCTCCGAGGGAGCCTCTCCGTGGCCCCCGACTCCAGCGGGGAGTGAAAGGGCAGCAGGGAACGGGAACTGGAGAAGAGAGCGACCTCGAACGGAAGCGGGAGACCACGTCCACGTGACCTTGAGCAGGCCCTTTCCCTCTGGTCTCCCTCTCACCCTTCAGGGGGGTGAGTGCTGGCTCAGGCCACCGACAGCCTGGACAGTGACGGCTCTGGGTCCACACGGCTGTCCTCTGGTGCCCGGCACGCTGACCACACGCACAGTGGAGCCAACATATGCAACGTGTGCGCCAAAGGACGGCGAACGTGCCCCCAGAGGCGCTGCCCTTGAGGGGGCGCGGCAAGAACACGCCCTCCGCTGCGCCCAGGACGGCCGAGGCGTCTTCTGTGTCCACTGTTCGTCAGACCCGTGAGCGAGCCTGGCCCCATGCCTGACCCGCCGCTGCGGCTCCGCGGGCCCAGCTTTCCTCTCGCCCCTCTCGTGCTGTGAACAGTCTCCTTCTTTCCTAGAGGAAGGTGGAGGGGGCTGGAAAGAGGAGGGGGAGGCACTAGGCCGGGTGAGCCAGAGGACCACAGCGCTATCAGCATCACCTCCCTGGAAACCGCACCTGGTGAGTCAGCGCCGTGGTGGGGATGGAGGCGCTGAGGGGCGGGGGCAGGGCAGTCACAGGCAGGATGTGGCCGCAGGGGGGCGGGAGGCTGAGTCCTGCTCTCAGGATTGAATCTCAGCTGGATACGCACGCACACGCGTGTGCGCAGGAACATTGCTACTCTGCCGGGTGCAGAGCCCCCTCCACCTGCTGCCGCCCCATCTGTGCTCCGGCCACAGCGCCCCACCCCCCTCCCGTCTCTCCCCACAGCCACGCAGGACAAAGGAGGCGCGGTTGAGCATCAGCCTATGAACCAGGAGGTCACGGCTCGAATCCAGGTCAGGGGACATGTCGGGGCCATGGGCTCGGTCCCCAGTGTGGGCGGTGCAGGAGGCTCGCTCATCACTGATTTTCTCTCTCTCTCTCTCCCTCTCCCTTCCTCTCTGGAACCAATTTTAAAAATGCAAAAAGGCAACTGCGATGTCAGATCTTACACACTACAGGTTCTCAGAGCCAGTCCCAGGCATGGGGAAACGGGTAGAGGGACATGCATGGGATGGCCCGGGCCACCTGCCCCTCCCGCCCCCGCGGACTCTGTGCCCAGCGAGTCGGCCTTGCCCAGTTCCTGGTAAGCCTCGCCACCGCCACCGTGAGACTAGCTGCGTGACCTCACCCGGCGCCGCCTCCTCTCGAGGCCTCCTTTCGTCGTCGTCTGGGCAATGACTGCCTGGACTCACGTGACCCCGAAGCCCACACTGGCTCCCGCCGCCTGCGACTCTCGACTCTCGGCTCAAGAAGGGAGAAGCGATGTGCAGGTCCCGTCCTGGCAGGTGGCGTTGGCTGGGCTGGTCCCCAGGTTCCAGCAAATGCTCTTTGGCTCCTCCCCGCAGCAGTCACTGCTCATCGTTAACATTCCGCACTAACAGCGGTTTTCACGTTCATTATAAACAGGAAAGGGGAGAGCAGAGCAGAAGGGGATAACAAGAGGGCTTCTAAAACTCTTGTTCTGTACTCCCCAACCCCCCTTATCAAACCTCTCCCTCCCCCTCTCTCCCGCCTTCTCTCTCCCTCCCTTCCTCCCTCTTCTTCCTCTCTCCCTCTTGCTCTCCATCTTTCTCTGTCCCTCTCTCCCCCCCCCCTCTCTCTCCCCCTCTCTCTCCCTCTCTCTCTCTCTGAAATACTGTGATGGGCAGAATTCTAAGACAGTCCCTAAATTCTTGCCTCCTTGCCTACATAGCCTGCCCACTTCTCCCTCCGTGTGGGAAGACTCCTGAATAGGAGGGGGAGGTAATGCAGGTCCCCAACCAGCTGCTGTTGAGTTAATGGAAAGGAAGACCATCTTGGCGGGGCTGACCTCATCAGGCAAAATCCCATAGAAGTGGGACCGGCCCTTCCTGGGGAGGGACATTCTTCTGAGACTTTAAAGAGGTGAGTGAGCAGGCCCTGGCGGTGGCTCAGCTGGTTGGAGCATCGTCCCTGTGCACCAAAAGGTTGCAGGTTTGATTCCTGTCAGGGCACATACTTAGGTTGTGGTTTGATCCCAGTCGAGGAACATGCAGAAGGTAACCAATCCAGGAGGAGGAGGAGGGGGAGGAGCAGGAGAAGGAGGAGGAGGAGGAGGAGGAAAAGGAGGAGGAGGAGGAGGAGGAGGAGGAGGGGAAGGAGGAGGAGGAGGGGAAGGAGGAGGAGGAGGAGGAGGAGGAGGAGGGGAAGGAGGAGGAGGAGGAGGAGGAGGAGGAGGAGGAGGAGGAGGAGGGGGAGGAGGAGGGGAAGTAGGAGGAGGAGGAGGAGGAGGAGGGGGGGAGGAGGAGGAGGAGGGGGGAGGAGGAGGAGGAGGAGGGGGGGGGAGGAGGAGGAGGAGGGGGAGGAGGAGAAGGAGGAGGAGGGGAAGAAAGTGGGCTGATAAGAGGGCTATAGGACAAGACCTGGAGCAGGTTCTGGAAGCCAAGAGGGGCCCTGGAGTGAAAACCCACAAGAGAATGGGACTTCAGTCCTGCAACCACAAGGACCTGAATTCTGCCAGGAATCATGGGAGCTCAGACGAGGATGCTATGCTCCCAGAAGGAACACAGGCCAGCCCACAGCCAGATGTCACTGTATGTGACCCTGAGCAAAGAGCCCACGGGGCTGGGCTGGGCACCCGGCTCACAGGAACCAAGAGATAACAGTGTCTGTGTTTCAAGCTGGTGCAGTTGTGGTACTTTGTTGCTCAGCAATAGAAAAGGAATACGAAAGCTTCGCCAGAAGAAATACCCCACAATAGCACCTCCAAGTAGGATTTTGCCTGTCGCCCATGCTCATGCCAGCTCAGTGGCCTGCCTTCTTCCACTGGGAGCTGACCGAGACCCTCCCCTGACCCCGCCGCTCAGACCGGCCATAAAGATAACCAGCTCCTCGCCTTCTCCCGCATGAAGGCCATGACAGCGCCCAGCCCTGTGCCAACGGAGGATGCAGAGACCACCCGGGGATAAGTGCCCTTCTGTTTCTCCCAGCCAATCGGGTAATGGCATCCAAATGACTCTATTAGCTGCCAGGCCAATCGACAGCCATGCTTTGCGTGATGCAAATGGCCCCCAAGGGTATTCTTGGCACTGAGTGCGGACGCCCGCCCTCTGCCCTTCCTCCTCTGTGTGCGCCCGTCTGCCCTCCGGCCTCTGCCTGCCACTGGGCCTCACTGCCACGGAGCCTCATGCAAGGTGGCCCCAGGAGCAGGAGGACAGGGAGGCCCAGGAGGTGAGGGCGGAGCCGGGCCCTGTCCTATCCAAGGACCTCCCACCTCCTCGCACCCACCACCTGTGCCCCACACCTTTCTTTCTTTCTTGAATCTTTATGGGCACTTTATTCAGATGGCTGGTGATCTGAGAAGAGGGCGGGTTGTGTGCCATAAAGACCATCTTACATCTCATCTTAAGCTGATTTTTTAAAATATTTTTATTGATTTCAGAGAGGAAGGGAGAGGGAGAGGGAGAGAGAAACACCAATGATGAGAATCATGGATTGGCTGCCATTCACGCCCCCTACTGGGGATGGAGCCCGCAACCCCGGCACGTGCCCTGACCGGGAATCAAACCGTGACCTCCTGGTTCCTAGGTCCACGCTCAACCCCTGGGCTGCGCCGCTGGGCAAGCTGACCTTTTTGATGAGGAGAAACAGGTAGCTAACGGGTTTGGGATTCTGGAAAAAGTGAGCGTTGGAACGTAGGGAGAGGTGACCAGATAAGACTGCGCCCGCGGCTTTCTCCGCGCCCCGCGTCTGCTGGCGGAGACCCGGCGGGTCTCTCCCTGGGGCGCAATGGCCTGATGCCCTCCTGGTCGCTTCTGTTCTCCCGAGGCTTGTGGTTCTCCGGGGCTCAGGGCGGTCTGGCCATACCTCTCCGTTCCCACAGCAGTAGCTTCCCGAGCACTCACCCCCCCCCCCCCCCCCCCCCCCCCCCCCGCAGGCTCCGCTCTCTCCGCCCGCTAGTTGTCATTCCAGTTTGTTTCTGGGGGCGTGTCCGTGCAGCACCCTCTTCCTCCGCGGGGGGAGACAGGAAGGACCCAGGGCTCTTTGCAAGCGACGAGGGAGTAGCCTCATTCTCAGGGGTCAGCGTGCACCGAGGCCCAAGATTGAACAAGAGGGGCCCGGAGAAGAGGGTGCAGAGGGCAGAGGGGTAGCTACTGCCGGGCTGGAGCGGGGAAGCCACACTGGGCACGTGGGCGGCGGCAGCCTGTGGGGGAGGCTGCAGGCAGGCGGCACGGGGAGACTAGTAGGGTCTAGTGAGCAGAGAGGTGGGGTGGGGGCTGCAGTCCGGAAGGCTCAGGCCAGGCACGGGGCAGGGGGAGGGGTGAGCGTGAGGTCGGCCTGGGTGTGTGTGGGGGGGGGGGGGAATGGCACAGCGGAGCCCTATGCTCGGGGCTCAGTTCTATGCCCCCCATTCCTCGGGCTGGGTGCCCCACAGAACTGTGTGCTCCCCCAAGAAATACTTCCTCCTCCGCAGTGTGGGCGCCTTCCGATGGCCTTGCTCCCACCCCACAGCTTAGGCCAGATGATTGCTCCCGGGGAAGGGGGAGCTGCAGAGACAACAGAGGATGAGCAGGCAAGAGGGGTGCATGCTGAGGGCTGGGGGCTCCTAGTCTCCCTGCTGCCCATAGGGGGAGCCAGGCCTGAGATCCTCCTCCTTTGCAGTCTGCTCCTGCACCCAGTCCCTGCTGGGCAGCCCCCCCAAGCGGAGCATCACCCCCCCGAGAAAGACTGACGGCCTCAAACCAGGAAACGGGCCTCCCCCAGGAAGGCCAGACAGACCTGCTGGGTCAGAGCTCTCTCTCCCCAGCTGAACCCTGAGCTCCGAGGAAGTGGCCCTTCCGAAGGCTGGGCACCCAGGAGAGCCAAGCTGCTTGCCCAGGCTCAGGAACGCCCCAAGCACGGCACCAGCAGGCGGAGGGAGAGGGTGAGCAGCTGGTGCCATGTAATGCATTGTGACACCAGGCCCCGTGGCAGCATAATGTTCCGTGTCATGGTAGCAAAACTGACATTTCTTCCTTGGCACCCCTGCTGTGCCCTTTCCCCAGACCCCCCCTCCCCCCCAGACCCAGGGGTCAGGGCCAGGGAAGGAGGGGCCCCACGCCCCACTGTCATCACAGCCGATTTCCACTTGGGAGCAGGCCGGTCCCAGCAGCCCAGGAGGGGAGGGAGGAGAAGGAGGTTCAGGCTGGGCAAAGGGAAGGGCAGGACAAGAGTGGGAGGGGCAGGGAAGGGACAGATTGTTTGATACAACTGAGGCAGGTGAAGAAAGACCATTTGGTGTGATAGAGAGAGAGCTGGAAGTCAGGAACCTAGAGCTCACCCAGGTGGGACACTCTCTTTGGACAAGTCACTTTATGTCCTTGAGCCCAGTATCTTTATCTACAAACTAGAGACCCGATGCACGAAATTCATGCACAGGTAGGGCCCTAGGCCTGGCTGGCGATAAGGGACGATCAGGGCCTTCCTTCCCCCGGCTGCCAGCTGCCAGCCAGGCCTTCCTTCATTCTGTGCCACCCCCTGGTGGTCAGTGCACGTCATAGCGAGCGGTCGAACTCCTGAAGGGACAATTTGCATATTCGGCTTTTATTAGATAGGATGAGGGGCAACTCATATCCTGACAGCATAGGGTTCTTGTGGAAAGCAAACTGGATATACATGGGAAGAGTCACTGAAAAGAAAATGCTAAACAAAGATTAGTCAAGGGCATGAAGAGATGAGGCCGGCGCTGTGGTGGTGGGAGGGGTGGAGGGCAAGGTAGTGTGAACCCTGAGAAGAAAAAAACACTTATTGAGAATGGCTCCTGGTGGCTGGAAGCCTGCGCTGAGCCAGCCTCCTCTCTGAACTGGCGGCCCGCACTGTGCTCCTGCCCCTGAGCCAGCCCTTATAAGGTTTCCTGGAATCCTAGCTCAACCAATAGGATTGAGGCTTTCCCCATCCAATCAGAATTGTGCAGCCCCGACCAATCAGAGTAGCTCTATTCTAACCAATCAGGACAGTGCCCTTTGGAGCAATCACTCCGCGATTGTTTGGATCCTCATTTGCATGAGGAATGACCAATCGGGGACCAGGTGGGATTTCTGTCCATATAAGCCAGCTACCCTCCGGCTCTGACAGTGCCCTCTCCCTTTCCACCGAAGAAGCGTCTCCCTGGCTGAGCCGAAGACCGGCAATGTCCGGTCTGAGTGGCCTCACAGCCCCTGTACTGCACCCCAAACTGGGGATTCCTGTTGGCGTTAAATTGGCACCAACAGCCATTGGTTGAAAGCAGTAAAGCCAAATTCTCCCTTCCAGGGAGCAGAGGTGAATCCGGAACCTGCTGTGTGGGCCTGTCTCCAGCGCAGGCCTGGGGGTGGTTGGGAATCAAGACTCTGGGAGTCGGCCTTCCCCAGCCTGGACTCTTCCTTCCCGGCATGTTCCAGTTCCTGCTCACAGTCCATCCCCCTCACGACTGAGGAGCAGGCAGAGAGCAGGCCACAGACACCCCATCCCAGAGCGCACTCACCCTGGGCCTCTCTGATGGCAGCTGGAGAATCTGCCTTGATCTTCTGGAACCAAGCTATCCTAAGGAACCCATCTATGAGTTACATTGTATCAAGGAGCCCTGGCTGGTTTGGCTCAGTGGATAGAGCCCCAGCCTGCGGCCTGAGGTTGCGGGCTCCATCCCCAGGGGGGCGTGCAGGAGGTGCCGATCCATGCTTCTCTCTCATCATTGATGTTTCTCTCTCTCCCTCTCCCTTCCTGCCTGGAAAAAACAATGTACCAAGTAGAACTACAAAGCTGGGTCCCCACAACGTGCAGGAATAACAGGAACAGCGTGGCCAGCATTTGGGCGCTGGAGCATTTACAGACTCCTCGGTAATTCTCCTTCGGTTCTTACTGCGCCCCAGGAGGCAGGCGCTAAGTTATCATCCCCTTTTCAGGGGAGGAAACTGCCGCTCAGAGTTCAACTGCTTGCTGAGCCCATACGGCTCCTCCTGGCCAACCACGGCGCCAGCCCGGCCACTGCCTGGGCACCTGCGGAGGCACAGCATGGACCTCTCAGACCTGCAGCCAGACAGGGGCACTGGGATGCAGAGCCCGCGTCCCACACGGAAGGAGTGGGGTGTCCACCTCCACCCTGTGCTTCCCAGGTGAGGAGGGCGAGGTGCTGACAGCGGCTTCTATCCGGGCTCAGCAAACGCTTCTGTAAAACATCAGAAAATAAATATTTCAGGCTTTGAAGCCACATAGGTCTCTGCACCCTAGTAGTCGTTGAGATTTGTTTTATTATTTTTTTCTTACAATGTGCCCTTTTAAAATGTAGAAACCATTCTTAACAGGGAGACTGCACAGAGCAGGCTGGCTGTGGGTGGGCAAGCACGGGGTGGCGGGGGGGGGGGGGTAGCCTACAGTGTTCATATACAAAACATGAGGTTACGACCGTTACAGCTTTAATGACTTTGTTTCGGGTACCCACAACCGTAAGCCTACTTTTCTCCCTTCCCCCAGTTTTGGGGGGAATGACTTGAATGAGTAGGTGATAGTAACTATGGACTACAGCTCTGGGAGTGGGGGTGAGCCCTATCCAGGAACTGGGAGGCGCTGAAGGGTTATTCCTGGGTCCTCAGTTGTTGAACAAAGTGGGCTGGTTGAGCCTGGAAGTACCACCCTGACACCAGGAGCCTCCTGCTCTGCCTCTCTCCCTGGCCCTCCGTAATCTCCCCGCCCCCTGTCCCCCGCCCTCAGCTGTCTCAGCAGCCGCTGGTCACACCCCAGGTGAGATGCTTAATTAAACCCAGTTCCCCACAGCGTCCTGCAGAAGGAAGGCTCCAGCCACAGGTCAGGCCGGAGGAGACTGGCCAGTGTGGGCGGCAGAGGACAGTGAGGCATTCCCTGGGAACCCGCAGTAGAAATGGTAATAATAATGATAATAATAATAATAATAATAAAGCCTGGCCAGTGTGGCTTAGTGGATAGAGCGCTGGCCCTTGGACTGAAGGGTTCCAGGTTCGACTCCGGTCAAGGGCACGTACCTCAGTTGCAGGCTCCTCCCAGCCTGGGCTCTGGTCAGGGTGTGTGCAGGAGGCAACCAATCCATGTGTCTCTCACATGGATGTTTCTCTCTGTCCTTCCCTCTCTCTTCTACTCTCTCTAAAAATCATTGGAAAAATATCCTCGGGTGAGGATTAACCACAACAACAACAAAGAAATAGTAATAATAACATAGATGACAGCAGTCGTAACTCAGATGTACAGGCCTGTCCCTGCCAGGCGTGGCCTCACGCTCTCTGTGTATGAACTGAGCCTCCTCAGAGCAGTGCGGGACGTACCACTGTTATCTCCGCGGTGCAGGCAGGGAGGGCGAGGCTCGGAGAGGCTGCAGGACTTGCTCACGGTCACACGGCCTGAGAGGACCCCTCCCTGGGCTCCACGGCCACGGGGAGGGTGCTCAGGGGAGAGGGGGTAGCCATGTCCAGAGCTCGGGCCCCCCTACCCTGGGGCCTGGGCGCCCAGGGTGGCAAGGCCATCGCGACTCACACACAAGGATGCAAGTCCGTTTCCCACTCAACCTCCTGGCCACACGCCTGCTGTGTGCCAGGCCCTGGGGCCTGAGGCTCAGCTCCCGTGAGGAGCACGGGGACCAGCGTGAGCCAACGCGCCCACGGCGGCAGCAGCGCCCTGCACACAGTGGCGAGTGCCCAGCCAGTGCGCTGGGCAGGGGGGTCGCGTGCCTTTATTTATTTATTTATTTATTTATTTATTTATTTATTTATTTATATTGTAAACCCTCACCCGAGGATATTTTCCCATTGATTTTTAGGGAGAGTAGAAGAAAGAAGGAGAGACAGAGAGACACATCGATTGGTTGCCTTCTGCACACGCCCCAATCAGGGCCCTTGGTGAGGAACCTGCAACTGAGGTACGTGCCCTTGAGCGAAATTGAACCTGGGACCCTGTGGTCTGCAGGCCGATGCTCTATCCACTAGGCCACACTGGTTGGGGTGGAAGTCAAATTTATCAAATACCTGCTGGTGCCAGGCACCATGACATCCCCCCTTTCCTTTCCCTTCACGATCTATAGCCAAGGAGGTGTGGGTTCCTTTATTGCTGTGGTCACCGGTGTGCTTGATTCTGCACTAGACACGCTGCCTAACACGGAAACGCACATCCCAGCCGCCGGCAGGAGTGCGCACACAGCTAGTGCTCAGGGGGCCCTTTAAGTGAAAGGCAAAGCATAGCTCCAGCCCTTGAGGAACTGCGGGTTCGGGGGAGAGAGACGTGAACAGTGGTCGCGACAGATGTGTGGCGTGGAAGCGGCAGAGGGTGCACGGGGTCCGGGAGGGGCCAGAGCAGAGCTGGCGAAGGCGTCTCGGAGGGGGCTGTGCAGGCCTGGTGCTGAGAAAGAGCAGGAGCCGTTAGGGAGAGGGCACCGTGGGGGAGGGAGGTCTCAGAGCTGAGGGCACAGCCCTGGGAAGTAGGCACGGGCGCCAGGTGGTCACAGAAGCGCTAAGCCTTAGTGCAGTGGTTCTCAACCTTCTGGCCCTTTAAATACAGTTCCTCATGTGGTGACCCAACCATAAAATTATTTTCGTTGCTACTTCATAACTGTCATGTTGCTACTGTTATGAAACGTCATGTAAATATCTGATCTGCAGGATGGTCTTAGGCGACCCCTGTGAAAGGGTCATTCGACCCCCAAAGGGGCCGCGACCCACAGGTTGAGAGCCGCTCAGGGCTCCCTGCTGCTGGGTTGTGGGTGAGGAGTGAGTGTGGAGGTTATGGTCACTGAAGGAGGAACGCATGAAGCCAAAAGGGGGGAACAATTTTAAGTGTGTTCGGTAAAAATTAGATGGGCTGAGCCCCAGAACGGCTCCAGCACCGGGGGTGGGGGGAGGTTTTAAAGGACTCTAGTGCGTGCCCAGCGGGGAGCTCTCTGGGAGGGCCCGGACTCTGGGAAAGTCCCGGGGAGAGAGACGGGTCCTAGCAAGCGGAGAGTGGCCCACGCAGAGGGAAGGTCCATCGTGGAGCGGTCAGCCCCTCGGGGAGGGGTATCGGTTCAATTATTTGATCAAAACTAACATTCCAGGCTCATCTGGGGCAGCACGGGGCCGATGGTCATATCTTCCTCGCTGCTTCCCGCTGAGGGTGGACTGTGAGTGTGGGCGGCGGAGGCCGCGGAGGCTCCCCCTGGTTGCGCGGAGGTCGCGGGGCAGGATTTCCCTGAGAGATCGGCGGCGGCTGAAGGCTCCGGCGGTCCTGAGGGGCCGATGAAAAATGGCGCAGAACACACGGGCCAAACATGAGGACGAGGAATAGGAATGTGAACGGCCTGTGGAGGGAAGAGCCAAGTAGACACACTTCTCCCAGGAAGAAGCACAGACCCCTTCCTCCACCGTCAAGAGGCCTCCTCCTTTAAACGTAAGATGGGAAACCATGAAAAGCTTAGAAGAATCCACAGGCAGCAAAATATCAGACATATGTCATAGCAATATCTTTCGCGACACAGCTCCTAGGGCAATGGAAACCAAGGAGAAAATAAACAAATGGGGCTACATCAAAATCAAAAGCTTCTGCACAGCAAAGGAAACCATCAACCAAACAAGAGAGCCCACTGCATGGGAGAACATATTTGCCAATGTTATCTCAGACACGGGGTTAATCTCCAACATTTACAGGGAACTCATACAACTTAACAAAAGGAAGATAAACAATCCAATTTAAAAATGGGCAAAGGACCCAAATAGACACTTTCCAAAAAAGGACATACAGAAGGCCGAGAGACACATGAAAACATGCTCAGTCACTAATCATCCGAGAGATGCAAATCAAAACGACAATGCGGTATCACCTCACACCTGTCAGAATGGCTATCATCAACAAATAAACAAACAGCAAGTGCTGGAGAGGATGTGGAGAAAAAGGAACCCTCGTGCACTGCTGGTGGGAATGCAGACTGGTGCAGCCACTGTGGAGAACAGTATGGAGTTTCCTCAAAAAACTAAAAATGGAACTCCCATTTGACCCAGTGGTCACACTTCTAGGAATATATCCCAATAAACCAGAAACACCAATCAGAAAGGATATATGCACCTCTATGTTCATAGCAGCACAATTCACCATAGCTAAGATCTGGAAACAGCCTAAGTGCCCATCAGTAGATGAATGGGTTAGAAAACTGTGGTACATCTACACGATGGAATACTATGCTGCTATAAAAAAGAAGAAACTCTTACCATTTGCAACAGCATGGATGGAACTGGAGAGCATTATGCTAAGCGAAATAAGCCAGTCAATGAAGGAAAAATACCACATGATCTCACTCATTCATGGATAATAGAGACCATTATAAACTTAAGAACAAAAATAGATACAGAGGCAGAGCAGCCTCAAACAGACTGTCAAACTGCAGCGGGAAGGCCGGGGAAGGTGGGAGGGCAGAAGCGGGGGAGGGTAAGAGATCAACTGAAAGACTTATATGCATGCATATAAGCATAACCAATGGACATAAGACACTGGGGGGTAGGGGAGGCCAGGGGATTGTCAAGGGTGGGGGAAAAAAGGAGACATATGTAATACCCTTTGTAATACTTTAAGCAATAAAAAAAAATAAAGAGAAAGAGAAATACCACATTATCTCACTCATATGTGGGATATAATGATCAACATAAACTGATGAACAAAAATAGAGCCAGGGAAAAAATTTTTAGAATATAATAGAAGTAATCCTGTTATTTGCAGATTTTGAATATTTCCTACAACTTTTGTGATATTATAATATGTTATTACAGTTTTAGTAATATTATTATATTTAAAATCATTTTTCTTGAAATAATAAAAAAAAAAAGAGGTCTAGTCCTCTTCGATTTTGGAGGGTGAAGCCGCTAGTGAGTCTGTCTGATCCTGAATTTGAACTAAAGTTTTGGCAATGTCATCTAGGCTTTCTTGTAGAACCTGAGACAGGATTTCAGAATACGATAGAGCAGTGGTTAGGCCAACCCCTTATGGCAGGTCCAACCCCTGCTGTGATGCCCAGGGTTATGAGGAGAGGGATTATCTGGACTCCTCTTTTGTGTCGGCTGTGATGGGTTATGGGGACAGGTAAAGACTGATTTTTGGTGCCACATCTACACTGGGTGAGAGATAGATGAGAGTACAGGTTCCTGCCCAGTTGGTGGGGAGGCAGATGTCTGTGTTCTCCCCACAGAGGAAGAAGAATCCCTGATCATGCAGACAAGCTGAGGGGTAGGGAGAAGAGGTGACTAAAGGGTATGAAATTCCTTTCCCAGTTCTACGCTCCAAACCGAGAGGGTCATCGCCATGGCACTGCCGATAAGGGTGACAGTTGAGTGGTTGAGATTCCATTGCAGTGAAAGGGAGGGAACACGAGGATGGGCTGTTATCCAAGGGAAAAGCGAAAGGGAAGGGAAGGAGCAGTTGAAGCCTGAGGCCTGGATGTTTGGATAAGAAGTAAAACAGGTCAGCTGTAGAAATAACCATTGGCTTCCGGGGGGACCTGGCAGTTAACCTGTTGGGACCACTGGCCGTTCAGTAGTTCATGGTTAACTGTGGTGTTGCAGGCTGATGATGGGAGATGGCCCATTGCTATATTGCCCTGTGACCTTGTAAAGCATAAAGGGGCTTGGGCGATTGGTGGGGTGTGCAGAGTGATAGGACCTGTGACCAGGAGGGAGGAAGGAGCTGCCTTAGCAAGAGATTGAATATAAGAACAGAAAAGAAGGGAGGCTTGATGCCTGGGCTGCAGGATAATTGCCTAGAAGGGTGTCTGCCTTTTCAAGAAACAGTTCCCTTTCTATAAGCTAGTGATGTTTGCCTGATTCCACCTCTGGATTGGGATAGGGATGGTGGCATTTGCAGAAGAGGAGCGGGAAAGGCAGAGCCAGCAGCCCTGGGGAAGGCTGGAATGGTCTGGCTCAGGAGGGAATGGGCGGGTTAGGTGTTGGTTGGACACGAATGGAGGTGGGAAGGTTCCCTGTGGGTGGAGGAGAGGAGGGCTGGGATCGGGTGAGAAGGAGAGCTAAGCCCCACTTCCAGGCCAGGGATGGTCCCAAGGGGGGAGGGTATGTTGGGGACCTAGAAGGAGGGAAATCTCACCCCACGGGTAAGCGAAGTCCCTTGGAGAAGCGAGTCCCATAGGAAGGTGAGAGTCCTGATGCAAAGGGGGAGGGGCAGTAGTAGGACCTGGAGGACTTGTCTTGGGAGAGGAGGGGGCTTCCAGGAAAGGCAGGGTTTGTAGGGTCAGTACACGGGGGCACGTGCAGGGGTGCTCACTCAGTCGTCCTCTCCCTCTGGGATGTGGGCAAGGCGGGGTCTGGTGGGCCCAACCAGGTGGCTGTGATACTTAGGGGACTCAGCTATGTGATGGAGGTGTTGTGGGGCGGGTGTTAATCTGGAAAGGTGGAACCATGGGGGTGCCCGGGTAGTTTAGCTGCAGTGGGGTGGTTAGGAGTACCTGATAAGGGCCTTGCCATTGGGGCTGTAAATTATTTGACAAATGGATTTCCTTTAGGAGGACCCAGTCCCCTGGCTGTAGAGGAGTGTGTGTGGGAGGGGGGGAGGGGGGGTCTGCCATAAAAGGCCAAGGGAGGACCTGATCAGCATGTTCTCTCAGCAACTGTTGGACGAGATTTAAAATGGGGACACAGCCCTAATCAGTTTGGCTCAGTGGATAGAGCGTTGGCCTGCGAACTGGAGGGTCCCAGGTTCGATTCCAGCCAAGGGCATGTACCTTGGTTGCAGGCACATCCCCAGTAGGAGATGTGTAGGAAGCAGCTGATCGATGTTTCTCTCTCATTGATGTTTCTAACTCTCTATCCCTCTCCCTTCCTCTCTGTTAAAAAAAAACAAAAAACAATAAAATATATATTTTTTTAAAATAAAATAAAATAAAATGGGGACACAGTCTCCTAGAGGGGTCTCTGTGGAAGGGAAGTTTCCTAATAAAAGCGTCTTTCATACATGAGTTCAAAGGGACTAAGGAAGGAGGGTGCCCGGGGGGGGGGGGTTGGTGGGAGGGTTGCCCTGATGCGCATAAGGGCTAGAGGTAGGGAGAGTAGTTTAAGGTTCTTTGATTTCGAGAGTTAGTTTAGTTAGGTGAGACTGAATTAAGGAATTTGCCTTTTCTACCTTGCCTGGAGATTGGGGCTGGTAGGGGTATGTAAGTTCCATGAATGTTCAGAGTGGAGGAGACCTGTTGAGTCATCCTATATAATAAAGAGGTAATATGCAAATTAACTCTCACACCCTCACAACATGGCTGCTTACAACCAGGCCGGCAGGGGGGTTAGTGAATGATGACCAAACGACTGAACAGCAGGCTGCATGGGGTGACTAGGCCGGCAGGGCGAGGGGCAGTTGGGGGTGACCAGGCCAGAATGGGCAGTTGGGGGGAATAGGCTGGCAGGGGGGGCAGTTAGGAGCAACCAGGCTGGCAGGGAGGGGGCAGTTGGGGGCAACCTGGCCAGCAGGGGGGGCAGTTGGAGGGGATCAGGCAGGCATACAGAGGCAGTGAGAGGCAATCAGGCCGGGGGGGTGGCAGTTAGGGGTGACCAGGCAGTCAGGCAGGCAGGTGAGCAATTAGGAGCCAGCGGTCCAGGATTGTGAGAGGGATCGGGCCTAAACTAGCAGTTGGAAATCCCCCGAGGGGTCCCGGATTGGAAAGGGTGCAAGCTGGATTGAGGGGACTTTCCCCCCACACACACATGAATTTCAGGCACCCGGCCTCTAGTTTGAAATATGAAAGCAGGTCCATTATCTGATTGCAGTGAGGTGGGGAGGCCAAATGTGGGGATGACAAGCTGAATGGGAGCTTGTGTGACCTCGAGGACTTTTCAGACGCAGTGGGGAACGCTTCTGCCCAGCCTGAGGAGGCGTCTACCAGGGTTAAGAGAAACTTGGTCCTTCTAATAGGGGGCAAGTGAGTGCAGTCGACCTGCTAGTCTTGTCCAGGGGTTTGGCCCCTTGCCTGATGAGTGGGGAAAGGAGGAGGTCTACCCTGTCCTTGGGGAGATAGTGAGTAACAAGTGGAGCAGGTTTTGGTGTATCTTGCAGTAGGGAGGCTAGGCTAGGACATGTGATGGCGGGGGGCGGGGGGGTTAGGAGTTGTAGAAGGGGTCTATATCCTATATGTAGGGAATTGTGAGTAGCTGTATGATGTTGTGGGCCTGTCCCTGGGGAAGGATATACTTTCCCTGAAATTTTAATCATGGATCTTCCTGAGCGGCCCCATGAGCTACTAGGGACTAAGTTCCTCTGGAGTGTATGAGGGTGTTATATGGGGTAGAGCTAAGAGTTGGGGAGATGGGGGCTTCCTCTGAGCCACTGCCTTGGCCTCCTGGTCTGCTTTGTTATCTCTCTTTATTTCGGGATCATTCCCGACTCAGTGTCCTTCGCAGTGAATGACCTTTAAGAAGGTGAGAAGAGGGGAGAGAGGTTCCTGAATGCCAAGCAGGAAGACCCGTGAGGCTTTCAGTGATAGTGTCAAGGACTGAATGAGCAGTGGGAATGAAGCAAGTCTGGCTCCAGTCTAAGGACGTAAGCCACAGGAGAGCCTGGCGGGCTGCTTCAGCTTCCTAAGAGAGAGGGGTCCCCTGGCATGTCAGGGGGATCAGGCCCTGATTCACTGGACAAACTTTTCTACAACTTTCACAAACCTTCTACCCATTCACAAAAAACCAGAACACACTTTAAACACATTCTTACTTTCAAGGAAATATGCCTTTACCAAAGTACAAGAGACCTTCTGTACTAAAAGCCAAGAGCAGGCAAATTTAAAACTTGTCTAACAATCAATATTTCAGTATTTTATGTTATTTTAAAATATTTAGGTGTTTATCAATTAACCAAAGCCTTTACGTATATCAACGACTTTGGGAGAGTATGTACAGGCATATGGGGCTGGAGAAAAGGTGGGGGAGGTGGGAGCAGGTGCCCCAGCCTGTTCTAGGACTGCAGTTCCCAGGCCTCCAGCCGCTTGGATTTAAAACAGCCACATTTTTCCTTAAACCAGTGGTTCTCAACCTTCCTAATGCCGCGACCCTTTAATACAGTTCCTCATGTTGTGGTGACCCCCAACCATAAAATTATTTTCATTGCTACTTCATAACTGTAATTTTGCTACTGTTATGAATCATAATGTAAATATCTGATATGCAGGATGTATTTTCATTGTTACAAATTGAACATAATTAAAGCATAGTGATTAATCACAAAAACAATATGTAATTATGTATGTGTTTTCCGATGGTCTTAGGCAACTCCTGTGAAAGGGTCGTTCGACCCCCAAAGGGGTTGCGACCCACAGGTTGAGAACCACTGCCTTAGAGGTAACATGCTAAGGTTTGGGTGATAATGAGTTCAGCTTCTGATAGTAACTGGACTGCTAAGTACGTGTTTGCAGTTTAGCAGTAAATAAAGTTGTTCTTTGGGAAGGGGGTGAGAAGGCGCTGAGGTGAGAGCAGTTTCAGAGCATTAAAGGGTGAGAATGCTGGCCTTGGGACCTAAAGGCTCAGTGAGGGGGCCTGTCATCAGTGAGGAGTGCCTTTGTGAGGAGGCTAAAGCCCTCTGCAGGAAGGTAAGTGTTAGGTCTGATCAAATAGTTGAGTTGGTACCCCTCCCCAGGGAACTGGCTTTTCAGGTCATTTCACAATGTACATTCCCTTTGACCACATTCCACTTGCGGTTACCACATTCCATTCTCTCCCCTCCGGGTCTGCATAAAGAAGTCTCCACCCAGGAAACAGCCCGCCAAAAGTCCTTTAAAAGCCTCTGGGGGCTGGAGCCATCCAGGCTCAGCCACCTGGTGTGTGGATGATCGAATAAATTCGTGATCCCTCACCGCTCTGGCCTTGTGCGTTCCTCCTTCAGCAACCTAACAGTAATGGCTCGGCTTTGGGGGTGAGAGTGAAACTGAGATAGGTGACTGTGGTTCTGGACAACTGGGCTTTATGAGGGGATGTGCCCCAGTCGGGCACCGAGGTAGAATGAGAAAAGAGTGGATAAAAAAGATATTTAGTAAGATGCAGTGTAGACGTGAGGTGGCTGATGGCTGTGAGAGTAATTCATCAGCCCCATAATAGAGACTGAGGAGTGGACAAGGGTCCCAGCGAATTCTGGGAGGGTAGAATAAGTGGCCCCAGTGTCAGTTAAAAAGGAGATCGGCTTACCCCCCACCACAGTCCTTACCCGAGGTTCTGTCCTGGTAATGTACGTCTGTGGGGCTTTGCCAGGGCCTGGGCAGCTTCAGTCTTCGGTGGCCAGTCCCAGGAGGTCTGGGGGCTCCAAACCGGATCCAGAGGGTGGCCTTGCTGGACTGGCTGAGGCCTGACCCGGAGGGGCCAGACTACGGTGTGATTTCCAGTGGCCTTTCCCTTCCGCACCTTGGGCAGGGCCCAGGCGGGGGTCTCGGGTTTGAGCAGGACTTGGCTCAGTGTCCTTCCCTGTTGCATTTGAAGCAGGGCCCGAAGGAGGCTTAGCCCTGACTTACCCTGGGTTGGAGGACCGGCACTTTGTTTGGGGTTTGCGAGAGCGGTGGCTGGGAGCTGGAAGGCCTCCCACTGGGCCTCAGCCTTAGCCTGTCTCGCCTTTGTTTTTGGATGTGGGTCTCCTCATCTCTATTATTAAAGACCTTAAAGGCCTGGTTAATGAGGTCTTTTTGAGGGGTTTGTGGCCCTGTGTCTACTTTTTGAACTTTGAGGCTGATTGGGTATATCAGGGGCTGATTGGGCTATAAAATGGGTGTTCAGAAGAAGGGCCCCCTCTGGGGAGGGGGTATAAGGTGGTGAATTGCTGTAAGGCCTCTGTGAGGTGGGAGAGGAGAGCTGGGTTTCCGTCAGGGCCCTGAGTGATTTCATTAAGCTTTTCATAGTTGACCACCTTATGGGCAGCCTTTTTGAGTCCGGCAATGAGACAGGGGATTATATGGCTACAGAGCCGGCGCCCTGGAGAATTAACCCGATAGTCCCGTCTCGGGTCAGTTCGGAGGGCCGTGTCAGCGCCAGCCAGGCTGGCTGCCATGTCCTGTCTGTGAAGGGATGGGATAGGCACGGTCCTGAGCTGCTGGCCAGACGCACTCCTTCTCCTCTGGGTGAGCGAGGAGGACAGGACACAGATGTCGTGCCAGGTCAGGTCTTAGGACTGGGTCAGGCACGCAAATCCCTTGGTAAAGGAGGTGGGGTTGGTGGGAAAAGACCTGAGATGCCTCTCGTTTGTGTGCGGTCAGACGTGGAAAATAGGACGTGTACCTGGACAATCCCCGCTGCCTCCCTCAGGGTAGAGTGGGTGTGGGAACAGAAGCGGCTGATGGGGAAGGCGCCCTTTGGGTGGCCCGAGAGCAAGTGTTAGGTGGGGAAAGTCTGTACTGACGCTCGTGTTTTGGGATTTGGGCTCTCAAGGGCCAGGGGAGAAGGTGGTTGCTGGTTAGGAGGGTCTGGGTTTGGGGAACCTACTGCAGGTAAGGGAGGGGGCACGTAAGGGGGTAGAGGCTGGTGGTCTTCTGGGTCAAAAGTAGATTCAGAATCAGAAGTGTCAGGGGATGTTGTTTTGTGTGAAGGAGAAGGATCTGATGGGTAGAGCAGGACTGAGAGAAAGAGAGGGTCAGGATGGAAGGGTGAAAAGGCCTGGACGTAGGGAATCTCTGACCACTTTCCATTGCGGTGACAGCAATTATCTAAATCGCGCAATGTGGCCTGGCTGGTGTGGCTCAGAGGTTGAGTGCTGACCCAGGCACCAAGAGGTCACCAGTTCAATATCTGCTCAGGGCACATGCCTGGGCTGCTGGCTCGATACCCAGTAGGGGGCCTGCAGGAGGCAGCCGGTAGATGTTTCTCTCTCATCGATGCTTCTGTCTCTCTCTTCCTTTCCCTTCCTCTCTCTCTAAAATCAATAAAAGCATATTTAAAAAATAATAAAAATAAATAAAGTAAATTGTGCAATGTGTTAAAATTGAAAGTGCCATTTTTAGGCCATTGAGACTTATTATCTAGTTTATATTGGGACCAAACAGTGTTACAAAACAAAGTGAGGTGCTTGGGCCTGATCTCTCCCCTGAGTGTGCAGGGTGAGTGTGGCGTGGCCCACGAGAGAGGAAGAGTGAGTGACAGACCACAGATACAAAGGTGACTGTTTAGGGCAGGCATCCCCACTGCTAACCCAATCACCACGAGAAATGACTGAGGAATCTTGTGTCCTAGCGCTAGGGCTTTTGAGATGAGAGACTTCTGAGAAGTCAGTGAGAGAGAGAGCAGAAGACTCGAGATGAGGGGAGTTGTGGAACGTCACTCACCTAGAGAAGACTGGGCGGTGTGGGATGGAGGGTCAGCAATGAAGAAGGAGAGATGCCCGATCCGGCGTCCTCCTTGGATGGTTCAGGAGGGAGGCCTAATCGAGTGGGATTTGGAGGAAAGCCCAGGATGAGCTGCTGCTGCCTACTGCTCTCCAAGTAGCAAACTCGGGGTGACTGAAGCCAGGAAGATTGCTCCCCTTTCCTGTGGAACCCTCCCGGGTTTTGGCACCAAATGTTAGGGTCACCAAAGGAAGAATGCATGAGGCCCAAAGGGGTGAAGAATTATAAATCGATTAGGGCATCTGGAGACCAGATGGGCTGAGCCCCCAAGTGGTGCCAGCACCCAGGGACGGGAGGCAGAGGTAGGCTTTTCCCTGGGAAGCTCTCGGGGAAGGCGGGATTCTGGGAGGTCTGGAGCAGAGAGGTAAGGGTCTTAGCAAATGGGATGTGTCTAAGTGAAAGGGATTGTCCATTGTGAATTGGCCTAAAGGTCAGCTCCCAGGGGAGGGGTGTTGATTCAATTACTTGATCAGACCTAACGGGGAGGGAGGCAAGAGAGGCAGCTGGAAGGGGTGCTGGACCAGACCCGGGAGGGCCTTGACTGCCAGGGTTAGGCAATCAGCCTCCTTCCTCCAACAATAAGGCCTTGGGAGCAGGCGGACCCACTCAGAGCCTGCAGAGAGCTGTGCGTGTTCAAAGTGAGAAGAGCCCAAATGCAAAGACGAAGAAGCACGTCACAAATGAAAGAACAGGAGAAATCTCCAGAAAAGGAACTAAATGAAGTGGAAACAAGCAAACTACCAGATACGGAGTTTAAAACAATGGTCATAAGGACGCCCAAGGGACTTGGCCTGACCCTCAAGGAACTTGGTGAGACCATCAACAACACAAAAAAGGAGCCATCACCCCTGGGCAGTTTGGCTCAGTGGATAGAGTCCTGGCTCCTAGGTTGGTGCTCAATCACTGAGCCATGCTGGCTGGGCTATAATTACAACTTCTTTATCTACTTAACCATTCATGAACACTTAGGTTGTTTCCATATCTTGGATATTTTATTTATTTTTTTTAAAATATATTTTATTGATTTTTTACAGAGAGGAAGGGAGAGAGATAGAGAGATAGAGAGTTAGAAACATCGATGAGAGAGAATCATCGATCAGCTGCCTCCTGCACATCTCCTACTGGGGATATGCCCGCAACCCAGGTACATGCCCTTGACCGGAATCGAACCTGGGACCTCTCAGTCCGCAGGCCGACGCTCTATCCACTGAGCCAAACCGGTTTCGGCCATATCTTGGATATTTTAAACAATACTGCAATAAACATAGGGGTGCAGAAAAAATAATAATGAAGTGAACAGAAGCAGTGAGGCCAGCAGGGAGGCAACGAGAGGCAGGAAATGAGACCAGATGGACAGAACTGGTGGCTCTTTGGTTGTAAAGGGCAAAGAGGCCACGTAAGCTCTTAGACTCTGTCTCCTCCTTAAACTGAGGCTGAGACGACAGTTCCCGAGGGTCACTGCATGCCCTCCCCTCCCAGAGACCAGGACTGGAGGCCACGCCAGCCCAGCAGGCAGGGGGTGGCTGTTCCTCTTGGCACCTGGCTGGTGCCTGTTAAGCCCAGATTTCAGGATCCCCAAAAGACCACCAGGGAGCCAGCCGAGTCCAATGCAAAAGCAAAAGAGTCTTTATTCAAGCTAGCTCGAGCTCCCCATCCACCACACTCACCAACGCAGCAGCAGGAGGCAGAGAGAGAGAGCACTCTGTGGGGAGAGGGGTTTTATAGGGGGGTTGGAGTAAGGGGAGGAGAGAGGACTGTGGCCCCTGCCAATTGACCAGGCACAAGTCAGAGTCTTGTTACACAGGATGTGGTTGTGTCTATGGCGCACACTTCCCTTGATTATCATTGGTTAGTTTAAAGAAATCCTAGGTGTGGCTAGCAGAGGCTTGGGCTTCCAGGAAAAAGCTCCTTGCTGAGCACATGGCTAATGGCTGCTGCCCAAAAATGGAGGATCCGGGGCAAGATGGAGGGCGTAGCCCTCGCCCTTTCAGTGCCCACCTCGTGCTCATGCAGTGGAGTCACTGTAGGGAATGAACATGCCATCAAATCTCGGTTCTCAAACAACCAAGTTGTTCACAGAGAAAATGTCTCCATTGTTGATCAAAACTTCAGATGTTTGACCTGACAGACCTTTCATGCTGACACCTCACATGACAAAAAGCATCTCTGAGGCAGCAAAGGAGAGGATGCTTTTGCTACTGATGAAATCAAACAGTAACAATTTTTTAAAATAGTCATCCTACATTTTAAAGAATATATATCTTTATTGATTTAAGAGAGGAAGGGGGGAGGAAGAGAGAGAGAGAGAGAGAGAGAGAGAGAGAGAGAGAAACATCAATGATGAGAGAGAATCATCAATCAGCTGCCTCCTGCACGCCCCTCTCTGTGGACCGAGCCCACAACCTGGGCATGTGCCCTGAGTGGGAATCCAACCATGAGTCTGGCTTGCGGGCTCCATCCCCAGTGTGGGTCATGCAGGAGGCAGATCGATGATTCTCTCTCATCATTGGTGTTTCTCTCTCTCTCTCTCTCTCTCTCTCTCTCTCTCTCTCTCTCTCTCTCCCTCCCTCCCTCCCTCCCTCCCTCCCTCTCTGAAATAAATAAAACTATATTTAAAACACAAACCAACCTGCTCAGGTCTGTGGCCCATACAGGGAATGAGCAGCACGTTCCCCCATTCACCCATTCACCCCACCGAGTCCACTGAGAAGACAAAAACCACGCTAGGCTTTCGAGCTCAGAGATTTAAAGGAGGGGTTTGTACAGGGGACAGAAGAGGTAGGACACCCAGAGATTAGCAGCCGCAGGAAGCTGCCCCTCCGGGGGCTGAGGGTTCCAGGCTGAGGCTCAGGCAGCGGACGGAGCTGGAGCCACGGCCCTGGAGGGAGGGATCACCAGGCACCAAGAGGAGCCCAGGCTGACAGCAGGAGAGGGAAGAAATATCCCCTGCTTCCCCTCCTCCTAGGCTCCCCATTCTCCCGTGGCTCTGATTGGCTCAAAGGCTTAGAGGCAAGGGAACCTGGGAAATGTAGTTCCCTAGGTCACAAACCAGGGCCCAGAAAGGCAGGAAGTGGATGTGGAGCGAAGGCAAATGCCTGGATGATGGCTCCTTCTTCCTCTCTCGGATGCAGCAAACCTTACGGAGACCTAGCTGCTGGGAGATCATGGAAAACGGAGACGCTGGGTCCTGTCCTCCCCGAGCCTACAGTCCAGAGGCACCTGGACCGGCCCAGTCCAGCCAGCCGGGCACCTTCCACCAGCCTGGGGGAGGGAGGTACCCAACTATGGTGCCAGGGTTGCTGCCGGTGTGCAGAGAGGATTGACAGGGGCAGAAACGGAACGCGGGGCCAGCTGTGACTGTGAGGAGGGTGAGTCCTGCCCTGTGGCCGGGATTGCTGTTCTGGTTGCAGAGGCGCATGCTCACCTGGCTGGGAGCTGCAGTGGGACCCGGGGGCTCACCTGGGAATGCGGCCCATCCCCCACCAGGAGCTGCCCGTGATCATGAAAGACGAGCAGCCTCATTGCAGAGACCAGAGCCCCCAGCCCGTCAAGGCCCCCAGTCTTTGCTTACCCACAGGCCTTTGCAAGTCTCCAGCCCCATTACCTGTAAACTGCCCATTTGTCTACTTCCCCCTGGTCTTTGTCCTTCTACCCAATATAGCAGCGGGGGGTGGGGAGGGGGAGGCAGAGCAGCTTCCTATGGGCGACCTGCTGCTCTCCCTGCCTCTGCCTCCCGACAGGCAGCCCAGACTCCCCAATGGTCTGGTTCCACAGCCCAAGGCTTCTCAACCTGCAGCTGCACCAGAGCCGCCTGGAGGCCCAGCCTGGACCGCCGCCCACCCCACTTCTGCCTCAGCCGGTGCAGGCGACCCAACCTCCACCGGGCCCACCTGGAGCGGGGCCCTGAGCTCACCAGAGCATCAGCCTCCTCCCCAGCTACGCCCTGCAGGTGACCTTCCCATCAGCCTCCTCCCAGCTACCCCTGCAGGTGACCTTCCCATCAGCCTCCTCCCAGCTACCCCTGCAGGTGACCTTCCCATCAGCCTCCTCCCAGCTACCCCTGCAGGTGACCTTCCCATCAGCCTCCTCCCAGCTACCCCTGCAGGTGACCTTCCCATCAGCCTCCTCCCAGCTACCCCTGCAGGTGACCTTCCCATCAGCCTCCTCCCAGCTACCCCTGCAGGTGACCTTCCCATCAGCCTCCTCCCAGCTACCCCTGCAGGTGACCTTCCCATCAGCCTCCTCCCAGCTCCCCCTGCAGGTGACCTTCCCATCAGCCTCCTCCCAGCTACGCCCTGCAGGTGACCTTCCCATCAGCCTCCTCCCAGCTACTCCCTGCAGGTGACCTTCCCATTAGCCTCCTCCCAGCTACGCCCTGCAGGTGACCTTCCCATCAGCCTCCTCCCAGCTAGCCATGCAGGTGACCTTCCCATCAGCCTCCTCCCAGCTACCCCTGCAGGTGACCTTCCCATCAGCCTCCTCCCAGCTACGCCCTGCAGGTGACCTTCCCATCAGCCTCCTCCCAGCTACTCCCTGCAGGTGACCTTCCCATCAGCCTCCTCCCAGCTCCCCCTGCAGGTGACCTTCCCATCAGCCTCCTCCCTGCTACTCCCTGCAGGTGACCTTCCCATCAGCCTCCTCCCAGCTATGCCCTGCAGGTGACCTTCCCATCAGCCTCCTCCCAGCTACTCCCTGCAGGTGACCTTCCCATCAGCCTCCTCCCAGCTACCCCTGCAGGTGACCTTCCCATCAGCCTCCTCCCAGGTACTCCCTGCAGGTGACCTTCCCATCAGCCTCCTCCCAGCTACGCCCTGCAGGTGACCTTCCCATCAGCCTCCTCCCAGCTAGCCATGCAGGTGACCTTCCCATCAGCCTCCTCCCAGCTACACCTGCAGGTGACCTTCCCATTGCGACCAGCAACAGGGCTCAGAGGAGAATGAGCTGAGTGCCAGCTCAGGGTAGAACTCCCCACCTCCTCTGAGAGCCCCGCCAGAACCTGCCCAATTGTAGGTGCCACACACACCACACACACACACACACACACACACACACACCACATACACACCACACACACCACACACACCACACACACTACACACACCACATACACCACACACCACAAACACCACACACACACACACCACAAAACCACACACACCACACACACCACATACAACACACACACCACACACCACACACCACACACACCACATACACCACATACAACACACACACCACACACACCACACACACACACACACCACACACACCACATACACACCACACACAACAGACACAACACACAACACACACAACACACACAACACATACAACACACACAACACACACAACACACACACCACATACAACACACACACCACACACCACACACACCACATACACACCACACACACCACATACACAACACACACAACACACACACCACACACACCACACACACCACATACACCACACACACCACACACCACACACACCACACACACCACATACAACACACACAACACACACCACACACACCACATACAACACACACACCACACACACCAAACACACACCACACACACCACACACACCACATGCAACACACACACCACACACACCACACACACCACACACACACCACACACACCAAACACACACCACACACACCACACACACCACACACACCAAACACACACCACACACACCACACACACCACACACACCATACACACCACACACACCACACACACACCACACACACCACACACACCACAAACACCAAAAACACACACACCACACACAATACACACACACCACACACACCACACACACCACACACACACCAAAAACACGCACACCACACACAATTCACACACACACCACACACACCACACACACCACACACACTACACACACCACACACACCACACACACACCAAAAACACGCACACCACACACAATTCACACACACACCACACACACACCAAAAACACACACACCACACACAATACACACACACACCACACACACCACACACACCACACACACACCAAAAACACGCACACCACACACAATTCACACACACACCACACACACACCAAAAACACACACACCACACACAATACACACACACCACACACACCACACACACCACACACACACCAAAAACACGCACACCACACACAATTCACACACACACCACACACACACCAAAAACACACACACCACACACAATACACACACACACCACACACACCACATACACACCACATACACACCACACACACCAAACACACCACACACACACCACACACACCACACACACACCACACACACCACACACAAACACCAAAAACACACACACACACCACACACAATATACACACACACCACGCACACCACACACCACACACAAACACCACACACACCAAACACACCACACACACCACACACCACACACACACACAAACACCAAAAACACACACACCACACACACCACACACACACATACACCACACACCACACACACACACAAACACCAAAAACACACACACCACACACACCACACACACACACCACACACACATACACCACACACACCATACCACACCCCACACATCACACACACACCACACACACACACCCCACACACACCACACACCATACACCACACACCACACACACACACACCACACACACACCACACACACACCACACACACCACACACACCACACACACACCACACACACACACACCACACACACCACACGCACACCCCACGCACACACCACACACACAGCACACACACACACACCACATACACACCACACACAGCACACACACACACCACACACACACCACACACACCACACGCACACCCCACGCACACACCACACACACAGCACACACACGCACACCCCACGCACACACCACACACACAGCACACACACGCACACCCCACGCACACACCACACACAGCACACACACACACCACACACACACCACACATACCACTCACACACACACACTGCCCCACTGCTTGGTGGACCCCGCTTGTGAGACCCAGCTGGCGAACATGAAACTTTTATTGGTGGTCTTGCAAGACCAGGTGTCTTGTGGGCAGGCACAGCCCGGTGTTCACAGCGAGCAGTTTCCCCAGCGCCTGACTCCCTCCCCGGTCCCTCATTGGCTGAGCACTATGGGGCGTACACTCTTCCCAGATGTCACCTAATTTTCCTACCAGGCTATCTAGAAAGTGGCTGTGGGCTTGGGCTTGTCCCCACCCCCCTTGTCCCTGTGGCGGAGGCCTCCTGGGTGCGTGCCTTCTGACAGTATACGTCTTTCCCCACTTCCTCGTCTTTCCCCACTTCCTCATTCATCGTGACCCATGCTCCCTGCTGGTGAGCTCTTTCTAATATCCTGTTTGCCAGGGGGAGGGGGTGGATTTCCAGGTGCTTGAGCTTTGTCCCATCCACAGGCCGCCATGCAGTAATTTTCCATTACAGGTTACATGTCTTGCCTTGAAAATGGACCACCTCTGGCTTTATTTCTACGTAGTGGGCATGGCCTGACACCACATGAAGCATGGACATCGTTGGCCTCCTGCTCTCTGCTTCTGCTTTTGCCACAGTGACTCTGCCTTAATTGCAATCCCAAGTACAGCTTCCCACGGCTCCCCTCTCTCCCAGAGCCCTTTGCCTCCAGCTTTCCTCCTCAGCGACCACCCACCTCCCTGAATGGTGGGAGGATCAGAAATCTGTCTCTACTCGATCTAACTTTCAAGAGCCCGTGAGGCCCAAATGGGAAGCATCTCATAGTCTTTACTGCTGGCAAGGTGATCTTGGGCAAGACATTGGGCTTCTCTGTGCATCCGTTTCCCATCTGTCAGATGGGGGTGATGCCCCTCACCCAACCTTCACTAGTCCATTAGATGAATAAGTTCAGGTCTGAAGGGCACTGGGGAAACTGGGAAGACAGACCCAGCAGAAATTAGACCACTCTCTCATGCCTACACAAAAATAAACTCAAAGTGAACGACTTAAATGTAAGACCTGAAACCATCAAACTCCACAAGAAAGCCAGGCAGTACACTCTCTGACATGGCTCTGTGGATGTGTCTTCTCGGGCAAAGACAACAAAAGCAAAAATAAACCAATGGGAATACATCAAACTGAAAAGCTTTTGCACCTCAAAGTAAAGTATTGTGAAATCAAAACAAAAAAGCAACCTACTGCATCAGAGAAGATGTTTGCAAATGACATATTCAACAAGAGTTAATGTCCAAAATCTATATATATAAAAGCCCAAGTCACCGTCACAACCGAAACAACCGAACAGACTACCGAACAGGCTGCACGAGGCGACCAGGCCAGCAGGGGGTTAGTGAGGGACGACCAAATGACTGAGCAGCAGGCTGCAAAAATGGCAGCGCCCACAGCCAATAAGGAGGAAATATGCTAATCAACTGCCCCGCCCTCAAAGATGGTGGCACCCATAGCCACAATATGGCGGTGCACAGTCCCCTCAGCCCTGCCAGGGCGGCAGTCGCATGGCAGGCTGAACCTGCCTGCCTCTGGAGTCCCCCAGTCCCCTCATCCCCCCAGCTGCCCAGGGCCGCCCGAGGCTCAGGTCACCAGGGCCTCCCGAGGCTTGCGCTGCCGGCAGTGGCAGCAGCAGAGGTGTGATGGGGCATCGCCTTCCCCTGATCACCAGGTCGCCTCCCGCCCTGAGGGCTCCTGGACTGTGAGAGAGGGCAGGATGGGCTGAGGGACCCCCCCTCCAGTGCATGAATTTTCATGCACCGGGCCTCTAGTTATTAATAAAGATCACAGAAAGCTCAACACCCAACACCAAATAATCCAAGTAAAAAACAGAGGACCTGAATAGACTCTTCTCCAAAGAGGACATACAGACATACAAAAAGGTGCTCAATGTCACTGATCATCAGAGAGATGCAAATTAAAACCACAATGAGATGCCACCTCACACCTTCCAGAACAGCTCTCATCAATAAATAAACAAGTTGTTGGTGAGGATGTGGAGAAAAGACTGCTGTTGGTGGAATTATAAATTGGTGCAGTCACTGTGGGAAGCAGTGTGGAGATTCCTCAAAAAGTTAAAAGCAGACCTACTCCATGACCCAGGATTTCCACCTCCAGGTATTTATCTGAGGAAATCCAAAATAATAATTTGAGAAGATGTATGCACCCCTGTTCATTGACGCATTCCAAGTGTCCATCAGTAGGCAATTGATTGAAGGGGTTCACCAGAGGACACAATGCATAACAGACACAGTCAACAGTGTGCTGATGGCCGAGGGGAGGGGCTGGGCTGGTGGAGGTGGGCGGAGCGGGGGAAGTGCAGACATCTGTAATGTGCCAACAATAAAGTTTTTAAAAAAGATGTGATACACACACAGAGGTGGGCAAAAGTAGATTTACAGTTGTGGGCATGCAAAACAGACTTTTTCTTGTATTATTATTTATTTATTTATTTATTATTGTATTATTTATTACTACTGGCTCAGTGCATGAAATTCATGCATGAGGGTGTCCCTCAGCCCGGCCTGCACCCCCTCCAATCTGGGACCCCTCAAGGGATGTCCAACTGCCGGTTTAGGCCCGATCACACCTAAACCGGCAGTGAGACATCCCTCTCACAATCCAGGACTGCTGGCTCCTAACCACTCACCTCTCTGCCTGCCTGATTGCCCCTAACCACTCTGCATGCTGACCTGCTTGCCCCCAACTGTCCCCACTGCCTGCCTGCTCGCCCCCAACTGGCTCCCCCTGCCAGCCTGCTCACCCCCAACTGTCCCCGCTGCCAGCTTTATCACCCACAATGCCCCCCCGCACTGGCATGATCACCCACAGCTGCCCTCCCCTCTTGGCCTCTAACCGCCTCTACCTCAGCCCTGCCACCATGGTTTTGTCCAGAAGAACTTCGAGAAGGTCTCCCAGTCTAATTAGCATATTACCCTTTTATTATAGAGTCCTGGTCCACGGGTGGGGGCTGGCTGATTTGCCCTGAAGGGTATCCCGGCTCAGGGTGGGGGCTCCCTTGGGGGGCCGGGGGGGCCTGGGCAAGGGGCCTGTGATGGTTTGCAGGCTGTCCATGCCCCCATTGGAGTGGGGGTCCCCACTGGGGACAGTGCTGGCCTGGGCAAGGGGCTGGGGCAGTTTGCAGGCCAGCCACACCCCCATGGGGTGAGGGTCCCACTGGAGGGGCATGGCCAGCCTGGGTGAGGGGCTGAGGGCTGTTTGCAGGCCCCTCCCTCGGCGGCTGGCCCAGGGCGACCCAAGCCTCCCACACTCAGGCTGGCTCTGTGGCCACCGCCCACAGGCCCCTCCTTCAGCAGTTGGCCAGGGTGGGTGGGAGGCTTGGCTTCCTCCATCACCAGGGGCAACTCAAGCCTCCTGCCCACTCCGGCTGGCTCCATGGCCACCACCATATTTGTCCCACTAATTTGCATACTCGCTCCTGATTGGCTGGTGGGTGTTGCAATGTGACAGTCAATTTACATATTTCTCTTTTATTAGTGTAGATTATTAACCTTTGGGGTACTTTTTCCCACCGCTGTATATACAGGGTGTCCCCAAAAGTGTTCCCAGCACAGCCGGTGTTTCTCAGCGGTTGAGTGTTGACCCAAGAGCCAGGAGGTTATGATTCAATTCCCAATCAGGGCATATGCCCTGGTTTTGGGCTTGATCCCCAGCAGGGGGCATGCAGGAGGCAGCCAATTCTGTCTCATCATTGATGTTTCTCTCTCTCTCCCTCTCCCTTCCTCTCTGAAATCAATTTTAAAAACATTTTAGAAAAAAAATGTATACACACTTTGAATAATTATTAATTCCAATGGGTTAAATATAAAGATAAATAAACATTGGAATTAATAATTACTCAAAGTGTGTATACATTTTTGGGGACTGTATATTTATACTAATAAAAGAGTAATATGCTAATTAGACTGAAAGACTTTCTGGGCATTCTTCTGGACAAAGCCATGGTGGTGGGGTCGAGGCAGAGGCAGTTAGGGGAGATCAGGCTGCAGGGGGGAGGGGCAGTTGGGGGCAACCATGCCAGCAGGGGTGGCAGTTGGGGGCAAGCAGGCTGGTAGGGAGGGCAGTTGGGGAAGAGGAGGCCAGTGGGGGGGGCGGTAGTTGGGGGCAAGCAGGCCAGCATGGGGGGGGGTAGTTGGGGGCAAGCAGGCCAGCATGGGGAGACAGTTGGGGTGAGCAGGTCAGCAGGGGGGCAAGTGGGGGTGAGCTGGCTGGCAGGCATAGTGGTTAGGGGCGATCAGGCAGGCAAACAGGTGAGCAGTTAGGAGCCAGCAGTCCTGGATTGCCAGAGGGATGTCTGCCTGCCAGTCAGACATCCTCTGAAGGGTTTCAGATTGGAGAGGGTGCAGGCCGGGCTGAGGGACACCCTCCCTCCCATGCATGAATTTCGTGCACTGGGCCACTAATATATATATACTAGAGGCCCAGTGCACAACATTCATGCACTGGGGGAGGGATCCCTCTGCCCAGCTTGCACCCTTGCGCAGTCCAGGACCCCTCAGGGGATGTTTAGTGGACGCATCAGGCCTAAGCCAGCAGTCAGACATCCCTCTTGCAGTCTGGGGCTTTCAGTCTGGGGCTCTCGCAGTCCAGGACCCCTCACTCCTTACTGCCCCCTGCAGCAGAGGTGGGAGAGTCTCCCGCCACTACCGCTGCACTTGCCAGCCTCTGAGCTTGGCTTCTGGCTGAGTGGTGCTCCCCCTGTGGGAGCACACTGACCCCAGGGGGCAGCACCTCTGTTGAGCATCTGTCCCCTGGTGGTCAGTGCACATCATAGCGACCAGTCGTTCCCCTGTTCAGTCAATTTGCATATTAGAGTTTTATTATATAGGAGATATATATATATATAATGGAATATTACTCAGCCATTAAAAAAAAAGAATGAAATCTTGCCCTGCTGGTGTGTTCAGTGGGTTGGAGTGTCATCCCATACACCAGGGGTCCTCAAACTACGGCCCGCAGGCCACATGCAAATACAAATATTGTATTTGTTCCCGTTTTGTTTTTTTACTTCAAAATAAGATATGTGCAGTGTGCATAGGAATTTGTTCATAGTTTTTTTTTTAAACTATAGTCCAGCCCTCCAACGGTCTGAGGGACAGTGAACTGGCCCCCTGTTTAAAAATTTTGAGGTCCCCTGCCATACACTGACAGGTTATGGGTTCAGTCCCGGTCAGGGTACATACCTAAGTTTCAGGTTTGATCCCCATTCCGGGTGAGTACAAGAGGCAACCGATCAATGTTTTGCTCTCACAATGATGTTTTTCTCTCTCTCTGCCTTTGTCTTCCCCTTTCTCTAAAATCAATAAACATATCCTCAGGTGAAGATTTAAAAAAATATTTTTAAAAAAATGAAATCTTGCAACAATATGAATGGGCCTAGAGGGCATTAGGCTAAGTGAAATAAGTCAGACAGAGAAAGACAAATACCATGTGATTTCACTTACATGTGGAATCTAAGGAACAAATGACCAAACAAAACAGAAAGAAACTCATAGATGCAGAGAAGAAACTGATGGTTGCCAGGTGGGAGGAGGGCTGGGGGGATTGGTGAAAAGGGTGAAGGGATTAAGAAGTACAAATTGGCAATTGTAAAAACAGTCATGGGGATGTAAGGTATTGCATAAGGAATCCTCCTATATAATAAAAGCATAATATGCAAATTGACAAGTTGGCAGGGGGTGGGGCCAGCAAGCAGGTGGCAGCAGTCCAGCAAAGGCATGTGCCAGCAGGCAGAGGGAGGGAACAGTGAAGCGGGGGAGGCAGCAGCAACCAGGGTTGGCAGAGGGGGATTGGGGGGGCGGGGCCATGCTGGCCAGCACCGTCATCCCCTGATTGGCCACCTGGTTGCCTCCCACAGAGGGAGGCTGGCAGCAGCAGCAGTGATGGGTTGGGTTGATGGGGGTGGTGCCATCCCCTGATCGGCCACGCGGTCATCTCCTGCAGAGGGAGGCCAGACTGTGGCTTAGGCCTGCTCCAGGGAGTAGGCCTAAGCCATCAGTAGGACATCCCCTGAAGGCTCCTGGACTGTGAGAGGGCGCAGGCCGGGGTGAGGGACCACGCCCCCCAAGTGCACGAATTTTCATGCACTGGGCCTCTAGTCTATACTAATAAAAGGGTAAATGCTAATTAGGGTGGACATCTTCCAGACGTCCATCCAGACAAAGCCACAGTGGCTGTGAGGCCCAGGGCTCAGGCAGCCTTGAACCCTGGCAGCTGCGAGCCGCCATGGCCGACAGTGGCAGCAGCAGCGGGGTGATGGGGGCGGCACCTTCCCCTGATCAGCCCAGTCGCCTCCTGCAGAGGGAGGCCAGACTGTGGCTTAGGCCCGCGCCCCATGGAGAGCAGGCCTAAACCATCAGTAGGAATCCCCTGATAGCTCCTGGACTGTGAGAGGGGACAGGCCAGGCTGAGGGAACACCGCCCCCCCCCCCAACCAGTGCACACATTTTCATGCACCGGGTCTCTAGTTCTATCTAATAAAAGACAAAAAGGATAATTAACCGTACCTCCGCTATGCTTCCCATTGGCTAATTAGGGCAATATGCAAATTAACTGCCAACAAAGATGGCGGTTAACCGCCAACAAAGATGGCGGTTAATTTGCATATGTAGGCGCAATGATGGGAGGCGAAAGGGGAAGGATGGAAGAACAGTGATCGGAAACCCAGGCAGCAGGCAAGAGCCGCGGGGGTGCCACCTGGCCTATGTCCTGTGGTCACCATGGCGATCGGAGGGAGAGAGAGCCGGAGCACAGGCCAGGCAGCACCCCAGCACCCCAGCACCTGACATGCAAAGGTCGGGGATGAAATGACTTTTCCCAACCACATCTGCAAATATCCTGGGGAAGGCATCACTGAAGACTTCACAACAACTCTCTTACTTGGCAAGGAAGAAAACAGTTGGCAACGGAAACAATCCCTTACATCAAAGTTAAGGTCCCTCTGGGTAAAAGAGAATATTTCCAACGTAAAGGAGGGAGAGGCAAAAATAATAGGTTCTCATGACTTCCACTGAAGATTGAGCCTATGACAGAGTCAAAACAAACATACAAATTAAAACAGACAGTGGACTTTCAAATGACCTGAATCAACTGTCACTGTTTGTCCCAATAGCAGCAATGCTTATGTGATAATATAGTTTAACAAACATACAAAACAAGTCACATGGTAAGAGAGGTTCGGCTTCTAAAGTAAATTGAATACGTTCTTTAAAAATTCTCATGTCCTCCCCTCTGACTATAATTCTTAATTTTCCAATCAGAAAATTACCCCAGGTGATCCAGTAACATGTAGAACTCCAGTAACCTAACTTATTTAAAAAAACAAACATCCCAACCATTTTTCAAATATTTAAATTGATATTTCAGGGTTAAAATTATAGAAGATATTTAGATCCAAATATATTTTCTGAATAGAAAATATTTCAGTTTTGATTTTAAAAAAATAAACATAAAAAATATATAAGTGACACATTTTCCCAAGGAACTCTGAATTAGTACCTTTCCCTCTAACTTTCTTCAAACTAAGAGAACCTAGGGAGTTCCCTATACTGCACAAGTTTTAATGAAAGAAATAAGACTTTCTAAGAGCATCAAATACATGTTTTCTTATTTACAAACATATATACTCTTCTCTCTCTCTCTCTAAAATATATTCTTACTGATTCAGAGAGGAAGGGAGAGAGAGAGATAGAAACATCAATGATGAGAGAGAATCATTGATCGGCTGCCTCCTACACGCCCCGTACTGGGGATCAAGCTCACAACCCGGGCATGCGGCCTGACCTGGAATCAAACTGTGACTTCCTGGTTCATAGGTCGATGCTAAGCCACTGAGCCACACCGGCCGGGCTCAATTCTTTTTTTTTTTTTTTTTTTTTAAATATATTTTATTGATTTTTTACAGAGAGGAAGGGAGAGAGATAGAGAGTTAGAAACATCGATGAGAGAGAAACATCGATCAGCTGCCTCCTGCACATCTCCTACTGGGGATGTGCCCACAACCCAGGTACATGCCCTTGACCGGAATCGAACCTGGGACCTTTCAGTCCGCAGGCCGACGCTCTATCCACTGAGCCAAACCGGTTTCGGCTCAATTCTTATTTATAAATTCATTCCAAGGACATATACAGCCTGAAAAGCTTTGGAAGTAGTTTCAAAAAACTAGCTTTTAAGTAACAAGAAAACAGTTATAGAAGAAAGTTTAAATTAAAAGAAAAAAATTGTTTTAATTTATTCAAGAGTGGGAACATTCTCCATGAAAATGTGTGCCTTGACTGTGGATGGTTGGGTGGCCTTATCACACCCGGAATTCAAATGCTTTTACAATGAAAAGAAAGAGAGTTTCATCTCATTTCTCTCCCACGGTAGATGTCTGTCAATAGAAGGTGGACATCAATAAAAGGAGGGGCTTGCACAATCGATCCAGAAAGTCAGCAATCTATGAATAATCCAGAACCCAGTATTTAACTCCTCTGCCACACACCCTCCCTCCCAGCCAGTGAGCAAGATAATTACTCTCAAGTCAAGCTAAGTGCCCCCCAGTCACAGTGGCCCAATGCTGACATACAAAGCATACACATAATTCTCACTCTGGCATAAAAGTGACAACTTTCTTGGAAGAAAAGCAGATACTGTAAATTTCTCAAAGTCTTCCTGAAACATTTTTAAAGTAATTTTTACTTCTTTAGAAAAAATGCACACATGGCAAACCATCGGTAATAAAAGGCCCACTCTATAAAATTTTACCTGGTCCTACTCATATCTGCAATCATAATCATATTTAAAGACAAATATATCTATACTAATAAAAGAGTAATATGCTAATTAGACTGGGAGACCTTCCAGATGTTCTTCTGGACAAAGCCATGGTGGCGGGGCCAAGGTAGAGGCGGTTAGAGGCCAAGAGGGGAAGGCAGTTGTGGGTGATCAGGCTGGTGGGGGGTGGGGCCATTGGGGGTAAGCAGACCAGCAGGGGGGCCAGTTGAGGGCAAGCAGGCCATCAGTGGGGGTCAGTTGGAGGTGATCAGGACAGGGGGGGGGGCAGTTTGGAGTGAGCAGGCCAGCAGGGGGACAGTTGGGGATGAGCAGGCCAGTGGGGAGGGAAGGTAGGGGTGAGCAGGCCAGCAGGGGGGGCAGTTTGGGGTGACCAGGCTGGGGGGGGGTATTTGGGGACAAGCAGGCCGGCAGCAGGGGAGGCAGTTGGGGGCGAGCAGGCAGGCAGGTGAGTGGTTAGGAGCCAGCAGTTCGGAATTGCAAGAGGGATGTCTGACTGCCGGTTTAGGCCCGATCCCTGTAAACTGGCAGTAGGACATCCTTTGAGGGGTCCCAAATTAGAGAGGGTGAAGGCCAGGCTGAGGGACACACCCTCCCCCATGCACGAATTTCGTGCACCGGGCCATTAGTATATAATAAAAGCCTAATATGCTAAGTGTCCAGTCGACCAGTTGGCCATTCAACCAATCAAAGCATAATATGCTAATGATATGCTAAGGTCACTCAACCATTCTCTATGACAACCACTCTCTATGACATGCACTATGACAGATGCTTTGACTGGTAGGTTAGCTTGCTGCTGGGATCCGCCAATCAGGACTGAGTGAGACAGGCCAGACATGCCCTGGAGCCCTCTCGCGGTCCCTCCCTGGCTGGCCAACCTCCCGAGTCCCTCCCTGGGCCTGATCATGCACCAGTGGGGAAGCAAAGACCTGAAAGTCATTCACCATGCTGGTGGCAGAGCCACGGGCAGCACCCTGGTGCCCTGACTCCCAGCCAGCGCGCACTCCCTGCCCTCTCTGCCCGAGCCTCATTCTCGAGAGCACATGGCAAAGGCAGAGCAGCAAGAGGGCTCCTGAGAGCAGCACCCAGGGGAGTCCTGTGCACGGATTAGAAGGGACAGCCTCGACCCAACTCTGCCCAGACATAAAAATGAACATAAAACAGTGAACCAGGAAACAGCCCGAGTGCCCATGAGCAGATGAGTGGATCAAAAGGCTGTGGTACATTTACACCATGGATACTGCGTGGCAATAAAAAAGACAGAACGCTGACCCTTTGCAACAGCATGGAAGGGGCTGGAAGTATCATGCTAAGTGAAATGAGCCAATCAGAGAAAGACAAATACCACATGATCTCACTCATAGGTGGAATCTAGTAAATCACAGAAACTAATGATCAAAAATAGACCCAGAGCCATAGACTCATGAAGAGACTGTTGAACCTCTATGACATACAAAGGGAAGGCAGGGGAGGGTGGGAAGAGATTAACCAATGAACCTGTGTGCATAGATGATCGCCTGTGGACACAGACAATGGGCTGGGAGGGCCTGGGGGGGGGGGATGGGAGGGGCTGGAAGAGGCTAATGGGGGAAAAGGAGGACCTGTGTAACGCTTTCACAGATTTTTTAAAAATCTCTATGTATAAAAGCCTAAGCAACTGGCCGACCGTTTGACTGTGTGACCAGTAGGCTATGATGCACATTGACCACCAGGGGGCAGACGCTCAACACAGGAGCTGCTGAGCTATGGTGACTTGGCAGCTGTGGTTCTTGGGTGACGGAGAGGAGGGAGCCCGATTCCGGAGTGTGTCACCCGAGAACCGCCCTCTTGCAATCCAGGACTCCTCCGGGGATGTCAGAGAGCTGGTTTCAGCCCCATCCCTGCAGGCCAGGCCGAGGGACCCCCACCAGTGCACAAATCCATGCACCAGGCCTCTAGTAAAAAATAAAACTCTGAAGCATGTGCCGTGACCCCTTGGCTGTCATGGAGCAGAAAGGTGGATCCATTTATTCCCCATCTGCCCACCAGCACAGCCGCACCTGGCGAGGCCTGGACACTCCCAGGGTTCCTTGCTTCAGACCCCTGAACGCACATGTCCTCAGAAGATGACTTTTAACTCAGACAAAGGTGAGGCCGTGGTGATGGAGTAGGAGGGGTGAGGGGCAGGGAAGAGAGAGCAGAGGGCAGTTCCTGGTCTCCTCAATTTCTGTTCCCAGTTGCCAGTCACACTGCTGAGCCCTGCTTCCCAGGACTGGTGAACACACATGCGCGCGCGCGCGCACACACACACACAGGCACATACATGCACCCTCACTCTTGGGTGGCGCCTGGGATACAATGAGGAGAGTCTGAGGTCTGGTTTTGAATCTGGGCTTTGCCAGTCTGGGGGGTGAAGTTTCAGGAAAGTTCCTCAACTTGTTTGTGCTCAGTCTCCTCGGTACAGCAAACATGACTTCATGCAGTTGTATGAAGATCATGGGAGTGAACGTAGCAGGTACTCAGTAAACACTGGCTGCCATTATTTTGGGGTGCTGTTTCCTGACACCTTGTCCTGCCTGTTTTCCTGCAGGACTGGGGGGCACTGTCTAGGCCGAGCCTATCAAACTCGCGGCCCACAGTCTTTTATGGCCCAGCCAATATAACGGTATGTAGGAAACGTTTTAATAAAAATTTTGTAACTTAATTTTTACAATATCCTGTTATACATTCGCTAATGACCGATGACTACAATTGTGCTGCATCCATTTCCCTTACAGCCTTACGCGCAGGCGCACCATTTCTCTCCACTGACACTAGCAGCGAGTATTTTAGCAGCCGATGGCCACGTCATTAGCCTTGGACTGACTTGTTTGGTGTGCACAACAGGAAATATTTCGCTTTCGGAGAACAAGAAAAATAGGTTTATTTGTGTTACGCTTATTAATCTGTGCAGTTATTCAGTGTCTGGTAAGTGAATGTTCAAGAAAAAATATTAATTGTTATTAAAATGTTCCTTTATTTTATGTTAATGACTCATTTATTTCAGCGCTTTGTGTTCAGCATGTCTCTCCCCGAATAAACCTACGTTTCTATGAAAATCGAAGCTTTTGTTTGTTTGCGGCCACACACACTTCCACCTTGTTTATTGGGCCCGTGTCAGCTTTTGAGTCTGACATGCTCGCTGGGCTGCCAGCACCGCGTGCAGCTCCCATTGCCACGGTCAGAGCCGAGGTGAGCGGCCCCGAGCAGGAGGGAGCAAGCAGCATCCAGGGGAGCATTTGGCGTGAACGGGGCCGATGTGGGGGCTGGGGGTCTCTCCCAAAGTCCCTCCCGCCCCAGAGACTGTGGATCGTGGGTGAGCCCACATCTCCCGCACCCACGCGGGCCCGGCGTTGCCCACCAGCGGAGATACACATACAAGGGCACACCCTCAGCACTGGCCTTGGGGGTCAGTGTTGGAAACCAGGCGAGCCAGCAGCCCCACTCAGCCCCTCCCAGCCCCGGCCGACCCTGTGTACACAGGGCATCCAGGTGGCAGGCACCAGGCCGGATTCCAAGTCACTTGCCCTCCCACTCCCAGTCGTCTTTCCCGGGCACCAACTGCCAACCCTGCCGTTATCGCACCCCAACCCTGACGGGCAGGCAGGGCCGGGGCTGGGCGGGTCCTGCTGGTTCCGCCACGGCTGCAGGTGGACTGATAGGAAGCCGGCAGCCTGGCAGCCTGGCAGCCTGGCCTGTGAGGGTCGGTGCCCCGAGCATGGGTGCTGCGAGGCAAGGACTCCCTGTCAGACGTGATGAGGCAGGACTCTGTATGAGGCTCAGAAGCACCAGCTCCAGGCACAGGTGCAGGTCACGCCAGCCCCACCTCTCGTGTGGGGTAGGGAGAGGGACTCAGGAAGGCCTGCTGCCCAGACTCCTGCTCCTGCCCCCTCCCCCCCCCCCACACACACAGCCCCCTGGGTGCGCCCTCCTACTTGAGGACCTGGCACTGAGCCAGAGCTGGTCCAGTCTGCCACCCCCCAGGAAGCCTCCCTGGGCAGCAGTTCCTCCTTCCTGACAACCCTAGCTTCGCCTGGGGTTCAAAGGGCCCCTGTCGGCCCGTGTGGCTCCGTCGAGCGTCGACCTATGGACCAGGAGGTCACGGTTCAATTCCCGGTCAGGGCACAGGCCCAAGTGTGGGCTGGTCCCCAGTGTGGGGCGTGCAGGAGGCGGCCGATCGATGCTTCTCTCTCATCATGGATGGTCTCTCTGGAACCAAGAAACATATATATTTTTTAAGGGATCCACATGCCACAGGCATCTTTGCTGGGAGAGGAGACCGCTCAGCAGGAGGCAGGGGAGGGGTGAGGTGGGCAGCCCAGGATGCACCATCTGAGGCAGGGGTGGGGGGACAGGCAGGCTCCCAGAGGCAGAGCTCTCCTGGGACCAGCACCTCCCGCCCTGGGGCCTGGTCCGTGCCCCCCTCCTGCGTCCCCCAGTGCTGGTGGTGCAGCAGGTAGGGTGTGTGTGTGTCCACATGTCCCTCTACCTGTCCCACCACAACCTCCTGCTCTTCCAAACCCATGGTCTCTTTGCAGCTGAGAAGGGAGGGGGAGGCAGCAAGTGTGGGGGGAGGGGAGAGGCCACCTTGTGGGTGCCTGTCGCCCTTGGACCCAGGGCTCCCCAGAACCCAGGGCAGGATGAGCTGCCTGGAGCAGGAGTGAGGGCCTGGCACAGTGCGGGGTGAGGGGGTGGGGAGAAGGGGGGCGGGTCTCCACACTGACAAAGAGGCCTGGCTGACAGGCAGTGGCTGGAGCCTTTCCCACTTAATGAAGTGGGGCAGCTCCTGTCCATCTCCGTGGGGACAGGGGCCTGGCCCTACCCCGCCCGCTAGGTGGAGCTGAGCAGCCTGCCCTCCCACAGAGGGAGCCCCAGCAGCACGGAGTCCCCTAAGGCCCTCTGGAGGTGGGCTGGGGGAGGAGATGGGAGCAGCACCCCTCCTTCACATAGTCACATCTGTCCGTCTGTCTGTCCGTCCCTCCGTCAATCTCCCAGGCCGCTGCACTCAGCCGCGGGTCCTGTGCTCTCTGAGGGTCAGCTGCCCTCCTGACCTCGGGAAGCGCCCACTTGGAGCCAAGAGCCGCTGGGAGGAAGCGTTCATCCAAGGCGACCCAAGCGAAGGCCAGGGAGGGGCCGGGCTCCGGGTGGCAGACCTCAGAGCGGACGGCCTGGACCTTCTGCTCGGGCCCCGGCCGATGGGGGACAGTCATCCTTCACCCCGCACAGGCCTGGGCTGGCCGCGTTCACCAAGACCAGGTGACACAGCCGGCCCTGGGAGAAGGACATGGCGGTGACCACACAGATGATCCCCGAGGCCGCACGGCGCAGACCGAGGGGTGGGGGAGGGCGTGCACTCTCGCCACCTGCCCAGGCCCAGCCAGGGTGGGAAATGGGACGTTTCCGTTACGAAGAACAAGTCGGCCCACTCCCTCTTGGTCCTAAGTTGACCTAAGAAACTGCTGCTCAGACCCAAAGCACAGCGGAGGCAGAATGGCTTTCCCTCCAGGTGAAAGGGGGAGGGGCCAGCATTCCCGTGCCAGGCACAGTCGTCTCCGCTCGAGTTGTTCAGCCCACTTTACAGAAGAGGAGACAGGCTCAGGGAGGTGAAGGGACAGGCCCAGGTGCCAGCCCTGCCTGAGTCCACAGTGCACGTCCCTTCTGCTGTCATACACTGGGGCCATGTCCTCATGTCCTGCTGGGGTCAGAGCCGGGGCCACGGGGAAAAGAAAGGCAGAGAGAGCCACGGGCGGCAGGCTAAGGGCGGGCGCGAGGCTCTCGGCAGCACCCCCTCCCGCACCGCCAGCCCTGTCTCAGTAGCTCCCCACCCAGCGCGGGACTTAGCATTCTGCTCAGTTGCCACTGGGCTCAGCTCCCACTGTTTATCAACACGCACCTAATGCGATCAGCCCGGGAAACACACACCAGGTGACGGATGCTGACAAAGTGTCAGATGGATGTCTCCTCCCTCCCTCTGCAGCCAGGGCAGCACACCCAGGAGGCGCCTCTCGCCACAGCACCCTCCTGCCCTGCCACTGGGCGGGGAGGCCCACCCAACAGCTGGGGCAGTGGGCCTGGCCTCCGTGGGTGGGGCAGGCCAGGTGGGGGGGCCGGCAGCCTGTCCCCCGCTCCTGCCCTGCCAGATCAGGGACAGGGTGCTGATGGGTCCTGCAGGCTCAGCACTGAGCAAAGGAGGGGGCTTACTGGGGGGCGGGAGGGAGGCGCTTCCCTTGTCCCTTCTCCCCTTCTCTTACCACCCAACCTTAGGGCCAGCTGGACAGAGGGGAGAGAATTCAGGAGTGGGGAGAGCCCTCCAGGCTCCCCAGGATCAGCTGTGGCCCCGCAATCCTGAAGGAAACCAGACTGGCGTGTCCCTCCCACGCAGTCCGGCTCCCTTCAGCTGATGGGAGCTGTGAGTGAGACGACGGGGTTTCTAGTGGTGCAGCTTCCCTCTCCAGCCTGATTCCCGCTCCTCAGCGTAGGTGGACTCTGGGAAGTGTTTCGACCAGGAGTCCAGGCTCCGGTAGCAGCCGTCCCGGCTCCGCTCCCTTCGTGAGGCCTGGAGGTCTCGCAGGCAGGGGCCTCGAGGCTCTGGGGACATTCACGCGACAGCCGGGCCTGGGTCCCAGGAGCCTCCCAACGGCAGGGTCAGCCTCTGGATTCTGCTTCTTCAATGTCGCCTGCCCGCCCACCGCCTCCCTGGGGCGCCCTGAGCACCGCGTCCACGTCAGGCCTGAAAGCCCTTTGAACACGTGAAGCCATCGCTCAGCGGCGTGGATGCTGTTATCATTCCCGCTGGGACGGTGGTAGGTGCGCCGTGGCGTCCGCTCGTCTGTGGGTAGCGGGCTGGGTGCGTGCAGCCTGCGCCCACTTTCACGAGGATGGCGGGCTTGCACTTGCAATCACACCGACTTCAAAGGAGCATGTGGGGCAAGGGTGGGGTGTGGGCACACGGGCACACACATGAACATTTCAATAAAGTGCCAGATGAAACCATAATAATGCAATACATGTATGTGCCAGGCATTTTGTTAAACACCTGACATACCCTAAAACACCAATCAGAAAGGATATAAGCACCCCCGTGTTCATAGCAGCACAACGGACAATAGCTGAGATCTGGAAGTAGCCCAAGTGCCCATCAGTAGACGAGTGGATAAAAAAGCTGTGGTAGCCCTAGCTGGTGTTGCTCAGTGGATAGAGCGTCGGCCTGCAGACTGAAGGTCCCGGGTTCGATTCCAGGCAAGGGCACATACCCGGGTTGTGGGCTTCATCCCCAGTGTGGGACATGCAGAAGCAGCCGATCAATGATTCTCTCTCATCATTGATGTTTCTGTCTCCCTCTCCCTCTCCCTTCCTCTCTGAAATCAATAAAAACATATTTTTTTAAAAAAGAAAATAGAACTATTAAAAAAAAAAGCTGGGGTACATTTACACCATGGAATTCTATGCAGCAGTAAGAGAGAAGGATCTCTTACCTTTGAGACAGCGTGGAGGGGCCTGGAGCGTTTCATGCTGAGTGAAGTCAGTCAGAGAAAGACAAGTGTCATGTTGTCTCACTTATTTGTGGCACCTAATGAACAAAATGAACTGACCAACAAAATAAGACCAGAAGCAGGGAGGCATGGAGCAGATGACATACCTCGATGTGGGTGGGGGATGAGAAGAGATAAACCCAAGAACTTCTATACAGTGGGGCCTTGACTTACGAGTGTCCCGACTAATGAGTTTTTCGAGATACGAGCTGTCTCTCGGAGGATTTTTTGCTTCAAGTTGAGAACTAAAATTCGGGTTATGAGCCAGCTTCAGATACCCCACCGCTAGTTGGCGCAGCGAACGTCACAGTGAACGCCACAACTTCAGCCCAGCATCACGTGTCTCACTCGTTCACTTTAATGATTTGACGTACAAGTAATTTGAGTTACGAGCTCCGTCACAGAACGAATTAAACTCGTAAGTCAAGGCCCCACTGTACTTATATGCACAGCCCATGGACCCGGGCAATGGGGTGGTGAAGACCTGGGGGTGGGTAGGGGCTGGGAGAGGAGTGGGGGAGGGGGAGAAAATAGGAGATATCCATAACACTATCAACAATTAAAAATATATTTTAAAAAACAAACACTTAATACCGGGGTGTGGGCCAGGGTGGGGTGCAGGCAGCTGTGTGAGGCTGCACGCAGGGCATGTGCTGGGGGATGTGACCGGCTTGGCCCGCTCACCGTGTGCTGGCAGCAGGGAACTCCTGCACTCGCCTGCGTGTCAGTGACAGTGTGGACAGACCTGTCGTGAGTCTGTGTGCACGCATGCCTGTGTGTGCACGCGTGTGCAGATAGGTGCACCGCTCCTCCCTGCACCTGGGCCGGTGGGTGTCACTGTTCATTGTTTGTCGGCTGCCTGGATGCCCTGTGTTTGCGGCCAGGCAGCTGTCAGCCCACACAGCGGCAGGCGGGGGATCGCTCTGTGCCAGCCAGCAGAGCCCCGTCGGGGCCAGGCACACGGGGCTGGGGGCCACAGGAGTGCCAGTGGACGGGCCTGGCTCGGGGCCGGGAGCAGGACAGAGAGCCGGCACCTTAGGTGCGGAGGCCTGGCCCAGGCACCCGCCCGAGCGCAGTGGGGTTGGGTGCAGAACGCCGGCTCCTCGCGTCCGCAGGATGCGGTCCACGCAGCCCGGCGCCCACTCCTTGTGCCCCACCAGCCGGACTGAACCACTCCTAGTCATTTTCTTTTTAATATATTTTTACTGATTTCAGAGAGGAAGGGAGAGGGAGAGAGAGACATCAGTGATGAGAGAGAATCATCGGTCAGCTGCCTCCTGCACGCCCCCCACTGGGGATGGAGCATATCCCAGGCCTGTGCCCTGACCGGGAATCGAACCCTGACCTCCTGGTTCATAAGTCGATGCTCAACCCCTGAGCCCCGCCGCCGGGCTGAACTGCTCTTAGAGTTTGATACCCCAGCCCTGGCCCGACTCGCTGCCCCCCTCTGCCTGGTCTCCACAGGCCATCCCTGCCCAGCCAGCCTCATCCCTGGGGCTCAGCTCACTCTGCAAGCATGCGTCCCTGACCCTTCCTGACCTCCTGGATTAGAAAGGCCCCCGCAAGAAGTTCCCATGGCACCCAGTTTTCCCTATCACCCCACTTCCCGACAGACCCGTCCTTTGCTGTTGGATTCTGGCCCCAGGAAGGAGGGAGCGTGTCTCAGTAGTTCTCGGCGTGATTCCAGCGCCTGGCGTGGTATCTGGCCAAATGCCTGCTGACTGACTTCCTGTGGGAAGCCGTGGTGTGAGAGGTGTTCGCTCTCCCTGTGTGAGCCCCGCGTGCTGGGGCCAGGCCCGTGGCCTCTCAGGCCACCCCTGCTGCCTCTCCTCCTTCCCACCCACCATCATACTCATCCCAACAGGGGGAAGATGGCAGAGGCCCCGGGGTCACAACACCATTTCCCAGGGAGGAAACAGAGGCACAGGGAGGCTCCCGGCTCGCTGGCAGTGAGACCAGCTGGTCTGGCCGGCCCCGAGCTTCTCCGTTTCGGCACTGAGAGCCCGTGTCCTGGGAAGCCCCTTGGTCCCAGGCAGACGGGGGCCGCTGGCCACCTCCTCGCCCCAGGTGGTCATGGCAGATCCAGGACACACGCCTGGACACGTGCCTTCTGCTCAACTTCCTCCTGCGGTTCCTCAAACCCAATGGCCGCCTGGACACTGCCTCCCGGTGGACGTGCCTCCAGGCCACCTGCCCCGCCCGCAGCCCCTCGCCCAGCAGCCTGTGCCCCTGGGGCTGGGCATCCACCTCCCCCGCAGCAGAGGTCACTCGGAGACTTGTTTCTGCAGGACAAGCACTTCATTTTTTTATTTTTTAATGTGTTTTTATTGATTTCAGAGAGGAAGAGAGAGAAACATCCACGATGAGAGAGAATCACTGACCGGCTGCCTCCTGCACTCCCCACACCGGGGATCGAACCCGCAACCCGGGCATGAGCCCTGGCCAGGAATCGAACCACAGCCTTCTGGTTCCTAGGTCGACACTCAACCACGGAGCCACGCGACCGGGCCAGGACAAGCACTTTACAGAATATAGAAAAACTGAGCCTGTTTTATAGCAACTTCATAATGACATTAAAGTAAATGTCAAAGTCGGAAACCTGGACCCGCACGTTGTTTCCGCCTCTCCACGGCCTTCCCTTTACACCGGGTCCTTTTGCAGGGTGCCATGCAGTAACCATCACGCCCGCCCTTCCTCCACTCACGTCGTAGAAATCTGTCCCTTCGTCCCCACCCTGCATCCCGCGCATCACGGCCCTGCACCAGCTGGGCACCGGAGTCGTTCCGGGGCTGCCCTCCCCGACGGGCGCCCACCTCAGCGGACCGCCAGCTCGGCCCAGCGGGGCTCCGCGGCCACTCGCAGCCTGGCCGGTGCGCGGGCGGCTTGCAGGGCAGAGGGACAGCTTTCCTCAGACCCTGAGAGACCTGGGCCCCGAGAAGCCGATGAAGACACACAGGCCGAGACAGGCTGCTCCGCGCGGGCCAGCTGACCCGGGAGCTCTGCGCCCACACGAACCCCATCTCTGCGCCCGCACGAACCCCATCTCTGCGCCCGCACGAACCCCATCTCTGCGCCTGCACGAACCCCGTCTCTGCGCCCGCACGAACCCCGTCTCTGCGCCCGCACGAACCCCATCTCTGCGCCCTCACAAACCCCATCTCTCAGCTTCCCTGAGGCCCAAAGCTGGTCGGGCTCTTCTAGACGGGTGGTCCGCCGGTCTGATTCTGCCCACTTGCCTCCTGGACCAAGGGCCGGAAGGAAGAGGGTGTGGGGAGGTGGCCTGTCCTCCCTGCGCCTCCTCTCTGCTCAGCCGCTCCACGCAGCCCTGCCCAGCCCTGCCCGCCTCCGGGTCAGCTTCCTGGTCCTCACGGAGAATGACGCCTCCTCGCAGGACCTGCGTTTCCAGGATTGCCACCGAGGCAGGATGCCCCACCAGCCATGCCCAGGGTCCCTTAGGGTCTGGGATATGGTGACTCACAGGAAGGGATGGAGGGCTTCTAGCCGAGGCGGGACTTTACCTTCCAGTCCCTTCTTCCTGGGAATTGGGTGGTTCACGGGGGAAGGGGGCCTTTCTTTCTTTTTTGTCGATCCTCACCCACGGATAAGTTTCCATCGGCTCTTAGGGAGAGTGGCAGAGAGAGAGGGAAAGGCAGAGAGAAACACCGACGTGAGAGAAACACACCGACTGGTGGCCTCCTGCATGTGCCCCGACCAGGGCCCGGGCCAGGGAGGAGCCTGCAACCCAGGTACGTGCCCTTGACCGGAACCGAACCCAGGACCCTTCAGTCCAGAGGCCGATGCTCTATCCACTGAGCCACACTGGCTAGGGTGAAGGGGGCCTCTCTATCCCTGTTCAGAGTTCCAGCTCCCAGAGTCCCGGAGATCCTGGGGCGGCTCGGCCCATGGGGAGGGACTGGCTGCCATCAGCCATCCTGGTCCACGCTGAGGTGGGGACCACTGGGCCTGGGGGCAGCTGCATCCCCGGAGCAGTGGCAGCGTGGCGATCGGCAGGCTCTGCCGTGACCTCGGTAAGAATAACAATTAGATGCCACTGAGCACTGTGGGCGCAGGGCAGCCTCATCATCACCACAGCTACAGGTGACGCAGGCAGTCCTTAGGGGGGGCCCTGGCTGCCCAGGAGCCCTGCCGGGGGGAGGGCGCCCACGCCAGTGGGTCCTCTCTGGGGCTGGCTAGGGCTCTGGCTCTCCTTTCCCATGAATCCCTCCTCCTCCTCTCCTCTCTCCTTGCCCTCAGCCTCAACTGGCCCCAGATTGGGGACCCAGAAGTGGGGGACCCCATGCATCATGTTCAAATTTATCTTCTAGCAACCGATTTCAGGGTTTGGGGGCATCTTGGGGGCTTCTTCATAGGGTTCCCCCCACATCAGAGTGATGAATGACACGAGGGGCCGAGGCATGGTCAGGGAAAGTCATCGCTGCGTGGACTGCGGGCCTTCCCAGGCCCGGCTGCACCCCCCCGCAGAGCCCGCGGGCACCGAGGGGCTCCAGGGCAGTTCCCAGGGCCCAGCTTCCTCGGGGTGGAGCCGGGCTGGCCACTGCCCGGCCACAGGCAGGAGAGAAGATGCAGCCAAGTGCCAGCCCTTGGCTTATGTTTGTTTATTTATTTATTTTTAAAATCTCTGCTGTTGAAAGTGTCCCCTTTCCCCCATTGACCCCTCCCCCACCCCTACCCCAGGCCCTCACCACCCTATTGTCTGTGTCCATGGGCCATGCATATATTAATACAAGGTCTTTGACTGATCACCTCCCACCCACCCAGCCTCCCCGCCTTCCCTCTGAGATTCCGCACTCTGTTCCCTGCTCCCATGTCCTGGATCCACTCCGTCCATCAGTTTATTTTGTTACTTAGACTCCACATGTGAGTGAGATCAGTGACACTTGTCTTTCTCTGACTGACTGACTTCACTCAGCATGATACTCTCCAGGCCCCTCCATGCTGCCTCACAGGGTAAGAGATCCTTCTCTTTTACTGCTGCACAGTGTTCCATGGCGTAAATGTACCACAGCTTTTATCCATTCGTCTGCTGATGGGCCAAGGGCCTGTCCTGTGAATGGGTGTCCTTTCTGCAGTCGCCTGGCCTCAGAACCAGGCGGGAACGTGCGTGCACCTGGCCAACCCTCCTGCCCCAGCAAGAATCCCATCGACGGGGCCCCTGGTAAGTGGGCCCAGCCCCCGAATGACAAGGGACAGGGAGTGCTCCCCAGATACTCTTCCCTGGAACAAACCAAAACCGACTTCCCCATCCCAGGTGCCCACGAACCCTGGTTCCTCTCTGTGGAGCACACAGACCACACTGCTCCTTCTCCCTGCGGGTCTGGAAGACGGCTAGCGCGTCTCCCCCACCACCCTCGGCTTTCCCTGTCTGAGAGCTGAAGCCGCCATCTATGCTGTCTCTGCAGGCCACCTCCATCCTTCTGCCCTGCAGCGACCTTATCACTAACTCCCCTGCCTTCTGCCCCACGCCTCCATCTTCCCCGCACTTTCCGCCTTCCCTCCAGGCTCAGAGAAGGGTAAGTCCTCTACCTTCCCAGGCCGACTCCTCCCCTCCCCCCACACTCCCCACCCCAGCCTCCTCCGGGCTGACCCTGCAGCACACGCTTTCACTTCCTACCCTGTCTCTCCAGTCTTCTGTCTACCCCTCGCCCTCTGCTTACGAGAGACTCAGCAGCTTTCATTTCCCAGCGAAGGAGAGAACAAGTCCCTTTGTGTGTGTCACGCTAACCGTCTCCGAGCTTCTGTTCCATTTTGCTCATCTGCCCGCCACCAGGCGCCTCAGCAGTGCGGGCACCAGCTGCCTCTGCTCCCGCATCCCACTTGCTCCTGGCACTTTGGTCTGGGTTCTGCCCTGCTCCGCGCCCAACACCACTCTCTCCAAGGTCACGAGTGTTCCTGTCACTGTTTCCAAAGACCCACTCGATCCCCACCTGCTTTCTGCAGCGTCAGGCCCTGTGGGCAGCTTCCTCCTCCATTCGATTCCTCCTCCCTGGACTTGCAGGACATCTCTCCTCTGCTTCCTCCTCCTACCGCCAGCCCTCACCTGCCTGTCCCTGCTCCGCTACCGCCAGGTTCATCCGAAAGCGCAGCCCAGCTGCTCCCAGTGAGTGCAGTCCTTTTCGCCAAAATTCTCTCCTAGGTCTCCCTCGTTCCAATCTGACTCACCCTCAGGGCTCCCGCCAATGTCACCTCGTCCACAAGCCTTCCCTGACCTCCGCGTCCACAAGCCTTCCCTGACCTCCGCGTCCACAAGCCTTCCCTGACCTCCGCGTCCACAAGCCTTCCCTGACCTCCGCGTCCACAAGCCTTCCCTGACCTCCGCGTCCACAAGCCTTCCCTGACCTCCGCGTCCACAAGCCTTCCCTGACCTCCGCGTCCACAAGCCTTCCCTGATCTCCGCGTCCACAAGCCTTCCCTGACCTCCGCGTCCACAAGCCTTCCCTGATCTCCGCGTCCACAAGCCTTCCCTGACCTCCGCGTCCACAAGCCTTCCCTGATCTCCGGGAGAGATGCTCACTCCCCTGAGGAGGCCAGAGGCGGTGGCTGCCTTTGGCAGGGGCCTTCCACCCAATGATAATCCGGTTATTTGAGGGGGGTCTTAGCTGTAGCTCACTCTTGTTCCCTCAGCACCTCGCTAGTAGGTGCCCAATAGACCTCTATTTACTCTCTGAGTAAACCCACCACACACACACAGACACACACATACACACACTCACACACACAGACACACACTCACACACACTCACACACACAGACACACACAGACACACATACATACACACTCACACACACACAGACACACACACACTCACATGCACACATACACTCACACACACAGACACACACAGACACACACACTCACATGCACACATATACACACAGACACAGACACACACACACAGACACACATACATACACACTCACACACACACTCACATGCACACATACACAGACACACAGACACACACACTCACACAGAGACACACACACAGACACATACATACACACTCACACATACACACATGCATATACACACATACACTCACACACACACATACACACACAGACACACATACATACACACTCACACACACACATACACACAGACACACACTCACATGCACACATACACCCACCACACACACAGACACACATATACACACACACACTTACATGCACACATACACATACACACAGAGACACACACATTCACATGCACACATACACACAGACATGCATACACACACATGCGCACACATACACACATGCATATACACACACATATACACATACACCCACATAAACACACACATACACACAGACACACATCCACACATGCATACACACATGCACACACACATACACACACAGACACACATGCATACACATACAGACACACATGCATATACACACATACACTCACACACACATATACACATAAACGCACATACACTCACACACATACACACATCCACACATGCATCCACACATGCATACACACTCACACACACTCACATACACACACTCACATACACACACATATACACATACACCCGCACGCCCACACACACACACACACACACACACACCTGGCCCCCATGCTGGTGCTTTGCATGTTTTAGGGGCTTGTTTTTAAAGATGACGTGTGGGTGACCATGCTGTCTCATGTACTTGCCTTCATCTCCTCTTCCCACCCCACCCAGCAGTCATGCCAATGCCCACACACACCCGCTCTGGACACCCATTTAAGAGCAGAAGATCACAGAAGCCTCACCGACAGGGAGAGGTGAGAACATGAGCAGGAAGTGAACAGACATGGGTGCATCTGGATGTGCCCTCACATCCATCCATTTACTCCTACAACACGCCAGGCAGAGTCCGAGACCACAGCAACGAACACAACGCAGCTCTGGCCTGTGGAGTCCATGGAGAGCCATGGGGAGGTGCCAGCTGCCAGGCTGGGCACAGATCCTGACTAGGCATTGCCCAGGGTAACCCTCCCAGTGGCTGCCTGGTACTCATGGCTCTGCAGGCCTCTCCTTTGCCCAAGTCAGGCTCAGGCTGCAGCCAACCACGTGGGGCCTCACTCAGGCCTCAACCATTTGCTGGCCTTTGCACCTTCTACATGCTGACCAAGCTGCCCTCAATCCAGCCCCTCAGTGCCTCCCTGCAGGGCATGCCCGCCTGATGGGTGACTGACTCAGCCCTGTGGAGACCCCCACCTCCCTGCGGATCTGGGCACGTTTTCTGAGACCCAGCAAATGCTGTGCCCGTCTCTAAGCACACACACCACTGTGTGCCTTTCCCCGCCCCCAGGGCATCGAGTGCCTTTAGGACAAGGGCATGTCTCTGCATGTGCAAGCCTGGCAAGTGCTTGCTAACAAGAATGTAGGGTCGCATTGGATACAGGTAATGGAGGTGCTCAAGTGCCAAGCTAAACGGCTCTAGCCAGCCCAGCCAGCATGGCTCAGGTGTTGAGCATGGACCTATGAACCAGGAAGTCACGGTTCGATTCCTGGTCAGGGCACATGCCCGGGTTGTGGGCTCGATCCCCAGTGTGGGGCATGTAGAAGGCAGCCGACCCATGATTCTCTCTCATCATTGATGTTTCTATCTCTCTCTCCCTCTCCCTTCCTCTCTGAAATCAATCTTATCTAATAAAGAGGGAATATGCTAATTGATCCTCACACTGTCCCAAAGATGGCAGTGCCCACAGCCAATAAGGAGGGAATATGATAATTGACTGCCCTGCCCTCAAAGATGGCGGCGCCCACAGCCACAAGATGGCGAAGCCTAGTCCCTTCAGTCGCCCAGCCGCACAGGGCCAGCTGGAGGCGCAGGCAAAACCTCGGATGGCGGCTGCCCAGGCACCCAGGGCCACCCGAGGCTCAGGTAACCAGGGCGGGCCGAGGCTTGCACTGCTGGCAGTGGCAGCAGCAGAGATGTGATGGGGGCATTGCCTTCCCCTGATCGCTGGGTCGCCTCCTGCCTCTGAGGGCTCCCAGACTGTGAGAGGGTGCAGGCTGGGCTGAGGGACCCCCTCCAGTGCATGAATTTTCATACACCGGGCCTCTAATAAAAATATATTTAAACTAGAGGCCTGGTGCACGAAATTCGTGCACGGGAGGGGGGGTCCCTCAGCCCGACCTGCACCCTCTCCAATACAGGACCCTTTGGGGGATGTCCAACTGCCGGTCAGAGATCGAGTCTAAACTGGCAGTTGGACATCCCCCTCACAATCCGGGACTGCTGGCTCCTAACTGCTTACCTGCCTGCCAGCCTGATGCCCCTAACTGCTCCCCTGCCGGCCTGATCACCCCTAACCGTCTCTGCCTGCCGACCTGATCACCCCAACTGCCTCTGTCTGCCAGCATGATTGCCCCCTAACTGCTCCCCCCTGCTGGCCTGATTGGCCCCTAACTGCTCCCCCCTACCGGCCTGATCTCCCCTAACCGCCTCTGCCTTGGCCCCTGCCACCGTGGCTTTGTCCGGAAGGACATCCGGGAGATGTCCAGTCTAATTAGCATATTACCCTTTTATTAGTATAGATGGTTTCAGACCGAACCCCAGACACTCCAGGCCAGGTCTGAGGGGGCGGGACAGCGGCACCCTCCTGCCCATCTCCTGCTCTGTCTCCTCCGGAAGAGGAGAATGTACATGTATGAGGCACAGCCACTTCCCCACGCTCCTGCCCATGGCAAAGGCAGCAATGGACAAAGGGCGCATCCTCTGGCCCAGCGTCCGGGGAGAACTAGACTCCTCTTCCTGGGAACCCTGTCTGTGTGTCTGTTTCCTGCTGGAAGAGAGAATGGGAGGTCCAGAGAGAAGGAGGGTAGGCTTGGGGCTGGGGGCCTTGGCAGGAAGCCCACCCCACCCGGATGTGGTGAGCGAGGCAGGAGGGTCTGCCCGACACTGGCGGGATGGGTCCCCGCAAAGCTCACAACGACGGTGCCCGCAGAGGGAACAGAGCTCCACACAACGCTCTATCTGGGGAGTGAGGGCTCGGTTTTTAGAAAAAGAACCCCTGGGGGGAGCGGGGATTGGAAAAGACCAGAAACCTCCGTGGCCCCATCTCACCCGCTACTGCCCTCCCCCCGCCCCCTGCCCCCGCCCCCCCCCCCCCCCCCCCCCGCTTCCCCTCAGCTCCCAGCAGGTCCCGCCAGGCGGCCTCTCCATTGGGCGTCAGGGCGGTGCCAGGGCTCTGGCCCTGGGTTCCAGTCCCAGAGAGCCGCCACGCTCTGCCCTGCGCCCTGGGCAAGCCGCCTTACCCTTCGGGGGCCTTTGTCTCCCCAGCTGTAAAACGGGGCCAGGCTTGGAGCGGAGGGCCTGGGGAGCCCGTTCCGCCCGGACAGGAATAGACCCAGTTTTCCGCGGCCGCCACCCCGCACCGCCCCGGCTAACCCGACCCGCGGCACAGCGCTTCCCCGGCGCCGGCCGCCAGGGGTCACTGCCCGCCTTTCCCGCGGCTGAGCGGGGCCCCCGCCCTCTCCGGGCTGCAGGCGGCGGAAGGGGCATCTCCCGAGCCAGTGGGCCCGAGCGGGACCCCGGCCCCCGCTGGGATCCGCCTCTGCCCGCAGCCGGAAGGTGGGAGCAGCCGCGCGGAGATCGGCGCGGCGCCGGGAGGGTTAACGCTAACCCCTCCCCCCTGACATCACGGCCGAGCGGGGAGAGGCCGGCGCCGGCGAGGAAAGAAAGAGCGAAAGGAGGCGCGCGGCTCCCTCGGCGCCCGGGCAGCGCCACATTGTGCGGATCGCGGCCGGCGGAGCGCGCACCTGGCTGGCTGTCGGCGCGCAGATCGCCCCCCCCCCCCCCCCCCCGAGCCGCCCGGGATCCGGCCGCCGCACCGCGCGCCCACCGCCTGGGCCTGAGCCCCCGCACGCCCACCGCCGCCTGGGCCCACGCCCCGCCACCACAGGCCCTAAGGACGCCGGCCCTGGACGCCTGCACGCTGGAGCCGAGCGGGAGGGCGTGAGCGCGCCGGGCCGGGAACCCGGGCAGCGGAGCAGCAGGGCAGCAGGGCAGCCGCGCCGCGCCGGGGGTGGGTCCCTTCTCCTGAGCTCTGTGTGGAAGGAGAGGGCGGGACCGGCGCGGGGCGGAGAGCGAGGAGAGGGGCATGACTGGTGCTACTGGCGGCGGGCATCTGCCGAGCCTCTGAGCTGCCGGCGGCCGAGGCCTGGATTGCGCCGCGCCGAGCGCTCCCCGCGCGCCCGCCCCCGGCCACCGCCGCGGCGGACCTGGATCCTCGGAGCGCGCCGGCTGGCCCTGATCACCTTCGTCTTCCGGCCGGTTTCTGGGGCGAGGAGCGCTCTCCTCGCCGGACCTCCGGGCCCCGATGGCTCCGCGAGGGCTTGCGGACGAGGCTGGACGCTGGTGGGGACTCGCTCTCGGCTTGGCCGCCTTCTTCCTCCCAGGTGAGCGCTGCCTTTTTATTATTAATTTTTCCCCATTCAATGCCTGGATGGCGGGCGCGTCTGGGTTGTAGGGAGTGAAAGGAACCAGGAAAGTTGGGTCAGGGTTTAGGGACGGGGAGGGCAGAGGGGGCGCGGCGGGGTGGACGGGAGTCCGGGCAGCCTGCCCCGCAGGGCGCTGGTGGGATGCAAATGTGTGCAGCTAGAGAGCGCTCAGTCCGCCCAGTTTTCCACAAAAATAATATGTAATCGCGTCCTATTTATTAATACCCGGCTCTCAGCTGGGGAGGCCGTTTGGAGATACTGCTTGTTACATAAATGCAAAATAGCCGCCGTAATCGCCTCTCCGCACCGAGACCCAGCCCCGCGGAGGAGGCGTCCGTCTGTCTGTCCCCCCGCTGGTGGGCCGCAGTCTGGGGGGCGGCAGGGGGGCTGCCTCTCTTTGTCGGGCCCCTTTGCCTGGCTGAGCCGGGCGCTCCGGCGCCTCCCGCACCGCGTCGCGCCACGGCGAGCGCGTGGAGCCGCGACTGCGGCACCGACACCGGTACCGACACCGCCCCCCACCTGCGGCCCCTCTCCCGGCCACGGCGGGGCTGCGCTTCCCCTCCGGGTTCCGCTCCCAGTTTGGGGGGATCTCCCCGGGGGGGGGGGGGCGCCTCGGCTTCGTGCCGGCCAGGTGGCCGCGTGACCCACTTTCCCAGGGGTGCCCTTCCTTGAAGTGCGGGCGGGCGGGCAGCCGACGAGTTCACCGGAAGCTCGCCCCGGGGTGGCCAGCGGCGCCCCACCGACAGGGAGGACGGGGGCGGAGGCCGGGACTCGCCTGGGCGCTCAGTGCCGGGAATGGACTGGAAAATGCGTTTAGGAGGCTAATCCCACCGAGTCCGCGCGCCTGGATTTAACCCTTCGCGTCCCTGGGGAAGCCGCGCGCCTCCCGGGGTGGCTGGGACTCCAGCGCCGGGGGGGGGGGGGGGGGGGGGGGTTCCCCGGGAGGAACCCGGAGACACCCCCGCTGTGGCTGGATGGGCGTTGGAGGCAGGGGCCGGGTTTGGCCAGGGCACGTGGCCGTGGCCTTAGGCTGGCAGAATGACGGGTCCGAGTAGCGATCAGCTGCCCGGGGGCGAGAATTGAGATCGCGGGCGCCGCTGGCCGCCACCGAGGCGAGATTCCCGAGGGGCAGGTGGTTCCCGGGACCCAGCCTGGCCGCCGACCTCGGGGCTGGGGTACCCTCCGGGAAGGCAGGAACCCGCGCCATTCCTGTCTGTGCCTCACAACCTCGGGGAGTGGCCAGTGGCACCTAAAGCACTTTGTGGAGGCCGGTGCCCCACTCCTGGGCCTGTGGGTGCTCCCTGCTAGGTGGGGGGAGGGGAAATTCCTGGACGTATAGGTAGGCGTTTCTGCCCATTCAGGGGCTTGATGGAGCCCCCATCTCCCCGCTCCCTTGGAGGGAATGAGGGTCTTTTCTCACACTGAGCCTCCTTGGGGAGCAGCCAGGAAATTCTCCCGACCCTGGGAACCCTCCACCCCATATCGCCCACCCGAGCACAGCCAGAGGAGACCCCTGGGGCTCCAGTGGGTCTGGCACACTAGGGGTACCCTAACCTTGGGTCCCCTAAGGGGAGGGGAACCACTCACCCCCATGCTCCCCTCCTTTGGTTATGTCTTCCCCCAGACTTGGGGTGCCTAGTGAGTAATTGCTGCTTTGGGGGCTTGGAGGCCTGCCCTGCTGCTCCACCCAACTCAGGAAGGAGGAGCAGAGAGGGGACAGTGTCACGGTTGGAGCACGGACACTCCCCCACACACACCAAAAGTCCAGATGGCGGGTGGGATGCAGAGAAGGAACCGGGGCCAGAAGAGCGCTTACTGGGCTCGTGGGCTGCGGGCCTGGTTGTCCCTGTGGCTGCGGAGTGCCTGGGCCCTGGCCCCTGGGGAGGGGTGTGGATGTGCAGGGCTCTCCTGACACTTGGACTGAGGCCCGCAGGTCCAGACCTTGCCCCCTCTGCCCACTCCGCCACGCCCAGCCCTTCCTGACTGCCTGCTGCTGTTTCTCTCAGGGGACTCAGCAGCCCAGCCGGGTCTTTTCTGGGGTCTCCTGAGCCTGGAGGGGTGAGGAGAGGAGCCTCGCCGGGGGAGGGGCTCAGGGAGCGGCGGGTAGAGGGTTGGCCCCTGACTTCAGAACATCCCCGATCTGGCCACTGGAGTGTCCACACAGGACATTTCCAAAGGCCGACTTTGCCGGGTGGGGGTGGAGCCCCACCGGCTGAGGACAGTCTCCCTGCAGGAGAGCCAGCGGGGCTCCACCCGAGGGACCGAGAGCCCGGAGGAGGCAGAGAACCCACCTTAGGAGCAGGTGCAGTGTTGGTGTCCCACCTGCACCACACCCTCCCTAATTGGCTTCCCCAAACCTTTTGTCTGGAAGGAAAACACTGCCCAGGTGTCGTGCACACCCTCAGAAGGCCTCTGGCCACAGCCTGCCCCTTCTCCGCAGCTGGGCAGAGCTCACTGTCCTGGGGGCTCCTTTGAAACGTGGGGTGTCAGGGTGTTGGCTCACTTTCCTCTCCCATTTCTCAGTGCTGCACGCGGCCACTATCTGACCGGGTGTGTGCCAGCAGGCTGGTCCCACAGGCCAGCACCCTGTGCGATGGCCAGGTCCGGGGGCCGGGCGGGGGCCGAGGGGGAACCCCAGCTGCTGTGTCTGTGACACTGCCATTGCTTCTCAGCTGACTAATGTTCGTTGTTCATCAGAAACAAAAACACCCAAGGGAGGTGTGAATGTCCCTTCGATTTTTCCTGAGCGTGTCTTTCCTGGTTAGTCTGGTAAATTGAACGGCTCCTTCCTGGGAGAGGGGCATCTGTAGGTTCACCTGCTCTGATATTTTTTTAACTTGGATGTTAGCGTGTGCCAGGCTAGAATGCACGGTAGCCAGGCGTGGGGTGTAGTTGTAATGTTTCCATACGGTCTCACCACCAGTGTAGAGTGGGCAGAGTGTAGGCTTTGTATACTTGTGTGCTCTGTATATCTTGTATACTTGTGTACTCTGTATACTTGTATACTTGTGTACTCTGTATACTTGTATACTTGTGTACTCTGTATATCTTGTATACTTGTGTACTCTGTATACTTGTATACTTGTGTACTCTGTATACTTGTATACTTGTGTACTCTGTATATCTTGTATACTTGTGTACTCTGTATATCTTGTATACTTGTGTACTCTGTATATCTTGTATACTTGTGTACTCTGTATACTTGTATACTTGTGTACTCTGTATATCTTGTATACTTGTGTACTCTGTATATCTTGTATACTTGTGTACTCTTTATACTTGTATACTTGTGTACTCTGTATATCTTGTATACTTGTGTGCTCTGTATACTTGTATACTTGTGTACTCTGTATATCTTGTATACTTGTGTACTCTGTATATCTTGTATACTTGTGTGCTCTGTATACTTGTATACTTGTGTGCTCTGTATATCTTGTATACTTGTGTACTCTGTATACTTGTATACTTGTGTGCTCTGTATATCTTGTATACTTGTGTACTCTGTATACTTGTATACTTGTGTACTCTGTATACTTGTATACTTGTGTACTCTGTATACTTGTATACTTGTGTACTCTGTATACTTGTATACTTGTGTGCTCTGTATATCTTGTATACTTGTGTACTCTGTATACTTGTATACTTGTGTACTCTGTATATCTTGTATACTTGTGTACTCTGTATACTTGTATACTTGTGTACTCTGTATACTTGTATACTTGTGTACTCTGTATATCTTGTATACTTGTGTACTCTGTATACTTGTATACTTGTGTACTCTGTATACTTGTATACTTGTGTACTCTGTATACTTGTATACTTGTGTACTCTGTATACTTGTATACTTGTGTACTCTGTATATCTTGTATACTTGTGTACTCTGTATACTTGTATACTTGTGTACTCTGTATACTTGTATACTTGTGTACTCTGTATATCTTGTATACTTGTGTACTCTGTATACTTGTATACTTGTGTACTCTGTATACTTGTATACTTGTGTACTCTGTATACTTGTATACTTGTGTACTCTGTATACTTGTATACTTGTGTACTCTGTATACTTGTATACTTGTGTACTCTGTATATCTTGTATACTTGTGTACTCTGTATACTTGTATACTTGTGTACTCTGTATACTTGTATACTTGTGTACTCTGTATACTTGTATACTTGTGTGCTCTGTATATCTTGTATACTTGTGTACTCTGTATATCTTGTATACTTGCGTACTCTGTATATCTTGTATACTTGTGTACTCTGTATACTTGTATACTTGTGTACTCTGTATACTTGTATACTTGTGTGCTCTGTATATCTTGTATACTTGTGTACTCTGTATATCTTGTATACTTGTGTACTCTGTATATATTGTATACTTGTGTACTCTGTATACTTGTATACTTGTGTACTCTGTATACTTGTATACTTGTGTACTCTGTATACTTGTATACTTGTGTACTCTGTATACTTGTATACTTGTGTTCTCTGTATATCTTGTATACTTGTGTACTCTGTATACTTGTATACTTGTGTACTCTGTATACTTGTATACTTGTGTACTCTGTATATCTTGTATACTTGTGTACTCTGTATATCTTGTATACTTGTGTGCTCTGTATATCTTGTATACTTGTGTGCTCTGTATACTTGTATACTTGTGTACTCTGTATACTTGTATACTTGTGTACTCTGTATACTTGTATACTTGTGTGCTCTGTATACTTGTATACTTGTGTACTCTGTATACTTGTATACTTGTGTGCTCTGTATATCTTGTATACTTGTGTACTCTGTATATCTTGTATACTTGAGTACTCTGTATATCTTGTATACTTGTGTACTCTGTATATATTGTATACTTGTGTACTCTGTATATCTTGTATACTTGTGTACTCTGTATATCTTGTATACTTGTGTACTCTGTATATCTTGTATACTTGTGTACTCTGTATACTTGTATACTTGTGTACTCTGTATATCTTGTATACTTGTGTACTCTGTATATCTTGTATACTTGTGTACTCTGTATATCTTGTATACTTGTGTGCTCTGTATATCTTGTATACTTGTGTACTCTGTATATCTTGTATACTTGTGTGCTCTGTATATCTTGTATACTTGTGTGCTCTGTATACTTGTATACTTGTGTACTCTGTATACTTGTATACTTGTGTACTCTGTATACTTGTATACTTGTGTGCTCTGTATACTTGTATACTTGTGTACTCTGTATACTTGTATACTTGTGTGCTCTGTATATCTTGTATACTTGTGTACTCTGTATATCTTGTATACTTGCGTACTCTGTATATCTTGTATACTTGTGTACTCTGTATATCTTGTATACTTGTGTACTCTGTATATCTTGTATACTTGTGTACTCTGTATATCTTGTATACTTGTGTACTCTGTATATCTTGTATACTTGTGTGCTCTGTATATCTTGTATACTTGTGTGCTCTGTATATCTTGTATACTTGTGTGCTCTGTATACTTGTATACTTGTGTACTCTGTATATCTTGTATACTTGTGTACTCTGTATATCTTGTATACTTGTGTACTCTGTATATCTTGTATACTTGTGTGCTCTGTATACTTGTATACTTGTGTACTCTGTATACTTGTATACTTGTGTGCTCTGTATATCTTGTATACTTGTGTACTCTGTATATCTTGTATACTTGCGTACTCTGTATATCTTGTATACTTGTGTACTCTGTATATCTTGTATACTTGTGTACTCTGTATATATTGTATACTTGTGTACTCTGTATATCTTGTATACTTGTGTACTCTGTATATCTTGTATACTTGTGTACTCTGTATACTTGTATACTTGTGTACTCTGTATATCTTGTATACTTGTGTGCTCTGTATATCTTGTATACTTGTGTGCTCTGTATATCTTGTATACTTGTGTACTCTGTATACTTGTATACTTGTGTACTCTGTATATCTTGTATACTTGTGTACTCTGTATATCTTGTATACTTGTGTACTCTGTATATCTTGTATACTTGTGTGCTCTGTATACTTGTATACTTGTGTACTCTGTATACTTGTATACTTGTGTACTCTGTATATCTTGTATACTTGTGTACTCTGTATATCTTGTATACTTGTGTACTCTGTATATCTTGTATACTTGTGTACTCTGTATATCTTGTATACTTGTGTACTCTGTATATCTTGTATACTTGTGTACTCTGTATATCTTGTATACTTGTGTACTCTGTATATCTTGTATACTTGTGTACTCTGTATATCTTGTATACTTGTGTACTCTGTATATCTTGTATACTTGTGTACTCTGTATACTTGTATACTTGTGTACTCTGTATACTTGTATACTTGTGTACTATGTATATCTTGTATACTTGTGTACTCTGTATATCTTGTATACTTGTGTGCTCTGTATACTTGTATACTTGTGTACTCTGTATACTTGTATACTTGTGTACTCTGTATATCTTGTATACTTGTGTACTCTGTATATCTTGTATACTTGTGTACTCTGTATATCTTGTATACTTGTGTACTCTGTATATCTTGTATACTTGTGTACTCTGTATATCTTGTATACTTGTGTACTCTGTATATCTTGTATACTTGTGTACTCTGTATATCTTGTATACTTGTGTACTTTGTATACTTGTGTTGGTTATCCGCGTTCCCTGCGTGGCCGTGGGGCCTGGGACAGGAGGTGTATGTGCTGCTGTCTGTGGGTCGCCATGTGACTGGGGTCACACGTCAAGTATATCCTCATAGAACAGGTTGCCTCTCTTCCCAACGAGGGTTCGGTGAGTGACTCTGAGACTCAGTGGTGACGTCTGTGTTCGCGTCGGGTCAGTGAGGGTGACCCTGGGAGGAGAGAGGGATGTGCCCGAGCAGCTCCTTCCCCGACGGGCTGCCAGGTCCTGGAGGGGCAGGAGGCCTGGGCGGGCCTCCTTCCTGTGCTCTGCCCTTGGCCGTGACGGGCCTGCGTCCCGCGGGAGGTGCTTCCCTGGAGAGGCTGTCTTCTCTGCGCCGCCTCTGAAGCAGAGCTGTGCCCGGCTCTCGGACCCGCACGGTGGGGAGGGACCTCAGAGACAGGTTTTCAGCTACTAACTTAGCGCCTTTGCTTCCTGCACGGATATTGGAGAGGCGTCCTCGGAGGGGAAAGGTGGCGCACTCTGGGCGTCTGAGAAGGGGGTGCATGTAGGCTTTGGTGCCCCCTGACCAGCCCTGCAGACCGTCTGTGTGTCCAGCACGTGCCTGAGGCAGCAGATGGTGGCGGCCCCCGTGGGAAAGGGAAGTGGGAATGAGGCGAGGAGTGGGGGGAGGGCTGTCCTGGAGCCCAGCACCCTGTCTGAAGTTCAGCTGCAACTGTTTCCCGCCATGGTGCCCACCCTCTCCCGAGACCAGGCTGAGGGCGGCAGCAGATGTGCTGGCGGGGGCAGGAGGTAATGTGAGAGCTGAGCAGGGATCGTCTTGCAGGGAAATGCCCTGAGCTGAAGAGAGCACCCCGGGCCCAGTAACTCTGTCAGCTCGGGATACTGTTGTGCTGTTTGGAGTTGGGAGATGGCAAAGGGGGAAATGGGAGAAAATACGTCTTACCCAACATCAAACCCTGAGCCATTCCACCAGGAAGCAGGAACTCAGTGCGACAGGGAGACCCGAGAGGCTTCCCGACAGCACGGCAGGCAGGGGGCTCTCCAGGGAGACGGTGCTCCCACCGTTTACCCTGGAGCAGGGGTGGGAGCGCTGGGCATGTGTTCTCGGGGGCTTGCGGCGTCCGTGCCTTCCATAGCCATCCGGGGCAGAGCGGCAGTGGCCCGAGGCCCTCGTCCAAAGGGAGCCGCAGGTAGCTCTGTTCCCCTCCCTGCGACCTGGAGATTCCCCCCAGGTGGCTGCCTGGCACCGTGAGACAGCAAAGGGGGCCCAGCGCACTGGATTTGAATCCCAGCTCTGCCAATTGCTAGCTGAGTGGACTTGGTTAAGTCACTTTGTAGACCTCAGTATTCCCATCTGTAAAATGGGTTTCCATTAATGCCGATTTCAAAAGAGGCCTGTGGAGACTAGAGCAACAATAATGTATGAAACGTGCGTAGCACAGCGCCAGGCATGTGATGAGTGTAGTGAGAGTGGTGGCTGCTCCTGTTCCCGCCTTTCCTCTGAGTGTCCCGATCCCCTCTGCTGCGGGCATTTGGGCAGTGCCAACTCTGCACGACCTGGAGAAAGAGCAACTCGCTGCCTCCCCACTGCCACCTCCCTTCCCTCTCTCCAACCAGGAGCTGCTTTGAGCAGTGAGCCCCGGCCCCCTGCCCCCACCTGGAGTTATGGTGGAGCTGCAGCCAGGTGGCTGGTACTGCATGGGCATCGGGTGCTGTGCAGCCTTTGTTCTGTACCCCCAAGGGCTCTCCCTAGCACCCACCTCTCCCAGGCTGCGGCCTGCTGGGCACCGCTGACCATCTGGCGTGCTCGCCGTGGCAGCAGCCGGGGCTGGCAGGGGGGCCTGGGACCAGCCTCACCTCCCCTCAAAGGTCCCCATTTTGGGGAAGGGCAGGCCACAGGACCCCTCTCCAGCAGTGCCTGGTGCCATCTCATTCAGTGAGAAGGTGCAGCCAGGAGGTGAGCTCCTCCCGGGCACCCCGCTTGCTGAGAAGGCCTCTCTGTGCCGGTGGCAGGTGGACGCTTTCGCCATAACAAACCTTCCGTGTGTTCACCTCCCGTTTCAGCCGAGCCCCTGGGTGGCCCTGAGCGAGAGGCGTTAGTCGTTCTCCCATTCCCCGGGGAGGAAGGTGAGGCCGCGGCCGGCATTCGCTATCGCCTCACCGTGCGGCCACGCGCGCCCAGATCCTGCAGCCGAGGGAACAGGAGGGCTAAGTGGACAGACGCCTCTGACTAGGCGGGCCCTGCGGGGTGCAGCTCGGTGACATGCCCCTTGCTCCGCCAGCCGCCCCCCCCACCCCCCCACACACATACACACACATACACACACATACACACACACATACACACATACACACAGAGACACGCACATAGACACACATACACGCACATACACACACATACACATACACATACACACACACGCCGGAACATGGCAGCTCCTGGGGGAACAAAGGGGTCAATTGAGGACATGGTTGGAGGGGGACGCAGCCAGAGTGACTGTGGGGCCCACATCCCAGGCTCGCAGAATACAAGCCATCCAACAACAGAGGGGGGCCAAGGGGAGGGTGTCCCTGGGATCCGGCCTGAGACAAAGACAGGGCCCCTGAAGTGTGGGCACAGAGTCCAGGGTATGGCACGCCCAGGCCGGGTGTGGGCCTGGTACTGGGCAGAGACAGGTAGAACAGTGCCCAGAAAGCACGGATATGTGGGGAGGGGGGCAGGGGGGGAGGGGGGCACGGGGAGGAGGGGAGAGGAGAAAGGTGTGGCAGGTGGAGTCAGCGCCCTCTCCTGCCCGCCCCCCCATCCATTCTATGCAGACCCCAGTTTTATTCCCAGTTTATGAGGAGTCTCATTACCGAGCCACAGACCATAAACGCTGCCCTGCCACTCGCCCGGCTCTCATTAGAGGACGTTAGTTCCACTGGCTGGTGGCTGGTGGCTCCGCTGGGATGCAGCTCAGGCACAGCCTGGGCGGCAGAGCAGGCCAGTGGCCACAGGCACGAGAGTGTGCCGGAGGGAGTGTGATCGATGGACTTAAATGGAGTCCCACCCCCTCCTCACTCCTGGAATTGGAGCTTCCAGACCTGGAAGCCCGGGCTCCCCTGTCCACTTGGACCAGGACAGGGCGCTCCACAGGCCTGGCCCTGGGAGTCTGCCTTCTCCAGCAGGAGCCAGCCCCGAGGCTCAGAGGAGAGTCCTGGGCGTGGGAGCCAGCACCCCGCCCATGCCCGCAGCCTGGAGGCCCTGGGGCAGCCCTAGCGGAGAGGTGGAGCCTGCCAGCCTCGCCATGGCCTCCATCTTGGCTTCTTTCTGTGCAGAAGGGGGTAGGGGCCTGGGACCTCCCGGGGCAGCTCTTCCCTCCCCCATAGATGCGGTCTCACCAGCTGGGAGCCTGGGCAGGCCCTCCTGGTCCCACGCCCTCCCGAGGCCTAGAGACGCCCACATCACTGTGAGGGACCTCGGGTTCCAGCTCAGGGCGCCTCCTACCACAGGCAAAACTGTTCTCCTCAGCGGTCCTGCACCTCCTCCCGCCTGCGTCCTCCCCGCCCCACTTTAGCTGTCTTCCCCTGCGACCCCACACGCCTGCTGGCCACCAGAACACCACCCAGCTCACGGGTGTCGCCATGAGAAAGAGAGGCAAGAGCCCTGGCCAGTGTGGCCCGGTGGATAGAGCGTCGGCCCGTGGACCAAAGGGTCCCAGGTTCAATTCTGGTCAAGGCTCCTCCCGGCCCAGACGCCAGGTCAGGATGAGACGGGAGGCAACCAATTGATGTGTCTCTCACATCGATGTTTCTCTCCCTCTGTCTCTCCCTTCCTTCTGCTCTCCCTAGAAATCGATAGAAAAATATCCTCGGGTGAGCAATGACCAGAAAAGGCTGAGGCGAGAGCAGAGCTCCGCTGCCCCTGAGGCCTGTCTCCGCAGGAGCGTGAGCGCCGTCCCCAGTGGCGCGGGGGCGACTTGGTCTGTCCCTGAGGCCACACAGCCCAGCCCCCGGCTTGGCGCCAAGGGAGTCAGCAGAGACGGGAGCGCCAATCTGCAGCCCCGAGGCTGGCCCTGCCGGGGAGAGGGGGGCCAGGGGCCTGTACTGCCCCCCGCGAGGCCGTGGTCTGGAGAGGAGCCCGTGTGGGCTGGCGAGGCTGCCTTCGGGAACCCCGTTCTCTGACCAGCACCCAGGCACCCTCCCTCACTCCTCGGGTCTGTGGGCAGCTGCTGTGAGCTGCCAGGACAAAGTAGGTTGAGAAGGGGCCTCCGAATCCAGCCTGGCTGCCCCTTGAGGCTCCCGCTGCGGGGGGGGGGGGGGGGGGGGCTGGCAGCAGCAGCTGGGCTCACTGCTCCGACCCCTGGCTCTCGGCCGCTCTGCCCACACTGCTGCTGGGGTGCACTCACCTGAGACACGCAGCCTCAGCAGTGTCGCTGCTCCTCCCTGCCTCACCTCCCCTGCCCTTGCCGCCGCAGTGGCCAGGCCCACTAGCCAGCCCTGCGCCCCTGCTCCCGCCTCCCACCTCGGGGCCTGTGCACACGCCTCCCCGCAGCACCCCACCCCCTGTTCTCACATCTAAGCACTGAGGTCAAAGCCGCCCGTGTGATGCCCTGTGAAGCCCTGTGCACGGCTGGGCATGAGCCTCTCCTCCCAGAGCCGCAGCACCAGGGCAGTAGCTCTGCAGCTGGCAGCAGCGTTCGCGGGGCCTGGGCTGGCTTCCCCATGAGGCGGCTCCCGACAGGGCCGTGTCCGCAGGCCCGACGCGGTCGGCCTGTCCTGGGCTGGGAGTGCGTGCTAGGTGGCCGCGTGGCGCTTGTTTGGACAGTTGGTGATTATAATGCGAGCAAACTACCCGCATGGCTCAGTGGTTGAGCATCAACCTAGGGAGCAGGAAGTCACGGTGGTCGGGGCGCGTGCCGGGCTGCAGGCTCGATCCCCAGTGAGGAGCGTGCTAGAGGCAGCCAACCAACGATTCTCTCTCATCATCAATGTTTCTCTCTCTCTCTCTCCCTCTCCCTTCCTCTCTGAAATCAATAAAAAATACTTTACTTTTTAAAGAATAGAAAACTTTTATCAAGAGTTCTTGGTCACTCGACAACTTCTTTCACTTCCCTAACCACTCCCATGGAAAGTACTCCTGTGCTCCCCCTTTCTGCAATGGGAGAGCCAGGGAACCCCCCTCTCTCCCCGCAGAGGGTAGGCTAACGCGCCGGGTCAGCGCAGAGCCAGGGTTCCGATCTGGCAAGCCAGGCTCCCTGTCCACGCTCAGACCCTGGACTACGCTGGCCCTCTCCCGCGTGGGTGGGCGGTGGGCGGACAGCTCCCTAAGCCTGAGGCACACCAGACCTTGCCTCCAGGAGGCTGCCCGCTGTGTAGCCCCCCCCCGTGTAGCTCCTTATCTCTGACCCGCCTGCCCCTCTGACGCTGCAGACAGCCTGTGCAGCCCGGGCCTGGGGAGTTACCTGCTGCTCATCAGTCTCAGCGCTCAGTCCTGTGGCTGCGATGCCTCCCCAGCACTGAAAGCCGTCCTCCGCCCCTGGCTCGCCCTTCCAGTGCCCCTGTGCCTGGGAGCATTGCTGTGGCTGTGCTGGAGGAGTGTCCTGATATTACCACTTTCATCCCCCGAGCCTTCGGGCATCACTGATCCTCCCACCTTTGCGGGGAGACTGGGGGGAGGGCTGTAAATAGCCTGCCTGGCCCCAGCAGGCTTTCAGGCTGTCCCAGACCCCAGAGGGGCACACGGCAGCCACGTGCACTGTGCCAGGCCTGTCCGAAGCTTGGAAGGCTTCGGTCTCTCCTGTCCTCACCCCAAATCCCAAACAACGGCAGGGAGGGGTCCTCGCTGGGGATGGGGCAGGGGCAGGACTCGGCGTTCGCCTGTGCCGCCGCTTTGGTCTTAGAAGGAAAGGCCCAGAGCTGCCTCTGCCCAGGCAGGTTCCGGCCAGGGGGCTGGGCCGGGCAGCACCGCACACAGCTGAGCCCAGGACCTGTCCCAGGAGCAGAACGATCAAAGCCCGCGCCCAGTGTCACGGCCGAGCACAAGCGTGGACTTGGAGGGCCCTGCAGGTCACCCTGTGGGCTCAGGGCTCACCAGCTCCGGCTTCATTAGGGGGAAGCTCGGCGCACAGCCATCTGATGTGTCTGGACGCGGAGAGGCATTCCTCCCGGGCCCTCCGCTGTGCGGGGTTATCCACGCTCCCCCCGCCGGAGTCTCAGTGCAGCGCAGCCAGGGCCTCCTGGGATGGAGTGTCCCCGCCCCGGAGCTGCGTGGAAGGAGGGCGCACGGCCCACCCGAACCCCTAAACCTCAGGACCGCCTTGGTGTCACAGAGGGGCCACTTTGCCCAGAGCTTCGGCGGGGGATGGGGGGGCACTGGAGTGGGGTCACTTCCATACCCTCGCTCTGCCTCGGGCGGGCCTCCTCTGAGGGTTTGAGTCGATGGCGGAGGCTGCTGCCGCATTTCTGGTTAAACATTGGGGCGGAGGCAGGGACGGCTTCTCCCCGTGCCAGGCAGCCCTGATGGTGGTGATTGCCTCTCCCCCCCACCCCCTGTGCTGATCTCTTTGACCTATATCGCTGCATCTCTCAGAATGATGGATGGCCCCGCCCCCTACTCCCCCCTCCCCACCCCCCACCGCTGGCTGCCAGTCTGCTACCAAGCCACCTTCCTAGACATAGGCCTGTGTTTATGACACCCAGAGTGACAGTATCCTGGGCCGGGGAGCACCCTGATTAGCCCCACATTGATGGATGGGGCCCTGCCAGGCCCCACCCCTCCCACCCTTGTCACCTCCCAAGACTCAGATAATGGCCTGGGGCGGCGGAGGGCGGGGGGGGGGGGGGCGCAGGGGGAAGTGGGGGAGTCAGTGCTGCAGGGGGTGGTGATGGAGTAGGGCAGGCACCTGCCTCTCAGTGCCACTTTGGGGGAAGCTGGGAGGTCTGCACCCCTTTCCCACCAGGGAGCTGGGGCAGGGAGACAGTGCCGTGAGGAGGGGCGGGCAGCTTCCCCGGAGGCCAGCCCCCTTCCTCTCTCCCCTCAGCACTTCATTTCTCACCCGGCGTGCAGCATGTGCGGTCAGGATCATCGGTGCTGGCGTGTTTCTTACGTGTTTGTATGTGCTTTGTGTGAGCGAGGTTGATGGTGTATGTGTGCGCGTGAGGGCTGTGCTGTGCGTGCACGGGGCCACAGGCGAGGCAGGGACTGAAAGCGATGCTGTCTGAGGCAGCGGCAGGCCGGTGGCGGCAGTGAGAGGACGGGGTCAGTGCCGGGCAGTCGTTCTGTCTGTAAGACCACAGACCACTGGTGTGACTTCCCCCGGAAAATGGACTGCACGCGCCGTGGTCTCCGCCTTGTATTATTAACACGCCTGTGTGCGTCCGTGTCTTATCGCTTCTAAAGGTGAATCCCTCCGCTGTAAGCTGGGGATGCGATCACTGGAGGCTTCAAAGAAGGAAATTGGGCAGCTGATTGTCCCGGCGCCTGTGTGAGCCAGTCTGCACACCCCTGGCTCCGCTAGGCCTGTGCCGGCCCGCGGCTGGCGAGGAGCTGGTTCCCTGGGGCTGCGGCCAGTCAGGACCCTCCCTGCAGTTGCTGACCCGGCTCCCTCGGCCGGGCTCCTGGGACGTCTCCAGGGGGTCAGCTCAGGAAGGTCCATCGGGGCTCAGCCCACGGAGAACACCCCAGTGCCCAGAGGGTCACCTGGGAAGTGCTGGTGGTCCCCTGGAGCCTCCGGGCTCCCCTGTAACGGGAGTGGCAGCCAGGAAGCCCAGCCCAGGATAGCGGCCGCCCTGCCTGCCTGGTGCCCACCCCTGTGGGAAGCCCCTGGCGTGGGAGGAGCTTTCCCTCCTGGCCTGGCACTGAGGGGTGGCCCAGCCCTCGGGCCTCACCCACAGCCGGCCACACCTGAGGGTGCCACCTCTCAGTGCCCAGAGGGCAGAGGCCTGGCTGGGAGGTGGAGGGGAGGGGGCCTCGGCCAGAGAGCACCTGCCTGCCAGAGGGGAAGGTGAGTCAGAATCCTGGGGTCTCAGAATCGGCAGGGGGGGTCAAAGCATGTGACACCCACTCACTTCTTAAAGCCCGCCCCACTCCCTCCTGGTGGCTTGGCCATCCAGCCTCTGTTCCATCCCCCGGTGAGGGAGGACTCGCCACCCCATGGGAGCCCTGACTGCCCCATCGCCTTGCCCAGAGCTGAAGCCTGCGCCCCTGAAGCTGCAGCCCAGCGCCCTTGTCCATGCCCTTGGACTCGTGTGAGCACAGCGGTTCACACAGGACGGCCTTCGGTCGTTCAGAGATGGCCCCTGGCTCCCAGGGGCTCCCTCCCATTAGCTCCTCCAACCAAGCCTGGCGCTGGCCCATCTCAGGGGCTCGTTCAGAAGCAGATTTAGATCCCGTCCCAGCGGGGCTGCTGCAGCCTGGGTCACCCAGGACTCCCCACCCCCAACAGCGCCCAAGGGTCCGGCACAGAGGGGGCGCTGCCTCCCACGTTCCCACCTCCATCTTCCCCTCCCAACCCTGCTGTGCTTTGGATTAACAGCAAATTGCAGTGAAAGATCCGTTTACCTCCAGTGGGAATGAGGATTAAGCTGGTGTGGGGAAGGAGGGGCCTGAGGGGGGAGCACATTGAAAAGATTCAGGCCCGGCCGCATGGCCCAGGGGTTGAGCGTCAACCTATGAACCAGGTCACAGTTCGACTCCGGGTCGGGGCACAGGCCCGGGTTGTGGGCTCCATCCCCAGTGTGGGACCTGCAGGAGGCAGCTGATGTATGATTCTCTCTCATCATTGATGTTTCTCTCTCTCCCTCTCCCTTCCTCTCTGAAATCAATAAAAATATTTTTAAAAAGAGAGAGATTCAGGGTCCAGGGAAGACAGGGGCAGTGGTGTGGGGCCTGAAGCGGGGTTCCTGGAAGCCCTGCGCTGCCCCGAGATTCTCTAGGCTGACTGTGCCCCCGCGAGGACAGTGGGGGCCAGCCGGGTGGGTGTGGTCCCCTGGTGGGAGGTCCTGTGTGGGTGACCTGGCAGCCTTTCGTCGCCCCTCGGTGCTTCGAGACATGCGGTGGCTGTGGCGTGTCCCAGCACCGGGTGAGGGAGCCCAGGCACCCCTGTCTGATGCTGGTGGGGCCCGAGCCCGCCCCCCGGCTCGCATCGCTGCCTGGCACTGGCCACTCCCTCCCGGGCAGACCCCACGGCTGCTTTGCATCTTTCGTGAGCTGTGCTAAGCCAGGGGTAAAGGAGCCATTCCTGGGAGAGGCTTGGACTTCTTTGATCCTAAAAGTAACCCCGAAACCTCCTTCCTGAACCCCAAAGAGGGGATGACTCAGGGTCTGTGCCCCATGTGCCCTCACCTGCTCAGCTCCAGCCCCAAAGCCCAGGGGGCGTGGCTTGGAGCCCCTTCTCCAGTGCCCAGGCTTATGGCTCCTTACCCCCTTCCCTGGCAGGGAACTGGGGGCGGGGGAGCAGGGTGGCACACATCCATGCTTCCTCCAGGTACCCCACCTCCACTTGCCAAACCCTGAGGCTGGGAGCCGGGGGGGTGGGGGGGGTCCCTAGGATCGCCTCCGGTTCCCTCAGGCTGAACAATCCCTGTCACCCCAGGCTCCTGACACAGAGGCCGAGGGCTGGGAGTGCTGGGAGTCGGGGTTGATATTTCAGAAAAGGGGAGGGGAGGGGAGGGAAGGAGAGAGGGAGCGGGTGGCACTGGAGATGAAGAGCAAGGCCAGGCGGGATCGTCTGCAGGAGGCAGCAGGCCTGGGAGATGGGGTGAGCGGTCCAGAGGTGCTTGGATTCCAGTGATGAAAGGTGAAGCCAGGAATTAGGCCCTCAAGTCCAAGGGTCTAGCTGGTTAATAATTAGTATCTGGTTAATCAATCATTGGTGTTTTCCCCTCAATTTTTTCTCTCCCACCCTGGAGATGCTTCTAGGCTCTTCCCCAGCCTCTGATAAGGAGGCCCCCTCCTCCCCTGCCCTGAGCCCCCTCCCCCTCCCCCTCTATCTGGTTTCTGGCCTCCAGAGCCAGCCTGGGTTTAATCTCCGAGAGAGTGGAGGAGACCTGCTCTCACTGCCCCCACAGGCTCTTTGGAGCCCCTAGATACTTCCTGCTGGGAGGGCAGCCCCAGGACCACCCCGAGGGAGCCTCTGGCTTCTCTCCTTGGCAATGCCAACAGGCCACTAACTCACTGCCTGGCCAGACAGGCCTGGGTAATTCCTTCCTGACCCTTCAACTGAGGTCAGTCAGGCAACAGATGGTCTTCGAGCTGGTGGGGTCAGGGGAGGGGTGGGCACCTGAAGACCAGGTAACTCCTTGCATCAAAGCAGAATTGGAGCCAGCTGGTGTGGCTCAGTGGTTGACCATCGGCCTATGAACCAGGAGGTCACGGTTCGATTCCCAGTCAGGGCACGTGCCTGGGTAGCGGGCTTGACCCCAGTGTGGGGCCTGCAGGAGGCGGCCGATCAATGTTTCTCTTTCATCACTGATGTCTCTCTCCCTCTCCCTCCCTCTCTGAAATAATAATAAAAACAAACCCTTTTTTAAGCAGAATTGGAGGAGAGAGGCCAGGTGTCCTGAGGGCCGCCCTTTGGGTGGCATGTGTCACCGCTAACTGCTGGCCAGGGTCCCAGCGGAGGTTGTCCAGGTCTCGTGCCTCCTCCTTGGGTCCCTGGTGCAGTCCCGTCCCCATGGCTGTGGTTCTTTCTGGAGCCATTTTTGTCAGGTCCAGGCGGGGGGTGGGGCAGAGAAAGGGCAAAAGGAAAAGGAGGCTAGAGTGAAGGGAGGGCACCGGGACCCACTCCTGCCTCCTAGTCCTCTGCATGCGGAGCTGGGGCTGCGCCCTGCCCTCAAACCAGGGGTCCCCTGTGCCCTGGGGCGGCACAGGGTGGGAGGGAGACACTGCCCTCCCCGGGGGAGTGACCTTGACACAAGACCTGGGAGCTGAGTGGGAGCGGCTGGAGTGGCAGCCCGAGGGCGGGCGGATGTGGGCACACGTGGGAGGAGGCTGGCATCTCCCGGGGTGGCCCATGTGGCCATGGAGGGACCGGGAAGGCTGTGGGAGGATTGGGGACTTAAGAGAACAGCCCCCCAATCTGTTCTGTCCAATTCCAGCCAGACCTGCACCCAAGGCCAGCTTTTCTCCTGCCCGCTGGGCACTGCCACCTGTGCCCAGCATGCCACCCAGCGCGGCCTCGTCCTTTTCCCTGGTGGGCGCTTCCCTCGGTGCTCGGAGCCCTGTTCTGCCGGCCCGGGGGCTGCATGCCTCCTCCTTTTCCCTCGTGTCTGACTTGTTATCAGTTGTTTTTTTAAAATATATTTTTATTGACTTCAGAGAGGGAGGAAGAGAGAGAGAGAAACATCAATGGTGAGAGAGAATCACTGATCGGCTGCCTCCTGCACGCCCCCCACTGGGGGTCAAGCCCACAACCCAGGCCTGTGCCCTGACGGGGGACCACCCCTGCCGGGCGGTTATCAGTTTTTACTGGACCCTCCCCAGTCCCACCACCACCCACTCTGAGCCCTCCCGTGTGGCCTGCGCGTGGCCCTGCACACCCAACCCCAGAGCAAGAAGTGCAGCAGCCGTGCTCCCGCTCCCAGTCCTGCTCGCTCAAGTGCAGACCCAGAATCTAGGCCAGGGTGCTCACCGCCAGCCCGACTGTGCCATCCGGGCAGTGGGCAGTCATTCTCTGCGGGGGGGGGGAGGGGGGGCTGACCTGGGCATTGGAGGAAGTTAGTGGCATGTGTGACCAATAGCATCCTTTCCCCTCCCCCACTGGGCGCCACTAAAAATCGTCTTTATGAGCGTCGGCCTGCGGACCGAAGGGTGCCGGGGTCGATTCCAGTCAAGGGCACGTACCTCGGTTGCAGGCTCCTCCCAGGCCTGGGCCCTGGTCGGGGTGCGTGCAGGGAGCAACCAATAGGTGTGTCTCTGTCACATTGATGTTTCTCTCTGTCTTTCCCTCTCTCTTCCACTCTCCCTAAAAATCAGTGGAAAAATATCCTCAGGTGAGAATTAAAAAGAAAATTGTTTTTATGCATGGCTGAGTGCGGGGAGGGGGGCAGCATCACCCCAGTTGGGAACCACTAGACCCTATGCTGTCACTGTGCCCAGACCCTATTTTTCCAAAAATACCTCCCACAACTTGACTTGGGCACGGTAGGTTCCAGCCAGAGTTACCTGTTCCCGTCTCCTCCATGCCGGCCCTGGGCCTGGCCCCTGCCGGCTGAGCCCAGACCCCAGCACACCCGCCTGTGAACACCTAGTTTCGACGTAGCTCCCTCCCCCAAGGCCCCCCTGTCTCCTGGGACTATGCTGTCTGGTACTTTCTCCCCTCCCTTCACCCTTTGAAAGAGGGGACTCAACCTCAAAATGTCTGCAGGCTCTCGCTCGGTGCTGTACACAGTAGGTGCTCCATAAGTGCACAGTAGACGGTGGGAGCTGGCCGGCTTCCCCTCCTCAGCCCCAGTAAGTTCTGAGGTTCCCTTCTTTGCACACCTGTGTTCTTGGCACTTTGTTTAACCCCTGGAGCCAAGATGGGAAGACATCCGCTGACACCTCCTTCCCAATGCCTCCCCGTGCTGTTTGCAGCAACAGAAGCCTCTTTCCCACTGAGTCGGCAGTTACCGTGCTCCCCCTGCACCCCGAGCCTGGGGGGCCAGGGCGCTGTGGCTGCGGAGACGCTGTGCGTGGGTGTGTGGCTTTTTAGTTTTAATATATTTTTATTGATCTCAGAGAGGAAGAGAGAGGGAAAGAGGGTTAGAAACACCAATGATGAGAATCATTGATCAGCGGCCTCCTGCACGCCCCCTACTGGGGATCGACCCCACAACCCAGGCACGTCCCTGACCAGGAATCGAACCATGACCTCCTGGTTCATAGGTCGACGCCCAACCACTGAGCCACGCAGGCCAGCGGATGTGTGGCTTTGCAGGCAGGGGTCTTCGGTGACGTTCCTATGTGTGGGTGTCTGTGTTGGATCAGGAATGAAGCTGTTTCCACCAGCTGCTCTGCACCCCACGCCCCCCTGGCTGAGACCGGGCTGGCCCCTCCTCCACCCCGTCCTGCCAGGCCCGCGCTCTCGCCGTCCCTGTGCTTGGCGGGCCTGCTTTGCTACCTGGCAAATGTCTGCTCAGCCTTAAAGGCCCTTCCCTGTCTCTCTCATCTGCCCCCCAAATTCACCATTTCCTCCAGCACTGTCTCTGATGCGTGACTTTAGCGAACCCTCTGCGCAGGCTCCCATGTGTTTCTGTGCATGTAAACACGCACATACTTCTACATACAGTGCTGTGTGCCACGTGTGCATGGATGTACACACATGCATGCAGGTGTCTGTTCCCGTGTTTCTGCAGATCTTTCCGTGGGCCCCCAATGCTGCCCTTTCTAGGTGGCCCGAACCTCCAGCCCGTTCCTGCACCGGTAAGAACTGAAGAGGTGGAGGTCGGGGAGACTGGTGGTAACTAACCCCCACACACCGCTTGGCTCTGTCCACCCACCTGAGACTCCTGCCCTCCCGGGCTCTCCTCTGGCCGAGCCCCGGCCTGCGGGGTGACCGGAGGCCTCCTGCCCACTGCGCCCTCGGTGGGCTGGTGGGTGGGGGTGCTGGTGGGCAGTCCTCTGTGGCCTGGTCACGTCACACTCCCTTCCGATCCATCTCTGCCCTGATTAATTGGAATTTGGCTAGTGCCGACCATCTGTTCTCTTCCAGCCTGTTTCCATGACAACCAAGTGGCTTGAGACTGAGGTTTGTGGTGAGCAAATTGGCCTGGGGGATGCTGGGAAAAATCAGCCAAGTCCCTCCCTCAAACTGCTCTGTCTGCCTCACCTTCTCCTCTCTGCCCTGCCCCTCCTGCTAAGCCAGGGAGTCTGGGGTCCCTCCGTACCACCCACCCCGCCCTGTTCTCTCCCAGGCTCCTCCGGCTTCCCACACACCATTCCTCCCCCTCCATTCGTAGCTCTTACCACCTCGCAGACCGGGTTCGAGCTGCCCTCTGCCTGCACCCATGGCTGGAGGGAACCCGGGACATGCAAGCCTGTGGTTTGTGCCTAGACTTTTTAAAAAATATATTTTTATTGATTCCAGAGAGGAAGGGAGAGGAAGAGAGAGATAGAAACATCAATGATGAGAGAGAATCATGGATCGGCTGCCTCCTACACGCCCCCTACTGGGGATCGAGCCCGCAACCCGGGCATGTGCCCTTGACCAGAATCGAACCTGGGACCCTTCAGTCCGCAGGCCATGCTCTAGCCGCTGAGCCACACCGGCTAAGGCTGTGCCTAGACTTTTGAGCTCAGCCACCTGCCTCCCAACCACATCCTCACCGCATCCTGCAGCTCAGAACTCCTTCGCAGGGAGCTCCCTCGCTCACACCACTTTACAGATGTCAGAAATGTAAGCCACTGTGATGGCCGATGCATTGTCCCTCCCCAGCCTGTGCCAGGGACCCGTCCCCACAGCCGTGCAGGTGACAGGCTTGGAGCGTGGGGTCCCCTGCTCCTCCCCTGGGCCTGGCGCTCCCTCACAGCCCCACACGAGGCACCTCAGTGGCCACTGGCACGAGAGATGGGGCGATCCCAAGCCCCCACTTCGGCAAGCTCCCTCGGAAAGGCCCGGACACAGGTGTGAGCGGCTGTTTCTCCCGTTTCCAGGCAGCTCTCTCCGTGGAGCTATCCGCCCTCGTTTCCTGTCCGTGGCAAGGCCTCTTCTGTGGCTGCTGCGCGTCTTTAAGCCCCAGGTGCGTGCAGCTCGCCTGGGGCCTCACTCTGTCCCGGGCACGATGTGCCACTGCATCCCTTACCACGGGGCGGAGGGAGCTGCCCTGCGGGGGCCCAGGGTCTGCACCCATCCCAGGCGGGGCAGCCTCGGACCTCAGTGGTCATTGCTCAGAGCAGCCCTGCTGAGCAGGGGACCCTGTGATGGGGGCGTTCGGCTCCCCCCATCAGCCCTACTTCATGTGCCTCTTTTTTTCTCTATTGAGACACAATTCACATGCCAGAACAGTCACCCTTTGAAAGTGTATGGTCAGCCCTGGCCGGTGTGGCTCAGTGGATAGAGCCTCGGCCCATGGACTGAAGGGTCCGGGTCCATTCTGGTCAAGGGCACGTACCTCGGTGGTAGGTTCTATCCCCAGCAGGAGGCAACCAATTGATGTGTCTCTCTCACATTGATGTCTCTCTCTCTCTCTCTCTCTCTCTCCCTCCCTCCCTCCCTCCCTCTCCCCACCCCCTTCCCTTCCACTCTCTCTAAAAATCAATGGAAAAATATCCTCGGGTGAAGATTAACAACAACAAATAAAAATAAAATCATGACGTGTATAGGGCGTGGGTGTTAGTGTGTCCACAGGCCGTGCAGCTGCACCACTTCCTAGCACGGGCACTTCATCGCCCAGAGGAGACCCGTGCCTGTGTGCAGTCACTCCCCACGTCTTTCTCCCCCAGCCCCAGGGGCCAGGCATCTGCCCGTGCCTGGGCCTGTCGGGCATTTCACATCCGTGCACTCAGCCTCCTGGTCTCAGTGACAGGCCTCTAACCGAGCCTCCCGGTTCCTCTCACCAGATCTTGGTCCTCGGAAAGGCCAGCGGCTTCTGGCCCCCCCGGGGGGAGGTGCCGCCTCCGACACAGCCCTCTGCAGGCTGTGCCGCCTCCAGGCCCTCTCCCTCTGCACCAGGTCGCCAAGGCGGGCCCGTCTGTGCTTTCTAACAGCACTCTGCCCGTCCGGCGGGGCTCAGTGGTTGACCGTCGACCTATGGACCAGCAGGTCAGGGTTCGAGTCCCGGTCGAGGTACAAGTGGCAGCTCCATCCCCAGTGTGGGGTGTGCAGGAGACATTCGATCCATGATTGTCTCTCATCATTGGTGTTTCTCTCTCCCTCTCCCTCTCCCTTCCTCTCTGAAATCAATTTTAAAAACTATACAAAATTTTATTTAAAAAATAAAAGTGAAAATACTCTTTCTTCCCCCTGCTCCCCCTTCTCCCTCAGGGACGCCACTCGCTCTGAGGACCCGGCCACCCCTCTCCACGCCTCCCGTCGCCCTCAGTCCCTCCTCCGGAACGCCTGTCGCTTTGGGCTCAGACTTTAAGAAACAACCAAACACAGCACTTGTCACTCAGCAGTGACGTGTTTTCACAGCTGGGCCCCCACCTGGCGGGGTTTCTAGAGAAAAAGGGAAGCCGTGCATTTTCTTGTTCCTCTTCCTCCTGCCCCCTCGTCACCTCCCCACATGCAGTGAGCAGCATGGGGCACGGGGCGTGCGCTCAGCCAGCGGTCGGTGAGCCCAGCCAGTGGGTGCCACCCGGGCGATGCGACCTGGAGAGGCCTGGAGGCAGCAGCCTGGCACGGTGGGCGGGGGGGCGGGGGGTGAGGGGGCTGGGCTGGGAGCTGCCCATGGATGCGCAGAGCTGAGAAGCGTTGAGAGGATGGTTCCCTCAGTCAGCCTTGCTCAGTGCCCGGAGGCCGCCGGCCTGAGGGAGGGGTTGGAAGGTTTGGCAAGGGAGCAGCAGGGGTCAGAGCAGAACATGGGAAGGCAGCAGAAGAGAGAGTGGGGGTGACCCTTAGCCAGAAAGGGGGAGTCGCGGGCACAGAAGAGGATGGCACTGCCCAGAGCAGGCTAGGG